>NC_089319.1:89581-802081 GCF_036669915.1 Pocillopora verrucosa
AGGTAGGCAGTATATTTAGGGAGTAGGAATTTATTCACCACTAGGTTTAAGCAGTGGCCTACAATGGTTGGTGGATTTAACTATTGCCACCAGGAGCATATCTACTTGATGCCCTTGACATTTTATTTTGTCTAACAGATTTTTTTTTGGTTTTGGTCATTCAATTGTAGATTGAATCATGAATTAGAGATAACACAAGGTTTAAACCTATAACAGACTTGTCTAGATCAGAATCGGCGAACTGCCAATAGCTTGGAAATACGTAACATGTAAAAGTTTCAGTTGCTGGCTTTGCTTTTGAATTATTTGATGGGGGTAGGAAAGTTTACACATAATCAAATTGATGCTGTGAGATTTTATCAACTGTTGTTATCATCAGATCTTTGCTGGTCATGTTGTCAATGCCGTGGCACCTGAAGACTCTTTCACTTATCTTGAGAAACTTAGGACAGGGCCTGGAGAAGACAGGATGGCGTGAAATATTTCTTTCATTCCTTCTGGAACTATAGATGGACTGCTCATCAGATTTTCATTTTACGGTATTTATGATATATGTCTTCTCATTGAGTGAACCTGTTGGAGGGAGAAAATTGAAAGGGATTAATATACTTGGTATACTGCCCCTTTCAATAGCATGCGACTCTGAAGTTTTGGTCCCACAGCTGTACTAAGATTGCCATTTGGCTGTTATCAATAGTAATAATATTATATAAAAATTACTATTATTGCGAAACCCTTTCTATCTGAAAAAGGGAACAATAAAGTGGATCAAACTCTAGCGATCAAAGTCTACACAATTGGCGCTTTGAACTTGTTGAGAATGTAATGCACTTTTTCTTGAGAATTCTGCTAACAATCTCTACTAAGATAAATGATGTTAGTACAGCAAAGCTGCTGATTGAGTAGTTTGCATGGTATTTAAAAGCTTATTTCTACATGTAATACTTACACAATTGCGATAAAACAAAGGCGTTACAAGCGAATGTGTTATCCCAATTGCTCTTGAGGAAATTTTAGTTGGAAAGTGCATGCTGATTCCCTATTACTTCATCGACATTGTCAGGGATCTCCTTTAATTTGAATTTAAGAATTAATACAACCTGAAGAATAAATGTTGTGAACATGATTGGAAACACACTTAGATGTAATTTTCGGATGAATTTTGGTTATACCTGTGTTAAAACCTTTCTTTGATGATGTTTTTTCAGTTACTCATTGATACAGGTTACCGTTACCAGGTTGCTTTCCAAGGTGTTCTGTTATACAAAGACCAAAAGAAACCCTTACAAATGTAAGGACATTTATGATTAAAAACTTTCATGTATATTTCTTAAACCAGTTTAAACTTATTCATAATGTATTATCATCACAGTTTCTAAGCAAATAAATTTACAGTGACTTGCAGGATAATTGCCATGCTTTTAATTGTGTGATGGTAAGACTCTTGTAGTATATACTTTCC
This sequence comes from Pocillopora verrucosa, assembly GCF_036669915.1. Lineage (NCBI taxonomy): Eukaryota > Metazoa > Cnidaria > Anthozoa > Scleractinia > Pocilloporidae > Pocillopora > Pocillopora verrucosa. The sequence continues at coordinate 91,044 of NC_089319.1, forward strand.
CATAATTTTTTAAATCTCCGTGAGTTGAGCTTGTCTCATAGCACCGATTTTGTAAGCACAGGTGGGAAGATTGTTTTATTATTGGTGCTAAGGGAATATCTTGGTTCGAATCCACTAATTACCCTTCACGGGTTTCAAACCTCAGGTTGTTATTAGGACAAGAGGTTCTTCTCAATAGAGATGAGTACATTTCTTCAAGAAAAAATTGTTTTGAATTTTTTACTGGGTGAATACATTGAAAAAAAAATGTTGAATTTACCTTGTCATCCAAGGGTTGGAATTTGTAAAAGGCGTTTACAAGCGATGTGTTATTGTTAAGAATCCATCTTCTATCTCGAAGGTACTCTCCCGTGAATGTATAAGTTACCTAGGAAGCTCACTGATATCATATCAATATATTGGTTTACAACATATTAGGAATGAATTTTCTAAGTAATCAGTGATAATAATAGACATTAAAATGCTTGGTGAATTTTTACTTGCTTAGAAGCAGATGCATCCATGCTTCATAGCTACCCTATAAAATACCAGATATTATTTTGAAATCCAATCAAAAGCATTAATGTTGTGTTTTAATATGGTTATCTTTTTTTCTATCTTTTGCTTATGTTTTTTTCAGTTTAAGATTAATGCAAGGGCTATGCTCTGTCACCCGTCATGACGTTCTTTTTAATAGGAAGACAATCTGCCTTGACGAGCTTCTACTTTCTTACTCAGAAATTTTATCGTACCTGTGGTTATGTCCTTGCTTTGGATTCTTCTTGCAGCTGTAGCTTAGCTTGTTGTTGTGATTCATCTTCTCATGAAGCACTCCAGTACTGCTCTACTGATATTCCAGTGTTCGAAATTCAGTTACGAATCACTGGCGACCCTGTGGTTGCTTGTGTCCTTCCAAAGATGAGCTGATGTCGAAGTAAAACTAGGTCTTGGGAGAAAAAGAATCCCTGGAAAACTTTCAAAACATTGCATCTTTTAATAATATGCATCAAAAATCATAAATACATAAATCATACAACAATATTACATTTATTAAACTTTTATCCATTTATCAATTTATTTACATATTTATTCATCTTCCTACTTATTCATCATTTCTTTATCCTCTTAGAGATTAGTTGAGAAATATAACTGTCATTAGTTATCAAGATTTATTTTATTACTTTATTTCAATTTTTATTTATCAAAATTTGGTGTATTTTAAGTTATTAGATCAGTGTTAGATCATTTAGAAAAGGCTCTCAACGACAGTATTTTAGACACTACTTCGTTGGGCCGATGTGACTGGACTGGACTGCACTGAACTTCACTGAATCTGACTTGACTGAGCCTTTTTCTGAATAGAGCTTTACTCTAATGGATGGCACCGCACTGCCCTTGGTGGTACTTCTCTAGTCTCAGCTGGAAGGTTTTGCAGTCGACATTGTGCACCCGATTGAAATACACTGCAATGTACCTCAGTTAGCGGGAATGGACTGGACAGCACTACACTGCATTGTTGCAGTTGGCTTACATTGACTTGGGTAGTTCCGGATTGAGATACACTGCAATGTACTTGTATGGATGAGACTTGTTTGAGTAGCTGGGACTGGACTGGAGTAGACTGGACCAGACAGCGATACACTTCACTGCACTGGATTGCTGTAGAATGTGCTTGACTTCACCAGACTGCATTACACTGCACTGTCTTGGATTGAACCAGAAATCCCATACAGGATAGCTTGCATAGCATTAAACTTGACTTGGAAGGGCTGTTCTGGGTTGCCTAGAATGCAATGGAGTTAATGGTGCTACACTTGAATGCAAAAGACTGCTAACAAAGACTGATAATATACTAAGTATTTAGAAAAGACCGACTAGATCATAGTTTTTTTTTAAGCTAGTGCTATCGCATATATTTAAGACAATTTGTGTCTCGAGCATATGAAATGCAACAATGGAAATCATGCAAGTTGTCCTTGAATTGTCCCCCTGACTTAATACTTACACTAATCGTCATGTTTACCAGTCCATGGGTTGCTGATTGCATAACTGGGCCTTGTTTAAAAGCATTTCCAACTGATGGTTTTCTCCTCTGATAACAGAAAACTTTCAGAATACAAGAAAGGATATAAATATTAAACATGTCACCTTGGAAATTGTTAAAAAAATTGACACCAAAGCACGAGTCTGGAGGCCAACTCACAAATTCTGTAAACAGAAAATTTCAGATAGTCCAGAACCGAGAATAATCTTACAAATGTTTCTACGTTACCTTTGAGGTGTATGATGCGCTACCTCTTCACGAAGTGATCGGGAGTGAGTTACAAGGTCCTTTTGAAAAAAAAAAAAAAGAAGAAATCTAACAAAACTGTTTGCAATCAAACACGCCGGCCCTACCTCTTTTTAGATGATCTGTAGAGCTTACGATATTAGTTTTTTCTCCAGCTGCTCACACATGCATCAGGGTTTTTCCTATTAGCGAACCAATCGATTTTACTCAGGTAGTATCATATACTACAATATTTCTTTACGTACCTACTCACTCCCACCTCCCGAAAACCGTCTTATCTTGGGCTGCAAGAATTTTAAAATGTTTTAAGCTCCCAAATCCCTTTTTTATTCTTTCTGTCTAACTTGAGAAAACATTAACTACTATACTATAGTGTACAGTACCAATCTATGCTATACTATATTACACCCTACTGTATAGTACTCTGATGCACGTGTATAATATCACTTTTTTTGCCATGAAAACTATTATAAGATGTCACAATCGCGAATTGAAGGTAAAAGCACTTGTTCTCTTTTCAAGTGAACACTGTGTAAGGGCTATGCTGTCAACCCGTTCATAAGTGCTTTTTTCAGAGGTTATGTGGTTATGTCCTAGCTTTGGATTCTTCTCGCAGCTGTAGCTGAGATTGTCTTAAGATAATCTCCACTATTGCTCTTCTGATATCCCAGCGTTACAAATTCAGCCACAAATCACTGGAGACCCTTGCTTGCTTGTGTCCTTCCAAAGATCAGCCTATTTCTCGGTGAAACTGGGCTTGGGAGAAAAAATACCTGGAAAACTTTTAAAACGTCCCTTTCGTTTTAATATTCTGCATTAAAACTCATAAATACATCTAAAATTTATATTTATTATTTTTATTGGTTTATCAACTTATTTACATATTTTTTTCATCTTACTACTTATTCTTCATTTCTTTATCTTCTTAGGAATTTAGTTGAGAAATGATCACTGTTTAGTAATTAAGATTCTTTCATCACTTTATTCAATTTTTTTTTATCAATTTTTTTGGTGTATTTTAAGTTAATAGGTATAGTCTTATGAAGCTATCATTTAGAAAAAGCTCTCCACGACAACATTTGTACACACTTCATTAGACTGCTGTAACTGGACCATCTGCGCTGACGGAACTGAATGTGGCGTTTTCTGAAAGACTTGCACTCACTGATGGCACCGTACTGCTTTTAGGTGTACTCCCTTGACTCAGCCGGATGCATTGCGCCTCACATTGCGCTCCAGATTGACAAACACTGCACTGTAGTTCAGTGGGTAGGCCTGGACTGGACTGGACCGGACAGGACAGGACAGGACAGCACTTCAATGAATTGCTGCAGTTGTTGCAGTTTCATGGACTTGGGGTGTTCCGGATGGAAATACATCGCAATGTACTTGCGTGGATGGGACTGGACTGGATTGAGCGGGACAAGACTGTACTGGACCACAGAGCACTGAACTTTGCTGCACTGAAATGCTATAGACTATGCTTGACTTCACCAGATTGCATTACACTGCACTTTCTCGGATGAACTGGAAATCTACTTACAGCATAGTTTGCATAGCACTGGACTGGACTTGGAAAGACTTTTCTGGATTGCTTAGATTGCAATGGAGTCAATGGTACTACACTTGACTTGAATGCAAAAGACTGCTAATACAGACTGATAATGTAATATAATAAATAATATTCTAAGGATTTAGAAAAAAATCTTCTTAAACGTTTTCTTTTGAAGGTAATGCTAGTCGCAGATATTTAAGACAATTTGTGTTTCGAGCATATGAAATGTAACAATGGAAATCGTGGCAAGTTGTTCTTGAATTGTCCCTCGACTTAATACTTACACTTAATCGTTATCTGTGACCAGTCCATGGGCTGTTGATTGGATAACTAGGCCATGTTTAAAAGTACTATCCATTGATTATCTTTCTCCTCTGGAGAGAGAAAAGTTTCAGAATACAAAAAGGGTTAAATATTTAACATGTCACCTTGTAAATTATAAAACATTGGCATCATAGCAATGAGTCGAGAAGCCGCCTCACAAATTCTATAAACAGAAAATTTAAGGTAGTCCAGAACCAAGAATAATTCTCACAAATGTTTCTATGTTACCTTTGAGGTGTCTGATGCCCTACTTCGTTACAATATGCTCTGGGTTAGGTACGAGGTCTTCCTGGAAAAAAATTGAAATCTGACAAAACTTGTTGCAATGAAAACATACCAGCCTTACCCCTACCCCTTTTCTCTAACTGTCGGTTCAACGCATCAGGGTTTTCCTATAAGCGAACAAAACATCTTACTTGGGTTAGTATCATACCATTATAACATTTCTTTACATACCTACTCAGTGATGCACAGTTCCCAAAAGTGGGCTTATCTTGAGCTGCACTAATTTTAAAATATTTAAACCTCCCAAATCCGTTTTCTATTCTTTCTATTAGAGTTTAGAGAGTATTGACTCCTATTCTATACTATACTATAGTGCACAGTACCAAACTATGCTATACTACATTATACTGTCTATACCCTACTTTATAGTACTTAGAGTCACGTGTAATAATTTCACTTTTTTGCCATAAAAACTGTATACGATGACTTCCCGAGTTTGGAAGCAATAAGAAAAACCTGTACTCTTTTCAACTTAAGACTAATGTAATGGCTATACTCTATCACCCCTTCAGGGGTGCTTTTTTTTAGAGGACGACGATCTGCTTTGACTAGCTTTTGCTTTCATTACTCAGAAATGTCATTGTACCTGTGTTGTATCCGAACTTTAGATTCTTCTTGTAGCTGTAGCTTAGCTTGTAGTTGTAATCATCTTCTCATGAATCCACTCCAATACTGCTCTACTGATATCCCAGTGTTAGAAATTCAGCCACGAATCCCTGGGTACCCTTTGGTTGGTTGTCTCCTTTGAAAGATCAGCTGGTGTCTCGGTAAAACTACTGGAGTAAACGAGACTAGACTGGACTGGACCAGACCGCACAGTCACTTCAATGCACTGGATTGCTATAGACTGCTTGACTTCACCAAACTGCATTACACCGCACTGTCTTGGATTGAACTGGAAATAACCATACAGGATAGTTTGCATTGCATTGGACTTAACTTGGCAAGACTATTCTGGATTGCCTAGATTGCAATGGAGTTAATGGTACTACATTTGATTTGAACGCAAAAGACTGCTAATAAAGACTGATAATATACTAAGGGCTAAGAAAAGATCAACTAAATGATATTTTTGTAAGCTAATGCTAATCACACATATTTAAGACAATTTGTGTTTTCGGTATATGAAATGCAATGATAGTAATAATGTGAGTTGTCCTTGAATTGTCACCTGACTTAATAATTACACTTATTCGTCATGTGACCAGTCCCCTATGCTGCTGATCGGACAACTGGGCCTTGATTAAGCACCACCCATTGATAGTTTTCCTCCTCTGAAACCAAAATCTTTTAAAATTAAAAAAAAAGAATGAAATATTAAACATGTTACCTTGTAAATTGTTAAACATTGACATCAAAATAATGAGTCACGACGCCGCCTCACAAATTCTGTAAACAGAAATTTTTCGATAGTCCAGAACCAAGAAAAATTCTTACAAATGTTTCTATGTTACCTTTGAGGTGTCTGATGCCCTACTTCATTATGTTGAGATCTGGAGTGAGTTACGAGGTTCTGCTAAAAAAAAAAAGGGACATCTGACAAAACTTATCGCAATCAAAACATACTGGCCTTACCTCTTTTTAGATGATCTGTAGAGCTAATGGATATTCAGTCTTTCTCCAACTGCTCGGTGCAACGCACGAGGGTTTTCCTATCAGCGAACCAACCCATTTTACTCAGGTTAGAATCATAACATTATAATATTTCTTTGCATACATACTCAGTGATGATGCTGATCCTGAAAATGGACTTATCTTGAGCTGCACTAATTTTAAAATGTTTTCAATTAAGTCTAATGTAAGGGCTATGCTCAATCACCCCTTCTGGAGTGCTTTTTTTTAAGAGGAAGAAAATCTGCTTTGACTAGCTTTTACTTCCATTACTCAGAAACTTTATTGTACTTGTGGTTATGTCCTACCTTTGGCTTTTTCTCGCAGCTGTAGCTTAGCTTGTTGTAATGATCATATTCTCGTCAAGAACTTCAATACTACTCTACTGATATCCCAGTGTTAAAAATTCAGCCACGAATCACTGGCGACCCTGTGGTTGCTTGTGTCCTTCCAAAGATCAGCTGATGGCTCGATAAAACTGGGTATTAGGAGAAAAAAAATACCTGGAAAACTTTTTAAACGTTGCGATTGCTTTTAATACTCTGCACTAAAAACCATAAATAAGTAAATAATACAATAATATCATAGTTGATAACTTTTTACTTATCTATCAATTTATTTACATATTTATTCATCTTCCTTCTTATTTATCATTTCTCAATCTTCTTAGGAATTTAGTTGAGAAATGATCACTGTTATTAGTTATCAAGATTTATTTCATCTCTTTATTTTATGTTTGTATTCATAAATTCTTTGGTGTATTTTTTAGTTATTAGGTATGTCTTTATAAAGCTATCATTTAGAAAAAACTCTCCCCCACAGTATTTGTAGATATTTCATTGGGGTGATGTGACTGGACTGGACTGGACTGGATTGCATTTAACTAAATTAGACTTGAATGTGGCCTTTTCTGAAAGGCAGTTTACTCTAATGGACGGCACTGCACTTCCCTAGTTGTACTTCCGACTAAATCATAGTTTTTTTTGAAGCTAGTGCTAGTCGCATATATTTAAGACAATTTGCGTTTCCAGCATATGAAATGCAACAATGGAAATCGTGTAAGTTGCCTTGAATTGTCCCCTGACTTAATACTTACACATCATCACCAGTTCCATGAGCTGCTGATTGGACAACTGGGGCTGTTTAAAAGCACTACCCATTGTTAGTTTTTCTCCCCTGAAAACAAAAATCTTTCAGAATAAAAATAATGATTGAAATAGTAGACATGTCACCTTGTAAATTATTAAACACTGATATCAAAGAAATGAGTTGGGAAGCCATCTCACAAATTCTGTAAACAGAAAATTTCAGATAGTCCAGTAATTGCCTAGGGTTACCGAGGATAATTCTTACAAATGTTTCTGTTACCTTGGAAGTGTCTGATTCCCTACTTCATTATAATGCAAGCTTATTAGATTGATCCGTAGAGCTTATGGATATCACACTGTAAGTTTTTCTCCAATGCCTCGATTCAACGCATAAGGGTCTTCTTATCAGCAAAGCAACCCATCTTACTCAGGTTAGTGTCATAATATTTCTTTACATACCTACTCAGTGATGCACAGCTCCCGAAAATGGACTTATCTTGAGCTGCAATAATTTAAAAATATTTTAACTTCCCAAATCCCTTTCCAATTCTTTCTATCAAAATTGAGACTATATTATCTCCTATACTATGGTATACAATAATGTACATTACCAAACTATGCCATACTAAACTCTGCTATATCCCTAGTACATAGTACTTAGGCACATGTGTGATAATTTCACTTATTTTCAATAAAAACCATTACAAGATGTCATATTATCGAGTTTGGAAGCCGATAAAAACATTTATTCTCCTTCGGATTTAAGACTGATGTAGTAGCTATGCTTTATCACCAATTCATAGACGTTTTTGTCAGAGGAAGACAATCTGCTTTGACTAAATTTGACTTCCATTACTCAGAAAAGTTTTCGTACCTGTGGTTGTCCGAGCTTTGGATTCTTCTCTCAGCTATGGCTTAGCTTGTTGTTATGATCATCTTCTCATGAAGCACTCCAGTACTGCTCTACTTATATTATAGTTTCACAAATTCAGCCACAAATCTCTGGCGACCCTGTGGTTGCTGGTGTCTTTTTAAAAGTCAGCTGATGTCCTGGGAAAACTAGGTCTTAGAGAAAAATATCTCTTAAACATTTAAGACAACGTCACATTTCATTTTAATATTCAGCAAAATTCATAAATACATAAATCATACTATAATATTACATTTATTTATTGTTTCATTCATTTATCAATTTATTTACATATTTATTCTTCTTCCTATATATTCATCATTTCTTTATCTTCTTAAGTGTTCAATTAAGAAATACTAACTTTTATTAGTTATTAAGATTTATTTTCTTTCTTTATTTTATTTCTTATTGATCAATTATTTTTATTATTTAAGTTGTACTTTAGGTTAAGCTATATTTAGAAAAAGCTCTCTACTACAGAGTATGTAGATGGTCTCTCATACTTATTTTCCTCCAACTGCTCGATTCGACGAGTCAGGTTTTTCATATCAGCGAACAAACCTATCTTTAAAGCAGATTTGTATCCCAAAATTAGAGTTCGTTAATTACCATCTCGGTGAGAAAATGGCTTATGTTGAGCCGCTAATATATGAAGTTCAAGGGAAGAAAGGTGAAAATTTTCGTTCAGTCCCCGAAAATGGACACAATGAAGTTTTACTATCTAAAACCTTAAAGTCGCGTGAATAGTTTGCGGTTGAAAGTGGATGACTGTGGCTAAATTTAAGACAATGACCAAACCCTCCCAAAATGGGCTAACATGCAGTTAACACCTAGATAACTTTTATTCCAGGGCTTTTTTTATTGGCAGATTGGGAAGTTATTGGACCAATTCAGTTTAGGCAATCTTTTCGTGAAGCACTCCAGTTCTGTTCTATCGATAATCCAGCTTTAAATTCAATACTATACTATACTGTACTATGAAGTACTTTTCTGGGAGAAAGACAGTCTGCTTCGAGTAGCCTTTGATCTATTACTCAGAAATTAAATGCACCTGTTATTATGTCCTAGCTTTTAGTTTCTTTTCGCTGTTTTAGCTCACCATGTTGTAATGGCTATCTTTTTATGAAGCAATGCAGTCCTTCTCTGATCCGAACTGAGCCACGAGGTCATGAAGAACAGAAAAGATTTAAAAAAAAATTTGTTGCAATCAAAACATGTCAGCCTTACCTCTTTCAGATGACCTGTAGTGCTGATCGACCACGACTTTTTCGTCCAACTGCTCTACGCAACGCATCAGGGTTTTCCTATCAGTGAACGAACCCATCTTACACCGGTTAGTATCACATTGTTATAATTCTTCACTTACCTTCTCGGTGATGCTAAGCCGCTGAAAATGAGCTCATCTAAACTATACTATACTTCAGTCGTAAATCACTAGACATTTAACGTACCTGTGGTTATGTCCTAGCTTTGGATTCTCCTCGCTGTTGTAGCTCAGCTTGTTGTTATGGCTATCTTTTCATGAAGCACTCCAGTCCTGTTCAACTGATACCCCAGCTTTAAATTCAATACTATATTAAACTATGTAGTACTTTTGTAAGAAGACAATCTGCTTCGACTGGCCTCTATTCCATTACTTAAAAATTTAACGTACCTGTGGTTATATCCCAGCCTTGGATTGTCCTCGCTGTTGTAGCTCAGCTTGTTGTTATTGCAAGCTCTTCCTGATACACTCCAGTCCTGTTCTACTGATATACCAGCTTTAAGTTCAATTCTTTACTATACTATATTATGTAGTACTTGTCCAACATTAAAATAATCTGCTTCGACTAGCCTTTAATCCATTACTCAGAAATTTAAGGTACCTGTGGTTATGTCCTTGGTTTGGATTCTCCTCGCTGTTGTATCTCAGCTTGTGGTCATGACTATTTTCTTATGAAGGACTCCAGTCCTGCTCTGATCCGAACTGAGCCACGAGGTCCTCATAAAAGAAAAAATCTAACAAAACTTGTTGTAATCAAAACCTGCCAGTCTTACCTCTTTCAGATGACCTGTAGTGCTGATCAACCATAACTTTTTTACCAACTGCTCTATGCAACGCGTCAGGGTTTTCCTATCAGCCAACGCACTCATCTTACACAAGTTAGTATCACATTGCTTTAGTTCTCTACTTACCTTCTTAGTGATGGAAAGACGCTGAAAACAAGCTAATCTCCCAGCGTTACATTCAATACCTTACTATAGTATACTATGTAGTACTTTTCTAAGGGGAAGACAATCCGCTTCGACTAGCCTTTAATCCATTACTGAGAAATGTAATGTACCCGTGCTTATGTCCTTGCCTTGGATTCTTCTTGCAGCTGTTGCTTAGCTTGTTGTTATGATTATCCATTCTAGTCCTGCTCTACTGATATCTCAGTGTTTCAAACTCAGCCATAAATCACTAGCGACCTTGCGAATGCTTGTGTCTTTCCAAAGGTCAGCTGGTGTCTTGGTAAAACTAAGTCTTGTAAGAAAAAATACTTGCAAACCGTTAAGACAACGTGGTGCTATATTTTAATATTCTGCAAAAACATTTTTAATACATTGACCATACGATAAAATTGTATTCAGTTAATAACATAAGTATTTCTTAACTTATTTATATATCAATTTATTTACATATTTATTAATCTCCCTACTAATTCATCATTTCTTTAGTTCTTCAAGAATTCATCAATGTTATGAGTTATTGAGATATATATTTTATTTCTTTATTTTATCTTTTATTGACTGTCAGTTATTCTTGTTTATTTTTAAGTTATCTGGTATACTTTTATAAAGGTGTCATTAGAAAGACCTGTTTACGACGATGTCGTAAGTAGACGCTCTTAATTGTGTTGGTGTGACAACTGAAGACAATACTGGACTGAAATACACTTGTATGGGCTTAAATGTGGGCTTTTCCGAAAAGCACTTCACTTGGCTGGATGGGCTGCAATGCACTTGGTTGCTCCTTACTTGACTCAGCAGAACTGCGTTGTGCTAGACTCAACGGCAGTTAGTTGTTCTCGACTGGATGAAACAGAAATGAGCCGAGGTGTTAGGGATTGCCCTGTTCTACACTGCACTTCACTGTACTAGACTCGACTGCTGTTGACTTGTATGGACCTGGGCTATCCTAGATTGAAATGTACTGAGGTGGAAGGGAATGAATGGAATTGGACGGAAATGAATAGATTTGAACGGGGCGGAACTGGACTGGGCGGGACGGGACGGGAACAGACTCCACTTAATGGACTGGACCGGATTAAACTGGACTGGAGTACACATCAGCGGAGTGGACTGGAGTGGACTGAGCCGGACATCATTTCAGAAGACTTAACTGGACGGCATTGCACCTAACTGGACTAGACTGTCTTTGCCTGAGCTTGACTTCACCAGACTTCACTACACTCACTGCACTACCCTGGATTGAACTGGAAAGTACCATACAAGACAGTCAGTTCACTGCACCTCGCTAGACTGATCTGCACCGAGGTGCATTCCACGTTTCCAAATGAAACTGATAAAGACTGTACTGCACTGCACGTGAATGTACTCCATTGGACTAGACCACACAGGATAGCTTTCTACAGCGCTGGAAGCAAGTTAAAAGGATTGTTCTGGATTGCCTAAACTGCAATGGAGTTGATGGCAATACATTAATCTACAGTTGACTTTTATGCAAAAGACTACTAATAAAGACGGATGATATACTGATGTTTTGAGAAACGATCAACTAAATAAACATTATGTTACCACGCCAGTTTTAGTTTCAGTTATTCAAGACAATTCATGTTTTTGAGCATACGAAATATGTAACAATGGATATCATTTTAGTTGTCCTTGAATTGTCCCATAACTGAATACGTACAGTTAATTGTCATCTGTGACCTTTCTGACGGGCTTCTGATTAGGTCTTGTTTGAAAACACTAGTTTTTCTCCAATTAAAACAGGAAACTGTTAAGAGAAAAAAGATGTTGAAATATTAAACACGTCACATAGTGAGTAGTGAAACGTTGTCATTAAACCAATTAATCAGGAACGCACCTAAAAAGTTCTGTAAACAGAAAATTTCAGATAGTCTAAAAGAAAGAATAATTCTTACAAATTATTACATATTACCTATGAAGCCCTCGATGTCCTACTTTTTATGATGTGATCCAAAGGGAGCCACGAGGTCATGCTGAAAAAAAAAAACTTGTTGCAATCAAAACATGCCGGTCTTACCTCTTTCAGATGACCTGTAGTGCTGATCGACCATAACTTTTTCCTCCAACTCCTCTCTGCAACGCATTAGGGTTTTCTTATAAGCCAACAAACCCACCGACGTTACCTCCTCTACTAGACTAAACTAACATCTACTATACCTGAAGATTTCTTCCTAGCTTTGGATTCTCCTCGCCGTTGTAGCCCAGCTTGTTGTTATGGCTCTCTTTTTATGAAGCACTCCAGTCCTGCTCTGATCCGAACTGAGCCACAAGGTCATGCTGAAAAGAAAAATCTGACAAAACTTGTTGCAATGGAAATATGCCGGCCTTACCTCTTTCAGATGACCTGTAGTGCTGATGGACCATAACTTTTTCCTCCAACTGCTCTCTGCAACGCATCAGGGTTTTCCTATCAGCCAAGGAACCTATGTTACACAGGTCAGTATCACAGTATTATAACTCTTTCCCTACCTTCTCAGTAATAGAAAGCCGCTAAAAATGAGCTTCCCTTGAGCTGGAGAAAGCTGAAATGTCTCAAGGTCTTAAATCGAAAAAAAGGCTCGCTCGTACTTCCTTTCCTGAGACTTTTAACATACCTGTGGTTATGTCCTAGCCTCGGATTCTCCTCGCTGTTGTAGTTCAGCTTGTTATTATGGCTATCTTTCCCTGAACCACTCCAGTCCTGTTTTACTGATATACCACCTTTAAATTCAATTCGTAAGTATATTACAGTAGGTCGTACTTTTTCTGTTTCGACTAGCCTTTAATCCATTACTCAGAAATTTAACATACCTGTGGTTATATCCTAGCTTTGGATTCTGCTCGCCGTTATAGCTCAGCTTGTGTTTATGGCTCTCTTTTTATGAAGCACTCCAGTCCTGCTCTGATCCGAACTGAGCCACAAGGTCATGCTGAAAAGAAAAATCTGACAAAACTTGTTGCAATCAAAACCTGGCGGCCTTACCTCTTTCAGATGACCTGTAGTGCTGATCGACCACAAAATTTTCCTACAACTGCTTTATGCAACGCATCAGGGTCTTACTATCAGCCAACGACCCATTTACACAGGTTAGTATCACATTGTAATAATTCTTTATTTACCTTCTCAGTGATGAAAAGCCGCGTAAAATGAGCTTGTCTTGAGCTGCAGAAAGTTAAAATGTCTCAAGCCTTTAAATCGAAAAAAAATCCGCTCTTCTCTTATATTAATTCTGGCAAACTCGGGACAACCTTAACTGCTAGATTACACTAGACTAGACGAGACTATACGATACTTCCTTTCCTGAGACATTTAACATACCTGTGGTTATGTCCTAGCCTTGGATTCTCCTCGGTATTGTAGCTCAGCTTGTTGTTATGGCTATCTTTTCATGAAGAAATCCAGTCCTGTTTTACTGATATCGCAGCTTTAAATTCAGTTCTTTTCTATATTATATTATGTTGTACTTTTCTAAGACGAAGGCAATCCTCTTCATCTAGCCTTTAATCCATTACTCAGAAATTTAACGTACCTGTGGTTATGTCCTAGGTTTGGATTCTCCTCGCTGTTGTAGCACAACTTGTTGTTATGGCTATCTTCTTATGAAGCACTCCAGTCCTCCTCTACTAATACCCGTCCTTTAACTTCAATACTATAGTATACTATACTATGTAGCACTTTTTTGTAAGAGGGAGACAATCCGCTTCGACTAGCTTTTAATCCATTACTCAAACATTTATCCTACCTGTGGTTATGTCCTAGCCTCGGAATTCTCCTCGCAGGTGTTGCTCAGCTTGTTTTTATGATTTTCTACTCCAGTCCTGCTCTACTGATATCCCAGTGTTGCAAATTCAACCACGAATCACTCGCGACCCTGTGATTGCTTATGTCTTTCCAAAGGTCAGCTGGTGTCTTGGTAAAACTGAGTCATGTGAGAAAAAATACTTGCAAACTTTTAAGACAACGTGGTGCTATATTTCAATATTCTGCAAAAATATTGTTAATACATTGACCATACGATAAAATTGTATTTATTTAACAACTTAACTATTTGTGAACTTATTAATATCTCAATTTATTTATATATTTATTTATCTCCCTATTACTTTATCGTTTCTTAAGTTCTTAAAGAATTAATCAATGTTTCAGTGATTGAGATATATTTTATTTCTTTGATTTATCGTTTATTGATTATCAATTATTCTTGTTTACTTTCAGTTATTAGGTATACTTTTATTAAGGTATCATTAAAAAAGACCTGTCTACGACAATGCCGTAAGTAGACGCTCTTGATTGTGTTGGTGTGTCAACTGAAGACAGAACTGGACTGAAATACACTTGTATGGGCTTCAATGTGGACTTTTCGGAATAGCACTTCACTTGACTGGACGAGCCGCAATGCACTTGGTTGTTCCTTGCTTGACTGAGCAGGACTGCGTTGTGCTAGACTCAACGGCAGTTAGTTGTTCTGGACTGAACGGGACGGGACAGGACGAGACTGGGCTGAGCTGTTACGGATTGCACTGCTCTGCACTGCACTTCACTGGACTAGACTCGACTGCTGTTGACTTATATGGACCTGGGCTATGCTGGATTGAAATGCACTTGGCTGGTAGGGAATGAATTGGAATTAGACTGAACGGGACTGGACTGGCGCAGATTCCACTGAATGGACTGGAACGCACGTAAGTAGAGTGGACTGGACTGGGCTGAGCCGGAAAGCAGTTCAGAAGACTGAACTGGACGGCACTGCACTTCGCTGGACTGTCTTAGGCTGAGCTTGACTTCACCAGACTGCACTACACTACACAACCCTGGATTGAACTGGAATGTACCATACAGGACAGTCACTGCACCTCGCTAGACTGATCTGCACCGAACCGCAATCCACGTTTCCAAATTAAACTGATAAAGACTGTACTGCACTGTACATGAATGTACTCCACTGAACTATACCTCACAGGATACCTTAGCACAGTACTGGAAGTAATTTAAAAGGATAGCTCTGGATTACCTAAACTGCAATGGAGTAGATGGCAATACATTAATGTACACTTGAGTTACATGCAAAAAGACTGCTAATAAAGACTGATAATATACTCTTGTTTTGAGAAAGGATCAGCGAAATAAAAAATATGTTATGAAGCTAGTTTCAGTTTCAATTATTTAAGACAATTCGTGTTTTGAGCATACGAAATATGTAACAATGGGTATCGTGTTAGTTTTCCTTTGTTTGTCCCATAATTGAATACTTACAGTAAATCGTCACCTGTGACCTTTCTGATGGGCTGCTGATTGGGCCTTGTTTGAAAACACTGGTTTTTCTCCACTGAAAACAGAAAACTGTTAAGAAAAAAAAAGATGTTACAATATTAAACACGTCACATTGTGAAACGTTGTCATTAAACTAATTAATCAGGAAACCACCTAAAAAGTTCTGTAAACAGAAAATTTCAGATAGTCTAGAAAAAAGGATAATTCTAACAAATGATTACATATTACCTATGAAGCGCTCGATGTGCTACTTCGTTTTGAGGTGATTTGAAGTGAGCCACAAGGTCATGCTGAAAAGAAAAAAATCTGACAACTTGTTGCAATTAAAACATACCGGCCCATACCTCTTTCAGAAGACCTGTAGTTCTGAACGGCCATAACTTTCTCCTACAACTGCTTTATGCAACGCATCAGGGTTTTGCTATCAGCCAACGAAACCATCTTACAAAGGTTAGTATCACATTGTTATAATTCTTTACTTAACTTCTCAGTGATGCTAAGCCGCTGAAAATTAGCTTGTCTTGAGCTGCAGAAAGTTAAAATGTCTGAAGCTCTTAAACTGAAAAAGGGCCCGCTCTTCTTTTATATGAATTCTGGCAGACTCGAGACAATTTTAACTCCTACACTAGACTAAACTAGACTAAACTTCCTTTACCGAGACGTATAACATACCTGTGGTTATGTCCTAGCTTTGGATTCTCCTTTCTTTTGTAATTCAGCCTTTTGTTATGGCTCTCTTTTCATGAAGCACTCCAGTCCTACTCTAATCCGAACTGAGCCACGAGATCATGCTGAAAATCTAACAAAACTTGTTGCAATCAAAACATGCGGGCCTTACCTCTTTCAATTGACCTGTAGTGCTGATCGACCACAACTTTTTCCCACAACTGCTTTAGGCAACACATCAGGGTTTTCCTATCAGTGAACGAACCCATCTTACACAGGTTAGTATCAAATTGTTATGATTATTTACTTACCTTCAAAATGATGCATAGTCGCTGAAATGAGCTTATTGTGAGTTGCAGAAAGTTAAGTCTCAAGCTCTAAAATGGAAAAAAGGCTCGCTTTTTTATATGAATTCTGGAAAACTCGAGACAACCTTAACTCCTACACTAGACTAGACTAGACTATACTATACTATACTTCCTTTACTGAGACGTTTAACATACCTGTGGTTATGTCCTAGCTTTGGACTCTCTTCTCTGTTGTAGCTCAGCTTGTTTTTATGGCTCTCTTTTTATGAAGCACACCAGTCCTGCTCTGATCCGAACTGAGCCACGAGGTCATGCTGAAAATCTAACAAAACTTGTTGCAATCAAAACATGCGGGCCTACCTCTTTCAATTGGCCTGTAATGCTGATCGACCATAACTTTTTCCTACAACTGCTTCAGGCAATGCATCAGGGTTTTCCTATTAGCGAACGAACCCATCTTACACAGGTTAGTATCAAATTGTTATGATTATTTACTTACCTTCACAATGATGCAAAGTCGCTGAAATGAGCTTCTGGTGAGTTGCAGAAAGTTAAAATGTCTCAAGCTCTAAAATGGAAAAAAAAAAGGCGCGCTTCTCTATTATATTAATTCTGGCAAACTCGAGACAACCTTAACTCCTACACTAGACTAGACTATACTATACTTCCTTTACTGAGACATTTTACATAGCTGTGGTTAAGTCCTAGCTTTGGATTCTCCTCTCTGTTGTGGCTCAGCTTGTTGTTACGGCTATCTTTTCATGAAGCACTCCAGTCCTTTTCGACTGACATCCCAGCTTTAGATTCAATATTTTACTATACTATACTATACTATACTATACTATACTATACTATACTATACTATGTAGCACTTTTTTAAGAGTTAGACAATCCGCTTCGACTAGCCTTTAAATTATTATTCAGAAATTAAACGTACCTGTGGTGTCCTAGCTTTGGATTTTCCTCGCTGTTGTAGCTCAGCTTGTTGTGATGACTATCTTCCACGAAGCAATCTAGTCCTCCTCTACTGATATCCGTGCTTTAACCTCAATACTATACTACAATATGTAGTAATTTTATTAAGAGGAAGACAATCCGCTTCGAGTAGCCTTTAATCCATTACTCAGAAATTTAACGTACCTCTGCTTATGTCCTAGCCTTGGATTCTCCTCGCAGCTGTTGCTCAGCTTGTTGTTATGATTATCCATTCCAGTCCTGCTCTACTGATATCCCAGTGTTGCAAATTCAGCCATGAATCACTAGCGACCCTGTGATTGCCTTTGTCTTTCTAAAGGTCAGCTGATGTCTTAGTAAAACTTAGTCTTGTGAGAAAAGATACTTGCAAACCTCCAAGATAACGTGGTACTGTATTTTAATATTCTGCAAAAAGATTGTTAATACATTGACTATACGATAAAATTTTATTTATTTAACAACGTAAATATTTCTCAACCTATTTATATATCAATTTATTTACATATTTATTGATCTCCCTATTAATTCATCATTTCTTTAGTTCTTCAAGAATTAATCATATTATCAGTTATTGAGATATATTTATTTCTTTATTTTATCTTTTATTGATTATTAGTTATTTTTTGTTTTTGTTTTTAAGTTATTAGGTACACTTTTAATAAAAGTAAAGCCCATGTGGCCCAAGGTATCATTAAAGAAGACCTTTCTACGACAATGTAAGTAGACGCTCTTCCTTGTGTTGGTGTGACAACTGAAGACAACACTGGACTGAAATACACCTAAATGGGCTTAAATGTGGGCTTTTCGGAATACCACTTCACTTGACTGGACGGGCCGCAATGCACTTGGTTGTTCCTAGCTTGACTGAGCAGGACTGCGTTGTGTTAGACTCGGCGGCAATTAGTTGTTCTGGACTGGACGGATGGGACTGGGCTGAGTTGTTACGGACTGCACTGCTCTGCACTTCACTTGACTGGACTAGACTCGACTGCTATTGACTTGTATGGACCTGGGCTATGCTGGATTGAAATGTACTTAGCTGGAAGGTAGAGAATGGAATTGGATGGGAACGAACAGTATTGGACTAGACGGGCGCAGAATCCACTGAATGAACTGGACCACACGTCAGTGGAGTGGACTGGACTGGACTGAGCCGGACAGCACTTCAAAAGACTGAACTGGACGGCACTGCACTTCACTGGACTAGACTGTCTTAGGCTGAGCTTGACTTCACCAGACTGCACTACACTGCACTACCCTGGATTGGACTGGAACGTACCATACAAAACAGTCATTGTACCTCGCTAGACTGATCTGCACCGAACTGCATTCCACGTTTCCAAATGAAACTGGTAAAGACTGTACTGCACTGTACATGAATGTACTCCACTTAACTAGACTACACAGGATAGCTTAGCATAGCATTGGATGTAATTTAAAAGGATTGTTCTGGATTACCTTTACTGCAATGGAGTAGATGGCAATACATTAATGTACACTTGACTTGCATGCAAAAAGAATGCTAATAAAGACTGATGATATTCTGATTTTTTGAGAGAAAATCAACGAAATAAATATTTTATTGTGAAGCTAGCTTTAGCTTCAATTATTTAAGACAATTCGTGTTTTGAGCATACGAAATATGTAGCAATGGGTATCGAGTTAGTTTTTCTTAGTTTGTCCCATAATTGAATACTTACGGTTAATCGTCATCTGTGACCTTTCTGATGGGCTGCTGATTAGGCTTTGTTTGAAAACACGAGTTTTTCTGCACTGAAAACGGAAAACTGTTAAGAGAAAAAAAAGATGTTGAAATATTAAACACGTAACATTGTGAGCAGTGAAACGTTGTCATTAAACCAATTAATCAGGAAACCACCTGAATAGTTCTGTAAACAGAAAATTTCAGATAGTCTAGAAAAAAGGATAATTCTTGCAAATGATTACATATCACCTATGAAGCCCTCGATGTGCTTCTTGTTTATGACGTGATCCGAAGTGAGCCACGAGGTCATGCTGAAAAGAAAAAATCGAACAACTTGTTGCAATCAAAACATGCCGGCCTTACCTCTTTAAGATGACCTGTAGTGCTGATCGACCACGACTTTCTCCACCAACTGCTCTATGCAACGTATGGTTATCTTTTGCAATTTCTTAAGTTTTTTTATATTTTCATTGAACATGTTTCTGAAGTTGAAATATTTATGGGCAAAAGTTTCCAATAAAGGTTTTCAAATGGGCATATACTAGACTGCAATAAATGATGAATTTTATAATTATATTATTGTTATACGATTTAAGTAACAGTTCCTAACTTTCATGTATAAATTAAGAAAAATAACAACTTCTATGTTACCTATTAAGTGACTTATGCCCTACCCCGCTACGATGTGATCCGGAGTGAGTAACGAGGTCATGCTGAAAAAAAAATCTAACAAAACTTGTTGCAATCAAAACATGCCCGCCTTACCTCTTCTTAGATGATATGTAGAGCTTCTAGATATCAAGTTTTTCTTCAACTGCTCAGTGCGACACATCAGGGTTTTCCTAACAGCGAACTAGTCCATCTTACACAGGTTAGTATCGTAACATTTAAATATTTCTTTACATATCTTCTCAGTGATGCACAGCATCCGAAAATGAGGATATCTTGAGCTGCAATAATTTTTAAATGTTTTAAGCTCCCAAATCCCTTTTATTCTTTCTATCTAACTTGAGACAATATTAACTCCTATACTACACTATAACATAGTGTACAGTATCATACCACGCTATACTAAACTATCCTATACACTACTGTATGGTACTTAGATGCACGTGTAATACTTTCACTTATTTTGCCATAAAAACTATTATAAATTGTCATATTCTCGAGTTTGGAAGTGATTAGAACTCTTGTTCTCTTTTCAGTTTAAGGTTAATGCAAGGGCTATGCTCTGTCACCCGTTCATGACTGTCTTTTTAATAGGAAGACTTGACTAGCTTCTACTTCCATTACTCAGAAATTTTATCGTACCTGTGGTTATGTCCTTATTTTGGATTCTTCTTGCAGCTGTAGCTTAGTTTGTTGTTGTGATCATCTTCTCATGAAGCACTCCAGTACTGCTCTACTGATATCCCAGTGTTCGAAATTCAGTCACGAATCACTGGCGACTCGGTGGTTGCTTGTGTCTTTCCAAAGATCAACTGATGTCGTAGTAACCCTAGGTCTTGGGAAAAAAAATCCCTGGAAAACTTTCAAAACATTGCATCTTTTAATAATATGCATCAAAAATCATAAATACATAAATTATACAAAAGACAATTTGTGTCTCGAGCATATGAAATGCAACAATGGAAATCATGCAAGTTGTCCTTGAATTGTCCCCTGACTTAATACTTACACTTAATCGTCATGTGTGACCAGTCCCATGGGTTGTTGATTGGATAACTGGGCCTTGTTTGAAAGCATTTCCAACGGATGGTTTTTTCCTCTGATAACAGAAAACTTTCAGAATACAAGAAAGGATATAAATATTAAACATGTCACCTTGGAAATTATTAAAAATTGACACCAAAGCAATGAGTCGGGAGGCCAACTCACAAATTCTGTAAACAGAAAATTTCAGATAGTCCAGAACCGAGAATAATTCTTACAAATGTTTCTACCTTACCTTTGAGGTGTATGATGCCCTACCTCTTCACGAAGTGATCGGGAGTGAGTTACGAGGTCCTTTTGGAAAAAAAAAAAAAAAAAAAAGGGAAATCTAACAAAACTGGTTGCAATCAAAACATGCCGGCCCTACCTCTTTTTAGATGATCTACAGAGCTTACGGGTAGTTTTTCTCCAGCTGCTCCGTACAACGCATCAGGGTTTTCCTATTAGCGAACCAATCGATTTTACTCAGGTTAGTATCATAATAATACAATGTTTCTTTACGTACCTACTCACTGATGCACACCTCCCGAAAACCGCCTTATCTTGGGCTGCAAGAATTTTAAAATGTTTAAAGCTACCAAATCCCTTTTTTATTCTTTCTGTCTAACTTGAGACAACATTAACTACTATACTATAGTGTACAGTACCAATCTATGCTATACTATACTATATTACACCCTACTGTATAGTACTCAGATGCACGTGTAATAATATCACTTTTTTGCCATGAAAACTATTATAAGATGTCACATTCGCGAATTTGAAGGTGATAAGAGCACTTGTTCTCTTTTCAAGTGAACACTTATGTAAGGGCTATGCTCTATCACCCGTTCATGAGTGCTTTTTTCAGCGGAAGAAAATCTGCTTTGACTAGCTTTTCCATTGCTCAGAAATTTTATCGTACCTGTGGCTATGTCTATGTAGCTTTGGATTCTTCTCGCAGCTGTAGCTTAGATTGTTCTTAAGATCATCTTCTAATGAAGCACTCCACTATTGCTCTACTGATATCCCAGCGTTTCAAATTCAGCCACAAATCACTGGAGACCCTTTGATTTGTTGTGTCCTTCCAAAGATCAGCCGATTTCTGGGCTTGGGAGAAAAAATAGCTGGAAAACTTTTAAAACTTTCCATTTCCTTCTTATATTCTGCATTAAAAAATCATAAATACATATAATTATGTTATGTTTATTATTTTTTATTGGTTTATCAACTTGTTTACATATTTTTTCATCTTCCTACTTATTCGTCATTTCTTTATCTTCTTTAGAATTTAGTTTAGAAATGATCTCAAGATTGTTTCATCACTTCAATTCAATTTTTCATTTATCAATTTTTTTGGTGTATTTTAAGTTATAAGGTATAGTCTTATGAAGCTATCATTTAGAAAAATCTCTCCACGACAGCATTTGTAGACACTTCATTTGACTGCTGTGACTGGACCAGACTGCGCTGACTGGGACCTAAATGTGGCGTTTTCTGAATGGCACTTTACTCTAATGGACAGCACCGCACTGCTTTAGGTTGTACTTCACTTGACTCAGCCGCAGTGCATTGCACTCGACATTGCGCTCCAGATTGAAATACACTGCACTGTACTTCAGTGGGTGGGACCTGACTGGACTGGACAGGACAGGACAGCACTTCACGGAACTGGATTGCTGCAGTTGTCTTTTTATGGACTTGGGGTGTTCCGGATGGAAATACATTGCAATGTGCTTGCGTGGATGGGACTGGACTGGAGTGAGCGGGACAAGACTGTACTGAACCAGAGAGCACTGCACTTTGCTGCACTGAACTGCTATAGACTATGCTTTATTTCACCAGATTGCATTACACTGCACTGTCTTGGATGAACTGGAAATCTACTTACAGCATAGTTTGCATAGCACTGGACTGGACTTGGAAAGACTTTTCTGGATTGCCCAGATTGCAATGGAGTTAATGGTACTACACTTGACTTGAATGCAAAAGACTGCTAATACAGACTGATAATATTCTAAGGATTTAGAAAAAATCTTCTAATACGTTTTCTTTTGAAGGTAATGCTAGTCGCAGTTATTCAAGACAATTTGTGTTTCGAGCATATGAAATGTAACAATGGAAATCATGCAAGTTGTTCTTGAAATGTACCTTGACTCAATACTTACACTTAATCGTTATCTGTGACCAGTCCCATGGGCTGTTGATTGGATAACTAGGCCATGTTTAAAAGCACTAGCCATTGATTATCTTTCTCCTCTTCAGAGAGAAAATTTTCAGAATACAAAAAGAGATTAAATATTAAACATGTCACCTTGTAAATTATTAAACATTGGCGTGAAAGCAATGGGTCGAGAAGCCGCCTCACAAATTCTATAAACAGAAAATTTAAGGTAGTCCAGAACCAAGAATAATTCTTACAAATGTTTCTATGTTACCTTTGAGGTGTCTGATGCCCTACTTCGTTACGATATGATCTGGGGTGAGTTACGAGGTCTTCCTGAAAAAAAAGAAAGAAAAAAAAAATCTGACAAAACTTGTTGCAATGAAAACATGCCAGCCTTACCTCTATTTACATAATCTGTAGACCTTATAGATATCAAGTTTTTCCCTAACTGCTCGGTTCAACGCATCAGGGTTTTTCTATTAGTGAACCAAACCATCTTACTCGGGTTAGTATCATAACATTATAACATTTCTTTACATACCTACTCAGTGATGCACAGTTCCCAAAATTGGGCTTATCTTGAGCTGCACTAATTTTAAAATGTTTAAACCTCCCAAATCCGTTTTCTATTCTTTCTATTAGAGTTGAGAGAGTATTGACTGCTATTCTATACTGTACTATAGTGTGCAGTACCAAACTATGCTATACTACATTATACTATACTATACCCTACTGTATAGTATTTAGAGTCACCTGTAATAATTTCACTTATTTTGCCATAAAAACTGTTATACGATGACATTCCCGAGTTTGGAAGCAATAAGGAAACTTGTACTCTTTTTAACTTAAGACTAATGTAGGGGCTATGGTCTATCACCCCTTCAGGGGTGCTTTTTTTTTAGAGGAAGACGATCTGCTTTGACTAGCTTTTACTTTCATTACTCAGAAATTTCATTGTACCTGTGCTTGTATCCTAGCTTTAGATTCTTCTTGTAGCTGTAGCTTAGCTTGTAGTCGTGATCATCTTCTCATGAATCATTCCAATACTGCTCTACTGATATCCCAGTGTTAGAAATTCAGCCACGAATCACTGGGTACCCTTTGGTTGGTTGTTTCCTTTGAAAGATCAGCAGTGTCTCGGTAAAACTGTCTTGGATTGAACTGGAAATAACCATACAGGATAGTTTGCAGTGCATTGGACTTAACTTGGAAAGACTATTCTGGATTGCCTAGATTGCAATGGAGTTAATGGTACTACATTTGATTTGAAAGCAAAAGACTGCTGATAAAGACTGATAATTTACTAAGGATTAAAAAAAGATCAACTAAACCATTTTTTAAGTTAGTGTTAGTCGCACATATTTAAGACAATTTGCGTTTCCAGCATATGAAATGCAACAATGGAAATCATGTAAGTTGCCTTGAATTGTCCCCTAACTTAATACTTACACTTATTCGTCATGGTGGCCAGTCCAATGGGCAGCTGATTGGATAACAGTTTAAAAGCACTACCCATTGATAGTTTTCTCCTCTGAAAACAGAAAACTTTCAGAAAAAAGGATTGAAATATTAAACATGTTACTTGTAAATGATTAAACATTGATATCAAAGCAATGAGTCGCGAAGCCACCTCACAAATTCTGTAAACAGAAAATTTCAGATAGTCCAGAGTCAAGAATAATTCTTACAAATGTTTCGATGTTACCTTTGAAGTGTCTGATGCCCTTTTCGTTATGATGTGATCTGGAGCGAGTAACGAAGTCCTGCTGAAAAAAAAAACAAAACAAAACAAAACAAAACAACAAGGAAATCGAAAAAAACTTGTTGAAATCCACAATATGATCTGTAGAGCTTATGGGTATTACCTTTTTCTCCAACTGCTCGGTGCTACGCATCAGGGTTTTCCTATCACCAAAGCAAACCATCTTACTCAGGTTAGTAATATAACATAATATTTCGTTACATACCTACTCAGTGCTGCACAGCTTCCGAAAACGGGCGTATCTTGAGCAGCACTAATTTTAAAATGCTTTTAATTCCCAAATCCGTTTTCTATTCTTTCTATCAAACTTGAGACATCAATAACTCCTATACTTTATTATAGAGTGCAATACCAAACTATGCTATACTATACTGCAGTATACCCTACTGTATAATGTATAGATTCCTGTAAAATAATTACATTTATTTTGCCATAAAAACTATAACAAGATGTCATATTCTTGAGATTGGATGCGATCAGAACACTCGTTCTCTCTTGAATTTAAGACCAATGTAAGGGCTATGCTCTATCACTTAATCACAAGTGCTTTTTTTAGAGGAAGACAATCTTCTTTGACTAGCTTTTACTTCCATTATTTAGAAATTTTACCGTACCTGTGGTTATGTCCTAGCTTTGGATTCTTCTCTTAGCTGTAGCTTATTTTGTTGTTACGATCATCTTCTCATGAAGCACTCCAGTACTGCTTTACTGATATCCCAGCAGGACAAATTCAGCCACAAATCACTGGTCATCCTGTGGTTGCTTGTGTCCTATCAAAGTTCAGTTAATGTCTTTGTAAAACTAGGTCTTAGGAGAAAAAAATACCTAAAAAACTTTTAAAACGTTGCAATTTCTTTTAATATTCTGTATTAGAAATTTTAAATACATAAAATCATACAATAATATTATATTCATCAATCTCTCATTTACTTATCAATTTATTTACATGTTTTTTCATCTTCCTACTTATTTATCATTTCTTTATCTTCTTAGGAATTTAGTTGAGAAATGATCACTGTTATTAGTTATTGAGATTTATTTCATTTCCTTATTTCATTTTTTTATTGATCAATTTTTTCAGGTTATTAGGTATACTTTTATTAAGCTATCATTTAGAAAAACCTCTCCACGACAGTGTTTGTAGAAAATTCATTGGGCTGATGTCACTGGACTGAATTGGACTGGAATGAACTTGACTTTGCTAAATTGGACTTGAATGTGGCCTCTTTTGAATGGCACTTCACTCTAATGGACAGCACCGCACTACCCTAAATCGCACTTGACTTGACTCACCGGGACTGCATTGAGCTAGAAATTACGCGCTTGATTGAAATACACCGCACTGTACTTCAGTGGGCGAGACTGGACTGGACTATTGCACTTGGCTTTTATAGACTTGAGATGTTCCGAATGGAAATACACTGCAAACTACTTGCGTGGATGGGACTTCACTTGAGTGGACGGGACTGGACTGTAGTGAGGGCCACAAGACTGGACTGGACTAAACGGCACTGCACTTCACTGCACTGGATTGTTATAGACTGTGCTTGACTTCACCAGACTACATTACACTGCAGTGTCTTGAATTAAACTGGAAATCACCATACAGGATAGTTTGCATAGCACTGGACTTAACTTGAAAGGACTGTTCTGGATTGCCTAAATTGCAATGGAGTTAATGGTACTACACTTGACTTGATCGCAAAGAGACTGTTGATAAAGACTGATAATATATAGATTTAGCCAAGCCTAAAAGCGGAGCTCGCTAACCCTAACCCGCACGTCTCAAGGGCACAACACCTTGTCCGACTCGGAGCCCAGTGCACTGACCACCAGACCACTGGACAGTTGCACGGTCGTACGGTCGTACATCCAAATTTTTTTTTAGGCTTGATGGGTTACTACTATTTTGTATAATTATGGGGGTCGCTCTACGAGCTCCGCTAATATACTAAGGATTTAGAAAAGATCAACTAAATCATGTTTTTTTAAAGCTAGTGCTAGACGCGCATATTTAAGACAATTTGCGTTTCGAGCATATGAAATGCAACAACGGAAATCATGAAAGTTGTCCTTGAATTGTCCCCTGACCTAATACTTACACATCATCACCAGTTCCATGAGCTGCTGATTGGATAACTGGGGCTGTTTAAAAGCACTACCCATTGATAGTTTTTCTCCCCTGAAAACAGAAAACTTTCAGAATACAAAAAAGGATTGAAATAGTAGACATATCACCTTGTAAATTATTAAACACTGGTATCAAAGAAACAAGTCGGGAAGCCACCTCACAAATTCTGTAAACAGAAAATTTCAGATAGTCCAGTAATTGCTTAGGGTTACCAAGAATAATTCTTACAAATGTTTCTGTTACCTTGGAAGTGTCTGATTCCCTACTTCGTTATGATGCAATGAGTTACGACTCCACGCTGAAAAAAAAACCTAACAAAACTTGTTGCAATCAAAACATGCTAGCCTTACCTCTTATCAGATTGATCTGTGGAGCTTATGGATATCACACCACAAGTTTTTCTCCAACGTCTCGATTCAACACATCAGGGTTTTCCTATCAGCAAAGCAACCCATCTTACTCAGGTTAGTGTCATAATATTTCTTTACATAAATGGGCTTATGTTCAGCTGCAGATATACTAAGTTCAAGGGCAAAAAGGTGAAAATTTTCGTTCAGTCCCCGAAAATGGACACAGTGAAGTTTTGCAATGTCAAACCTTAAAGTCGCGTGAAAAGTTCGCAGTGTAAAGTGGATGACTGTGGATAAATTTAAGACAATGACCAAACCTTCCCAAAAATGGGCTAACATGCAGTTAACAGCTAGATGACTTTTATTCCAGGGCTTTTTTTATTGGCAGATTGAGAAGTTATTGAACCAATCCAGTTTAGGCAATCTTTTCGTGAAGCACTCCACCTGTTCTATCGATAATCCAGCTTTAAATTCAATACTATACTATACTATATTGTACTATGAAGTACTTTTCTGGGAGAAAGACAGTCCGCTTCGAGTAGCCTTTAATCTATTACTCAGAAACCGAATGCTCCTGTTATTATGTCCTAGCTTTTAGTTTCTTTTTGCTGTTTTAGCTCACCATGTTGTAATGGCTATCTTTTTATGAAGCAATGCAGTCCTTCTCTGATCCGAACTGAGCCACGAGGTCATGAAGAAAAGAAAAAATATTTGTTGCAATCAAAACATGCCGGCCTTACCTCTTTCAGATGACCTGTAGTGCTGATCGACCACGACTTTTTCGTCCAACTGCTCTATGCAACACATCAGGGTTTTCCTATCAGTGAACGAACCCATCTTACACCGATTAGTATCACATTGTTATAATTCTTCACTTACCTTCTCAGTGATGCTAAGCCTCTGAAAATGAGCTTATCTTGAGCTGCAGAAAGTTAAAATGTCTCAAGCTTTTAAATCTAAAAAAAGGCGCGCTCTTCTTCGAGACAACCTTAACTCCTACACTAGACTAAACTATACTATACTTCAGTCGTGAATTACTAGACATTTAACGTACCTGTGGTTATGTCCTAGCTTTGGATTCTCCTCGCTGTTGTAGCTCAGCTTGTTGTTATGGCTATCTTTTCATGAAGTTCTCCCGTCCTGTTCAACTGATACCCCAGCTTGAAATTCAATACTATATTAAACTATGTAGTACTTTTGTAAGAGGAAGACAATCTGCTTCGACTGGCCTCTATTCCATTACTTAAAAATTTAACGTACCTGTGGTTATGTCCTAGCCTTGGATTGTCCTCGCTGTTGTAGCTCAGCTTGTTGTTATTGCAATCTCTTCCTGATACACTCCATTCCTGTTCTACTGATATACCAGCTTTAAATTCAATTCTATACTATATTATGTAGTACTTTTCTAACAAGAAAACAATCTGCTTCGACTAGCCTTTAACCTATTACTCAGAAATTTAAGGTACCTGTGATTATGTCCTTGGTTTGGATTCTCCTCGCTGTTGCATCTCAGCTTGTGGTCATGGCTATTTTCTTATGAAGGACTCCAGTCCTGCTCTGATCCGAGCTGAGCCACGAGGTCCTACTGAAAAGAAAAAAATCTAACAAAACTTGTTGTAATCAAAACATGCCGGCCTTATCTCTTTCAGATGACCTGTAGTGCTGAGTAACCATAACTTTTTTACCAACTGCTCTATGCAACGCCTCAGGGTTTTCCTATCAGTCAACGCACCCTTCTTACACAAGTTAGTATCACATTGCTTTAGTTCTTTACTTACCTTCTTAGTGATGGAAAGTCGCTGAAAACAAGCTTATCTTGAGCTGCAGAAAGTTAGAATGTCTCAAGATCTAAAATCGAAAAAAAGGCCTGCTGTTCTTTTATATTCATTCAGGCAAACTCGAGACAACCTTAACTCCTACACTAGACTATACTATACTTCCTTTACTGAGACATTTAACATACCTGTGGTTATGTCCTAGTCTTTGATTCTCCTCGCTGTTATAGCTCAGCTTTTTGTTATGTCTATCTTTTCACGAAGCACCCCAGTCCGGTTTAACTAATCTCCCAGCGTTACATTCAACACCTTACTATAGTATACTATGTAGTACTTTTCTAAGAGGAAGACAATCCGCTTCGACTAGCCTTTAATCCATTACTAAGAAATGCAATGTACCTGTGCTTATGTCCTAGCCTTGGATTCTTCTTGCAGCTGTTGCTTAGCTTGTTGTTATGATTATCCATTCCAGTCCTGCTCTACTGATATCTCAGTGTTGCAAATTCAGCCATAAATCACTAGCGACCTTGTGAGTGCTTGTGTCTTTCCAAAGGTCAGCTGGTGTCTTGGTAAAACTAAGTCTTGTTAGAAAAAATACTTGCAAACCGTTAAGACAGCGTGGTGCTATATTTTAATATTCTACAAAAACATTTTTAATACATTGACCATACGATAAAATTGTATTCAGTTAATAACATAAGTACTTCTTAATTCATTTATATATCAATTTATTTACATATTTATTAATCTCCCTATTAATTCATCATTTCTTTAGTTCTTCAAGAATTTATCAACGTTATGAGTTATTGAGATATATATTTTATTTCTTTACTTTATCTTTTATTGACTGTCAGTTATTCTTGTTTATTTTTTAGTTAGCTGGTTTACTTTTATTAAGGTATCATTAGAAAGATCTGTTTACGACAATGTCGTAAGTAGACGGTCTTAATTGTGTTGGTGTGACAACTGAAGACAATACTGGACTGAAATACACTTGTATGGGCTTAAATGTGGGCTTTTCCGAATAGCACTTCACTTGACTGGACGGGCTGCAATTCACTTGGTTGTTCCTAACTTGACTGAGCAGGACTGGGTTGTGCTAAACTTAACGGAAGTTAGTTGTTCTCGA
Organism: Pocillopora verrucosa; assembly: GCF_036669915.1. Taxonomy (NCBI): domain Eukaryota; kingdom Metazoa; phylum Cnidaria; class Anthozoa; order Scleractinia; family Pocilloporidae; genus Pocillopora; species Pocillopora verrucosa. Next base: position 121,232 of record NC_089319.1, read on the forward strand.
CTGGATGAAACAGAAATGAGCCGAGGTGTTACGGGTTGCACTGCTCTGCACTGCACTTCACTGGACTAGACTCGACTGCTGTTGACTTATATAGACCTGGGCTATTCTAGATTGAAATGTACTCAGGTGGAAGGAAATGAATGGAATTGGACGGAAACGAATAGATTTGAACGGGACGGAACTTGACTGGAAGGGAGGGGAACAGACTCCTCTTAATGAACTGGGCCGGATTAAACTGGACTGGAGTACACATCAGCGGAGTGGACTGAGCCGGACATAATTTCAGAAGACTGAACTGGACGGCACTGCACCTAACTGGACTGGACTGTCTTTGCCTTAGCTTGACTTCGCCAGACTGCACTACCCTGGATTGAACTGGAAAGTACCATACAGAACAGTCAGTTCACTGCACCTCGCTAGACTGATCTGCACCGAACTGCATTCCACGTTTCCAAATGAAACTGATAAAGACTGTACTGCACTGCACGTAAATGTACTCCATTGGACTAGACCATACAGGATAGCTTTGCACAGCGCTGGAAGTAAGTTAAAAGGATTGTTCTGGATTTCCTAAACTGCAATGGAGTTGATGGCAATACATTAATCTACAGTTGACTTTTATGCAAAAGACTACTAATAAAGACGGATGATATACTGATATTTTGAGAAACGATCAACTAAATAAAAATTATATTATCACGCTAGTTTTAGTTTCAGTTATTCAAGACAATTCATGTTTTTGAGCATACGAAATATGTAGCAGTGGATATTGTTTTAGTTGTCCTTGAATTGTCCCATAACTGAATACTTACAGTTAATCGTCATCTGTGACCTTTCTGACGGGCTTCTGATTAGGTCTTGTTTGAAAACACTAGTTTTTCTCCACTCGAAACAGAAAACTGTTAAGAGAAAAAAGGTGTTGAAATATTAAACACGTCACATAGCGAGTAGTGAACGTTGTCATTAAACCAATTAATCAGGAACGCACCTAAAAAGTTCTGTAAACAGAAGATTTCAGATAGTCTAAAAGAAAGAATAATTCTTACAAATGATTACATATTACCTATGAAGCGCTCGATGTCCTACTTGTTTATGATGTGATCCAAAGGGAGCCACGAGGTCATGCTGAAAAAAAAAAACTTGTTGCAATCAAAACATGCTGGCCTTACCTCTTTCAGATGAACTGTAGTGCTGATCGACCATAACTTTTTCCCCTAACTCCTCTATGCAACGCATCAGGGTTTTCTTATAAGCCAACAAACCCACCGACGTTACCTCCTCTAATAGACTAAACTAAAATCTACCATACCTGAAGATTTTTTCCTAGCTTTGGATTCTCCTCGCCGTTGTAGCCCAGCTTGTTGTTATGGCTCTCTTTTTATGAAGCACTCCAGTCCTCCTTTGATCCGAACTGAGTCACAAGGTCATGCTGAAAAGAAAAATCTGACAAAACTTGTTGCAATGGAAATATGCCGGCCTTACCTCTTTCAGATGACCTGTAGTGCTGATCGACCATAACTTTTCTCTCCGACTGCGCCATGCAACGCATCAGGGTTTTTCTATCAGCCAACGAACCCATGTTACACAGGTTAGTATCACAGTATTACAATTCTTTCCCTACCTTCTCAGTAATAGAAAGCCGCTAAAAATGAGCTTCTCTTGAGCTGGAGAAAGCTGAAATGTCTCAAGGTCTTAAATCGGAAAAAAAGGCTCGCTCTTCTTTTATATAAATTGTGGCAAACTCGGGACAACCGTAACTCCTAGATTGCACTAGACTAGACTATACGATTCTTCCTTTCCTGAGACATTTAACATACCTGTGGTTATGTCCTAGCCTTGGATTCTCCTCAGTATTGTAGCTCAGCTTGTTGTTATGGCTATCTTTTCATGAAGAAATCCAGTCATGTTTTACTGATATCGCAGCTTTAAATTCAATTCTTTACTATATTATACTATGTGGTACTTTTGTAAGACGAAGACAATCCGCTTCAACTAGCCTTTAATCCATTACTCAGAAATTTAACGTACCTGTGGTTATGTCCTAGGTTTGGATTCTCCTCGCTGTTGTAGCTCAACTTGTTGTTATGGCTATCTTCTTATGAAGCACTCCAGTCCTCCTCTACTAATGTCCGTCCTTTAACTTCAATACTATAGTATACTATACTATGTAGCACTTTTTGTAAGAGGAAGACAATCAGCTTCGACCAGCTTTTAATCCATTACCCAAACATTTAACGTACCTGTGGTTATGTCCTAGGTTCGGATTCTCCTAGCAGGTGTTGCTCAGCTTGTTGTTATGATTATCCATTCCAGTCCTGCTCTACTGATATCCCAGTGTTACAAATTCAACTATGAATCACTAGTGACCCTGTGATTGCTTGTGTCTTTTCAAAGGTCAGCTGGTGTCTTGGTAAAACTGAGTCTTGTGAGAAAAAATACTTGCAAACTTTTAAGACAACGTGGTGCTATATTTCAATATTCTGCAAAAATATTGTTAATACATTGACAATACGATAAAATTGTACTTATTTAACAACGTAACTATTTGTGAACTTATTAATAAATCAATTTATTTACATATTTATTTATCTCCCTATTAATTTATCGTTTCTCAAGTTCTTAAAGAATTAATCAATGTTTCAGTGATTGAGATATTTTATTTCTTTGATTTATCTTTTATTGATTATCAATTATTCTTGTTTACTTTCAGTTATTAGGTATACTTTTATTAAGGTATCATTAAAAAAGACCTGTCTACGACAATGCCGTAAGTAGACGCTCTTGATTGTGTTAGTGTGTCAACTGAAGACAGGACTGGAATGAAATACACTTGTATGGGCTTCAATGTGGACTTTTCGGAATAGCACTTCACTTGACTGGACGGGCCGCAATGTACTTGGTTGTTCCTAGCTTGACTGAGCAGGACTGCGTTGTGCTAGACTCAACGGCAGTTAGTTGTTCTGGACTGAACGGGACGGGACAGGACGGGACTGGGCTGAGCTGTTACGGATTGCACTGCTCTGCACTGCACTTGAGTGGACTAGACTCGACTGCTGTTGACTTGTATGAACCTGGGCTATGCTGGATTGAAATGTACTTAGCTGGCAGGGAATGAATTGGAATTAGACTGGACGGGACTGGACTGGCGTAGATTCCCCTGAATGGACTGGACCGCACGTCATTGGAGTGGACTGGACTGGACTGAGCCGGATAGCACTGCAATGGACGGCACTGCACTTCACTGGACTGGACTGTCTTAGGCTGAGCTTGACTTCACCAGACTGCACTACTCTACACTACCCTGGATTGAACTGGAAAGTACCATACAGGACAGTTACTGCACCTCGCTAGACTGATCTGCACCGAACTGCATTCCACGTTTCCAAATGAAACTGATAAAGACTGTACTGCACTGTACATGAATGTACTCCACTGTACTAGACCTCACAGGATACCTTAGCACAGCACTGGAAGTAATTTAAAAAGGATTGTTCTAGATTACCTAAACTGCAACGGAGTAGATGGCAATACATTAATCTACACTTGACTTACAAGCAAAAGACTGCTTATAAAGTCTGATAATATACTGTTGTTTTGAGAAAGGATCAACTAAATAGAAAATATGTTATGAAACTAGTTTCAGTTTCAATTATTTTAGACAATTCGTGTTTTGAGCATACGAAATATGTAACAATGGGTACCGTGTTAGTTTTCCTTAGTTTGTCCCATAATTGAATACTTACAATAAATTGTCATCTGTGACCTTTCTGATGGGCTGTTGATTGGGCCTCGTTTGAAAACACTAGTTTTTCTCCACTGAAAACAGAAAACTGTTAAGAGAAAAAAAGATGTTGAAATATTAAACACGTCACATTGTGAGACGTTGTCATTAAACTAATTAATCAGGAAACCACCTAAAAAGTTCTGTAAACAGAAAATTTCAGATAGTCTAGAAAAAAGGATAATTCTTACAAATGATTACATATTACCTATGAAGCGCTCGATGTGCTACTTGGTTTTGACGTGATTTGAAGTGAGCCACGAGGTCATGCTGAAAAGAAAAAATCTAACAACTTGTTGCATTAAAACATGCCGGCCTTACCTCTTTCAGATGACCTGTAGTTCTGAATGGCCATAACTTTCTCCTACAACTGCTTTATGCAACGCATCAGGGTTTTGCCATCAGCCAACGAACCCATCTTACAAAGGTTAGTATCACATTGTTATAATTCTTTACTTACCTTCTTAGTGATGCTAAGCCGCTGAAAATGAGCTTGTCTTGAGCTGTAGAAAGTTAAATAGTCTGAAGCTCTTAAACTGAAAAAGGGCCCGCTCTTCTTTTATATTTATATATCTAGACTAAACTAGACTAAACTTCCTTTACTGAGACGTTTAACATACCTGTGGTTATATCCTAGCTTTGGATTCTCCTTTCTGTTGTAACTCAGCCTGTTGTAATGGCTCTCTTTTCATGAAGCACTCCAGTCCTACTCTAATCCGAACTGAGCCATGAGATCATGCTTAAAATCTAACAAAACTTTTTGCAATCAAAACATGCGGGCCTTACCTCTTTCAATTGACCTTTGTGCTGATCGACCATAACTTTTTCCTACAACTGCTTTAGGCAACGCATCAGGGTTTTCCTACTAGTGAACGAACCCATCTTACACAGGTAAGTTTAAAATTGTTATGATTATTTACTTACCTTCACAATGATGCATAGTCGCTGAAATAAGCTTCTCGTGAGTTGCAGAAAGTTAAATGTCTCAAGCTCTAAAATGGAAAAAAGGGCTCGCTCTTTTATCTGAATTCTGCCAAACTCGAGACAACCTTAACTCCCACCTAGACTAGACTATACTATACTATACTTCCCTTTACAGAGACATTGAACATACCTGTGGTTATATCCTAGCTTTGAATTCTCCTCTCTGTTGTAGCTCAGCTTGTTGTTATGGCTCTCTTTTTATAAAGCACACCAGTCCTGCTCTGATCCGAACTGAGCCACGAGGTCATGCTGAAGAAAGGAAAAAAAATCTAACACAACTTTTTGCAATCAAAACATGCCGGCCTCACCTCTTTCAGTTGACCTGTAGTGCTGATCGACCATAACTTTTTCCTACAACTGCCTCTGGCAACGCATCAAGGTTTTCCTATCAGCCAACGAAACCCATCCTACACAGGTTAGTATCAAATTGTTATGATTATTTACTTATCTTCTCACTGATGCAAAGTCGCTGAAATGAGCTTCTCGTGAGTTGCAGAAAGTTAAAATGTCTCAAGCTCTAAAATGGAAAAAAAAGGCGCGCTCCTCTATTATATTAATTCTGGCAAACTCGAGACAACCTTAACTCTTACACTAGACTAGACTATACTTCCTTTACTGAGACATTTAACATACCTGTGGTTATGTCCTAGCTTTGGATTCTTCTCTCTGTTGTAGCTCAGCTTGTTGTTATGGCTATCTTTTCATGAAGCACTCCAGTCCTGTTCTACTGACATCCCAGCTTTAAATTCAATATTTTACTATACTTTACTATGTAGCACTTTTTTAAGAGTTAGACAATCCGCTTCGGCTAGCCTTTAAATTATTACTCGGCTATTATGGCTATCTTTTCATGAAGCACTCCAATCCTGTTTCACTGATATCCTAGATTTACATTCAATTGTTTACTATACTATACTATGTAGTACTTTTCTGCTTCGACTAGCCTTTAATCCATTACTCAGAAATTTAACGTACCTCTGGTTATGTCCTAGCCTTGGATTTTCCTCGCAGCTGGTTCTCAGCTTGTTGTTATGACTATCCATTCCAGTCCTACTCTACTGATATCCCAGTGATGCAAATTCAGCCATGAATCACTAGCGAACCTGTGGTTGCATTTGTCTTTCTAAAGGTCAGCTGATGTCTTGGTAAAACTTAGTCTTGTGAGAAAAGATACTTGCAAACCTCCAAGATAACGTGGTACTGTATTTTAATATTCTGCAAAAAGACTGTTAATACATTGACTATACGATAAAATTTTATTTATTTAACAACTTAAATATTTCTCAACCTATTTATATATCAATTTATTTACATATTTATTGATCTCCCTATTAATTCATCATTTCTTTAGTTCTTCAAGAATTAATCAATGTTATCAGTTATTGAGATATATTTATTTCTTTATTTTATATTTTATTGATTATCAGTTATTTTTGTTTGTTTTTAAGTTATTAGGTACACTTTTATTAAAAGTAAAGCCCAAGTGGCCCAAGGTATCATTAAAGAAGACCTTTCTTCGACAATGTAAGTAGACGCTCTTCCTTGTGTTGGTGTGAAAATTGAAGACAACACTGGACTGAAATACACCTAAATGGGCTTAAATGTGGGCTTTTCCGAATAGCACTTCACTTGACGGGCCGCAATGCACTTGGTTGTTCCTAGCTTGACTGAGTAGGACTGCGTTGTCCTAGACTCGGCGGCAAGTAGTTTGTTCTGGACTGGACGGGGTGGGACTGGGCTGAGCTGTTACGGATTGCACTGCTCTGCACTTCATTTCACTGGACTAGACTCGACTGCTATTGACTTATATGGACCTGGGCTAAGCTGGATTGAAATGTACTTAGCTGGAAGGGAGTGAATGGAATTGGATGGGAACGAACAGTATTGGACTAGACGGGCGCAGAATCCACCGAATGAACTGGACCGCACGTCAGTGGAGTGGACTGGACTGAGCCGGACAGCACTTCAGAAGACTGAAATGGACGGCACTGCACTTCACTGGACTGAACTGTCTAAGGCTGAGCTTAACTTCACCAGACTGCACTAACCTGGATTGGACTGGAACGTACCATACAGGACAGTCAGTTCACTGCACCTCGCTAGACTGATCTGCACCGAAAACAGAAAATTTCAGATAGTCTAGAAAAAAGGATAATTCTTACAGATGAAAACATATTACCTATGAAGCCCTCGATGTGCTTCTTGTTTATGACGTGATCCGAAGTGAGCCACGAGGTCATGCTGAAAGGAAAAAATCTAACAACTTGTTGCAATCAAAACATGCCGGCCTTACTTCTTTCAGATGACCTGTAGTGCTGATCGACCACGACTTTCTCCTCCAACTGCTCTATGCAACGGATCAGGGTTTTCCTATCAGCCAACAAACCCATCTTACACAGGTTAGTATCACATTGTTAGAATTCTTAAATTACCTTCTCAGTGATGCAAAGCCGCTAAAAATGGGCTTCTCTAGCTGTAGAAAGTAAAATGTCTCAAGCTCTTAAATCGTAAAAAAGGCCCGTTGCTCTTTTATATTAATTCTGGCAAACTCGAGACAACGTTAGCTCCTCCAGTAGACTAGACTCAACTATACTATACTTCCATTACTCAGAAATCTAACATACCTGTAGTTATGTCCTAGCTTTGGATTCTCCACGCTGTTGTAGCTCAGCTTGTTGTTGTGGCCATTATTTCGTGAAGCATTCCAGTTCTTCTCTACCGATATTCCAGCTTTAATTTCAGTACGATACTATACTGTACTATGTAGTACTTTTGTAAAAGGAAGATAAACCGCTTCGAATAGCTAATAATCTATTACTCAGAAATTTAACGTGGCTGTGTCCTAGCGTTGGATTCTCCTCGCTGTTGTAGCTCAGCTTGTTGTTATGGTTATCTTTGTATGAAGCACTCCAGCCCTGCTCTGATCCGAGCTGAGCCACGAGATCATGCTGAAAAGAAAAACTCTAACAAAACTTGTTTTAATCGAAACATGCCGGCCTTACCTCTTTCAGATGACCTGTAGTGCTGATGGACCATAACTTTTTCCTCCAACTGCTCTCTGCAACGCATCAGGGTTTTCCTATCAGTGAACGAACTCATCTTGCACAAGTTAGTATCACATTGTTATGACCATTTACGTACCTTCTCAGTGATGCTAAGCCGCTGAAATGAGCTTATCTTGAGCTGCAGAAAGTTAAAGTGTCTGCAGCTCTTAAATCTAAAAAAAGGCGCGCTCTTTTTTTATATTAATGCTGCCAAACTCGAGACAACCTTAACTCTTACACTAGACTATACTTCCTTTACTGAGACATTTAACATACCTCTAGTTATGTCCTAGCCTTGGATTCTCATTGCTGTTGTAGCTAAGCTTGTTGTTATGGCTATCTTTTCATGAAGCACTCCAGTCCTGCTTTACTGATATCTCTGTGTTAAATGTAATACTATACTTTACTATATAGTAATTTCGTAAGAGGAACTTCGCTTCGACTAGCCTTTAATCCATTACTGAAAAACTTAGCGTACCTGAGGTCCTAACTTTGGATTTTCCTCGTTGTTGTAGGTAGGTAGGCTTGTTGTTATGGCTATCTTATTACGAAGCACTCTCAGTCCTGCTCTACTCATATCTTAGCTTAAACTTTAATTAATCAGGAAGCCACCTAAACAGTTCTGTAAACAAAATTTCAGATAGTCTAGAAGAGAGAATAGTTCTTACAAATTATTACATATTACCTATGAAGCGTTCGATGTGCTTCTTGTTTATGACGTGATCCGAAGTGAGCCACGAGGTCCTACTAAAAAGAAAAAATATAACAAAACTTGTTGTAATCAAAACATGCCGGCCTTACCTCTTTCAGATGACCTGTAGTGCTGATCGACCATAACTTTTTCCTCCAACTACTCTATGCAACGCATCAGGGTTTTCCTATCAGTGAACGAACCCATCTTACACAGGTTAGTATCGCATTGTTATAGTTCTTTACTTACCTTCTCAGTGATGCAAAGACGCTGAAAATGGGCTTATCTTTAGCTGCAGAAAGTTAAAATGTGTCAAGCTCTTAAACTGAAGAAAAGGCCCGCTCTTCTTTTATATTAATTCTGGCAAACTGGAGACGACGCTAGCTCCTACACTAGACTAGACTAAAGTATACTATACATCCATTACTGAGAAATTTAACATACCTGTAGTTATGTCCTAGATTTAGATTCTCCTCGCTGTTGTAGCTCAGCTTGTTGTTACGGCCATCTTTTCGTGAAGCAATCCAGCTCTGTTCTATCGATAATCCAGCTTTATATTTAATACTATACTTAACTGTGTAGAACTTTTCTAAGAGAAAGAGAATCTGCTTCGAGTAGTTTTTAATCCATTACTCAGAAATGACATGTACCTGTCATTATGTCCTAGCTTTTAGTATCTTTTCGCTGTGGTAGCTCACTTTGTTGTAATGGCTATCTTTTTATTCAGTCCTTCTCTGATCCGAACTGAGCCACGAGGTCATGGAGATAAGAAAAGATTTAAAAAAATTTGTTGCGATCAAAACATGCCGGCCTTACCTCTTTCAGATGACCGGTAGTGCTGATCGATCACGACTTTTTCCTTCAACTGCTCTATGCAACGCATCAGGGTTTTCCTATCAGCCAACGAACCCATCTTACAAAGATTAGTATCGCAGTATTATAATTCTTTACCTACCTTTTCAGTGATGGAAAGCCGTTGAAAATGAGCTGCAGAAAGTTAAATTGTCTAAAGCTCTTAAATCGAGAAAAAGGCGCCCTCTTCTTTTATATTATATCTGGCAAACTCAAGACAACCTTAACTCCTACACTAGACTGGACTATACTTCCTTTACTGAGACATTTAACATACCTGTGGTTATGTCCTAGTCTTGGATTCTCCTCGCTGTCGTAGCTCAGCTTTTTGTTATGGCTATCTTTTCATGAAGCACTACAATCCTGTTTTACTGATATCCTAGATTTACATTCAATTGTTTACTATACTATACTATGTAGTACTTTTCTGCTTCGACTAGCCTTTAATTCATTACTCAGAAATTAAATGCACCTGTGGCTATGTCCTAGCTTTGGATTCTTCTCGCGGTTGTAGCTTAGCTTGTGGTTGCGGCTATCTTTTAATGAAGCACTAAAGTCCTGCTCTGATCCAAACTGAGCCACGCAGTCATGCTGAAAAGAAAAAATCTAACAAAACTTGTTGCAATCAAACCCTGCCGGCCCTACCTCTTTCAGATGACCTGTAGTGCTGATCGACCAAGATTTTTTCCTCCAACTGCTCTATGCAACGCATCAGGGTTTTCCTATCAATCAACGAACCCATGTTACACAAGTTAGTATCACATTGTTGTAATTCTCGTTGCAATCAAAACATGCCGGCCTTACTTCTTTGAGATGACCTGTAGTGCTGAACGACCAGAACTTTCTCCTACAACTACTTTATGCAACGCATCAGGGTTTTGCTATCAGCCAACGAACCCATCTTACAAAGGTTAGTATCACATTGTTATAATTCTGTATTTACCTTCTCAGTGATGCTAAGCCGCTGAAAATGAGCTTTTCTTGAGCCACAGAAAGTTAAAATGTCTAAATGTCTAAATGTCTAAATGTCCGAAAAAAGGGCCCGCTGTTCTTTTATATTAATTCAGGCAAACTCGAGACAACCTTAACTCCTACACTAGACTAGACTATACTATACTTCCTTTACTGAGACATTTAACATACCTGTGGTTATGTCCTAGTCTTTGATTCTCCTTCCTGTTATATCTCAGCTTGTTGTTATGGCTATATTTTCACGAAGCACTCCAGTCCCGTTTTAGTAATCTCCCAGCCTTGGATTCAATACGTTACTACAGTATACTATGTAGTACTTTTATAAGAGGAAGACAATCCGCTTTAACTAGCCTTTAATCCACTACTAAGTAATGTAAAGTACCTGTGCTTATGTCCTAGCTTTGGATTCTTCTTGCAGCTGTTGCTTAACTTGTTGTTATGATTATCCATTCCAGTCCTGCTCTACTGATATCTCAGTGTTGCAAACTCAGCCATAAATCACTAACGACCTTGTGATGTCTTGTGTCTTTCCAAAGGTCAGCTGGTGTTTTGTGAAAACCGAGTCTTTTGAGAAAAAATACTTGCAAACTTTTAAGACAACGTGGTGTTATATTTTAATATTCCGAAAAAATATTGTCTATACATAGACATACGTACGATAAAATTGTACTTATTTAACAATGTAACTACTTCTGAACTTATTAATATATCAATTTATTTACATATTTATTTATCTTCCTACTAATTCATCATTTATTTAGTTCAGGAATTAATCAATGTTTTCAGTGATTGAGATATATATTTTATTTCTTATTTTATCTTTTATTGATTATCAGTTATTCTTGGTTATTTTTAAGTTATCAGGTATACTTTTATTAAGGTATCACTAAAAAAGACCTGTCTACGACAATGCCGTAAGTAGACGCTCTTGATTGTGTTAGTGTTACAACTGAAGACAACACAAGACTGAAATACACTTGTATGGGCTTAAATGTGGGCTTTTCTGAATAGAACTTCACTTGACTGGACGGGCCGCAATGCACTTGGCTGTTCCTAATTTGAGTGAGCAGGACTGCGTTGTGCTAGACTCAACGGCAGTTAGTTGTTCTCAACTGGACGAAACGACAATGGGCTGAGGTGTTACGGATTGCACTGCTCTGCACTGCACTTGACTGGACTAGACTCGACTACTGTTGACTTATATGGACCTGAGCTATCCTATATTGAAATGTACTTACGTGGAAGGGAATGACTGGAATTGGACGGGGACCAATAGATTTGAACGGGACGGGACTGGACTGGACGGGACGGGACCAGACTCCACTTAATGGACTGGACTCGACTGGACTGGACTGAGCCGGACAGCATTTCAGAAGACTGGACTGGACGGCACTGCGCCTAACTGGACCGGACTGTCTTTGCCCGAGCTTGACTTCACCAGACTGCATTACACTCACTGCACTACCCTGGATTGAACTGGAAAGTACCATACAGGACAGTCAGTTCACTGCACTTCGCTAGACTGATCTGCGCCGAACTGCATTCCACGTTTACAAATGAAACTGACAGACTGTACTGCACTGCACGTGAATGTACTTCATTGGACTAGAGCACACAGGATAGCTTTGCACAGCGCTGGAAGTAAGTTAAAAGAATTGTTCTGGATTGCCTAAACTGCAATGGAGTTGATGGCAATACATTAATCTGCACCTGACTTTTATGCAAAAGACTACGAATAAAGACGGATGATATACTGATGTTTTGAGAAAACATCAACGAAATAAATATTATATTATGAAGCTAGTTTCAGTTTCAATTATTCAAGAAAATTCGTGTTTTGAGTATACCAAATATGTAACAATGGGTATCGTGTTAGTTGTCCTTAATTTGTCCCATAATTGAATACTTACAGTAAATCGTCATCTGTGATTAGGCCTCGATCGTCATGGGCTGCTGATTAGGCCTTGTTTGAAAACACTAGTTTTTCTCCACTTAAAACAGAAAACTGTTCAGAGAAAAAAAGATGTTGAAATATTAAACAAGTTACATTATAAAACGTTGTCATTAAAACAATTAATCAGGAAACCACCTAAAAGGTTCTGTAAACAGAAAATTTCAGATTGTCTAGAAGAAAGAATAATTCTTACAAATGATTACATATTACCTATGAAGCGCTATTTGGTTTTGACGTGATTTGAAGTGAGCCACGAAGTCATGCTGAAAAATAAAAATCTAGCAACCTGTTGCAATCAAAACATGCCGGCCTTACCTCTTTCAGATGACCTGTAGTGCTGAACGACCAGAAACGCATCAGGGTTTTGCTATCAGCCAACGAACCCATCTTATACAGGTTAGTATCACATTGTTTTAATTCTTTATTTACCTTCTCAGTGATGCTTAGCCGCTGAAAATGAGCTTTTCTTGAGCCACAGAAGGTTTAAATGTCTAAAGCTCTTAAACCGAAAAATATTCCCGCTGTTCTTTTATATTAATTCTGGCAAACTCGAGACAACCTTCACTCCTAGATTAGACTAGACTAGACTTCTTTTACTGAGACATTTAAAATACCTGTGGTTAGGTCCTAGCTTTGGATTTTCCTTGCTGTTGTAGCTCAGATTGGAGTATCCCGCATCAGGGTTTTGCTATCAGTGAAAGAACTCATCTTACTCAGGTTAGTATCAGATTGTTATGATTATTTACTTACCTTCTCAGTGATGCAAAGTCGCTGAAATGAGCTTATCATGAGTTGCAGAAAGTTAAAATGCCTCAAGCTCTAAAATGGAAAAAAAAGGCGTGCTCTTTTTTTATCTCAATTCTCACAAACTCGAGACAACCTTAACTCTTAGACTAGACTATAGTATACTTCCTTTACTGAGAAATTAAACATACCTGTGGTTGTGTCCAAGCTTTGAATTCTCCTCTCTGTTGTAGGTCAGCTTCTTGTTATGGCTCTCTTTTTATGAAGCACTCCAGTCCTGCTCTGATCCGAACTGAGTTACGAGGTCATGCTGAAAAAAAAAATCTAACAAAACTTGTTGCAGTCAAAACATGCCGCCTTACCTCTTTCAGATGACCTGTAGTACTGATCGACCATAATTTTTTCTTACAACTGCTTTAGGCAACGCATCAGAGTTTTCCTATTAGTAAACGAACTCATCTTACACAGGTTAGTATCAAATTGTTATGATTATTTATTTACGTTCTCAGTGATGCAAAGTCGCTGAAATTAGTTTATCGCGAGTTGCAGATAGTTAAATGTCTCAAGCTCTAAAATGGAAAATATAGGTACGCTCTTCTTTTATGTTAATTCTGGCAAACTCGAGACAATAATAACTCTTAGACTAGACTAGACTACATTATACTTCATTCACTGAGACATTTAGCATATCTGTGGATATGTCTTAGCTTTGAATTCTCCTCTCTGTTGTCGGTCAGCTTCTTGCTATGGCTCTCTTTTTATGAAGCACTCCAGTCCTGCTCTGATCCGAACTGAGCCACGAGGTCATGCCGAAGAAAAAAAAAATCTAACAAAACTTGTTGCAATGGAAACATGCCGGCCTTACCTCTTTCAGATGATCTGAAGTGCTGATTGACCATCACTTTTTCCTACAACTGCTTTAGGCAACGCATCAGGGTTTTCCTATCAGTGAACGAACGAATATTACACAGGTTAGTATCAAATTGTTATGATTATTTACTTACCTTCTCAGTGATGCAAAGTCGCTGAAATGAGCTTATCGTGAGTTGTAGAAGGTTTAAATGTCTCAAGCTCTAAAATGGAAAAAAAACGCGCTCTTCTTCTATATTAATTCTGGCAAACTCGAGACAACTTTAACTCTTAGACTAGACTAGACTAGACTAAAGTATACTTTCCTTTACTGAGACATTTTACATACCTGTGGTTGTGTCCAAGCTTTGGATTCTCCTCTCTGTTGTAGCTCAGCTTTTTGTTATGGCCCTCTTTTTATGAAGCACCCCCAGTCCTGCTCTGATCCGAACTGAGCCACGAGGTCATGATGAAAAAAAAGATCTAACAAAACTTGTTGCGATGGAAACATGCCGGCCTTACCTCTTTCAGATGACACGTAGTGCTGATCGACCATAAATTTTCTTAGAACTGCTTTAGGCAACCCATCGGGGTTTTCCTATCAGTGAACGAACCCATCTTACACAGGTTAGTATAAAATTTCTATGATTATTTACTTGCCTTCTAAGTGATGCAAAGTCGCTGAAATGAGCTTATCGTGAGTTGCAGAAAGTTAAAATATCTCAAGCTCTAAAATGTAAATGCACGCTCTTCTCTTATATTAATTCTAGCAAACTCGAGACAACCTTAACTCTTACACTAGACTAGATTAAACTATAGTATACTTCCTTTACTGAGACATTTAACATACCTGTGGTTATGTCCTAGCTTTGGACTCTACTCTCTGTTGTAGCTCAGCTTGTTATATTGGTTCTCTTTTTATGAGGTACTCCAGTCCTGCTCTGATCCGAACTGAGCCACGAGGTCATAATGAAAAAAAGAAAATCGAACAAAACTTGGAATCAAAACATGCGGGTCTTACCTCTTTCAGATCACCTGTAGTGTTGATCGACCACAACGTTTTCCTACAGCTGCTTTAGGCAACGCATCAGGGTTTTCCTATCAGCGAACGAACTCATCTTACACAGGTAAGTATCAAATTGTTATGATTATTTACTTACCTTCTTAGTGATGCAAAGTCGTTGAAATGAGCTTATCGTGAGTTGCAGAAAGTTAAAGTGTCTCAAGCTCTAAAATGGAAAAAAAGGCGCACTCTTCTTTTATTTTAATTCTGGCCAACTCTTGGATTCACCTCACAGCTGGTTCTCAGTTTGTTGTTATGATTATCCATTCCAGTCCTGCTCTACTGACATCCCAGTGTTTCAAATTGAGCCATGAATCACTAGCGACCCTGTGATTGCTTGTGTCTTTCTAAAGGTCAGCTGGCGTCCTGGTAAAACTTAGTCTTGTGAAAAAAGATACTTGCAAACCTTTGAGACCAAGTGGTACTGTCTTTTAATATTCTGCAAAAATATTGTTAATACATAGGCCATACGATAAAATTGTATTTATTTAACAACGTAGCTATTTCTCAACCTATTTATATATCAATTTATTTACATATTTATTTATCTCCCTATCAATTCATCCTTTCTTTAGTTCTTCAAGAATTAATCAATGTTATCAGTTATTGAGATATATTTATTTCTTTATTTTATCTTTTATTGATTATCAATTATTTTTGTTTGTTTTTAAGTTATTAGGTACACTTTTATTAAAAGTAAAGGCCAAGTGACAGGCCCAAGTGGCTCAAAGTATCATTAAAGAAGACCTTTCTTCGACAATGTAAGTAAACGCTCTTCCTTGTGTTGGTGTGACAACTGAAGACAACACTGGACTGAAATACACTTGTATGGGCGTAAATGTGGGCTTTTCGGAATAGCACTTCACTTGACTGGACGGGCCGCAATGCACTTAGTTGTTCTTAGCTTGACTGAGCAGGACTGCGTTGACCTAGACTCGGCGGCAATTAGTTGTTCTGGACTGGACGGGACTGGCTGAGCTGTTACGGATTGCACTACTCTGCATTGCACTTGACTGGACTAGACTCGACTGCTATTGACTTATATGAACCTGGGCTACGCTGGATTTAAATATACTTAGCTGGGAGGGAATGAATGGAATTCGACGGGAACGAATAGGATTGGACTGGACGGGCACATATTCCATTGAATGGACTGGACCGCACGTCAGAGGAGTGGGCCGGACTGGACTGAGCTGGACAGTACTTCAGAAGGCTGAACTGCACGGCACTGCACCTCACTGGACTGGACTGTCTTAGTCTGAGCTTGACTTCAGCAGACTGCAATACACTGCACTACCCTGGATTGAATTGGAAAATACCATACACAACAGTGACTGCACCTCGCTAGACTGATCTGCACCGAACTGCATTCCACGTTTCCTAAATTTAAGACAATTCGTGTTTTGAGCATACGAAATATATAACAATGGGTATCGTGTTAGTTGTCCTTAATTTGTCCCATAATTGAATACTTACAGTTAATCGTCATCTATGACCTTTCTGATGGGCTGCTGATTGGGCCTTGTTTGAAAAGACTAATTTTTCTCCACTGAAAACAGAAAACTGTTAAGAGAAAAAAAGGTGTTGAAATATAAAACACGTCACATTGTGAAACATTGTCATTAAACCAATTAGTCAGGAAACCACCTAAAAAGTTCTGTAAACAGAAAATTTCAGATAGTCTAGAAGAAAGAATAATTCTTACAAATGATAATAATAATAATAATTTATTACTTATATAGCGCAAACTACATGTAGATATGATCTAATGCGCTAAAATGATCACATATTACCTATGAAGCACTCCATGTGCTTCTTGTTTATGACGTGATCCGAAGTGAGCCACGAGGTCATGCTGGAAAGAAAAAAATCGAACAACTTGTTGCAAGCAAAACATGCCGGCCTTACCTCTTTTAGATGACCTGTAGTGCTGATAGAGCATAACTTTTTCCTTTAACTGCTCTATGCCACGGATCAGGGTTTTCCTACGAAGCTAACGAACCCATCTTACACGGGTTAGTATCACATTGTTACAATTCTTTACTTACCTTCTCAGTGATGCAAAGCCGCTAAAAATGGGCTTCTCTTGAGCTGCAGAAATTTAAAATGTCTCACGCTCTTAAATCGTAAAAAAGGCCTGCCCTTTCCTTTATATTAATTCTGGCAAACTCGAGACGACGTTAGCTCCTCCACTTGACTAGACCTAACTATACTATACTTCCATTACTCAGAAATCTAACATACCTGTAGTTATGTCCTAGCTTTGGATTCTCCACGCTGTTGTGGCTCAGCTTGTTGTTATGGCCATTTTTTCGTGAAACACTCCAGTCCTTCTCTACCGATATTCCATCTTTAAATTCAGTACGATACTGTACTGTACTATGTAGCACTTTTGTAAGAGGAAGATAATCCGCTTCGAATAGCCAATAATCTATTACTCAGAAATTTAACGTGGCTGTGTCCTAGCGTTGGATTCTCCTCGCTGTTGTAGCTCAGCTTGTTGTTATGGTTATCTTTGTATGAAGCACTCCAGCCCTGCTCTGATCCGAGCTGAGCCACGAGATCATGCTGAAAAGAAAAACTCTAACAAAACTTGTTTTAATCGAAACATGCCGGCCTTACCTCTTTCAGATGACCTGTAGTGCTGATGGACCATAACTTTTTCCTCCAACTGCTCTCTGCAACGCATCAGGGTTTTCCTATCAGTGAACGAACTCATCTTGCACAAGTTAGTATCACATTGTTATGACCATTTACGTACCTTCTCAGTGATGCTAAGCCGCTGAAATGAGCTTATCTTGAGCTGCAGAAAGTTAAAGTGTCTGCAGCTCTTAAATCTAAAAAAAGGCGCGCTCTTTTTTTATATTAATGCTGCCAAACTCGAGACAACCTTAACTCTTACACTAGACTATACTTCCTTTACTGAGACATTTAACATACCTCTAGTTATGTCCTAGCCTTGGATTCTCCTTGCTGTTGTAGCTAAGCTTGTTGTTATGGCTATCTTTTCATGAAGCACTCCAGTCCTGCTTTACTGATATCTCTGCGTTAAATGTAATACTATACTTTACTATGTCCCAGGGTTGGATTCTCCTCGCTGTTGTAGCTCAGCTTGTTGTTATGGCTCTTTTTTTATGACGCACTCCAGTCCTACTCTGATCCGAACTGAGCCACGAGATCATGGTGAAAAGAAAATCTGACAAAACTTGTTGTAATCGAAACATGCCGGCCTTACCTCTTTCAGATGACCTGTAGTGCTCATGGACCATAACTTTTTCCTCCAGCTGCTTCTCAACGCACCAGGGTTATCCTATTAGTGAATGAACCCATCTTTCACAGGTTAGTACCAAATTGTTATGATTATTTACTTACCTTCGAAGTGATGCAAAGTCGCTGCAATGAGCTTATCTTGAGTTGCAGAAAGTTAAAATATCTCAAGCTCTAAAATGGAAAAAAGGCCCGCTCTTCTTTTATATTAATTCTGGCAAACTCGAGACAACCCTAACTCCTACACTAGACTAGACGCTGAAAATGGACTTATCTTGAGCTGCAGAAATTTAAAATGTCTCAAGCTCTTAAATTGAAGGAAAGGCTCGCTCTTCTTTCATATTAATTCTGGCAAACTCGAGACGACGTTAGCTCCTACAATGGACTAGACTAAAGTATACTATATATTCATTACTCAGAAATTTAACATACCTGTAGTTATGTCCTAGCTTTGGATTCTCCTCACTGTTGTAGCTCAGCTTGTTGTTACGGCCATCTCTTTAAGACAATGTGGTACTGTATTTTAATATTCTGCAAAAAAGATTGTCGATACATAGACCATACAATAAAATTGTTTAAAATTTAGAATTTATTTATTTATCAATTTATCTATTAATAAACTTCTTTATATATCAGTTTATTTATATATAATTGATCTCTCTATTCAACTCATCATTTCTTTAGTTCTTTAAGAATTAATCAATGTCATCAGTTATTAATTTATCTTTTAGTGATCAATTGTTTTTGTTTATTTCAAATTATCATGTTTACTCTTATCACATTATTAAGCGAAGAAACTCATCTTAGACAGATCAATATGTCAAAATTATAATAATTCTTCACTTACCTTCTCAGTGATGTAAAGCCCCTGAAAACGGGCATATGTTGATCCACAGGTATGGGAAATTCAAAGTAAAAATGTTGAAAAGTTTTGGCGAGTCCCCGAAAATGGACAGAGTTAAGTTTTGAAATCCTTTGCACTCGTCAATGGATGACTTATCGCTAAATGTAAGACAACCAATCAAACCCTTCGAAAATGGGCGAACGCACAGTTAACACCAAGGTGACTTTGCTTCTGGGGCTTTTTCATTGGCGAATTGGCAAGTCATTGTAACAATCCAGTTCACGATTCGAGCAAATGCCCCGAAATTGGCAATTCAAGCCTCCGAAAATAGGTCAGTATAAAGCTCCTGCAGTTGAAATTGCGTTAGTGAGATAAAAAAATAGTTGCCTAATAAAGAAAAGACACGACGCTCGCATCTTAATTGAATTCTTGAGAAAGAAATTTACACTGGGCGCCGCAGAAAATAAATCTCGTAAATTTGTGTATCCCAAAAATTAAGAAAAGAACACAGAGACAATCGGGTCAAGCATTTAATTTATAATACCACATAACATCAATAAATTAACTTAGATTTTTCGAAATTACTTCACAGAACCCAGCAGGAGGGGACGCGCACCCTAGACGAAGAATTAGGCGTCCACAAAACACCGAATGTTCCGTGTCAGTAATGCCGAAACCTTGATAATTTGAACACCCATAGTGTCCCAGACGGTGCTTTCATTTTTATATCAACTTGCTAACAATTCTCAGTAGTTTCCCATTGCCTTCGTATTCCGAACTGAAAATCCGAACAAATTTTGACAGGCCGAACGAGAAGTCGAAGTGAAATTCGAACCGAAGGTGAAGGCGAACTCCGAAAGAAACACGATCTTAATTTTTATGAATGCATGCATAATCTTTTCTCAAAGGCTAATTCTCAATTCTAATTTGCTGTCATAGCTGAATTGCTTAAATCCGATATCCAATCATAACGTTAAAATCTAGTTGAACCTTCGAGGCAAACTTTTTTCAACTTAAACAGTCTTACTCGATCACAGTGTTTAAGATCCTCACAATCAAGTTAAACTGAAAACGTAATCGGTCGCAGTCGAAGTAACAGTGGGGGAAGACGTGCGCTAAAATCGATGACTAACTGATGAACACCGAAAGACCTGTTGATGAAGAGCCGAAGTATAAACGAAGCCGATATTGTGACAACCTAAAGAAGCGACGAAGAAGAAACGATCCAAACCGAAAATATGCCGAACAGTATTCGATTGAAAGAAAAAACCAAGAGAAGAAGATTTGGAGGGAGGACCTCGCCCAACCTAAAGGGGACCCGCAAACTAAGCTTTAACTACTTTGAGCTGAATCAGAAGTGCGACACCTTTTAGCAGAATTTGGATTTTATGGTTTGATCAGTGCACTGTCTATTAACCCTTTTTTTTCATCCCAACTCACAAAGAATCTTACTAACCAGCTGGACATCAGCGTCTTCTCACTGTTCTGTTCCCAGCCTCCGCGTATACAGCAGAAGGGAAGAGAAGAAAAAACCCAATAAAGCGTCGGCCCTTTTCTTCACCACGCTTTCCCGTCCATAAGCGAGTTATACCGTTAACAAGAGTCAGCACTTGTCTTGTGATGATGGACTGAACCATATGGAAAGGAATGGCGAGGACTGGAGCTGGTCGTACTGGACTGCATGGAGCTGGACGCTGATTTTTGGACTAAATGCACAATGAACTGGACTCTTCTGAAATGAAGTGAGAGGGACTTAGGTTAAGTGATCTGGATTAGCTGCACTAGAATGGACTGAGCGATATTTGGACTGGAGTGTGTCGTACAAGTCTAAATGAGAAAGATATTGTGGATATTTAGGTGAAATAAATGATACGTAAGAACATCGTGGCCCCTTGTGAAGGGGAAAACATTGCAAAATAATCATATTCTGAGTTCGCAACCATTGCATATGTCAGTAGAACTGAATAGGAATTATCTGTTAGACACTTTTTACTGCTACATTGCAAAACTTGGTTTGTCAACATGCGATAAATTTAAGTCATTTTTCCAGAGTAACCTTCGGGAGTAACAAGATTGGAAAAACTGTTCCCTTTACACATCTTTACATCAGTGTTTTTATTGTCAATTCTGTTCTCTATACATTTGTTAAGGAGAACGTGTTTAACTATCATGAGCTTCGTTTGTTGGTGATTACTTCATTTCTTCTTATGTGTGTGACCTTAATTTGTGATTAAGGGGTGATAATATAACGAGAAATTAAATGTAAGTAATCCCTCGGTTTTCAAGATTACAAAAAAAAATTACTTTTGTGTGAGAACGAAGCCCCCTTCATATTGTCAAATATCAGTTTCATATGGAGTCATGGTGAGTAAACATTGAGGCGTAACTTAATTTTCCCTTGTGAAATTTGGAGAATCTTACTGTATAATTAAATTTAAACATTTGCAGATTATCACTTCATTTGAAGCCCAGAAAAGAATTAAAGAAACAGGCAAATTAAATCTTATGGCTTATTATAACCCTTTCGTCTAACATATCAGAAATTTACAAACCTTCTCTGATTAAAACCCGTATTACTGACATTTTTACCATTCGAATGTTTCTATTAAAACGAAAAAAAACAGAAGTGTGAACTTAATTTTTCACTTTTCATAACAAGCAGTTAACTCTTAAAGTCTAAGAAGAAGTGATTAAAATGTAACTTCTCCCTCTATTATTTATACATTATCCAGCAAACAGGAAGTGAGGATACTCAAATTTATCTCCTCGATGTTGTTATCTTGATATGATATCAAATTCTTGTAACTAATTGGAAGGACATGTTTGGCAGCTAAAGGGGAGAGTTGACGATCTGATCTTGGAATTTAAGGGTTGAGACGAAGGAAATTCTCGGAATCTGCTGGGGAAGTCGACTGAAATATTTCCTTAATTCACTCGTCATCTCTTTGTTACGTACAATGTTCAAACCTAGTGCCTCTATGAACAAACTTTAGATATACTCACTGTCAAAATTAATATGCATTACTTAAAACATTTAGTTTCGCTTCAAACTTGTAACTAATTAAAATTTAAGAGCACGAACCACGCTTTCTCTACATTTTTAACGCGGAATTTCAGAAAAGAAAATGAAAGATTAGAAATGGTACTCCGCGCGGTAAAGTTTCCGCACAGCCCCGTACTATTGTAAAACAAATCTGTTTTCCCAATGGAAATGTATTGTTTTTGTCATTGTTTTCTCTGTTCAAGAACTGAATGCATAATGTAGGATGGGGCTGTACGGAAATTTTACCCTCCGCGCGACAACAGTTTTAAAGAAGAATTTCAAGGAAGCCAATTTTGCATAAAAAAAATTACGCAATAGAATTTCTACTGCTAAGTTATTGACAGCTTCTGGCCGGAAATACGAGCGACTGGAAAGAATTAAAGGATTTAATAAAACGAAACTTCGATCTAAAGTCCTTCTTGAATTTGTACATGGCTCAGCTTCTCTTAGAATTAGTTTACACAGTTTTACATCTTTCTGTAAGCGTCGATAAACACTTACCTGCTTCCGTCCGTTGCCAGAAATGATACGTGATGTTAAGTTTGACACAACGAGAAACGAAAGAGGGCTTCCAAGGGAGAAAACACTGCGTAGGAGCTAAAATTGTGACAAGAATTGATCACTGAAGTAGAATTTCTCTATGCTTGTGATAATTTCAAAAGTGCGCCTTTTAAAACTTAGGCGTGTACGTGGGTTGCTGAGCTCTTCCCTGAATGGCTCGTCTAACTGCACGGGTTTTTAGCGCGCACGATTTTTCTAATTAGCACTATTCATCAGAGGCACATTTTTTGTGGTAAACGCAAACGGCGAATTAACATCTGCGTTCCCTCATTTTTCTTCCAAGACAAAATACAGAAGGGCCTCGCAAGTGATACTGCAGCATTCCCACTTTGTGATTTCTTTCCTTTTACGTTCCTAAATACATTTTTGTGTTCTTGCACGCACATTTTTCGTATAGTTTTCGCATTCTTTTCACTAAAGGCGATTTGTTTTCTGTTAAATTTTTTCGCATAATTCTGCTTTGTTTAATTTCTTTCGTAAAAGTTTCTCAGAAAAACAATTGATCATAGGAGTATCAAAGTGCATTAGGTTAACATCGATTCCTTCGCTGCGATCATCTTTTAGTTTTTCTGTTCTTCGTGCTCGCAAGTCACACAACGTTTGTAAGTGTCTTTCCTTGTCCAATTTCCTCTGTTGTTTTGCGTTTTCCTATTCCTTCTCCTTCGTAATAATTCGTAATTACTTGTTCATTTGTAGCAACAAATGCAAATAAATCTTAAAGCGTTCGCGTGTTGAAACCTGACTTTGTTGGCAGTCACACAAAAAGTACAAAAGTTTTGCACAAAATGCAGAAACTGAAAGGGAAGTAACAAAACTTCAATCTTTGTCGTAGTCGTTCGTCGTGGGTCATTGAGCTCTTCCCTGAATGGCTCGTCTAACTGCACGGTTTTTTAGCGCGCACGATTTTTCTTTTTAGCACCATTCATTAGAGGCACATTTTGTTGTGGTGAAACGCAAACGGCAAATTAACATCTGGGTTCTCTCATTTTTCTTCCAAGGCAAAATACAGAAGGGCCTCGCAATGAGTACAAAAGTTTTGCACAAAATATAGAAACTGAAAAAGAAGTGACAAAAATTCAATTTTTGTCGTAGTCGCTCGCATTATGACGATCCCTCTATCAAAATAGTAGAATATGATGTGAAATAAGCCATAACTATTATTTTTTACGGGCTTTAAATAATTTTCTTATTTTCTGTTTAGTAACGGCTGAAATGATAATAAAATGATCGACAAAACTTGTAAGAAAAATTAAACCTTGTGCTATCCGCCAGGCCTCGGTTGCTCAAAGGTTAGGTGGTGCTATTTACCGGATAAATCGCTATCCGCCAGTTAAATGTTTACCAAATATAGACGCGATTTTAAGCGCTTTATTTGTATGAAACTTTTGGACTTTCTATTAGCGCGAGGTTCACATCTGTGAGTGTATTCTTAGCCCTTTAGGTTATCTCAAAGTTAGCCGTTAGTGCGCCATATGTGCTGTATACGTGGCTATATGTGCATCTATCTCGCATAGTTAAGAAAACACAACCAAATGATAATATCAGTGCTAAGCTTTTTGGCAATAGTAGTGAAAGTTGGAATTGTTGGTGAAGTTAGTAGACGTTGGGTAGGCAGGGGTACATTAAACAAGAAGCTATTATGATCCAAGACTTCTGGTACTCTTCTCTCAGCAAGTTCAGTTGCTCAAGCTATCTGCCCCCCTGACGTCCCAACACTTCGATACAATTTTAAGCGATATATTGTTATTTCTAATATGGTAATTGATTAAAAAATTATACATTACCTCGATTGGACGGAGACTAAGTATGAATATAATGTAGCAAGCGATATTACTTTTGTCGACAAGGATAATCCGTGATTTGTCTCACCTATTACATGTTCTCTATCTGCGTTGTGCCATGATGTCATTGAAAATAATTTAACGCTACATTGTAGTGATTACAATATTTAGATGACGATTTTCAAACAGTTTCTTATGAATACGTTTTAAAATTATTTTAGCTGATTCGTACATGGATAAAAATTACAACATAGATATATTTCACTTCGACGATTATCTTAATAAACAATTAATGGGAATTTCTGAGAATCAGTTGTTAATGCTACATGTTAAATTAATGGTTATTTTCCTCTTCCCGCTTAAGGGAAGGCTCAGGCTCTTTCGCAGTTTGGACAACGCCACTTTGCACTTAAACCTTCCAAAATAATTGTTGAAATGCGTTTCCTGTGAAAAAACTCCTTGCAGCTACAACATTTCACACAAAGAGGAGACTTCGAGTCTGACTCTTCCCTCGGCATTCTACACTTGCACATTACCGAGACCTCTTGAACAAAAAGCGGCCTCCCGTCTCGACACTCGGATACTTTAGAGAGGGGAAAGCGTACGAATGACCCACTCTCCAGGCTCTTTAAAGAATGTTGTCTTATCAGCTTCCTGTCAAATGTCAGATTAGAACGATTGAGGCAATGTGGTAGCGACACCAGAAAAGCAATAGCATAAACTCCACAATCATCGTAATTGTTCTGGTGTTGCACATTTGGTACAATGACCTTAAAACTGGTTCCTTCCTCTTATATAATTGATGCAGTCTGTTTCTGCACGAGGGCTGCAATTCTTCCCGGTCAGCGGGGAAACAAATTTAATACTTCATATAGAGACACCTCAGTTGTAGTTGCAGAAAACAGTAGTGTTATAGAAAAGCCGAAATGTTAACAGTATACTTCGCTAAATAAAATGTGAAGCAATTTTTCAAAAGTGTTTATGGCACATATATCTTTTACTGTTGTATTAAACAATGGAGGCATCGGAAAAGGCATCGGTGGCATTAAGAAAGGCACCAAGAAGAATTTCGTTTACGTTTTGTAACTTGCAAAAAACAATCGTATTGTAAAGCCAAAATGTTACCAGGTTATACCTCGCTAATTCAAAAGTTAAGCAATTTTCCAAACACTTTGACTGAAACAATATTTTTACTGCTATATTAACCAACAGAGGCATCGGGAAAGGCATCGGTGACACCGGGAAAGGCATCAAGAAGAATGATATTTACGATATGTAACTTGTTGTATGACGCAAAAAGTATCTTCTATCTACGGTTTGCTTTTCACTTAAATTTTGCAATCTCAACTTTTGATTCCAGAAAAATGAAAAGCTATGCAACTCTAAAAAAATTTCGTTCTTGATTTCTATATTTTTAGGGTCACTAATAAGTTTGTTTCCACAGCCCTTAAATAAGAAATTTTAAATTTCCATCAGCTGTAGTTCTTTTAGTGTTTATTATATATATTTAATCGCCTCATTTGAAGTGAAAAAGGCATGTAGGAAAACACTGAGCTTCGAGAAACAGCCAAGTTAAGGCTAGTGTGTTTACCATGCTTAAATATTAATAATCAGGGCCCCTCGTTTAGGAGACCTTTTTCCAGAAGATCCAGGCGTTAAAATAATTCTGTTTTCCGTTCAAAGTGTTTTTTTTCCTATTTTATTTAACAAATGAACTCGGGATGAAAACTTAATTTTCGAAGCGAACGGCAGGTGAAATGTCCTGTTGGTGTCTCTGTTCCCCCACGTCTCTGCGAAAGGTACATCCAGACAACCTGCAAGGAAAAACTGACCACAGCTATCGCACCAAATTAAAAAAAAATCTTTAAAAATAAACTGGTGAGCAGCACTCTACGAACGGTAGTCGTAAAATTTCTTTATTCTCCGACGCGTTTCTTTTAACTGTCGTAGACTTCTTCGGGGAGTTTTACAATTTAACACTAAACACCTGTATTTATAAGCCATAGTTAGTGGCTATATGGGAGCCAACGACCATAAAGGCTTGGGCACCCTACGAATAGGAAAATGTGAAGTTGCGGAAAATTTGAAAATTTTTGGGGGCAAGGTGGGAGAATTCATTTGGGGACCACGGTTTTGGTTTTCTTTTTTCGTCACGCAGCAAGTTACAAAACTTAAATATAGTTCTTCTTAGTGCCTTTCCGGATGCCACCGATGCCTCTATTGTTTATTACAACAGTAAAAGATATATGCACCATCAACACTTTTGAAAAATTGCTTAACATTTTATTTAGCGAAGTATACTATTGATGTTTCGGCTTTACAACACTATTGTTTTCCGGAACTATAACTGATATGTCTCCATATGAAGTATTAAATTTGTTTCCCCGCAGACCACTCGTATTTCGCTCTTTTCTTCATCCGTGATGTAGTAACTCCCGTAATTTTGCCATGCATGACGTACTTACCAGGCGCAGTTTTTTTTTTTACAGCGGTAACATCGCTGGCTCAAATCTCTGATAGAGGATGGTGGACTTGCGATGGCGGTGATGAGAGGGAAGTGAGAATTCGCCTAATGATGCTTTTGAACTGAGTTCTAAAAAGTTTGAATATCGAGGTAAAGTTTCCGCACAGCCCCATACTATTGTAAAACAAATCTGTTTTCCCAATGGAAATGTATTGTTTTTGTAATTGTTTTCTCTGTTCAAGAACTGAATGTATAATGTAGGATGGGGATGTGCGGAAATTTTACCTTTATAAAGCTTGCATCGTAATCATTCCTACTCCAATCCAGAGGCTATGGCAAAGAGTGGCCAGGACAGTCAACTGTTAAAACAAGATTTACAATGTGGTTGCTGTTTTGAGCTGATGGTTGAACCTACTACACTTAGTTGTGGACACAGCTTTTGTCGGTTTTGCCTTGCAAAGTGGTGGCATGCATCAAGACACAACACATGTCCAGAGTGTCGGCAACCATGGTCAGGATTCCCAAAAGTTAATATTGCATTACGGTGAGATGAGAACAAGTTTTATTTTGCAGTGCAGTAACTTTTACCTGGACAGCCTCATACTTTGTGAACAAAGTGCTCTACATTCTTACTATGAATGCAAAAAATAAACTTGTTAATCTCCCATATTATAAAGAAGGTTAAGCAGTGCATTCTTAAAATTTTTAAATTACAAATTTATTTTAGCTTTCTTGCAAAATTTTAAAACTTCAAATACCAATGCACAACATGCTATTAATATGCAAAGTACTTAATTTCATGTTATAAGAGCACCTGACAACATAAAAGCCTTCATTAGGGACTGTTAAATGCAAATTTACGGGCAATATTTCGTAAACATTGCATTAGTTAAGTTTTCATATCAATTACAACATTTTTGTCCACTCAGTTCAGTCTTGAGAAAAAATTCCCATTGCTTTTCTACATTTTACCTTCTTGACAAAGTTGTTGAAATGACAATATTATTGGTTGAAAATGTATTCCTTTTTTTAAGGAGAAATTCAATCTACCTTGTAATCACCCCTTGGAGTGAAAGGGCTCATGTTCGAGACAGAAATAAGTGTTGAATTTACTGTATATCATGTAAACTACAAGGAACAAATGTGCAAAATATAGTAATAACATTGAAACCTACTACAGGGTACATTCACTGTATAAATACTGGAGTGATCATATGATATTACTTGTATGCTGTATAGATGTGGTGTGATATGATATCTTTGATGTTGTAGTGAATTTTTATTTTTCTCCAAATTATTTTCTGGTAGAAAAACTATCAAAGTACTCTTTTCAAAGGAAGAGGCCGAACGAAGATGTTTCCTGGAGTCTTCCCCAGATTTTGGATTAGTGTTGTCCAAGTTTGATGCTCTAGAAAACAAATCTTCACAAAGGTTGCATAGCAGTCGTGAAGTAGAATTTCTTCAAGGTCAAAATTTGGGGATTACCTTCACAAAGCTTATATTTATTGTTCTCTCTGTCCTTGGCATTGTCATGGTAAGTTACTGTAAAGGTCTTGTATTTGAGGTGTTGTGCGATGTGCTGTTATCTAGCAAATGGCTATCTTACATCATTTGCTATCTTTCATGAACAGCTCTCAAAATAAGCTGTCTTTCTATCATGTCTTAAACAGAACAGAAATTGAACAATTAATGGCTGTTGTGGTGGTAATTTTTCCTCAGCTTGAAATTTGTGGAAACAGTTTTATTATATTTTCCTATTTGCTTCTGATTATGTGAAAATCAGAGCAGAATATTAATCTAACTGGTTTGAAAAAAATTTAAACCAAATTAATTTTGGCACTATAGTAAAGTTAACAGCTTCTAAAAAAATAAACAAGTTACAGGTTCTTGTGACTGGATTAGATAGTTTGAATAATCTACAAGGGGTTTGCAACAGATTCTGCTATTTCTATAAGTTTAATTCAAGTGATTGGATTGTTCCTCATGGTCTGTTACAAGTATTTCTAAAGAAAGTGTAGTTATAAAACAATACATATTTTAATTAAACACTTTCTTTAATTTTTTGTTTACAGAAATCAAAGTCAACTGATTAGGGTATATGATACACTTTTACACCAGTTGTAATTTGTAAAATTTATGATACAAATGTTTTGAAGGGATTGTTATTGTGTTTTAAATCTAGTTATAGTAAATCTTTGTTTCTCTTTTGTTGATTGTAGTTTATATATCATGTCCTAAGTTTGTTCATGGACCAAAGAGATCCTCTTGTCAGAAAACCAGTGCATAAGTGGAGTACACAGAATGTGGCTAAATGGCTTGAAAGCTTGGGTGATTGGGCAGAAGAATATGGTGACAGGTTCCAAGATGCAGGAATTGATGGAAACCTCCTGATGTCGCTGTCTGAATATGACTTGGAGACTCCCCCTCTTAATGTTGTAGTTTCCTATCACAGGCGGGTACTATTGAAGGAACTTGAAGCATTAAAAGCCGGTGGAGTAAAGCAGCCAACAGATGTGTGGGAATATAAGGTACACAAACTAAGAGGCAATGTTAGAATAATGACACTGATGATTCCCCAACCCTAACATTTTTTGTATGACTGTCATATTCATGGTACTGAAAATCTGAGTAAGTATAGATTATCTATATTTAATGGTAATGTATTTTTTGAAAGAAAAATACCCACTGTTTACATGGCTGTCCACAGCCAAGATATTCTGCCCCCACACTGTGGAACATCCTTCCAGAAAATATTTGGGAAATCACTCAGCAAAATTAAGAAAAAACTTAAGACACATCTTTTTAATTTAGCTTACAACAAGTAACTTTTCTTGGGGGTGGTCAATTGTGTATTTTTAGTATAGATAGATACACATATAGATATAGATATTTCTTATAATTCATTATATTTGCTGTATTTTATATATAGTTTTAAATTCATGTCAAGCACTTTTGATCATTTTAATGTTAAAAGGCATTATCTTAAGTGAATAATTATTATTAATTGAAACTTCCAGGGCAAATGTGAAATTTGAGGAAAATCTCACAGCCAAGGACAACAACAGCCAACATACCAGAAAGCCAAAAAGGGGATATATTTACTAAATAAAGCTCCCATTAATTTTCATTTTGCACATTGACAGCAAATTCTATTGACTTTTTTTTAACTTTACCAAGCAGCATTTGAGATCAGCTATTTCTTATAACTATCACTGGACTCTACAGAGCGAGTTTTCTTTTCTTCTATGTCAAGTAATAAATATGAAAAAGTGAAAGTATTGAGCTGGCTTTTTCTTGCTGGCTTTGGGTTTTTTTTTACAGAAATAATCAGACAATTATTGAGGTAGATGGGGTTATTGTGTGAAAACTGTCTGGTGAATTAATGGGTGGGTTATGATGAAAAATACTTATTAACTGGTAATCTTAAAAATGTGATTTCAAAAGAATAATATCTTGTATAAATTTAGATCTTTGGTCGTAGACCATTTTTTCCTTAATTTAGTTTGTTTAATTCCAGGCTGCTTATCCTGTGCGTGCAATACTTCTTCTTTGGGGTTTGCGTGAGTTTCCAAGGTTGACAGTCTTCTACACATTCTTTGCCTGTAACCAAGATGTTTTTCAACCTCTGTTATATTATACTAGTGAAACCAACTTTGAAGGAAGTATATTTGAGGTGAGGGCTTGAAAATATTATAAATAACCTGCAAATGTATTTCCAACATCTAAGTAATAACTTAAAGGAACTTTCCAAACAAAATGTGTGTCTGTGGTAGTTTTACCCTGTCAAAGCACTCAACAAGTGAAAAGATAACTAATGTTCACATGTGTATTTTTCTCTGATCATATTTAACATATCCTCTGAAGGAGAATGTAATTTGAAAGGAAAAAAATTTAAAAGAAAAGATAAAGAAAGAAAAGAAAAAAGTTGAGGTGACTATGGCTTGGAACCTATAACTTTGGACACAAAAGGAGTAGGTGTATTGGGGTTAAGGTTAGCTTTAGGGTCAGGCTTGTGCTAGGTACTTAGGTAATTTCCTGCCCTGTCCCCAGTGTGTCATTTTACCATTGTACAAACTCTGCTTTACCTAAGTCCTCCTTTTGTCACAATTTTGGCATAAATGAGAGCTGTTCAATAACCCCTCTTCATTTTACACCACATTTCTTTCTTACTGCAATTCTCTAGAAGTACAACTATATGATAGAAGGCACATTCAGTTATAGACTGCCTTTTATTATATGATGGACTCCAGGGTTTTCAGCATTAATGCCCTTAATATCCATAGGCTCTATACACCTGAAAAAGAGGTTGACCTAAAGGAAACACAGGGTGAAAGATTGAAAAAAGGCAATGGATATGAAATATTATGCTTGATCAGATATTTATCCTGGCACAGTTAATTTATGATGTAATGTTTTGGGAGTAGGAAGAGATTTTTAGAGTGAGATTAATCCAATTTCCTTTTGGTAGAATTTCCTAAGATTGGGCTTTTGCTATTGCTAATTAATGAGAACAATTAATGGGACTAGTTCAAATGTAAAGGTAAAAAAAACAAAAATTTGCAAGCTTTGTCCTTTGTAACCCTTTTTTCTTTTTTTACTTTAAAATGATCAACAGCACAAATTTCACATGTTGTAAAAACTGTGAAAGAATTCAATTCAGCCAATTGGAGAAAAACAAAATCAAAGCAAAATTACCACTACTGAGCACCTTTCTTTGTGGCAGTTAAGCTCAAGTAAGGAAACCTTTATGTTGATATTAACTGCAGAAAGCAACAGTTGGACCCTTATTAGCTACATTTTGGTAACTTTTAGTGATCTTGAAAGCAGAAACATAAAAAATTGTCCATGAAAAGAATGTTAGGGTGTGCATCCATGATAATCAGGCTAAAAGTCTATGGAGCCACCCTAAGCTTGCACCTGATTGGTTGACCAGTAAATTGTAACTGTGATCTGCCCTAAATATTTTTGTCTGATGTCAGTAGTAGCTCATGAAAAGGGAAGTAATTGAGGAAGTGGATTTTTTAATTGCTGTCATTACTCTTTCCCTACTTGTTGAGACAGTTCTTTTCCATGAACTAACTGAAACCTTCTGTGTTTTCAGGCAACAGTCATTCCTTCAGAAGAGTATTTACGATTCGTTTTGCGTCTTATTTTGGTTCCCTATTACCTGATTGGAAAATTCACTCTAAAGTGGATCTATCTTAATTACTTTGTTGGAGCTGTTGTACTCATCTACAGTGTTCTTATGAGCCTTCACGAGTTTTCAAAGCTGAGATGGCTGTTGATGATGGGGGGATGGAGGTAAGGTTTACTATATAGTTTGTGCAGGGAATGAGCAGGGAATTAGTAGGGAATGAGCACTACAAAAAAGATCCCAGCCAAAGCTGTTGCATTGTGGCTCTGTTTTTGGTGAAGTATCAGAACTTTATGTATATGTATGTACAAAGGGAAGATACTCACATAGTGATGTACTACTATTGGTTAAAGCTTTGAGATCATTGGAGGTAAGATTTGATATATTATTTAGGTTTATTTCTAAAGTGAGATGTACTACTTTGCAATAAAATATCTTATCATGGAGGAGCTTCCAAACATGGACTTTTGGAAGGTTGTTACAAATTAATGATATATCACCAGGAATGGCTGAAGTTATTTTCATTTGCACAGGCAACTACCAGGACTGTTTATTGGAATCATTATTACAGCTTCTGTGAATGGATTGTTTCACCTTGCTCTATGGAGTTTTCTTCCATCCTTCATTTGTGACATTGCATTTTACTGGATGCTGTTCTTGGCACCATACGCTGCCTGGCATAGCTTTAAAGTGGGTTTGGCTAATGGTGAAGTCCACTTTCATCCTGCAAGAGACTTCTTTTTATGGATTTGGAGAGTGCTTCATCAGTTGAGGACAGGATAACACTTTTGATCCATATATAGAAATAACTAGTGCATCAATAGAAATGTTTTATAGATCTTTAGTTAACTCTCTATTTTAGCTACCAGTTCCTGTTAGTTAGCTGTGCTGTAATCTTCATATCTTTGGGAAATGTCTGCATGCAATGTAACTTACATTTAATGGAATGACTAAGCATGGATCATGCACAAAACATATCACCAATAACTGGCATGGGAAACAACCACCACCTTTTCATCAAAGAAAATTATTGTTACATAGTCACTTCAAGACATAATCACTAAATCCATTAAAAGTGTT
This sequence comes from Pocillopora verrucosa, assembly GCF_036669915.1. Taxonomy (NCBI): domain Eukaryota; kingdom Metazoa; phylum Cnidaria; class Anthozoa; order Scleractinia; family Pocilloporidae; genus Pocillopora; species Pocillopora verrucosa. The sequence goes on from NC_089319.1 coordinate 154,340, forward strand.
CTTCAGTTTCTCATACTATCCTTAAAGGGGGGCTCATTACAACCAAGTGTTAATCTTGTCCAGTGAAAGTGCATTCCAAACCATCTCTAACTCAGCCAAATGTTGATTTTTGTGGGCAACATTAAGGAGGCCTGTAGCTAACACTGGAAAGACACTTCTTTTTTTTTTTTTTTTAACTTTAATCCCTCAGCAAATAAAGAACTCTCCAGATCCATGAGTTATCCAAAACTGCAGCATATGGTAGAATTTTTCTACATCTTGAGCTCCAGTACTTTTTCTTTGTGTCTTAGGATGGATAAGAATAATTTTCTGCAAGACTATCTAACACAATTCAGGGACTAATTTAACCATTTCATTACAGACTAATTGTCTTTAATTGAGTAATAAAATACTAGTAAGTTTTTCCTTTTTGTCCCAATGCATTCCGCATTGATTTTCATGATTTGTAAATTTATAGCAATGCGTTAGGCTTAAGGGAATAATGTTTTACCTAGAGGAATTTGTATGAGGATCCCCATTTTAAGTGGCACTAGGTTTTAAGACTGGTGGTCTCCCTCAATATTAACACAAGCTGGCCAATCAATTATCATAAGAAATGCAGAATACCAGTAACTGAAAAATATTGTTCTCGCAATGTAACTGTTTCTGGCACCTATTTCTCATAGCTTTTAATACCTCATTTTACGACAAAGAGAAGGTCATTGTTACAAATTTAATTTGTATCCAATCCTCTTACTACCGCCTTTAAATATAAAATACTTTTGTGGAGTTCAGGGCTTCAAAGTAGATTTCAATTCAGTTTTGTTCAGCCAAAACCAAAGAAATTACTTGTTTCTAAAGCTAGAAAGGAAAAGCAACAATTTTGCAAAGAGTCCAAAGTGAATTTAAGCTTGGGAGAACTTGACTGAGTAAGTTTCAGTATTGTTGTGAATCTCATTGACAGGGAAAGCCAGTTTCTTGACTAAAAACAGAGAACAGTGAACAGCAATGGGTCATAGGGGTCTACCAATAATTATTGTAATGATACTAGGCCAGTAACTCTACTGTTATTATTATTTGGCCAAATAGCTTAGATACAAACTAAACCCAATGAGAGAACTGTTGTGAAGTTAATTTCTAACAAAGAGGCTTAACTGTCAATTCAAATACATATATTACATCTTGCTATTGTGATACATAAATGGAGGTAATTTCATTTACACCATAGTAGGGTCTTCTTTTGCAAAAAAGAAAATTTAGCTTTTTCAGAGCACACATGCCCAACTAACCATATTATTGGGTGGGACAAGTCTAAAATTATCACCACTGATGGACGTTACCACCAGCGCCTTTGTTTGGAAGCTTGGCATATCAACTCAGCCCACACTCCTTAAATCGTGATGATGGCAGCTTACTAAATGATGCCTATTTACACTTAGTCAGGAAAAAAGGCAGCTTATTCATGAGCATCTAAAAGGACCTCTTGTTGCAACAATTAGGTCACCCCTGATGAAGACACTAGACAGGAGTGTTGAAATGTTGGGTCTATAAATTGTAACTTCTCGGTTACAATCATTAAATCTTTAAACAAGAGTAGCATCTAACCATGTCTCATGTTGCAGAGTTTTGGGGTCCTTCATAGCTAGAGAACACTCACTTTGAGAGGAACTAAAAGGACCAACTGGTAATAGGAATTTCAAACTGGATTTGAAAAAGTCTTGCGTATACTCCTTACAACATTTGGTAGCTCCAGTTTCAGAAACCCTTCCACACACACGCAAGCACACGCAATTACCACTGATGACACCTGCTGATATAGAATGAGGCACTTATCATCAACAGTACGACATTTACAAAGTCATTCATCACACTTGGATTATTTTGTTCTGTGGAAGGATCCTTTTAATTACCAAAAGTATCAGTGAGTAGGGTCATATGCGTAACTGAACATTACCAATGACCTTTCCCGAAGGCGGGCTAAAAATGACGCTTTGCACAGACGCAACCGCGTGGATAACTTTGCTTCCGCAAATCAACTTTTGTAGTTAATTCCACTTTTTTTCTTATTCTAACAATTTCTCGTCTCAAAAAAACTATTCCGCAAATATTCTGTACGTTTCTTTCAGATGCTGATAGATATCCTTTCAATCTCGTTGGCTGGGATCTTTGAATCTACTTCATCTCCGCAAATTCGGAAAATAACATCAGTGTTGTGCGGTATTTTCAAAGTGGCACAATAGGAGTTCCACAACAATCCGCTTCCACCCCGCTCGATCAAGGATACATAGACTTGTGGACTGTAGCCAAATAAAGCCCACGTCATGCCCAATACACGACTTCTCTGATGCGAAAACACTAACGCCTCACACTTCCTCCGATCGAGAGAAACCTCCGCGCATTCTTTCAAATCCCCGTAAAGCTGTCTCCCTCCGTTCAAATGAATTATATCCCAAGTTCCTGTCGTGGACAGAACATTTCTGATCTGATGCATCTGTGAATAGGACAGTTTTCCTGAAATCCAGGATGGCACGACTGATTCTGACAAACTTTGAAAGAAGCCGCGACTAAAGCTTTCAATGAATTTGTCATGATCGGCACTCGGTTTAACTACAACGCTATTGTTTGCTATTTGTTCATCTAGCTCAGCGTTTCCGTTACAGAAAACGACTCGGCTGTGGAACAGATTCTCTGCAACGTAAACCTCTTTTCTACTTAAATAATCTCTCAGAAGACGAGCCTTAGCTTCAGTCTCTGTGGCGCTATTTTTGTGTTCAATTTGGTTAGTAGAGAAGGAGTTTGTCGCGATCTGCTTCGTTCTCGTCTGGATCCATTTTGAGCCGTCTTCACTTCTCGTTATAGTGCCGGACCAATATTTCACCTCAATACAAAATATTCCATCTGCGGTTAGAACCACTACATCGATTTCTCGTTTCCGTGCTTTATATCTGTCTGGAATCCTTAAGCAGCAAAACAAATTTGATTTGTCAAGCCCGCTCTTCAAACGCAGATCGGACACAAATGATACTTCAGCGTTGCGACCAGCTTTCACATGCTCCTCTTCCAAATGTTCTTGTGGATTTGCAGCTTGGTTGGCTTGTTCTAAGCGCTTAGATATTTCAAACATGTTTCTATACCACTGGAAGCTAAAAGTTTTCCTCCCATACGAAAGAAAGCATCTTTCTTAAAGTGTTATTAATCAAAAGAATTTTACTTAAGCAAAATGACGCAACGCAATGTTTATGATAGGCTTGCGAAGCCCTCTGGGAAGGGTGACCCGAAAAGCTAGAACGATGGAACGGTGGAACGATGGAACGGTGGAACGATAGAACAATGGAACGATGGAAAGATGGAATGGTGGAATGGTGGAATGGTGGAACGGTGGAATGGTGGAGTGGTGGAACGGTAGAATAGTGGAACGGTAGAATAGTGGAACGGTAGAATAGTGGGACGGTGGAATGGTGGAATAGTGGAATGGTGAATTGGTAAAATGGTAAAATGGTAAAACGGTAAAATGGTGGAATGGTGAAATGGTGAAATGCAAAAAATGGCGAAAGGACGAATGGTGGAATGGTGAAATGGTGAATTGGTAAAATGGTAAAATGGTAAAATGGTAAAATGGTGAAATGGTGAAATGGTGAAATGGTGAAATGGTGAAATGGTGAAATGGTGAAATGGTGAAATGGTGAAATGGTGAAATGGTGAATTGGTAAAATGGTAAAATGGTGAAATGGTAAAATGGTGAAATGGTGAAATGCAACAAATGCCAAAACACCATCATGCCACTCTTTTACTGAGTGGTATGAATAATAATGAACCATCATGCACGAAAAATGGCTGCGTTTTCGCGTTGTAAACCACTTTAATACGAGCGTTTCTTCTTTCACGAATAAGTTTTAGGCCTCGAGTAAAACAAGGTGAAGAGGTTTGCAGGGGGTCCTGCGCGTGAGAATTTCTAATGGCGTGAAAAGAAAAAAGAAATTTAGCAGAAGGTAGCCGTTAAGAAGATTTTGGAGAATTTCTTCTCAACCAGGTGTCCAGAACAAATCGTCAACTCTATGGCGTTTAAATTGCCCTACCTGAAAGGGAAGTGTAATTCAGACGGATCTCTGGATTGTCATGGTTTACCATTATTCGCATGAGCAGTTGCGAGACAAAGAAGAGGCTATCGGTCGAGGATCCTATGGTTTGGTTTTCGTGGAGAAGAACAGTCTTGAGAAGGTCGTAATCAAGAAGCTATTAGGTGAGGACGAGAAGGAAAAGCGTCTATTCCTCAAAGAAGCAAAAATACCCCAAGGGATTAAAAGTGAACATACTGTTTAGTTTAAAGCTGTGTACATCGAACCCTGTGCAATGATGCTTCAATATTTGTTTTTCGACTTCGCTCCCTTCGGCGGCTCAGAAATTGTTCGCAGTCTGCACCAATTTCTTTAACAATTTTTTAAAACAATTTTTTAAAACAATTTTTTAAAACTGAACATAAAGAGTAGCACTCTGCGAATAGTGTAATATTTCTCCCTAGGAATTGTTATTCATGAGATGGTAATAAGGTATGGAGAATCGCTCTGGCCGGGAAAGCCCAAGCCAGGCGAAGGGGTGATGGTGAGACGGATCAATCCGACCGGGGGTGGGGTGGGTGGGAAAACGCTTCGATGCGCAGAACACAGCCCAAGGCCTCAAGTGAAGTGACAAGGAGTGATACAAAACAATCTATTATATCCAAAATCCCTAGGGACTAATTACCAATGCTAATTGAGTTAGCATGGTGTAATATTTCTCCCTAGGAATTGTTATTCATGAGATGGTAATAAGGTATGGAGAATCGCTCTGGCCTTCCCAAGCCTACACCCACACTCATATGAAATGAACAATCACGCACCCTAAGAAAAGAAACACAAAGAACTCTTTAATCCTCTTTCCAATCCTTACTTAATACATACTATATCTAATCATTAACAATAACCTATACTATAATAGTTCAAAAATTCAATAAAATAAATTCAAGAAAAAGCTTGGGAGAATCCCACAAGATGATCCTGATGTTTGTAGTCCTGCCCCGCTTGTAAAGGGAGATCCGCTAGTTTAGCCGCCGCGCCTGCTGGATTCACTACTTGCTTAAGTTTGATATAGTGAAGCGCCGTCTTACTAGATTTCCAGCCAATGTGGTCCATGATTTCACTGAGACTTACGCTTCGCAATGCTAAAGATACAGCCGCCCCACTGCGAAACCCATGAACTGTTAAATGACTACTAGATAACTTCCCAACTAGCGCGGAAACATAAAAACTCAATCGCGCTTGAGCCGCCGAAGACTCCAAATGGCTGAAACAAACTCCGCCAGATTTTGAAATAGAGCGAAAAAGGAAACCTGGCGCAAGGTTAATACGTAACAGCTTACACACATCAAAATACATTTCCAAACCCCGGACAGGACAAATCAAAGGATTAGAACCCCGCTTAAAGGCAAACACATTTGCGTCACCTGACCTGAGAGACTTTGTCCAAACATGATTGAACAACAAACCAGAATTATCCGAGAAACGTAAAACATCAGATACTTTTACTTGTAACAAATCAGCTGCTCTATCACCAGCAAAAAATAATGCCTTGAATAAAGCCTGATCGCGGGCATACATAAAAATCTGAATTGCGCGCAAAGTCGAAGAATGCAACAAAAGGGCTCTAATGAATTCAGAGATAACCAACAAATCGTTCATTAAGATAGGCTCTGCCTGGCGTGGAGTTACCCTAGCCTTTAGTTGTTCTTCTCGCACATTACTCAAATAATTACTGACCCTCATAAAATCCTATTGTTCTCTCTCAGCATTATATCGGCGATTTCAGCCTGAGAAAGTATTCATATTCAGTCAAGTCCAACTGTCTGAGGAAAACGGTGGCGGTCCTTTTTGGTAGCAGGGAAATTATCAGGGGTAATCCTAAACGCGCTAAAACGTTCAATATTGCAGTGGGCTGGCTGCACTGCAATATTTTTAATAATGCAGCCTGCTTCCAGCAATATTTTTAATATTGCTGCATGACTGTGGTATTTACTTCGTTACTTTTCCACTCAGTAATTTTTGAAAATTCGCGAATGTCCGCGCATAATTTATGATGAAGATCTGAAGTTAAAAAGTAAATGAATACACCATGAGAAGTACCATTCCAGGAGACGTACAGACGAAAACATTTTACAGTTTATTTAGGGCACATCTGACAATGACAGTCTTTCTCACTTGTAAGAAATAACAATTTTCGTACTGTGAGTACTAATTACAACTGACTGATTATAACCTTCGCTCTGGTTTTCGTCTAAAACCTTTTCGCTTAACCCCTGTAACCCTGTTTCTTCCCTTTGTCCATCATATTTTTGCTCAACATCATTGTTAAACAGTTTTTCATTTTTTTCCTTGACGTCTATTTCTGCCCTCTTAGGAGTCGCTCCCTGCAAGATTTCACTTGCTTTCCTTTTAAGTGTTGATGAGGTACACTTATACTCCCTAACCCCATCACATGATCGGTGACCAGTGGTTTCTACAATAACTTGTTCTGGCACACCACCTTCGTACAATCGTGTGGCGCAACTTCGTCGAAGGGCAACGGCAGCGGCATTTTCCGACCTCTGGCTCTGCGTTATGAAAATGGCAGATTCGTCTTCCGAAGAATCCTCCATCAAGCTTCAAAACAGTAGCAACTCTTTGCCTTCCAACAAACAACTCAAATAACCAAGTGCATTGCGTTAATATACAATGCAAATTACGTTTGCATGAAATTCAATCACACACCTGAAAGGTGTGGAAAGTTACATAATCTTTACAAGGATTTAACAATGACTAAATTCCGGGAAATGAAAAGGGTTATGTAATTTGTATAACTACTAGACAATACGTGCTAATTGCATTGTTGGAGAGAGAAAATAGTAGGAATTCATGAGAGTCAATGATTATATCATCTTTGCAAGTAGTTAACAATGGCTGAATTGGGGAATGAAAAAGGATTATGCAATTTGTATTATTACTGGACAATGCTTGCCAGTTGCATTGTTGGTGTACCAAAACATCAATATGAAGGGGCGACTGAAATCGTCGATGTAATGCAGAGAGAGAACAATAGGATTTTATGAGGGTCAATAATTATAATAGTTAATTACTTCGGTTCGCAGCATTATTGGGTATAATGCTGCGAACCTCAGTAATTATCTATTAAATAATTCTTAACTGACCTACAAGAAGCTGGATTACCTACACCTAACAAAGACTGCCATTCTGCGCCTCGACCACTCTCTGCAAATATAGCACGCAACTTGCCAATCAGTGAATCTATAGTCCCAAATGCCAAACGTTTAGGGCACTCACAATCTAGCCCCGCATTACCTCCCCAGGTGTGACAATCCTGTCTATGAACTCGTTTCCTTTTCTTTCCATCCTTCCACACAAGGAACGCAGTAACATCCGAAGGAAGCGCTGACGACAAAGACTTGGAGACTGACAAGTTTCCCAGAAAATTTATAAACTCCAATTCCAGAGCTGATTTCTGTTTAGAATAACGAGACGAACTACGTTGCTCATTCAACTCGCGTACTCGTTGGGCAATGCCGCCTTCATCAATATCCAATTTCTTTAGTGGTCCTTGGATTGTGGCACGTCTAACATAACCACATTTCTGACAGAAATTAAAATCCTCATCGTTAGGACGTGAGCATCGTGGGCACGCAACGCAGGGAGTGAATAACTTCGGAACTCTAGGCAATGTCTGTAGGGAACAAAAACGAAACAAACAATGAGCCCGACTCTACACCTAGAACCGAGACACGCGAAACGCCCACATAGAAAAGGGACAAGGTGTTGGACTATAACCCGACTTTGATGGGGATAGCAGAACACTCAAGTCACCCTGTGTACCAAGACAAATTTTCCCAGAACACCTTGCGTTCAATTCAACCCACCAATAGCGATGAGGAACAAACTCTGGAACCACAATAGTGAACGGGATCTTAAAACTCAAGAGAAACTTCAACAGTGGACCAATCAAAGAAAATGGCGGGAAGACATAAGGATTGGACATGTCTTCTTGACTGAAGACATTCACACCGTTGGAGTCTGGGCTTGGAAAAGGAGTAAAATGCGGCAAGGAAAACCCATCTTTGTTCTTCATTACATTTGAGTGCAAAGACATCAAGTCAAACGAATGACCTTCAACTCCACCAAACTCTTTATCGACCCTCTCAAAAGCAGACATTGACAATTTGGAATCCACACGTGACATTGTCCTAGACGGAAAATCGGCCACATTTTCCTTAGATGGTACATAGGATAAGTTCAACTGAACATTACGAGAAGATAGAGCAAAATAAAGTCGTTTTGTAGCTGACGTTAACTGGGGGGATCTCCTGCTGCCAGACCCCTGCCACGCACCTAATACTGCCATACTGTCAATAGAAGCATCAATTCGGCAATCCTTAATTCCGTCAGGAAGAGCTTTAATAGCATACAACAAAGCTAACATTTCCTTTGTAGAAATATCGAGACACAGTTCCTCTTGACTCCAATAATCTCGAAAAATCTGATCATCCGAAGGTGAATGAACTGCCCAACCCCACCCATAACCGGACGCATCGGTAGAAATCGCAATACGCACATGCTTCTCGTCTCTCCACGGAAGAGTGTCCTTCCAGTCGTCAAGGTAACGCCAATGCGAAATTTCCTCCCTCAAAGCGTCGGTCATAGACACTTGCCCATCATCCAAGCCAGAAGCGATCGCTCTACTCATTTCTCTAATGAACAATTTCGCGGCTGGAACAGCCAAAGAGAAAGATATGCATTTCCCCTGAAATCGTTGTAAAGTTTTGATCCAAACAGTTTTCTTGCAGGCAAAAATTTTCTCCCTAATTAAGGCCCAGGACTCAATCTTACGGCGCGGCACCAAAAACGATTGTCGAACGGAATCCACGATCAGACCCAAATACCCCAGGGATGTGACCGGCACAAGAACCGACTTCTTGATACCAATGGTATAACCGAGATCAACCAACACAGAAAGGACAACGAATATGGCACCTGTAGCTGCCAGCAACCTGAACTGCAAAGATCTGTCCGCTGGTAATATGGACCAAGACCCAGTCGGTCGCAAAAGCTCTCCATTTAAGCGATCGTCTATATAGAGAGAACAAGGAATCCCTTGAGCTCTCAAGAAACCTGTGGCGGCCAGACCAATGGTATGATAAACATAAGGGGAGATTTTCCATCCGAACGGAAGAGTCGTACAAACAAACCACAGGCCACCAAAACTAAACCCAAAGTATGATTGCGAGGACTCTGTCAACATCACGTGATCATACCCGGACTTGTCGTCGCACTTGGTCATGAACGATCCGGGGTAAACATACCTAGCCACTTCACTCAGTCTATCCAGGGAAAACGGCATATCTTTCATCCAAAGGTTTAGAAACCTCGCGTCAATACAAAGTCGAGGCTTCGTAGGTTCAATCGTGAGTGGCAACACAAGATGGGGGGGATCATCGACACCCACTACCCCCCAGACTCTAACAGCGCCGGTTAAAACACGATTCCGAATCTCCTTGGATATAAATTCCGTAAAATTTTTACAGTTTACATGATTCGGGAAAGTCTTCTTAGGTGGAACAGTAGACGAATATTTAGCTCTCTTGAAAACTCCCGCAAAAGGTCTTGAAAAACTTAAGATGTCGACTTTATTTCTAATCCAATCTAGAATACAGTTCCTCAACGGATGACCCTCAAGTACCAGCTCCCAGGCGGCTGAATTACGGTGAAGACCACCTGCCACAAAGGAATCCGGATCCCTTAAATGTAAAGTCCCCAGATCCGGAACCTTACCAGATGAGATAACACTTTCCCAACACACAGCCGCACCCCCTGAACGGGAACCCCAGTCATATCCACCCATAGGGTCTCGTTTCTTGGTTTAATTGCTGTTGTCTGTAGTTGAAATTCCGTAAGAATGTAAAAGTTATCCACAGCAGCTTCACGCTTAGTACCACCCAAAATCTAAGGAAAAGAGGGCAAAAAGAGAGATCACCTATGGGAAGACCTGGGGTTCCCGAGCAGGAGGGAGCAGCCTCAATTCGCCTGAAAACAGGTCGTCTGGTGGTCACCATATGTGATGAACCAGCAGGAGCTACTCTACCCCGATCCAGAACTTACAAGAGTGAATTAAAATTGAAACAACAACAGACACCGATTGACACAATGAAAAGGGAGCCTTTAATGCCGAGGAACACACGGCATAAATACTGGAAACTGATCAAAAAACATTGGGAAAACGCCTTAATCCTGTCAATACATTCATTGTTTTTGAGGTGCCTCAACTCCTTGATTATAAAGGCGAGGCCTCTTAGGCTGTGGACGCGAGGAACAGAACCTCTGATAATGCCCATATAGGCCACACTGAAAACACTGGACTTGTGATCTATCCCTGCCTCTCCCCCTTGGCATGAAACGATTTGCACCAACTCCAGGCACTCGCAACGCTTTATCTACGGCAGCAATCCGCTTGAGTACCACTTCATCCTCTTTATCTCCTAAGAGGGCTTCAAGATAGCGCTTAAATTGCATGTTTGAGGCCCACATTTTATTTTGCATTGCTGTTAGCACTGCAGAATAAAATCCAGCTCTCGCGTGTTTTGTTTCCTTGGCCACAATCTTCAGATTCACTAGGTAATCAATTGCCTGGTCCTTCTGGAACAACGGAGAACGTATTAGGTGCTGTAAATCCTCCAACACTGATTCAACAGATTTCTTTTGGGAATCTTCCAACTTCTTAAGTCTCTCTAAGACACGAGCAAGATCACCCTCCTCCTATATAACGGAATTCAAAAGGCAAGATAAAAAATCACTGATCCATTCATTTCCTTTCTTTTCATTACTTAATCTCATAACAGATCAAGCACAGTATAACACAGGCTGAAAAAGAACAACACCGATTAGATTACAAGTTATGAAATATTACATTACATTAAGTTAGATTAAATTAAATAAAAATTAAATTAAATTATCAAAACCTCAAACTTCCAGCAATAACGATGAACGCTCCTAGCCTCACAGGCCAAAAAATGTTTTAAAAACACACAACGGCAGAGCAGTCTTTCGTTTTTTTTTTTTTTACATACCGTACAACTAAAAGCTACTACACGTAAGCTTGCACAAGCAAATGAACGGCGACTGATGCTCAGGCATCACAGTCCAACGAAGTAAAGCACGGCAACAGAACTTTCTACATCAGCAAGCAATTTCTTAAACGAGGGGCTACAAAGTAAAATTCAAGCCACAAAAACAATAAAGGCTAAAGGAGAAAAAAAAAATTTATTCTTGCGCGCCAGCATCACACTACCACAACCGAAGGTGAACATAAAGCATTTCATTCCAAAAAGCAAAATACCGAAACTATTTTCGACCCCAGAAGCGCAAACAAAAAATTTTTAAATGACAGTGCAGACAAAGAAACTTTCACGGCCTCGCAAGCAAAGAAAAAACTCACGGCCTCGCAGGCAAAGAAAAAACTTTAAAAGCCCCGCAGACAAAGCAACTTTCGCGGCTACGAAGACAAAGAAAATTTCTCGGCCTCCTAAGCAAAGGAAATTTCCACGGCCCCGCAGGCAAATAAATCCAAACGGCCTCTCAGGCAAAAGAAAAAAAAAACTTCCTACACGGCCCCACAGGGGACGAAAACTTTAACGGCCTCGCAGGCAAAGGAAAACTTTCTGCACAGCCCCGCAGGCAAAGAAACTTTCACGGCCACGCAGACAAAGAAAACTTTCACGGCCCCGCAGGCAAAGAAAACTTCACAACCCCGCAGGCAAAGAAAAAACTTTCACGGCCCTGCAGGCCTGACACAATTTCACATCTACAGAAAGTAAACCAAATCTAAACTCTACCGATAAAAATTAGCCACTGAAATATAATCAACCACATGGTATCCGAAACAGAAAAAGATGCATACCTCTTGATTCTGAGCTTGTTGTGCCAAAGGTTGGTCCTGAGCTTGCTGCGCCACGGCAGGTTCGCCTTGAGCAGGTTGAGGATTTTGAACAACTTGAGCTATCGCTCTACCGGCAACGGCTTGGGGAACTTGTTCCGCCATGTCGGATTGATCCGTCGAAAAAAGTTATAGAACGCTCCAAGCAGTACACAGCCCAAGGCCTCAAGTGAAGTGACAAGGAGTGATACAAAGCAATCTATTATATCCAAAATCCCTAGGGACTAATTACCAATGCTAATTGAGTTAGCATAGTAGCTGCAAAACTTCTTTACTCTCCGACGCGTTTCGTGTAACTGTCGTAGACTTCTTCAGGGAGTTTTACAAGTTGAAACTAAATGGCTGTATTTATAAGCCATAGTTAGAGGCTATACGGGGGCCAGTGACCATAAAGGCTTGGCCAAACATACGAGCAGGAACAGGCGAAGTTTTGCAAAATTTGAAAATTTTTTGGTTTTAGAAAATTTTAAAAATTATTTAAAAAATTAACTAAAAATTGTTTTTAAAAACATGACATCCGTTCCGTGTTTTAGGATTTGGGATCATTTTTCGCCGTTCCGTGTTTTAGGATTTGGCGCCGTTCCGCCGTTCCGCCGTTCCGCCGTTCCGCCGTTCCGCCGTTCCGCCGTTCCGCCGTTCCGCCGTTCCACCGTTCCACCGTTCCACCGTTCCACCGTTCCACCGTTCCACCGTTCCACCGTTCCACCGTTCCGCCGTTCCACCGTTCCTCCGTTCCGCCGTTCCACCGTTCCACCGTTCCACCGTTCCACCGTTCCACCGTTCCACCGTTCCACCGTTCCGCCATTCTAGCTTTTTGGGTCACCTCTGAGAATTTAATTTGGATCGGGTTCTTGTCGAATTATGAGCAAACTACTGTATTAAGTTGTTACTGAAGAGCTTTCGCATTGGCGTAGGAGTTGATACGGTGTAGGATTTGATACGGTAGGTGAGAGTGTTTTACTTTGATATGAAGCAGACGGAAACTAGAATAGACTGTGTTATTACTTTGAGAGGAGGGCTGTAATGAACGTCCGAAGAAGACTTTGATTACGTAATTGTTTTGTTTTGATTTAAAAGTTCTGTCTTGTTTCTTTGTCGAACTTACGCCCCAATTTTCTTAGCGTACTATTGTTCATAGTTTGAATTCCCTACTTAGCTAGCATTCCTGATGAACCAGTTTGCAATGGTACGCGTGAACTACACCCTTATAGTGGTACGCCCTTTAAGAATCGTGTTAGTTGGAGTTGGGAGATCGACGGAGAAAGATCTGAGTTATTTTTACATAAGATTGTTCCACTTACGTAACGTTGCAGTTTTTCAAGGCCCGTAAAGACAGGATCAGACGTAAGTCCTAGCCTGTTGTATTTAGTTTCCTTTTCTTTTCGATCTCGCCTGTTTTGTAATTAGTCTCAGCCCATTTGTTGATCTTGTACATGGCAATTTCCCCTTTTTAGCATGATAGTCAGACGATAGCACTAGACGTTGTTGAATCAACTTGTGTTGTCAATTCCTACACTGTGGTTGACGCTCCCCAAACTCCAGTTCACAACACCCCGTGTCCGCTGCATTGGGTACGCGACAAGGGCAATTTTCTTTTAATCGTCCGGTGCTAAAATTCCTTTGAGAGACCTCGGTTGTTAAGTCCAAGGGTTATACTTGGTTGTTCTTTACTCTACTGGTACGGAATAAAACAGAATAATTGAACGCGACTGGAAGTAGACAGCAATGATCTGCTGACTGTAGTCATCGCCAGACCCCTACTTTCTGTTTGTCTGATTTTAATGTTGCTTTGTACCGTATCAACAGTATTAATTCAATTTTCAGCATGATGACACAAAGCAAACCGAAGCTGTACTGTGCCTGGTTCTGTCCATTTGCACACAGAGCATGGATCTCAATGTTAGCAAAAAAAATTGATTTTGATTACGTAGAGCAGGATCCTTACAACAAGTCTGCTGAGTGGCTAGCCATAAACCCTCGTGGATTAATACCATGCATCGTTCACAATGGCAAGTCAATCTATGAGAGCCATATTTGCATTGAATACGTTGACGAGGCCTGGCCTAACGCACCAAGGCTACTGTCCCGAGAACCTTATCAGAGAGCTAAGGCACGAATGTGGGGAGATTTTATCATAAAGAAGCTTATTCCACCATATTACAAATTCCTTATGAAGCAGTCTCGGGAAGAGCAAAATGAATACCGAGAAATATTTTTAGAAAACATATTGGAATTTTCTCAGGCAATGGATCAGTCAGGCCCCTTTTTTCAAGGAAAGGAACTTGGATATGTTGACATCATGTTTGCCCCATGGGCTTCAAGGATGTACATTCTGGAACATTACCGTGGCTTTAAAATTCCACAGACTGAAGAATACAGCAGATATAATGTATGGGCAGAAGCAGTAATAAATCACCCTTCAGTAAAAGCAGTTCAGGCAAATAAAGACAAGGTTTTGGCAAATGCTAGGCCTTATGCTGAGGGTAATGCCAAATCTGAGCTTGCAGATGCTGTTCGCAAAGGGTCAACAATTCCTTAGAAATCCATTCAAAGAGTAATAGGAGGATGTTTTCTTGGTTGGGTGGTGATGTGTCACAACAAATAGTGTAATTTTGGACTGAGAAAAAGAAAATGTTTAATTATATGTACCAACAGGAATGGGTGTTAAAGAAAACACTTATTACTACGATCAGCAATTTAATGTTACTGAAAATACTTTGCCAGTCCTGTAATCGTGGCTGTCAGCTTTAACTTTGTATGTGTCATACTCTCATCCCAGCATAGTTCACATATTGTTAGTTGCTTAGAATAGGAATTAGGTAGAGTAACAAATTCATCTGGTACATTTTTTGACTTTTTTAAGACCTGTGTATTCTGTGTTAAACTTCTACAATATTTTCTGTGGGATATTCTCAGACCACTCACAGCTAAAGAAGAAAGTACTCTAGAACATAAACCACAAAATTTATTGAACATTTATTTTTGTTTGCTATACATGTAAGTTTTGGCATGTGTAAGGTCTAACTTTTGAAATTCTGAAATGTGAAGTTATCTTCAGATTGTGGAGTTGAGATTTAACCTTTCAACTCCCAAAAGTGATTAACAAGTAACTTCTACTAAAAATATCCAGTGCGCTATCCAGCAAACAGATAATGTTAATACTCAAATGTATTGGCTAGAAGTTGTTATCTTCATCTAACTCCAAATTTTTGCAACTTATTTCCAAGAAAATGTGTAGAAGTTAGAGGGGAGAATTAACAATCAGATCTTGGGAGTTAAAGGGTTAATACAGTGTAATCTGTCTTGACTGTGATCAACACAAAAATGAGGCAAGCTCTCTAGTTTTAAGACAATTTTATCATCAGTTGAAATACATTTGAAACAGAGGCCTGGGAGTGTTACAGCACATAACAAACCAAAATACTTATCTTTCAGGGCTTAGTCACCTTTGGGTTAAATCTTTTCACCTGCCAACCTATTCATACCATTAAATTTTGATGCGTGGATAAGATTCTGCTGTTTAGGCACGTCTATTATAATTATGCTTAAGCACATGGATTTGACTAACAAACAGAAAAACAGGGTAAAGGATAGGGTAAACACTGAAGTTTTGAGAACCCGAGGAGAGGGAATCACCAGAGTCAAGTCATCACAAGAGTCACCTGACCCTGTTGGTGACTTCCTTGGGCTGTCAAGACTTCAACAGTCTTTTTGAGGATTACTCTCAACCCAGTGATCTGAAAGCACCATCTCCTGGGCATGTTGTAATGAAGCAATGCTTAACCAATAGGTTCATTTCTACTTTCCCTTGAAGGTAAAAAAAAATTACATGGTCTGTATGCAGAAGGTTTCCATCTACATTACAATGACAGATAATTAACATTACTGCACACACATATCAAGAGCTATTAGATGGATTTATGGGGCAAGACTTTAATTCTGAAAATTCCAGCCTCAGTGCATGATCAAAGTGAAATAAGAAGGTTAAGGGTTAGGCCCTTCCTTTCTGATGAGATCAAAGTGAAATACCAGTAGGATGATTAAGGCATTGTCCCTCCCTTTCTGATGGCATCAGCAACTTGAGATGTAGCACTGGCATCTGCATATCTTTTGTAAGAATCTAAAAGTTTGCTTTCATCTTGCAATGTAACCTTCACAGCAGAGGCATTCCTTACAGCTTCACACCAGATATGGAATCTTTTGAACTCCTCACTTTTGGGAACTTCAAAGCAACGATAATGCTTGAGAATAAAGAACCTTACTGCATGGGGAGCCAACATGATGTCAACATAGCCCAACTTTTCACCCTGGAAGAAAGGTCCTTTAATATCCATGGCTTTCACAAACTCAAGTAAGTGACTCATCAATTGAGATTTAATCTCCTCTTGCTCAGACTCGTTTTGTTTCATCAAGAGGGCATAAAAGGATGGAACAATTTTCTTTCCAATAAAATCTCCCCAAATTCTTGCATGGGCTCTGTAATAGGGATCTGCAGGTAGCAGTCTTGACCCTGTTGACCATGTTTCATCGACATACTCAATGCATACTGAACTTTCATAAATTGTTTTGCCTTTATGAACAATAACTGGTACCATTCCTCGAGGATTGATGGTCAACCATTCGGATGTTTTGTTGTAAGGGTCTTGTTCTATGTACTCAAATTCTACACCTTTTGCTACCAAAGCAATCCAAGCTCTTTGTGCAAAAGGGCAAAACCATGCAGAGTAAAGCTTTGGCACAGATGCTATAGCCATCGTCGGAACCGGTTCTGAAAATATCTACAGATATTTCGGAGAGATTCCTACGTAACTCGTTCCCAGGGATTTCACGGTCAGTTCTCAAGATTAACAGCATCATGGTGATGCTGATGACCAGAGAAGACTTGTGTGGATGGCGGAGACATTACAGGTAGAACCTTGCCTCCTGTAGCCCCCATGCAGGTTGGGTGAACCAAAGTGCCTAAACAAGTCTAGGGACTGAGTGCTGCAAAATTCGTTCCCACAACCAACGATGACATTTAAAATATCGGGGAAAGACAAAGTTCACAATTAACCTTGCAATTCACATCCACAATAGATGCAGTATTTCTAAACAATGACCACCGTATACTGGTAAGCCTGACTCTGTAATTAGGAATTGCGCTCGATGACGTATCATCGATGTTCTCGATGTCACTCATTCTTTCTCTTAAACAATTGTAGAGGTTTAGTTGACGAGAGTTTTTAAGTGAAATTATTACTTAGTTGACTTTCAAGATTAGGTGTAAGCACCCCTTAACCCTTTAACCCCAAGATTTCATTTGTAATTCTACTTACTGTCTACCATATAGTTCTTGTGATGTTTGTTTGGAGAATTTGGTCTTGGATCGACTGATAATCCCCAATTATTAATTCTCTTTATTCTTATCACTTGCCTGCTTGATATTGTATTGATATTCTAAGGAGAAATTCTGTCTGCGTCACTCATGGGAGTTCAACGGTTATTCCCTCCCCTTCACTCCCTAACCAGATGTTTAACAGGGAAAAAGGAAATGAGTGTTAAGTTCAATGTCATTCACGTGAAAACTGAAAATTACGAGGCAGTTGCAGATTTCACTTCAAAACACATCCCAATCCTTGAACTTGAATGCTCAACCTTTAAACACAATTGGAGAAAGACTGAAAAAACAAAATCACAGTTGACTGAAAATTTATTTTGATCCTTGACAATGTTTAAGTCTACAGTCTACTTCTAAAACGCTTATGGAGTAATTTTTCTAATACACAGAACTATCCTCCAATAAGAAAAAAATTAATCTAAATAGCAACTGAAAAGGATAAGCTAAAATCAGAACTGAACATGGAGTTCCCATCAGCCTGAACTTGTGGATATCAAAGGAAAACTAATTTCAAAGCAAATAACCATCATTCAATAAAATGTCAGAGAGCAGTAGAAAGTTACGTAGGTTTAGCTTTGCTCTTGATTAAGACCACCCTGCAGTCTGCTGTACTTGTCCCTGCCCAGCATTTGTAGCTTGTTGCTGGTAAGCTTGGTAGGATGGCTGAGAGTATGTAGTAGTTTGGTTGTACTGTTGCTGTTGCATGAGAGGCTGGGGTGGATTTGAGTGGGAAGGAGGAGGACCTGGTGGAGGTGGAGGAGGTGCCTGGTGTGCATATGAATTGTTGTAATTATTGTAGCCTCCTCCTCCTCCTCCCATCATATTGTGCTGTTGTGTTCCCATATGGTTCCATGAGCCATTCTGTTGTGAGTGACTCCTTACCCCACGAGAGTCTTGACTTCGGTTGGAACTGAATGACTTGTTGGCACTGGACATGTGACTGCCACCTCTGCCAGAGGAACCCCGACCTCCGCCTGAATAGCTTGAATGTCCCCCTGATCTGCTTCCAGTACTACTCCTTGAATCACTGCGGGAATCCCCATAGTTGTTCCTGTTAAAGTGACCACTATTCCCCAGTGCAGATTTGTCACGAAAACGGCTTCGCCCTAAAGAAAAATAATAGAAAAACTAAAGGACATCTAGTGCCAAATTTGGGAAGTTCAAGGTGGCACAATGGGAGAAGTGGAGGGGGAGAGTATATGAAAGGCTTCATTGCGTGATATTTAAGAAATATAGGATAAGTGGCACATTGACAACCCCTGGTTAAATGGACGACACAATACACGAGTTTTATTTACTGTTGTCTTCTAAGTAACTTAAAAATAGTTCACCAACCTTACAATACAACCAAACCATGCCTAAATAACCCACCTGACCAACATTTTACTTATTTAAAGAATAAACTTCTCTCTCTTTTAATCAATGACATGTAAGCTACATGTGGCAACATTTAAGCAGAGGAGCAACGTACAGTAGGCTTGCTTACCTTTACCAAACATTCCCTTTGCTTGTTCTGCAAGTGCAATTAGCTTTGGGTTAACATGTTGGTTTGCTTCCTTCAAAATGGAAATTAAATCTTTAGCCTGCTTGGCATTTCCAACAGTGAAGAAAGTGTATGAGGTCCCAGTGCGATCAGACCTTGCTGTCCTTCCAATGCGATGCACATAATCTTCTGAGCAACTTGGGAAGTCAAAATTGATGACAAATTTGATGTCGGAAATATCTATATAATGCAATGAATCGACATCTTGTCATGAAATGAACACTAAGATGAGCTTTCAGTTAAAGAGGGCATCAAAACCAAATGCCAGCTCCCTAATCCTAATTCTCACAAGATATTAGAAAAGAGCTCCTAGTACTCATGTGAAGTAGATCGTTTGAACCCAACAGAGATAATTGTGTAGTCTGATTGTCCAAGTAAGAGTAGGCCTGAAAATAACTGCTGTCACTAGTGATGACTGACATTTCAACCTGCACTAAGTCATCACCAGAGTAAAGGTGAGAGTTGTTTGTCAAGAAAGAATCATTAGTCTTGTCTGTGGAAATCACCTGGTCAGTTCTACTGTGATGTGGTTGGCATAAGACTCCAGAAACTTCTGTCCACCTAATTGATCAGTTTTTATGTCAGAATTGATGGGTTGCCTTGTTTAGTTTGTTCATGTGTAAATGTTGTGAAGACAACATTTGTATGATGCCACTAATTGATGACAACAACTCCTGGCACCATACAGATGACTTAACAACTTGTACCAGTCATAACTATAACATAAGCCAAGTTCAGGACTACTCTTACTTAAAAGATCAAACTAGACTAACATGGTTCACAATTCCCATTTCAATTCTAATAGTTTCCACCAGTTTTCAAAGCAGTGCAGAACTATACTAAACATACAATTTGACCATCAATTTGGTACTTCTCCAAACAAACTTGCCTGAATACTAGAGCTATCATTTCTGCTCTGGGAGCCGGCATAAAAAAATATTCACCAGGTTACACTTGAAGCAGGAACCAAACCATGACTCAGCGCGTCCAGATGATTGGGAGGGAAGGAACAGAAAAGAGGGTTTCTCTTTGACACATTAAAAGCAATGCAGGCATATCTGCCTGCTGCTTAAGGTGAACAGAATGCAAACTTTGTGGGCCCTTTTGATTCAGCACTACATTGCGACACAACATAGAAGATATAGGATAAGGTGCAACAGAATTAGTAAATTTACCTGCATGTTTTTTAACTCCATTTTAGTTACATTAACGTGTGCATAAGAGACTTTCTGTATACAAAACAGAGAAATTTTGACCTAATGCACTGAACTTATAAGTCAAAGCCCAGTGCTTTATTAATATTGACATCTTCATTAATTGTTTGGATGGAAAATAAATACTAAGCTGACAGCAAGTTGCCTTTGATGTTTTAGCACTGGAGTTGTTTTCAAGGAAATAGTAAGTCAGAGCACTGGACTTTGACTTAAGAGCTTGAGGTTGTACAGATAGTACATTTATGCAACAAAAGCTGAATCTGCCAGGACCCACAAATGTTTACATTACTGTGGAACCTAACTCCATCTGTACAACCATCAAACACAACTCCACTGTTTGCTCTTTCTTCAACACAGTTTAATTGAAATTCAAGCTTTGATTCTAGTCTCATGTTCATGGAAGCACAGATAAATGAGACCAGCAGCCAGCATTCTAGATAGCAATAGCTATTCATGAATGCAATTGCCACCACAAGTAACTAAAAAGAGGAGGCACTATATTTTCCTACCAGAACACAAACTTTTACCACAGCAAACTAAAAAGTATCTGGAGCAATAAATGTTCTCCTATTGTGAAAATTCTATTTCGCCAGTTGTTTCTGTAACTTGAGAAATTTCCTGAGATGTAGGATATTTTATAGCTGTATGCATAAGTGCTTCTGACAGTGGCCCACAAGATTGCAAAGTAAAATTTATTTTTTACACTTTTTATGGAAAGATAATTCTGGTATCTATGCAAGCTAAACATCTTAAAAAAGAAGGAGTTATTGAAACTGCTCCTTTCCCTCCAGCTCAGCTGACAAACCAAGGTCATGCACAGTTCCCTCCAATCAAGGAAAACAGTAACCACAGCAAGGATGATGAACCCTCGGATTAAAAAGAATAATCCTACTCTGGGATTAAAAAATAGAATGTAGAGTTAGTAAATAAGACAGTTGAAAAAAAGACCGACACAAAAGCCACTACACTCCAGAAGATTCATTTATGTTTTATCACTGTAATAAAACTAATTAGATAGCTAATTAACATAGGTAAAAAAAAAAGAAACCCAAAATTTTCACTGTGCTGGTTAACTAGTAAGAAAAACATATACAAACCTAGTCCTCTGGAGGCAACATCAGTAGCAACCAGAATAGGAGCATTACCTTTCCTGAACTCTGAAATTTAAAAGACAAAGAAGTTAAACTCTAAAAGGTTCATTTTATTTGTAAATACACTATTTAGGCTAGCACAACTTGTTATCTAGTCCTGAGAGGGCTGTTAAACCCTATCCCAAACATTTCTAAACATTCCTTTCCATTTTAAGTTCCATGACAGGTTTATGTAATAAATTATGTGGATACTTTTAACTCTTAATGCATTTATCCTGGCTCTTTAATTCAAAAATAAAATTTTGTCCAGTCAACCTTTATGCCTAGCAGCCACAGGACAAATTACAGTTCCACAACATGAAACAACAAGGAGTGTTGCTTCCCTCCTAAATGAAGGCACATTCATCACAGACTATCCCCAGCAATCCATCAAGTTTCCCTGAAAGTTTTCCAGTTCCTATTTACAATAGTGAATGGAGGAAGGCAATAGAAAAGTTTAGTGTCTCTCCCAGGGACACGCCTCATTCACCTAATCAAGGCTTAAAGCCACACATACCATTTAATACCCAATCTCTTTCAGGCTGTGATTTGTCCCCATGAATACACATTGCTGGCCATCTACATCAAGGGAAGTAAACAGATAATTGTAATTATTGAACAAATATAACCGGAAAGACTAAAACACAGCAGACTACACATTAGCAGAGAGCATCAGTAACGAGGAATTCAAAATTGTCAACATGAAAATTTCAGGAATGAAATTTTAATTCATCAGCTGCTCAATCAATCACATAACACCTCCTTCCACATGTATTATGTAGAAAGCAAGACATACCCATCTCTACGCATCCTTCTTGTTAGTTCATCTGCTCTTCTCTTTGTCTCAGTAAAAATGAGTGACTACAATAAACATACAAATTTAATAGAAATACAAGAGAGGAAAATAGAACCCACAGATACATTCTTTCACCTTTACGAATCTATATATATACGACAAGAATACCTTGTTTTCAGACTCTCCCATTATCTCTTCCAAAAGCTTGATCAACCTTGTAAAAATAATAAAAATTGTGTTAGTGAGTCACATTATAGTTGAGCTATTATGGTTCAACTATTACTCTTGATTTTATACCATTAGAAACATAGGGGGCAAAGATGACTTAAAGCCTGTTCTCTAAGTTCTACACACAGATAAAAAGCAATAAAATCAATATTTGCAAAAAAGAAATTTCAAAGTTCGTGTGCAAGACAAAAAACTTTGTTTTGTTTGTCTCATGATGTAGTCACTTTTGATGTAGATTGCTAAAGTGACTCTAATGTGAGACAAATGAACAAACTTCATCTCCAAAAAAAACTTTTATCTGCAGGTAATTAGAACTTCCTATGCAAAGACAAACTTTCAACTTACTTGTAGTCTTTTTCAGTTTCATCACAAACATCCACAATCTGTAAGATTTTGTGGTTAGCAGTGAGCCCCACTGAGCCAACTGTGATGTTAACACAGTCCCGCAAGAAATCAGCCGCCAGCCCTTGCACTTCCTTGGGCCATGTAGCACTCCACATGAGTGTCTGTCTGTCTGGTCTTGTTTGTTCAACAATTGTCCTGATCTGTGGTTCAAAGCCCATGTCAAGCATCCTGTCTGCTTCATCAAGTACCAGAAATGTGCAGCGTCGCAAGTTTGTTTTGCCAGCTTCCAACATATCAATCAATCTTCCTGGTGTGGCAATACATATCTCCACCCCTGAAACCAGGAATAGTAGAGGAAACATAAATCAAAGACTCCCATCCCTGTCTCCAGTAAACAGAAAAAATTCTCATAGAAGATGAGGACACATCATTACCAGGAACTAAGTTGCTAACCCTAAACCCAGGTACAAGAATTGATGATAGCACTCAAGGTTCATAGCAGCAAAAGAATGAAAACCCACTAACTGGGACTCTACAAACACTTACACCTTTTAACTATTCACTAAGTTGGTACATTTCAAAGAGAGATTTAGGAAATTCAGTTTATTCAGGCATCCTAAATGGAAAGTTTTATTCTGGACAAACTTTCCAGCAAGTAAGTCCTACATTCAGAAGTTCAATTTTAAGTCTAAATTAAATTAACTTTGATTGACACTTCTGTAGTTTAATACTTCTCAGAACACAGCTACTGAAACATAAAATTTGAATTAACACCAGAATCTTTTAAGTAGTGCATATGTTGTTATGGCTACCTCACCTTTTTCAAGCTCACGAATTTGGGGTCCCTTGGGTGCCCCTCCATAGATGCACACACTTTTGACATTGGTATTGCGACCATACTGGAAGGCCACAGTTTGCACCTGCTGTGCCAATTCTCTTGTAGGACAAAGGACAAGAGCCTAATAGGAAAATAACAGCGCCATTTCCATTTGACCGAGCAATGTGTATTAGCAAAGATAAACCACTGCTAACCAAGAATACTCAAAAAAGGAAACTGGAATGTCAAGTTTTGTTCTTTCAAAATGCCCTGTTATAGACATATGGCTAGTACTCTAATTAGCATATCTTTTGACAAAATATATTCTTTAATCAGTTGTATTCACTGACTTTGCAATTTCCTTTCTATAGTAAGTCTCCAAAACTAAAATGGCTTCAAAAATGAAAGTTAAAAAAAAAAACTCTTTAGATCACAATCATCAGTTTTGATTCTACTTCAACAGTTCTAAAAAAAAGTTCCTGGTCATGGTTTATCTCAACTTCCAACAAAGAGCTTCCAAATCATTAATGAAATAATCTTACCACTGGACCTTCTCCACGCTGGACAAGAGGTTGGTGCTTGATATGAACTATTGCTGGTAAAATGAACTGAGGAAGGCAAACAATAGGGTATTGCAGTTAACCAATGCAATTCAATAACAAGTAAAAAACAATGATCACAATTACTTAGCATTTCTTACACTGCAAAGAATCAGTACAACTTACAGAGATAGTTTTTCCTGATCCAGTTTGTGCAATTCCAACAAGGTCCCTTCCACTTAGTGCAACTGGCCAACCCTAAAAGAAAGCAAACAAGACAAATAACTAGGTAATATTTGTGGACCTGGATGGTATCTAAGACTTTGGGCACAGTTTTCCCAGTAGAGAACTCCCAACTGATGAATAAATACAGAAGTGATCTTGTACAATGCAGCATTAGATGAAGTACATGTAATCTCCATGTAGTGCAAGGTTGAAACAAGCATACTGCATGTCACAACAAGCACCTGCATGTATGTAATTAAGAATGCAACAGGATTTTACCATTTTTCAAAGTAAATTAATTAAATAAATTGTGAAATACAGGCTCCCATAGATAGAAATACAGGGCATGAAATTGCGCCTAATACAGGCCCCAATGTAACTAAATTTTTCACTTTGGCAACCAAATCCTAAAAATTAGATGCCAAATTGGTGACTAGAATGCTTCATCATAACTTTACTTAGAGTTATAGAGAATTAAAAAAGATTAGCAAAGATAAATCTGTGGCAAACTTCCTCATTAAGTTTGTTTCCAAAATGCAGCACATGTATCTTGATAGATAACTAGATGCCATCTTGGGTTTAGTTGAGCTTGAATGTTGTACATCATCCATCCTAGTGTCCACTTTGTAGCACATTGAAGATGTTTTTCCTAACTTAATTTTGAAAGGTCTATCTAGAACAGTGACAGTGTAAAAAAAAGGTCTTGTTTGTCTTTAAAAATGGGGAATAACTTTTTTGAATTGGCTACCACTTTGAAAAATTTAGGAGCCAAGTGGCTATCAGAAAAAAAAATTAATTTCACGCCCTGCAGATACAGATTCCCACAGCAATTACTTCCATGGGAAAGAGCACATGCACATGGATGTACTGAATGCCAAAAAATGACTTAAAATTGCATTTGGGTGTAGACATTGCATATGTATAATTTCTACTGCATGTGGGTAACCACACACACAAGAAATATGCATAAAAATTCCCCAAATCACAGGGACTGAGTGTTCATCTAGGTGCTAGAGTACACACAGGCAGTACTGCATATATATGTTTATGATCCATCAAATATTTTTGTTTGTGCATGATTGGTTTAAGTGCATTACATGACCGAATAGTTCCCCACTAAAACTGGAGGATAAGTGAGGATATCACCCGAGTGATATTCCCCGACTTTCAAACCTTATGTCCACTATGATAATTCTTTGTTTGAAATATAATTCAAGATGAGAGAGCATTTTATGGTTGTTACAGAAGGGAGGAATATTTGTTTGTTCATTAAGTTGTACTGGAAAAAACAAAAATCAAAAGAAAACTTTCCATGCAACAAACAGTAAGCTGTTCATAAACAATTCTTTTACCTATTGTAAAATTCTTGGAAAAACACAAAAGCCTCTATCTTGTGCAAAACTATGCTTGTATATTTGCCCTTCCTCCAAGCTCCCACTTTTCCTCTGGCTTCATTCTCAATAAACTGTTCACATCTTGGAACAGATAATGTTCATGGACAAACATCTGTGCATACTTTTGTGCTAAATAGAGGTTATTGTTTATGTAATGTTTAAAAAACGAGCAGGATAAAACACATGCTGCGAGTTTTTTGGACGGCTTCAAAAACATTCTTGGAAAAGTGTGTGTCAAGAGAGTTCATAACAATTATGCTTTTGTCAACGTTAGAAATTAGCATACGAGAAAAACATTAGGGATTAAATTAGTATGCAAGAAAATCAAATCTCACACGTGTTTTGTACTTTTCTTCTACTAACCGAAGAGGACATGGCGTCCTGTTCCAGAGCTAAGATGATGTATCAAGATGATGATACATCAAGATGATGATACATCAAGATGATGATACATCAAGATGATGTATTGTCTAATATGCCTTTACCAGATTACTGTACTAATGGAATAGAGAATTTTTCCAGATGTGTATTTCACAACTGTACTATTAATTTGGTGCAAAAGTAAATTTACTGTGTGAAATTTGTTGAAAGAACATTAAATATGTTCCCACCATTTGTTGTGTCAGTTTCTGTGTTGATAATTAATTAATATTCATAAGTCACGTGCAGTGTTTTTATATCTGATAAAACACCGCATACTAATAAGGATGAGGTTTATCGATATAAAGTCACTGCACGTGATGTATTATCTACCATTTGATAGGTTAATGGGCTTATGAATTATTAATGAGTTTTTGAAATATCTAAGAATACCTGGGCTTGAATTACAGTTGGTTCTTGGAATCCTTCACTTCTTATTGTATCCATGATATTATCTGAAGAGAGCAGGTTGTTAATTTTAGTGTTAGAAAGCAATTAACACTAAATACCAACTACAGCCAAACCCTCTTCCATTCAAAGGTCTAGGGTTTGATTCCTTGCTGAGCACTCAAATTTGTTCTTTAGCTCATGTTTGAGACAAAATGAACAACATATTTCAATATGTTGCAGTCATGCTTAAAGTAAAAACTTTCCAGAAAAGTCTAAAGCACACTTAACTGATGGAAGAAAGTTTTTTTTTAAAAATAAATTTCAAAAACTTAAAGTACTAACATTGAGGGAGAAAATAATTTGTCAGAATAAAATGATGCCAACCCTTGAACTACTACCGTGAAATCAGGCAGTGTGCACACTCCTGTTGTGTTGCATTGTGGTAGTGTTATTTTCAATATGACAGTAAAAGCCACAGAAATTGGCTGATATTGGCTGAAGGTTCTGTATAAGTTGGCTGTTCCTTTTTTCTTTCACCATAGGTGAATGAAATTTGATTGATTCTGAATTTGCAGAAGTATTTTTGGTATGCATTTGTCACATATTCAATGCTTCTCAAGTACAAATGCAATCAATGTTTTTTAGTATGTAACTCAAGACTGGCTTTTGAGAAGGTCAAATTTGATGTACGTCGTAGTTTGAGACTGGTTATGGCCGCAAAAGGCCTATTGTTGAGTTTAGTGTATTGCGTTACACAGCATTACTATTGTAAGGACATTTCCTATATATATTCAATCATGTTGTAAATCTACTTTCCTAAGTAAAAGCAAATTAACCACTGGCAAGTGTTGTATGGTAAATCTTTTATCATGATCATTGAATGAAGGACAGTTGAATTGGCACAGTGAAAGGAATCCCTTGACCAATAAATAACTCTACGGTGTGCAAGGCAACATGCCGGGTAAGCTGGAAAACTTATATAAATTTGATAGGCTTGTGCAACTCTTGCTGTTTACTAGAGCTTTAAAATCTTCTGCCCTCAAAGTTAAGCTGTTATGAGGATATCTTTTAATGATTTTCCTTTGGGATGTGATAATAAGGATTAGTTTTAAAGTGCCATTTCCCCCTCTGTAGGATTTTAGAGGTTTAACAAAGTTGGATGAAATTTTATTACAAAAGGCAATATAAATTTTCTCCTATGTGCATCTGTTGTTTTTTCTCTCCTGCAGAAAATGACTTTGGAGATATGTTTCTTACAACCTTGATAAAAGTATCCTCTATTCTTTAAGAATATTAAGAAACTCTGCACGTTTTTAAACTTAGAGCATGATGAATTTGTTCTTAGCAGGCGAAGGGCTTCTTTGACAAATCCCATATTTACGCCAGGTGGATGACACAAAAAAAGTTCTTGTATTCAAAGGTGTCTGTCTCGAAGGTGTCTGTAATGTGTTTAATAAATAACTCATGTCTAAGAATGTATTTTCTGAATTTAATGTTATTCACACAGCCATTGGCTGTGAATGTAACTGCTACCATTTGTGTAGTTTCTTAGGCAAGACTGCAGTTGCGATTCTTTCTGAATCTTGTCAGTCGCCTCCTAAGAGTCAAATTCCTCATGGAGGAATAACAGGAATTGCACAGGCCTGTAAACACTGTTTAACCTTTCAAGGAATGGCTACTGACAGTGAATCCTCATTACATTCCACTCATATTCACACTACCATGCTGCCACCCAAAGGTGTTCACTCAACCAGGTCAGGATGCAAATAACTCACTTTTTGTATTACAACCATGACGCAACACAATCAGAGTGTGCACACTGCCTGCCCTAAAAGCTACTATTTATTTTAACCAATCAAGAACACTTACTTGGATAACTAGCTTCTTCAAATGTTACTACTGGCTTAGGGACATTCCTCCCTTGAACAGTAAGCTGAGAACGTCTCCTGTATTCCTCAACTTCTTGCTAAAATTACAAAATCAAGAGGTGTTTTAGCTCTGCTCTATTGAAAATGTTTAATCAAGGATATACAATATTAATGATCAAGTTCAACAAACCTTTACTACCATTAACAATGAAGGGAGGCTTGTATTTGTCTGGAGGTCTGCTGTGTAAGTGACTATTGCACACTTCATGAACTTTCACAGATTCTTGAAAATTAAGTCACTAACACACTGAATCAAAGTAAATCAAAGAAAATTTTGGAATCATTCTTACCATGGATCTGTTTTGCACATTTGGATGTTCTCGGTAGAAATCCTTCTTAAATTTGGGCAGGGCATCTAGATCCCACTTTGGTTTCCTAAGATGCTGTCCTGGGCTGTTGTTTAACTTGTCTTTTTTGCCACCAAATCCTCCACCACCCCCCCCTCTGAATGATCCTCCACCAAAACCACCTCGG
Organism: Pocillopora verrucosa; assembly: GCF_036669915.1. Classification (NCBI taxonomy): domain Eukaryota; kingdom Metazoa; phylum Cnidaria; class Anthozoa; order Scleractinia; family Pocilloporidae; genus Pocillopora; species Pocillopora verrucosa. Next base: position 183,145 of record NC_089319.1, read on the forward strand.
CCACTTCCTCTACTACCACCCCCACCACTTCCAAAGCTAAAAGGATACAAGAATAACTTCGTTCATCTTCAATACAAAACAATATTAGAAAACAAAACCATACGAACAAATCATGAAACTTTTGAATACTATATACATTACACTTCAGGTTTAGAGACAACAAACAGGTTAACCGTCGCTTGACATAATATAACAATTTTATTTAAGTGTCAATGTCTTGAGCTTAAATAGCTAAAAAAGATTATGGAAGCTGAAAAATGATTATTAAAAGATCTCTCTCCCCTAGTCCGTTATCCTTTCAAACACCGCTACACTTTCTTGAACGTTTACATCATTAAACTTGACGGTAGACTTTTCAAGTGCTGCAACTATCTCCATCGATTGCAACTTGCATATCAAGCCCGGCCAAAATCACCCTAACCTACGATATCCCGACAAAAGGACGACTACTAACTCGTCGAAAACAAAATTCCTGTTGCATTGTGAGAAAAAATCGCATGTGGCATTCGTGAAAGGCGAATTTCATGTTACACAAATTCGCCTTGAAGCACTACAAAATGACCTGTGCAAAGGTTAATTAACCATTATGAAAAAAATACCTTGGGATCTAAGACACAGAAATTGTCTCTCAAGAATCAGCGAAGACAACAGTGAATTAGAAACGACAATGCAAAGGAGGGAATAGCGCACAAGGATCTCGGTCAGTTTGCCTTACCTTTTACGCTCTGAACGGCTCCCTGGATCAAAGGAGCGACCTCTATCAAAACGAGACATGATTTGTTAATATGTATGGGTTCGCAAGGCCTTCCAAGTCGAAGATAAGATCAAACGAGAAGCAGTAAGGTTCGAGATCGAAAATTTCAAGGGTCGCCGGCAAAAAGATATCCGAATAGCAAATTTTAGTGACGTACACCCATGTGGCTTGTTAACGAAATGTCCCTGATTGGTCAATATGTTATTACGTAGTCGTTCTTCTGCGAATTGGCACGACGTAGGGGAGAGGTAGAACAGGATTAAGGTTCACGGTATAACTTAACGTAAACTGTAGGACACCTTTGATGATTTCAAAATCGCGCCGCCGTCCAATATATTGCTGATGGCAACCAGGTTTCAAATAGAGCAGAATGGAATCATTGGCTGAAAGGGTTTTTTAACAACGAAAATGGTTCCAAGAATCAAGCAAGGCAGCAGCTAATAACTATAAAACTGTACTATGTTCATTTTGCACTCTCTTTCACTGGAAACATTTAAATTACAGCTTTACCTTAACAAAGGGTAGAATCTGTCAGTCATGAAATTTGATGCCAGTAACTGGCTGGTAAAATTGATAGTTTCACTAACAAAAGATATTACAGCATTATCACCAAGTGATGGTGACTGAGATTATACACTGCAGATTTACACACAATAAGGCCTTAGGGTTAAGAGTTGTATGAGATTACCCTATATTATCTTTTCTTCTAAAATAATTAACCAATGGCATTTATTTTTGTTTGCTCATTAATAGCTGCACATGGTAAGTGAAGATAATTTTATATTTACTGGTTGCTTTGTAAAAAACTGGAACCATTGCAGTCCCCATTCTTCCCATTTAAACATCCGAATTTAGCAGGAGGGTACTAAACCAAATAGAAGACTTAAAAACGTAATATTTGTTCTTAATTGGGGAAAGTTTTAGTAATTAAAACCACAAAAAGGAAAACAATTGCATCTTGGCTGTCTAAAAGTTTGTATTATACTAGAAAGAAAGAAGACAACTAATCTTCCCAATTACCTTCCTTTGGAAAGTCGTTCAAAAAGATCCTTCTAGTTCAAAGCTACTCACAAAATTTCCTCAAATTATTTCAAAACCAAGTTAAGGAGATGGAAAGAATATTCTTACCCTTTTCAATCAAATAACAAAAAATATATTTCCAGCACATGTAATTTGGAATTGGTTTAGGGGAATTAGGGAAATTATACCTAACACAGAATTTAAAGAATCATTGAAAATTGGTGTCAATGGCTTGAGAACATTTGGGAAATATTAGTATCAAAGTGTAAGAAACAAGATCAAGAATCTTTTGTTCAGTATTTTCAATTTCAAAAAAACCCTAACTATTCAAAACATCAACCAAAATGTACAGTGCCAATCCAATTTTGAGAAATCAGAGGGTTTAAGAAGAGAGAATCCACCAAGAAAGACCTCTCTCTTTTCTCACTGCTTTGAGCTTTTTCACCTCATTCAAAGAATGTGTCAGTAAAGCCTGTGATAGTACATATCATTTTTTTGTTAGCCTCCAGAAACTGGCTTTGATCAACATTTTTAATGGATAGACATGAGAATCTGAAATTTGGCAGATTGGATTATCTTGACAGATTTATCCAAAATGCACCTTTCTGTTACAATAAGTCATTTTCATGTTCCCAGTCAATATATGTTATATACCACAGTTCTTAATTAAAAAAAAAAAGGATTACAAGGAAGTACTTCTTAAAATCCTTCACATAATAACTGAGCCAAATAATGCTATTTTTACTCTGTCCAGTTTACAACAGAGAATAAGAGAAAAAAAAAACTAACAAACAAACAAAAAACAGTCTCCCTTCACTATAAACTTGACTGTTCCAGTTCTTGCAATATGGGTGTTATCCAACTTTGGGTGTCAAAACTACCATCTGTTCCATTTCCTTTTACAAAATTATGCTCCTGGTCAAGGTAAAATAGAAAAGGAATTATGACTACAAACAAATTACAATTATATTATCTGTCAATACATTCTAAATAATTTAGTCTTTTTCTGAGATAACTAGAAGGTAGCAACAAATTTAAATATCAATTTTGCAAAAAAAACAACTATAAGAAAAAACCTTGTTAATGACTTTTCCACAGCATGTGATGTCTTTCATACTAATGGTTTTTTATTTAACAAAGTTATCAAAATGATGAAAAAACCATTACCTCAAAAGGTTTATAAAATATGTATTCCTTGATCACTAAAAAGTCAAGTATGCAGCATGCAAAGTGAATAAAATTTTAAGAATATATGGCTGTCGTAACAATTTTTGACGTTAAGATATGTCTACTTACCATGAGCGAGACATAGTTAGGCCTTTTACTGTAGTCTTTCTGTAAGCTGCAGATTCAAATTAAAGGTAAAACAACATTAACCCTGAAGTTTCTCCTGTTAGCTAAATGATCATTTTGATTAACCTGAATACCATACAGCCAACCATTGCCAATGGTTTTAGGAGATGAGAACAAAGACCTCAAATAATATCAAATAGTTGAACTGATTTCATAACTAATTCTCACAAATGATATTAAAGTTATTTATAAATAACAGTAGGGAGAATCAAACTATGATTAAGATCCCAGTGTGAAAGGGTAAATTAAAAAGTGTTATATGGCTTGCCAAAAATTGAAAATTACCATTGAACAACAAAATCTCTTAGTTCATCCGAGTATGGTCCCCCATCAGGAAGAGTTGGTGAAGGCTCATGAACAACTTGTTTCAGCTGCTCAAATGGTGTCTTCCACTGAGTGTATGGAAATTTACCAGTTGCCAGTTCTATCTGTAAAAGACAGGACCACTATTTACAACCTTGGAGTCATAGTTAGAATCCTTGAATCAATCCCTCTCATTTGTTGCTCATAAGTAGCTATTGGGTACTTAAAATTAGTTTGTTTCTGTCCTAGAGAGAAATCTGATCCCAAGTTTAAGAACAGGAGAGAGCCTCTACAATCACTTTCTGGGTGGTATAGGTTCGAATCCTGACAAAATCTTCAGGCTTTTTTTCTTCAATTGTTTTACCTGCTAGTAAAACTATATGTTGGGTACTGTGGTGTTTCAGGGAAGAGCAAGTATCCTTATGTATTGGGTACCCCATTGATTTGGGGGAAGCACAAGACTTAGTATGTATAAGTTACCATAGTGATTCCTAGGCTCCAAATGTCAGAGCGAATATCATATCCTTCCATGTTTTTGGCTGGGTTGATTCTCTCAGGCTAAAAAAAGAAATTAGAAAAATGTCATAATCCATAATATTTATCATATTTAGCCATTGAACAACTCATCTAGGCACATATCATTTTCTTGAGTGACTTGTGATTTTTAAAATACTTACTGCCATGTAAGGTTTGCATCCTGCATCAACAGTTTTTGCCAGTGAGTCTACCAGCTGACCACTTATTCCAAAATCACACAGTTTAAAATTTCCTTTTTCATCCACTAAAATGTTAGAAGGCTTCACATCTATAAATAAAGCAATTAAAATAATCTGTGGTGATTTCAGTTTTTGTTTAACTCTTTGAACCACAAGAGCACACAATCTTTGATGATTGTAATTTGGCACCCTATTAAAATTGTGGTGTAGTTGTTGTTGCTCACCTTATGATCTACATCAGGTGGGAAGTACAATGGAATATAATGGTTAGTGTCCTTGACTTGGGATCACATTGAACCCCTTGTCAAATACTCACTGTCCTGAATTCTTAAGCAAGACACTTTTACTATAACCATTAATCTCTCTCACCAAGATTATTTTATACACCCATTATAAGCAATGCTGGTCAGTCAATCAGAAAAATAAGACAAAATGCTGAAGGTTTACTTTTGCCACAAAATCAAGGACCATAGGCTCAAGAGAAAACTTTAACTGATCTCCTACAAACATTATTGTAAATCATTCATTATTGTTACAAAACCTTAACCCAAAATCAAAGTAACATATTCTAAAGAAAAGCTGTTTATCACTTTCTTCATGATTTACAAACTTTTCTCATTACAAGTTCTTTCAACTTTCTGAAGGGGCTATCATAGCAGGAAAACATGGGAGAGCATTTTGGTGTTTTAATCAAAATAAAAAAATATGGTAAAAAATATTAAGGAAAACTAATGATAAATCAAGTGCTTACCTCTGTGGATTACATGCAGTTTACTGTGAAGATAATTTAATGCATGGACCATCTGTGTGTCAGGAAATAAAACATAATTATTTCAAATATGAATTTTTTTGTACTTGTAAGAGGCAGGTGGGGGTGGTGTCAAATTTAGCGCCATCATTTATTACAAGCTCCTTACTCAATCAAAATAATTATCAACAAGAATACCATATCTGTTATAGACAGCACATTGACTGTTACAGCAGCAATTTATCATCTGAAAGAAAATTCTGATATCTCCAGTTACAATTACAACACAGCCTTCACAATAACCATGTTGTGCATAGCTTAGGAGAGAGTAAATCTGTCAAAACTTACAGCAATGGCTATTTCCCGTAGGACTTCTTCAAGCACCCTTCGGCCAGGAGTGGCATAAACTTTTTTGTAAAGTTTGTCTAGTGATGCTTTCATGAGCTCCATACAAATCCAGACATCTCCCTGGTGAATAAATAGGTCCTCTCATTTAATTGAACAACATCTGGCATAATGAATTGTCCACTATTTGTCAAAATGAATCAAATTGGACAGTTCTAATATAACAAAGACAAACTCCAGAGCAGCAGGAATTGTTAAGGTCAAGTGTAAGTATTACCCTTTGAGTCATACCTCTCTAAACAGTGCTCCATAAAAATGTACAGTGTAAGGGCAGTCAGTTACTCTCATCGACACATCCAAATCCATCAAAAGCCTTTTCTGCTCTGTTGAATTTACATTGGCACGTATTCTCTGATGATAATAAAATAAATTAAATTACAAAAAAATTCATATTACTAGTAAAGAGGGTCCCAGTAGGTTTTTCAAAATCTGAGATATTGTCTTTTAAGATTGTACATAATATTAGTTGCCCTGATCAACTGGCAGATTATCTTACTGTAGATCTCATATTCATGAAAGAAATTTACGTAAGACTTTATTGCATCTTCCCAAGATCAAAACAAATACTGGCCGAACCATTTTTCAGTATTCTGCTGCAGAAGATAGTTTTACTAAGTACATTAGAGATATAAACTTTTTGAAGAGGTTAAAGACTGAGTTATATGGTTGTTTTAGAGATTTAGATGTTAAATTTCATTGTAGCTTGCTAATTTAGGTTTAATTTTTAGTTGATTTTTTTCTAGTTGTTGATTAAAAAAAAAAAAAAATATATATATATATATATATATATTGATATTTTAAATTTTAATATTTATATTTAAAATAATATAAATATACTATTTAAATATAAATATATTTAAATATATTTTAGGTTTATATTTCAAGGTATTATAATAATTTTTTTACGAATTATTTATTGAGATAGAAGTTAAAGGGTTTTTTTTTTTATATATAGCTACACATGGGTTGATACCAGCTTTTATTATAGTACTAGCTGATCAATTTTGTAGGGTAAATAAAATTATTAGAATTATTATTAAAGTTGAATTAGAGGAACTTGTTACCATGACTAGCCAATGTTATTTGTGCAAAAATTTGAAAGCTAATAAAACGAGCAAAATTTTTGGTCAAAAGAGATAAACTTTTGTCTTACAGTGACTAGAGACTTCAATGAATCAATGCTGGTAAAGAATATCAAGAGCTAATAAAAAGGCCCTTTTGAGTTTAGGTAATGGACTAAAACAAGAATTTTTCGTCAGAATTGGGATTGGTCAGTATAATCAGCCAGGATTGCAATGGAAAATTTAGTTGAGATTGCAGGATTGAAGAACAATACTGAAGAACCTCAGTAAAATTATTCTAAAACTGGAAAAAGTATTTTACACTTACTTTGACAGCCATTATAAACCCTGTTGGTTGATGTTGCATTTTGTAAACAAAACCATATGCTCCATGTCCTAGCTCCTTTATTTCCTTTAAATCATCTGCATTACATTCAAAGTCCTGTAATAAGCATAAAAAGAACAAGAAATATTGTGTACCTCTGATGTACCATAAAATGGTCAGAAAAACTACCTCTGTTTTGTTAATACCTTGGGGTATTTTACTGAGTAATTGCTTGTGTAGTGTCCATTATGATGCAATTTCAGATTTTCCTGCCTAGAGAATATTCATAATAACTTACAGAAAGAGAGAAAGAGAACAAGAAAACTTCTAGACTGTTGATCAATTAGTGACAAAGTACCAACCTTGCCATTAACAGTAAGTGTAGCTTTATCACTCAAATTCCTGGGTGGAGTGGTGCTGAAAATTAGGTAGGATGAACCAAGTACTCAGTTATTCAAAGTAAATAGCTGACTTTTGAGGTGATCTTCTATAATCTAACAATAAGTATCTACCAACAAATATATTTTGATCAATATTGTTTAAGTTAATCCAAAAATAAATAAAACATGCCGAAGTTGGTTCAACCCTTTAACTCCCATGAGTGACCAAGAGAGAATTTCTCCTTACAATATTAATACACTATCAACCACATAAGTAATGAGAATAAAGAAAAATATCAATTTGGGGATCATTAGTTGATCCAATACTTAATTCTCTGAACTAACATTATAAGAATTATGTTGACAGTGAGGAGAAAAAATTTGATCTAAGAGTTAAAGGGTTAAAACTTCTAACCCTAACCTAGGCAAAGATGATCATTCAATCTGTTATCTAAAATAACAAGGGCTAGCCTTTAAGGGTCTGCTGACTAATCATTAATTAGTGAACTCTAATGAATTATTATTTGCTACATCTGATTCGGGCTTTGCTAGCAACAACTTGGACATGCTGTGTCACAAGAATGCAAAATAAACCTTAAATAGCACTTACGATGGGGATGTGGTAGGTGATGGATGACTTTTTGTAAAATCAAATTTACTAGGCTTTTGTTTTTTCCCTTTCTTTCCTGTAATTAACAAAGGGAGACTTCAGATTCACTACACAGGTAACAATTTTCAGAATGACCTTGTATGTAATGCACTTTCCAGCCTACACTTCCAAACTAATGAAACACAAGGTCATAAATGATATGTTTGCTACCTGAATACCAGTTTAAACAGAACATAGAAAACCCACAGCTGTGACTGCATTAGAGTACACTTCAGAGCACAAATAATTTTTAAAAAGTAATGGTAATTATTGAAGGTATCAAATGTAAGTAATTAGGCCATAAATATCAAATTTCAACATCCATTGAGCACTTTACTAAAGTGCATGTTTAGCTATTCCATTATTTTGTACCATGCATGTTGCACTAAATCTTGCATATCATCTCAGACATGAGGCCAAAAGATAAGATAATTGATAGGAGAAAGTGAAAATTAAGAAACTCAAATTTTACTACCTGTCTAGATAATCATAGCTTCACTAAAAGTAGAGCTTCTTTAGTGTAAATCAAAGTGGAATAAATCTCTCATTTTCTGAAGCAACCATTTAGCTGAAATCAATTATGCGTCTGGATTAATTCCTTTGTAAAATAATTAAGAACAACACATTATGTTTGAAGCAGGCTGCATATATTTGTTTATTTATAAGAGCATTAATGCACAGGGCAAGCTATAACTCGCGTGATTGATAAAAAGAACTCTGTCTTTAAGAGTTGTTTGATTTCCTAACCTCCTTTGGGTGAACTGGACATGACTCTCGTCGGATCTTTGGATGAAGTAATATAAAAAATTCCATGTGAGAAATTTAACTCTGACACTGACCCACAAATATGGTAAATAAAAGAGCATATCTTATCTTACCTTCAATATTTGCCTGCAGCTCGTTTTCTATAAATCTCTTAACCAGAACAACTGACGGAGGGATTCCCCCCTCAGCTCGGCGTAAGGTAACGTGATTAGAAATTCTGTCTCATAGTCGTAATAGCAATATTTAGCACAAGAACTAATCCATTCAACGCGGAAAAAAAACTAGGCGGAGTGTGCACGAGTGGTCCCGAGCGGTTAGGAGCCAGCGGCTAAACATCTGACCATAGATTATGTGGTGTAAAATGTTGTGTAACGACGACACACAGAACCTCTCTTTAAACTAAGGCCCAGGCCTCACAAACCTACTACCCACGACGAGAAACAATTAGATGACATTCCTAACAAATCAGGACCATGGATGTCGCGGGAAGACTTGTGGACTGGGATGTTTCGTCTCCTTTTTCGCCCTTGTCACACAGTGTCCGCGTTCTGGAAACCATGAACAAACACAGGAAAGATTGCCTTAAGCTGTGTGATGTCGTTCTTAAAATTGGAGACGAACATATTCCAACTCACAGGGCGGTATTGGCAGCCTGCAGTTCGTACTTCTACGCCATGTTTACGAGCGATCTGGTCGAGAGCCGACAAAAAGTTATTACCATGAAAGATATAGACGCCTCTGTGATCCAAATGTTAGTGGATTTTGCTTACACGGGAAAGCTTGATGTCAATGTTGAAAATGTACAAACCATATTGTCAACGGCATCGTTGGTGCAATTTCACGAAGTGCGAGATTTATGCTGTCAATTTTTGGAAACACAGTTGGATCCTTCGAACTGCTTGGGAATCAGGAAATTTACGGAAACTCATGGCTGTACTAATTTCCTAGAAGTTGTGGACAATTTTGTGTTGGAAAACTTTCGGGATGTTATGAAATCAGAGGAATATGCTTTGCTACCGAGTGAGTTACTGGTGAAAGTGGTCTCAAGCGATGACTTGAACATAATTGCTGAAGAGGAAGTGTATGAAGCTGTTATGTCTTGGGTAAAGCATGACCTAAACAATCGCGTGAAACAACTCCCTCATTTGATAGAGTTCGTTCGAATGCCTTTGATTTCAAAACATTACCTTCTGGACCGAATTGATGCAGACAACTTGATACGCTCCAATTTGAAATGTAGAGATTTATTGGATGAAGCGAAGAAGTATCATCTGATACCTGAGCAGCGAGGACTGTTTCGCACAGATCGTATGAAACCCAGAAAATCTATGATGGGAACATTATATGCGGTTGGAGGAAAAGAAGCCGGGGAAACTATTTCAAATACAGTGGAGTGCTACAGGTAGGTTACCGACTTCCTTTTAGTCATTGATTGATGGCACTCATCTGAAGTTAAAGTTTAACTCAAGTTCAACAGCGTCTGTATATACAGCCGCTGTATATTTTAGTTTTTCTTTTTTTGTTTTTTATTGTAAAAATATTAACTTCCAACTCGAGCAAAGCCGAATATCTGAAACATTTATTTATCAAAACAGGCTGGAACAGTCAGGATTAAAGGTTCTTTCTCTTTTAAAACCAGATCTTTATTATTTGGAACAATGTCTTTTTTGGGATAAAATTTTGGCATTCTTCTAGAGGAGATAATTTTCTAGCTAAGTAAAATTTACACCTTGAGAGAGGTGTGATCAAAATCACCCTGGCATGTCTGAAGGATGTAAATGAAAAAAAATTTTCCCTCTTCTTTTTATTGGCCAACAGGTTCATATACTGGTTCTCTTCTTAAGATCGTTAAATTGTAAATAGTTCTCTTACTGCAATGTGCAGATAAATTAAAGCTTCTACTCAAATATGGGAAGTGCATGGTTAAAGCTGTATGCATGCATGGTTGATTAGCGGACAATATTTGTGTCATTTCTTTCCCTTATCACCAGTTTACAAACAAACATTTGGCAGCAAGCCCCACCACTTAATGTCCCAAGGCAACAACTTGGTACTGGAAGTTTAGGAGGCTTCCTGTATGCTGTTGGTGGTTCAGATGGGTATTCGCGTTTGAGCACAGTGGAACGCTTTTCATTAGAGACAAACCAGTGGATGTATGTCAAGGCACTTAATACTAGTCGCTCTGGTGTTGGAGTTGGTGTTCTTGGTGAAGCAATGTATGCAATGGGTGGTTATGATGGGCGATCATGTTTAAAAACAGTTGAAAGATATGACCCACTGGTTGATATCTGGAGTTTTGTTGCACCTACAAATATTACCCGCAGCTTCCCTGGTATGTAACAGATTCCTTCACAGTTCCTTTTATTGCAATGGTTGTTTGTGATCATCCAGAAAGGGTGAAAATTTCATATTAATTATCCATTCAAGTTTAATTTAATGAATATTTGGCTGATTTAGTGTCAAGATGCAAAATATTGAACTTTTTGATATAGTATCTAGATTGTCAAGTGTATACAAGATAGACCATTGTTGCTATGGATAATAAGAGTTCTTGTTCAAACAGGAGTGGCACAGCTTGGAGACCTCATCTTTGTGATTGGTGGTAACGATGGAGTCTCATTCCTCAACTCAATTGAATGCTATGATCCTCATACAAACAGATGGACTCTTCTACCCCCCATGAGTCGGCCCAGGGCTGGGATTGGAGCTGCAGCTTTAGATGGTTACATCTATGCTATTGGTGGTTTTGATGGTGCATCAAGGCTTGATATAGTTGAGATGTTTGAACCCCGTAAGAATGCATGGATAGAAGTTGCTCCTCTCAATTCATGTCGTGATGGTGTTTGTGTAATGACCTATGGTTGCTGGGTTTATGCCGTTGGAGGTATTGATGGTCCATCATATCTTAACACAGTGGAGGCATATGATCCAAGAAATGACCAATGGGAAGATGTAGTTCCTATGACAAGATGTCGGGCTGCAGCAGGGGTTGCAGTTTTACACAGCCCTGTTTAATATATAAGTGATGGAATATAATCTTTGTGGAATGGTTTGGGTTTAGGGGAATTTTAGGTAGTTATGTCGAATGTTGACACACAGAAGAATTCTTTCAACCTCAAGTGTTTGGATGAGACCATTAAAACACAGGAAAAGTCCCCTGTTGCTTTTAGAAAATATTTCTCAGAATGAAGTCAAAACTAAAACTTCACAAACATGCTTATTGACTTATATCTGAACACATCAATTAACAAAAAGAGAAAATAAGGTATCTGTCATTTTGTAAAATTTCATCTTCGTTAAATATGAACCCTTAGTAAAAGCTATTTGCTTTAATAATATATTAAATAGGAAAATTCTTTCATCACGTATGTCTATTTGTAAAAGTTTAATATGTTGTTTCTTTCTTTTGGTAGTCAGTTAAATTGTATTTTTTGAGCAAAATCCAAGCTTAATCCTTTTTAATGTGGTGTCATTACTTAGTTGTAGACATAAGCTTTTCCTGCCAAGACACGCTCAGTTGTTGCACCACCATGTTGCATCTTTTTTATAACCAATGTCACCTAACTAACAGAAGCAAATAGCGCTGCCTTTCATTTTTAAGTTTGCATTGCAACAAAATTTGTCTGCAGATTCATATTCTGTATAAAATATGATTGTAGTTGGTTGTTTTTGCTAGTAAGAATTCAAGGGTTGGGTTCATCATCCCTGTTTATTGCAGTTCCTTGAAATACTCGAGTCTGATTGTCACAAAAATTTTAATCATTTTTATGTTTGGTACATTTTTGCAGATCAATTCCAATCTGGCATACAATGCAGTATGTTTGTATTTGCACTTAATGAAATTTTTCTGACCCTAATTCCAGTTTGGACACCAGTGTCCACCTTTTAAAAATTGTTTATCTAGAACCTGTAATAATAATAATAATAATAATAACAACAACAACAAAACAATCAGCTTTATCCACTGCCTACAATTTAATTGCTGTATGACATTGTGGACCTTTAAGCAACTACAGCCCAAGTTTGAGTAATTCTCATCACTCTCATCTCATGTTTCTCTTTTTGTGTCTAAAGGTCTCTAAATTGATGTTGTTTTATTCTTTATTTTCTAAGAAGATTTTCTTTTTTTCCCTGATGCATTGTTCAATTTATTAGAACCACTCCATGGATTGATTACTAGTCAAAAATTGCACAGTTTAGTCTAAGTTACTATTATTCTATTTTAATATTCTTTCATTGAGAGTACTGTGTCCATACATATTGCAAAGTAAAGACTTCACAAGAGATTATTAGGTGTTTAATGTATTAGAATTAGCATCATGCAATGAAGCATTCCCCTTAAGTTAGTGCCTCTCACTTCTTGCAAAAATGTTAGAGACATAGTTGAATTTGCTCATTACTAATTGGGAAGTCTTGTACTAGTAGTTAAGGTGTACTAAGTCTCTAGATTATTATGATGAAAGTTATATTTTACATTAATGTTAAAATTTGTTGAAGATAGTTAGAATAATATTATTGAGATCTGATTAATGACCTCAGTTACAAAGATTCTAATTTTGGAAATAATTTACATTAGAGACATATTTACTTAATGCAAATGTAAGATGGCTGTACACTAACGTTATTCTGTGTTACTGTCAGAGAAATGTTTAATATGTGCTCTATTGGAGTACTTTTTGTGTTAGGATTAAAATAGAAGCTGCTTTGAACTAAATTCTAGTAAATTTGGGAATCAAATTGAATAAAATTTGAAATCTTTTTCTCTGTCAAGGTTGCTTTGTACAACTGTCTCATCCACTCTATCTTTATATCTGTGTATCTTGTTTCGCCAAACTCACTGAACTGATTTGAATGGATTTTCTTGCCCTCTTTTCCCCTTCATTTTTCCACATCACACAATCCATTCATACACTTTTTTGTGTGGGACTATGTCCTTTGCTCTAGAACCTTAAATGTTGCATTAATCACTAAACCTAATTAACCCTTTTCCTTCAGATGAGGCTAGTGCTGAAAGAGGCTATGGTCCCCTCTTTAACTGAGCAAAATTGAACTTCAGAAGCAAGGAAAATTGTCCTATACATTAAGGCAACAGTCTGTTCATTTATTACAGTATGCTGCCTGCAGAAGTTGTGGAATCTAAGGTTCACAATGGATGCCTTTAAATCCACTTATAGATCACAAACCTGACAATGAAATGCTTGATACACCAATGCACACTAAAGGGTGAGGAAAATTCTATTGTATGCACAAGGTATATGGATATGGGAACTGAAGCAAACCTTGACTTAATTTCTGCAAATTGAATTAGTTTATTTTTCGGTCTGTAACGAGGAAACACAGCACAAACTTAATTTTGTACAAAGTAGGTACTATCCCATGACTTGATTGTTCTTTTTCTAAACAGTGGTAACAACACAATGTCTAAATGCTAGAACCACTTTTGGTTACAGTTAAATTTCCATCTGTGCTTTAATTGATGCCTTAACATTTAGTGTTGATGGAAGAGCAGAAAAGCTCATTGGGTGGCAGGTTAGTGTTCTTAAATTAAGCATCACACATGTCTTTGTACTGGAGAAGGCAGGAACTGTCACCAACAACACTTTCTGACCATTTTCACCTAAAGAGAGACGGTAACTATAAATTAAAATCAACGCTGAATAAAGTAATTCTTTTCTTTGATCAATTCATTGTTACTTGCATGCTTACCATGGATAAATTTGCTTGCATACTTGTGTTGATTGCCAACGAAGTACACATGTGGACATTTCTCCAAAATAAAAGGATCCTTCTCATAGTATGGGTAACACCCTGAAAAAAGAAGTGTGAAAATGGCAAATGGCCACAAAAAAGCTAATCACCATTGCTGAGAATACCTATGATGAGCACTTGCTGGTAAGTCCAGAAACAGAAGAAAAAGACTCAGTGCTTGAACATATATATTTCTAATCAGGAATCCTGTGCACCAAGCACTAAGTTATTGATTCTCCATCATGGTGACAGCAGATCAATAGCAGTATCTGGGCAACTGCCCATCTACCCTCCCTTAACTCAACACCAGTCAATTGATAACAAGTTAGGGTTAATGTTGAGTTAGGGGAGGGGTAGGTGGGCAGTTTCCCAGATACTGATATTGATCTGTGACAGCCCCTGTTAAACACAGCTCTACAACACAATGTGTGCTGTTTCTTATCTTCAACTCTCTTTGTTTGTTTTGTTCATTTAGGAGGTCACCACCCTACCAGCCTTGGTCCAACTTTATTTTTTTGTCCTGTATCCTTGAGCATCAAGAGGGCCAAAAGCTTACAGCAGAAGGACATTTATTTCATCAAAACAACCCTCTTATAGAGAAAGCCCAAGGCCCACTGATTGCATAAACCCATGATTGAGGTTTGACCTTGTGTAAATACCCAGTGCGAAAAAACTGTTTGAACCAACACTCCCCCTGTTCTCCCCAAGCCTCCAATTTTGCTTTAGCATAAAAAGGAAGTGAATTCCTCAGACAACTACCTAAGGTGTCTGGAGCTGTGGGTGCAATGTGACCCCAATTCATGCTGTGTTCTAGAATGTCCAAACCATCTTCAAATGTTGAAACCCTGTGAATGTCTTGAACATTTTGTCCTGAGGTTCCAAGGATTCTGCAAATAAAGTTTTAAAATGAAAATAATTCAAGCAAACTGCCACAAAAATTAAGTTCATAAGGAGTTTCTTTCATGATCATAAATGATTTAAATCACAAAAACCTCTATCAATAGGTCCTGGTCAACTTTCTAATCTTTATATAGGGTTATACATACATATAGATTTCCCTACTTTACCCAACCATGCAGTTACAGGACAGACTGCAGGTTGTACTCTGTGGAAAACGTTACCTTAGTCCACCAATTACAGCTTCATATGGGTTGGTCACACTTTGAAATGTTGGATAAGCAGCTGCTTGGGGAAACATGCAGCGATGAAAAGGTTGCTGTGGCACTGTGTGATTAGCAGGATCAAACTCCCCAGGCATTATGTCTACTGGAACACATGACTAGTGATGGAAATGTCAATTAATTCACCATATTGTTCATTCGTGTTCAATATTATTCAGAAAACCACAATTCACATGGTATGATTTCAAAATCTTAACTTCAGAAACATTCTGCATTACTTACAGCCAGTCGCATTACAAATTCATCCAACCTCTTCATAGCCTCCACACTACCAGCCTCAGTATTTCTAGTCAAATACTTTGCCTGTTGGGAACAGTCATGTTTTAATGTACTGTTTGTCACAAGTGCAATAATCTAAATTATAAATATGCAAATCCCCATAACACTCTCTTCATTATAAAAAACTGTTAATCATAAGCTGATGGAAAATAATTCATACTACATCAAACACAGAGAAGACAAGAATGCCAAAAAGTTGTAAATAGCGTACCTTTGCTTCACTGTCTTTATTAAGTGTATAATGGCTCAAGGAATTTCCAGCAATGATAACTCGGCTTATCTTTGCACAAGATTCTTGATCCTAGTTATTCAATGGGTTACAATGTAAAATTAATTTCCAGCAAGTGATCATCTTAAATTTCAAGCCTATGCAGTAAATTATAAGTGGAGGTCACTAAAATCTGGTATGACCATTAGGGTCTCAATTTTGGGTCATAACCTTAAGTAAGAGGGTCTCTATCAAGGCACAAATACATCCAAAAGGAAAATATTTTGAAAAAAGTGATACAAGTGATACAAACAAAGAAACTTTCTGGCAAAAATCATTATTTGAAGTACAGTCTGCCGGAGTGCATTTCTTATGAGTACCAAGTTAAGTTACTCTCTACAATGAAGCCTTGTGGGATAAACTTTTCTTCAAAGGTTAACAATTCATTCCTTCCCAAGCCATAACCAATATGATTCAGCTGGCTGTATGCCATACCAAGAGAGTGGCCATGAGATCGCTTCCAGAGGTCTTTCTTCATTTTGGTAAATAATCTTACTCTCAATATGAAACAAATCTCACCTGTACACAACCAAGCTCTCCAATCACCAAATCAGAAAAAAGCTGAAGGCTGAGTAAATCCTGACTTTTATCACCAAATCCAAGACCAGAGATAAAAGCAACATAACTTAAAATGAAAAAGAAATTAAGCTCTCAGATATACCTCTATATAGACTCATTAAAAAATCTACCATCAAGATAATTATAATCATTGTAGTGACCAGCCCTACCACACAACTCACTCTAGGAAGCTATAAGGAAGTGAAAGAAAGTTTTAAGTTGGTCAGCATAACGATTACTTAAAGAGCTTAGGCTTTCTTAAAGTCATCCTTTGTTAATAAATATATATCTCATGAATGAGTATGACAAAAGCAAATAGGGCAAGAGAGAAAACTTCAAAGAAACTATCTCACCAATCTTCACCCTTGGACAAATGTTGATCAAGGTTTGGTACAGTTTGGTAAGGAAGGCCACTGAAACAATAATCTTCAACAGCAAATTTACCACTGTCAATTGTACAACCACAGAGTGCTACTAAACTTCCTGAAATTAACAAATAACCATTAGTAAAAACTCAAAATAGTTAATGATTGGAGTCTAGAAGTACTGTTGGTCATGTGGTCAGATCAAAGCAACAACAGTAATCCTGTAAAGGGCTTTAATGTTGACAGTGACTGCTGCTTGGACAAACTGAGTGGAAGTCATCATCAGAGTCATGAGAAGTTCTTTGTCAGTTAGGTATGATCATCAAGGTAAGTTTTGCTGTGATGTTTATGGCTGACTCAAGTAGTGTGAGTCAATTGTGATCTAGGTGTTCTGATGCATTGGTAGAATTAGTTCTCTGTTTTAGTTCATTCATTGTTTATTATTGTTGTCAATGATCTATGGTCTGTGACAATTCTGGAATGATAGATGAAGGAAATCTGTGTGAGTGTGTGATTGCCAAAATACCTGTTACACATGTTCCAACTTGTATGTTACCAGTAAGTGACACTCTCTCTGTTTCGTCCTCTATCAAAAGTTCATCACTATCTTCGGTAAATCTATCTCTAGAGGGCTGTGGCATCAAATTATGCTGCCAACAAAATGAACAAGGTAAACCTTTCAATAGATGGACTTGACAGTTGGTTCAGGAAAAAAGACTCATTCTGCTGGTGGTATTTATTTTATTGTACAAGTTTCATCTGTAATCATACAGTTATTTCTAGTATTTATGAATCTAATAGCTTGTACTGTATGCATAAAACTTAGACAAGAATTTTGCAGAAATTGAATGGTATAATCATAAATGGCAGTTTAATTATTTTCAGTCTCACATCAATCATACCTCTTCACTTATCTCCTTTAAAATACTAGGTTTCATTTCCATTTTCTTGAATAGAGTTCCAATCACAAAACATTTTTCATCCGCTTTCACTTCAGACAGTTTCTGTATTTTAAATGCGCTCTCCGTCCCACCTGAAAGGCACAATTTCACATATTTAAAAATCTGTTACAAAAGTTGGACAAAATCCCTCAACGCTACTCCCGCTGACATAAACAGCACCAACCATATTTTTAGTTGATGGAATAAGAACTCAGACACCATGGCCTACAAACCAATCAAAACTAAGGAATTGCAACCGACCATGGCTAGTTTTGATTTGCAACAATTCTCACAAACCGTAAATACGAGGCTAAATTTTTGTGAAGTAAATCGATTACAAACCCCATTTCCTTCTTGCTGCTGTAGCTAACTTCTTCCTCATTGCCATGATACGGACTGAGTAGATCTGGGCATACTGCCTTGAAAAGCTTCTGTCTTTTAACAAAAAGCGCTCCGATTCATTTGAGTAGGAAGAAGTTGTTCTTTCGATCCTGTCTTCCTCTTTAGGTCCCTCGTCATGTAAAGGCTCAGAAAGCAAAAACTCAGCCTTAAGCTCTGTAGCTTTAATATCCAGTTGCTGTGCAGTGAACATTTCAATTTTATCTCCTTTAGCAGTGAAAAAGTATGGAATTGTAATCCTAAAGGGTCGCCATGTTCCATTATTCCCGGGTAACTCTTCGCGCCATAAATTTTAAAGTAACACCGCTGTGTTATAAATACCACGGGCTTGTCTATAACGTTCTATTAAACTATTATCAACAAAATTGTCAAAATGAAAATAACATGTATCTTTGAATGGTGATATTTCAAAAATTATCAAAAGGAAAATTCGATATAAACTCAAGGGTTGTAATTGTTATCATTTATGCCCTTTTTCCATCATTGTTTCAAACCCAGTCCCCCCAGTTAACTTACTCTTGAAGACTGGACACGAACAATCCAATTATGGGCAGAATGGCGGGGAAATGAAAGCCGTAGGTTTGCATTTGCTTAAGATTTCAAAAATTTCTTGGAATCAATGACCTATCTAAGCCTTAATCTGGTACATATAACATCTCAAATCTTTCTTGAACAAGATGCCGACGGTTTTTCAGACAGATTCACCTCCATCAAGTCCAAGAAGCCCACCTCGCAAAAGAACCAAGTTTTCATTGAAGCTTAAGAACAAGAAGAAGTCGCAGAGCGAGATCGAAAACAGAGAGAAGTTATGCCCAATATTTAGCCCCTCGACTGCTCAGAATACAAATGATGATGACGTATTGGAACCTCTTATTCCTCCTCCTTTTGCTGGACTGAAGAATCTTGGAAATATTTGCTATGCAAACGCTGTACTGCAAGTGTTGCGGTTTTGTCCCGGCTTAATGCAATCTGTCATGGAAATCGACTCACTCGTTAGAAAGCTATATCCCTCAAAATCAGCTGACGATGAACAGGTAATCTGTTACTTCGTGTCAGAGTTAGGTTATAAGACTTGATTTCTAGTCAAGGCCGAGAGATAGACACTCAATTAGTTGAGTCACGATGTAAGGAACGAACTTCCATTGGGGTACTGAAAGGGTTAACGATTTTGTGTTTTGGTCAAATGAAATAATTTTGATGAATGTGTTCACTCTATTAGTAGCAACCATTCTCTTCCCTTTCATTATTTTTTTTATTATTATTACTATTATTACTATTATTATTATTATTATTATTATTTACCATATTACAAGCATTCCCTCTCTACAAGGCTTATATGCTCGGATTTGGTCAGGTTTGTAAAGGTTCTTCAAGGGTTAGGGTTACGTTCCCTACTCTTTGCAACAAGTGTGTGGGTTCTTTAATGTCCCCCTACTAACCAGTACTGAGGAGAAGCAGGAGACGAGGCCTATGACTTTTCCTCCTTATCCAAGAAGACTAGAATGTCTAACCATTTGCAGATATCATAGCAAAGGCAGCACATTCTCCTTTTTTTTAAGACTCTGAGTGTGGTTCCAGTCTGGGTCTTGAACCCTGACCTCCCTCACAGTAGTCAAGCGCTCATCCACATGAGCTAACCAGGCAGTGGTTATTGACATATTGTTATATTGAGGACATCTGTCTAGATGCAAATGTAGGAATTTTTAGGAGAGAGAGGCTTTCTCGACTATCTAAAAGAAACAAAAAATTTACAGAGTGTACTAATTGTCCATAATAACTAACTCAATAAAATTCTGTTAGGGATAATTTAGGAAAATAGCAAAGAGCAGCTGAATCTTTTTGATTGTTATAAAATCAGTGACAACAAGAATCCCTTTCAAAGACTGCAGAACTTGTTTGATGATATAGTTGTTTTTACTGCAAACTGGGTATATAATGTTTCATTAACCCTCACATTTCATTACAAGGATTTCTTTTTTTTAATAGAAAAGAGCAGCTTAATCTGTCTAATTGTTGTAAATTTGATAACAGCAAGGATCCCTTTCCAAATCTTCTCCCCAAAGATTGCAGAATTTGTTGCATGATAAAGTTGCTTCTACCACAAACTGGGTACATAATGTTTCATTAACCCTCACACTTCATCAAAAGGACTCCTTAGTTTAGCACCTGAAGAACATTGTAGAGATCTGTCCTAGTTACAATGTGAATTTCACACAATATGTTTGTTATTATAAGGGCCTAGATAAAGACATAGACCCTTGTGGCATTGCTGGTAATGATCACAGAGCAGTTGTTTGCAAACTAAAAGAGGTGAGATAATTAGAGATTCCTTTCATTTTCATTGTTATTTGTGCATTGAAAGTCTCTGCTTAGTGTTACTAAGCAGAGACTTTCAAATTCATATACAGCTATTTCAATTTACGTTGTCGGATCAAAGCTTCAAGGGTACGGGACAAGACCGAAAGGCAGTATGGGTAGATTAGAATTAATTTTATGCTTTCGGGGTTGTCGGCGCGAGATGGACATGGAGGCTGAAAATACAATTAGTATTGCCTTGTGCGTCTTAACAAAGAGCAACAAGAACAGATATGACTCCTATTAAGATCCCATATTCCCCTTCGGTCTTGTCTTGTAGGCTTGAGGCTTTGATCTGACAATGTAAATTGAAATAGCTGTATATATATAAATTTGTATAGACGTATATCACCATGACAAATTCATGTTGTGTTGTCTTACTTAGCTTTTCAGTGAGATGAATGAGCTGGAGCTGGATTATGGTGAGAACAAAGAGAATTGTGATCATCTTGTGCAAAGAAGAAATCATCTGATTCTTGCTGCAATACCTTGTGGCTTCATGGAGATGTTTAGGTTTGTTGTAATTTTCCATGTCACATTCCTCCTGAGTGTGTGGTCAGGGTGTGCTCTAGATAATGATGATTATTACCCACACAAACTTCCCAGCCTATTTTCCTGAAAAGCACATCTTGGTGCTTACACAAACAAACACCTACAAATGGTTAATTTGACCTTTAACCACTCTTTTCAATCACATGTCAACATTTTTTAAATATCTTCTCTTTGAACAGGAAGCAAAATCCAATATTTGAGGACAAACAGCAGCACGATGCCCAAGAATTCTTGTGCAGCTTGCTTGTAAATCTTCAAGATACAGAGAATGATGTTAAAAAGAAAATTGAAGATGCAACAGTTGTAAGAGATTTAGATGCCCTATTTGTCAATTCAAAGAGTAACAACAAAGTGAGCAAACATATAAGTAAAGTGGAAGAATTGTTTCAGGGACAACTTCTGCATCAGACTAAATGCATGACATGTGAAGAGGCCAAGAAACGATTTGAAAGTTTCCAAGATATCAGTGTTCCAGTTCAACAGGAGCCAAGAGTGTATGATGCAAAAACTGCTAACACATTTTCACCAACACCAAAGAAAGGACAAGATGGCAAAAGCCTTCCTTGGGCCCTGTCTCAGTTTGCCAGGATAGAACATCTGACAGGAGAAAACAAATACTTTTGTGGGAATTGTCTCACCCATTCTGAAGCTGAGATATCCACATGTTTTGACAAACTGCCAAGCATACTTACAATCCACCTCAAGAGGTTTACTGCGAACACTTTATTGGGGTAAGCCATCAGCAGAAAATAATTTAATACTATCAACAGTGTAACATATTAAGCTTATATTTTGGCAAACAACATATGGAACTGTGAATATTGGAAGGCAAAGTTAAGGAAAATTGTGATGAACAATGAATAAAATATCTTTTTCAAAAGAATTTGGCAAATGGCTGGATTGTTAACCTTCTTCAAAGGGTTAGAAAATGTATTGCTCTACTCACTAAAACTTTTTCAAACAACATTCCCCTTTCTGTTGTTGTTTTGGTCTGCTGTAGGTCCCTATTGTCAGAGTGCAACCACCTGATGTTGTTTTCTTTTCCTCAGCAGATTTTCATTAAACAGTGTTTCCAAGATAACTTCAAATCTTGAGACACCCATGGAGCTGTCTTTGAAAGAGTGGTGTTCAAAATCATGTCCTCTATCTAACCCTACCTACCATCTATTTGGCATTGTAATGCACAGTGGTATGACATCTTGCAGTGGACACTATCAGGCTTATGTTCAGGTGCCAAAACACTATCAGCATGGCAACACACAGGTATTGTCCTCTCATAATGGAAAGAAGGTGGACAGTTATGAAGCATTAGCTGCAGAGTTCAATTCAGACTTTTTCTCAAGTGCTGACAAACCTGATAAAATTCAACCCTTAAGTTCAGAAAGCACTGCTGATAAAGTAAAGACAACATGTATTTCTGGAATAACAAAATTCTTTCACAAATCAAAGAGGCATTCCACAAATGAGACTAACCCAGATGAGAGAACTGATGAAGAAAGCAAACACAATGGTGAAAAAGGAAGAAATTTTAGCACACCAACATACAACTGTGCAGGAACTGGAAAGTCAGTGAGTAAGATCCGCAGTTTTCAGTACCAAGATGGTGCAAAGTCTCACAGAAGTGCAATAAAGCAATTGAATTTCCAAGAAGAAAATGACAAACAACAGTATCAAGAAAAACAGATGCAGGGTGCTAGACAAACATCACATACTTGTACAAGTGTCACAGAAACTCAGGAATTACAATGGATTCATTTTGATGATGCTGAAGTTAGAACCATAGAGGAATCTGATGTAAAAACATTGCTGTCGTCATCTGAATCATCCTTCACCTCCCCTTACTTGCTGTTTTACAAGTTAGCTGAGCCATATATGATTTAATTTACTGCATAGAAGATGGATTTCTGGAGAAGATGCTCATTTTTGTGACTCAATTTAATCTTTATGTCTGCCATTGTCAAAAGGACAAGGCTTTGTATTCAATTCCACGACAGCATGATTCACCTTACCACAAATTTGTCTCTATCGGCTGGAACCTTTTGTGAAGAAATTATTTTACACAAATATAATTTATCATCATAAGTTCTACTCAATTGTTAATGATATTTTTTTAACTGTAATACTTGCCTTGTATGAATTAGGCAGTAAGTCACAATTTTTCATTCAAATGTGGAAGAAACTGAAACAATAAAATTCAGGATAGAGTCATACTTTGACAGATATTTTTGTATTAAAAATTTTAATCATCTTTCAAATATTTTTCTTTTCCAACTTTTAGAAGTTTGTAAGGTATAATTATTGAGTAACCCTTTCAATAGAACTAGGAATGAAGTTAGTATTTTATCAAGTGTCCATTCAGATGAAGTAGATTACTTGTGATTTACGTCTAAATCCAGTAACCATACAATGGTGTTAGATTTGAAAGCTCTGGCAACATGGCTTTCACTTTTATCTCTGTGAATCGGGCACCTTGGTGTCTCACTATTGGGACAAATACCTCCAGGAAGACGGCATTAAATTATATTGGTCCCACCAGCTTGGATCAACCTTCCGCTGAAAGGGTTCTGCCTAAAACTCACCTTTTAGAGTGAGCCATACCCACTAATTCACCATAGAACACTGTAGTTTGAGATTCAGGATGCCCTAGTGCCAAATCTGGCTATATTTAGTTGACTGTGCAACATTTCATACTGTGAGCTTAACATGATTTGTCACCTCTGCATTTTTCCTGTAGAATTAAAACCTATTAATGGTAAAAGGTATGGATTTGTAAGCTGAACACAGTTTCAGCATTCCAACAGAGAATTGTTTTAATGTCTGGACTTTGTTTATTGTCTTCTCAAGATGAGTTTACTTTATACAGGATTCACCATGGTTTAAGTTATGTTTCTCTTTGTTTAAGGATTATGGTAATGTATCTAAAACAAAGGAAAGTACAACTAAAACTTGTCTCAAATTATTTTGACCCTTTTCCTAAAACTAAAAACAAAGGCACAGAGTATAACTCACACAAACAAAAAATGCTTAGATTTTATTTATTTTTTACCCAACTTTATCATCATACCTAAAATTATGAGAAAGTTAAGATGAAATAAGTGCGACACATTGATCCCTCCAAGTCAGGTTTTAGGTAAAGAATAATCTTCCCTTACACTTGTCTCTGTTAATTAAATGGTGTCTTCATGGAATTCCTTTAATTCTGAAACTGGTACAAACATTTATTTTGCTCCTTTTGTAGCTTATAGCTTGGTGTTAAAAGAAAAACTTCTGAATAATTACCAAGCAGTTTTTAAACTATTAATTTATTTTTTCACTTTGAAGGTATGGTAAACTAGTTTACAGATTTCAATCATTTGCCAAAACTGCTGGTGTCTGTACAAACCCTACAATCTTGATTGAAATAAAAGCAATTAATTTCTTCAGCACTGTGCATAAATAAATATTCCGAATCTAATCCCAGTCAGTGTTTAGGTTTGAACTTGTCCTTGTCTTGCCGAAGGGCTCCCATCACATCTATTGGGTCTGATTTTCCTGTATATTTCTTCACATTTTCCTCACTAAAACAAAAGAAGTTCACAAGTTCAAAATAGCAAAGGCTAGTTTGTATTTTGAATTTTTCTTTTGCTTCAATGTTTTTAAACCAATTAAATTTGTGTTTCCCTGTCTCTGCTGATATGTTACTATAATAGATCCGAGAGGAAAGAGAAACAAGTTTCAGAATTTTTAAACAGGGAAAAACTTTGAACCACGACAGCAGTAAACAACATTTCTAAATATCTTTGCTTAATATCTTATAATAATAAGAATAATGATGGTTATATGGACAAAGATGACAACAATGGTCTAAAGAAATTCTCAAACTTCTACCCTAAGTAAAAAGCACCCTCAATTTGATAGATAGACAAATTTCTTAAAGCTGTCTGCTTTTTGTAGATTCTTTTAATGAAGTTATGAAGTCATAGATGAGTTTACTGTGAACCCTCAACAGCAGCCCATGGTAGACTTTCATCTCAAGAAAAGACAATGGTCGAATAATTATATCTTCCACTTTTAATTAGCTCTTTGCCATTTAATAGCGAATTAAGCTTTAGAACTTGAGTTACTGTAGTAAACACATTCTCTGGAGCATTTATTAAATGTACAAAATTTTAAAATGCAACTTACTGAACTCTCATAAATGGGTTAAATTTGAGCTCCTTGCCAATAGAGGATGGAACTGTTGGTTCATTTGCTTCTCTTTTGTTCTAAAATAAATTGATTATATTTAACTTTTAAAATGGATAACTAGAATGTGAATCCATGCTATCATTACCCGCTACACAAATACATTGAGAAAAAAAATGTAATTTGTTGAGGATTTAAATGCACATTGTACCATTTTTAACAACTATCAATTACCTTAGACCACTCAATATGTCTGAGAATTTCTGGGTTTTCAGGTTCAACATGAACAGCATACTTCAGATTATTCACTGTGTACTCATGACCACAATAGACCAGCTGGAAAATAAAGTTGTTTACTAATAATAATTAAACATTTTCATTCTCAAGATCTCAAAACTGAATCTCCTTTCTGTCTGCCAAACATCTTTCATACTTTTTGCCTGGAGAATTTGTGTTGAATTAAACAATATCAGCCATGCTTAATGTTTTTCTCTGTTCTCATCACCTTTCTGCCGTTAATACAATGATATAGAAGGGATAAATTATATGGTTTTTCTAAGGAAGGAAAGAGTTAACAAAACATTTTATTTTTGTATGCTCCATCAAGAATATCATTAGTCAAGAGTGTAGCCCACAGTACACACATCATGCCAGCCATGTTTGATTTGAAGTTAGAGTAGATGGTTGGGGGTGGGGGGAAGGGGAAGGGCAAGAAGACTTCACTCCCCTCCCCCACCTATCTCCTTATTTTTGACTATTGGCCATCATATCTTGGTACAAATTTCTTTCTCTCCCAAGCCATCTGCTGCCTTTAAAATCAAACATAGTGGCCATAATTTTTGTTAAGAAAGTACTGAGCACTTGCTTGCCAAAATTATGCCTGCTCTGCAGGCTATCAGGAGTACAAAGAAATTAAATTCACAGCACATTTCAAATTAATGAATAATTAGTATTATAATTACAGTTATGAATTTCACTTGTCACCTTTTGTTTATAAATACTCACAGTATCCGCGGGTAATTTTCCAAGTATCTCAATTAAGGCCCTATACATTTCTGAAGGATGCCCTTCAAAGAATTTTCCACAGCCTGCCACAAAGAGGGTGTCACCTCAAAAAAAAAAACAGATACAAAATGGTTGACTGACAACAGCGTAAGCCTGCATCAGTCAAATGGGGAATGTACGACACCCAATGCAGTTAGTGCAAAACACAGACTGCAGACTGAAGATGAAGGGCAGACTGAGAGTACAATGCAGACTGAAGACTATGGATCAATGCAGACTCGGTTCTAAAACAATCCGTTTCCCTGGAAATACTTCAAGAGTGAGCTGGGATTGAGGCCGCATAAGTTGTGAGAGGCTGTCAATAATGGTCATGACAATTGATGTTTCGCACTTCACTGGTTTTGGCGGGGATATATTGTTTTAAGGTAAGAATGATTAGAAATGCAAGTGTTTGAATATGCAGTTCACAACCAGCTAAAAACATTATTTCCTTGTTAGGGAATAAACAGTTCTGTTGAGCAACATTAGGTAGCTTTAACATACATGTAGCTCATGTAAACTTAGTCTGACCTTGAAAGTAGTATCGATAGACTTTCATCACACATCAGCAATTTTGATTACTTGGATGTAATAAAAACCTGTTTCTTGTACCTTAGTTTTGCGCTGCAAAGTTAGGCATGCAAATTCTTTAAATTTAGTGCAAATTTGTGGGTGCAAAATAAAAGTCTAATTAAAAAACTCCAAACAATATCCCCAGGTGTTTGCGTTTCTTATTCCACTTGGTGTTTCACTTCAGTATTAATGCGAGGTAAATCTGTGGCTATCATGGTCAACTTGACCTGATGCTTGAGAAATTTAGTTTTGCTGTGACATATTTTTATTCACTGGAAAATTGGCACAGTCTTCCATAAATTGATTGAAACAAATTGAGAGCAATAAGAAGTCTCAAGTTCTTTTTAAGTTTAATCATTGAGAGAAACCAGAAATGTTCATAAATTTCACACATTTTTCATAACCCGTGATCTTCAGTCTTCAGTCTGCATTTCACCCCTGGTTTTCAGTCTTCAATCTGCATTTTACCCTCAGTCTGCATTTTACCCCTGGTTGCAGTCCGCAGTCTGCCATTTACACTGACTGACACCCAATGCAAGTAATACAATCACTGTTTTCTCAGTATTAAAAAATTAAAAGAAATATTCCAATCTTGAAGAAAAAAATTCACCTTATGGGCCACCTGATATGCCAACAAGGTAGTTATGAAGCAAAACAGGATGTTCCTTACCTGTGAACACGGCACTTGGTTGGCCAATAACAACATAGCAGATGTGCCCTCTTGTGTGACAAGGTGTAAAAAGACATTTGACATCAAGGCTTCCAATCTGAACAACACACAACAGTCATCAGCCAGCTGTCATTGGGCATTGCTCAGCCAGACATTTTTCCTCAGTTACTATAATAAGCTTCAAGCAAGTCTATTTGATATTGGTATATAGGATGCAAATTTACTATATCATGATTTATCAAACCTTTAACTGATCACCATGAATAACTTTCTTGTTCAATGCACCAATTCTGTCATCACCACCACAAACTGTCAGCCCCTTCACAAGTTCAGCTAACTCTGCATTTCCACCTGCATGATCCCTGACAGAATAGGGAAACTCATAAGTTAATGAGTAAAGCTATCAACACCATCAACAATAGAAACAGCCATCCACCCTGCCAAACATAGATACAGCTATCTACCTTGTCATACATATATGCAGCTATTACACTGATGACAGTAGATAGAGCTACCTACCCTGCCAAACATAGATACAGCTATCTACAATGTCAAAAGTAGTCATACAGCTATCTACCTTGTCAACAGTAGATACAGCTATCTACCCTGTCAACAGTAGGTAAAGTGATCTACCCTGTCAACAAAAAGATACAGCTATCTGCCGTATTTACCTGTGTATAATGCGCACTTTTTTTCTATAAAAATAACCATCGAAATTGTGGTGCGTATCATACATGGATTCCATTGTTTGTCAAGCACATCCTAATTTGCATACGTTAAAAACACAACAAAAATAAAAGTGCACGGATCGGTGGCCTGGGGAGGAGAAAGCTTGCTTGTTTACAACTGTTGAAGCTCACATGACAGATACTGTAAACGTGTCCTTCAAACCATATTTGAAAAAACCATTTAAAGGTGGAGTCTGGAAGCAGTGGATGACTGGTGGTATTCATGAATTTACTGCCACTGGATGACAAAAGAAGGCTTCTAAATAACTGATTTTTTTGTGGATTTCGCAAGTGTGGAAAGCTATTCTGTCAGAAATTATTGCTGCCTCTTTCCTGAAGTGTGGGACCACAAACAATTGGGATGGATCACAAGATGAATTGGTTTACAATTCAACCGAGATCACTGATGAACTTGATGATTCAGTCATCAAAAACCTATTTGAATCGGACTGCAAGTTGGAATTTGAAGGTTTCGTTGTTTAGAGACACTGAACATTTTATTTAAATCGTACGCAATGGAGTGATGATATTCAAGCAACCAGCAGTGCTGTGATCATGAGTAGAAATAATGTTTATGAATTGTTGTTATGATAATAATTCAAGTTGTGAATTTAGGCATTTGAATAAGGACTTCAAGTTACAACATTTGTAAAATGTTTGACTGTAATTGAATAGAAAAGCTTGTAAATAGGTGCTCTGTGCATGCGATATTTGTAGTAGCAACTAGTTAGAAAATGTTGTAAACGTATTATTGATGAATTTCCAGCTCTTGTTAATTAAATGGAAAAACGGAAGTTTTAATTTTTGGTGTTTGTCTTGAAAACTTATTTTTAGACAAAAGAGGTAAAAAATTAGGGTGCGTATTATACACAGGCGTGCATTATACACAGGTAAATACAGTACCCTGTCAACAAAAGATACAGCTATCTACCCTGTCAACAGTAGATACAGCTATCTACCCTGTCAACAATAGATACAGCTATCTACCCTGTCAACAATAGATACAGCTATCTACCCTGTCAACAATAGATACAGCTATCTACCCTGTCAAAAATAGATACAGCTATCTACCCTGTCAACAATAGATACAGCTATCTACCCTGTCAAAAAAAGATACAGCAATCTACCCTGTCTAGAATAGATATAGGTATCTACCCTGTCAACAATAGATACAGCAATCTATTCCGTCAATGATAGATATAGCTATCTACCCTGTCAACAAAAGATACAGGTATCTACCTTGTCTAGAATAGATACAGCTATCTACCCTATCTAGAATAGATACATGTGTCTACCCTGTCAACAGTAGATAGAGCTATCTGAACTGTCAATAATAGATACAGCTATCTTCCCTGTCAAAAAGATACAGCAATCTACCCTGTCTAGAATAGATATAGGTATCTACCTTGTCAACAATAGATACAGCTATCTATCCCGTCAATGATAGATACAGCTATCTACCCTGTCAACAAAAGATACAGGTATCTACCCTGTCAACAGTAGATAGAGCTATCTGAACTTTCAATAATACAGTTTATACTGTCCACAATAGATACAGCCATCTACCCTGTCAACAGTAGATACAGCTATCTACCCAGTCAACAGTAGATACAGCTATCTACCCTATCAACAAAAGATACAGCCATCTACCCTGCAACTAAGATACAGCCATCAACCCTGTCAACAAGAGATACAGCTATCTACCCTATCAACAAAAGATACAGCTATCAACCCTGTCAACCGAGATACAGCCATCAACCCTATCGACAAAAGATACAGCCATATCTACCCTCAGTTTCTAACCATAGATACAGGATGTGACTAGACTGCTGTACATTTTATAAACAGTCTGAGTGGGGAATAAATTAAGTATTCCAATGTGGTCATATAGAGCGTATAAAGCATAGTACAGAGTAAAAGATGTACATGACAAACTTACTATGAAATGTTCTATCATGAAGTATAAACCCTACATTTGATTAGTGGTCACTTACCAATGATGATGAGTAGTTAACACAGTTGTTAGTTTTACTCCTTCTTTTTGGACAGCATTAACAACCTGTTACAAATTTATGAATAATTTGGTATTATAAACTGAGTTGATAACATAAATTGGCCACGGTAAGAAGTTTAAAAGCTGACATTTCATGACAAAGGGTTGACGCTCAAAACATTAGCTTTGAATTTCTTTTCAGTGCCCAATTTACATTATCAACTTGGTTGATAATACTTCCCTGTTACCACTCACTGACACAGCACCACAGTTTCTTTACAAACTTACCCCTTTTATTTATTTGTTATAAATAAAAGCCTGTGATAATGTAATAACCATAGTGTAACATCAAATACACTTATCAGTGATTGTCTCATGACAATGCCTGCTAGTTTTCCTTAAGCAATGAGGTCAAAAAGTCCCCAGGGGACCACTGAGAGAATACATCTTAAAAATGCACCAATCACAGCTATTATACATCTACCAATGACAGCAGAGTATAAAGGAACTTCATAAGACAAAACAGTAGTGATACCTAAGTTTCAGGTAGAATTCATTTCAAATTTAAGAAATAATAGTAAGTAAAACTAGTAAATACATAGAGATTAAATAAATACAAAACCTTTTTAGGTTCCACAGGATCTACTATGGCAGCTTCTTGTGTTTTCTCATCAACAACAAGGTACATGTAGTTATCAGAAAGAGCAGGAAGTATGTGAACTTTCATGTTTGTGTGAACAATGCTTACTGGATTTGAATGGCTCTCAGCCGGCAGGGTTTGCAAGAGACGATTGCCTATGTTTCTGTAACTTCCTGGGAAATTTAAGGAAAATCTCGAGTAATGAATAAATAACAAAATTATCAAAATCACTATTATTAATTAAATATCTCTAAAGGAATTTTCAGTGAGTATCATTTCAGTACATTTATTTTTACTGAGCAGCCTTCACACTCATTCAACAAAAGATGATTAATACTTAGTAGATAGGCAGACATTAATGATAACATATATTATTCAGATAATCTAGCCTGTTATTACCTGTTTAAATAACATGTTACCTTTATGGTCTAAACTACATACAGTCAGTTCTCTCAAGAATTAGAAAAAGGGCTCGTTAAGTGGACACCAAAGAAAAATAGGGGGTGTTAATTATATGCCAGATGAACTGACAGCTTGCTTTCCTGCAGGCAAATGAAGATTTCACAAAACCGATCCCAACTGTTCTGTTGCTCTGTCAAGGTTGTGTTTTTGTTGATTTGCAAATTAAAGACAAATTTTATTGCCAAGAGTCAAATGTCAAGCACAGGGTGTCCACCTATGAGAGTGCATAAACAAAAGAAAAATCTAATTTTCACTTTCAAAAAGTGTCCACGTCTGCGTACAAGAGAGAGTCCACTTGAGGGAACGTGTAAATACAGAGGTAAAACATGTCTAAGTAGAGCTGTCGGCTTACAAGAGTGCCCGTTAGCAGAGAGTGGACTGTAGCTGACTTTATAGTGGTAAATCAGTGAAACAATTTTTTTTTGTTTTTGTTTTGAAGGGTAAGGTGGGAGGGGAGGGTGGAGATTCAATTAGAGTTGTTAGCACCCAAGGTGGTATTCCTTAAATGAGCATGAATAAATATCAACATTTAGAAAACAGTGAAAGAAATGTGTCTCAACCGCAATGCACAAACAAAGCGTCCAAGAACTTATAATGTAACGCAAGATATGAGTCGAGTGCGTGATGTCCCGACTATATTCAGGAGGGGTGCAACTAAATATAAATAGTGTTTACGATACAAAGTTGTACAATGTAATCGGTGAAACATGCGATTGTTTCATCACAATAAGTGACAAAAAAGCTAAACACGAAACTAAAATTGATTACAGAAGACTTACCAATCGATGTAATACGTTGAACACCTTTTAAGGCGAAGCCAATAAGACGCGTCACCTCTCGTAGCCGCCACATTGGTTTTACATCATGTAAATTATACAAAATATCTCACTATTCTGGGAACTTAGCTCCAGGCCACCGTTTGGTGTGTTTCACGGCCTAATTTCCTCACCAAGTTTGAAATGAAAATGCTTGAAGACATGTCAGAGTTATGTTTGATAGTAAGGAAATATTTTTATAGGTCACCGGTGTCTGACTTCTGGCGATGTCTGTAGACAGAGACCCGAACGAAAATGATCGGGGTCCGAGCGGCGCTGAAGTCCTCGCGTCGTTAATCACAGACGCTTTGGAGAAAGCTAAACTGGTGAGTTGGTCTCAATCATTCTTCATAAAACTTTCTATTATAGTGGAAAAAATACCAAGCGGTAAATTGTGGAAGGTTTCACAAATACTTATTATTTTCCCGGTATTTAGGCACTCCAGCCGGCAATATTCTTTTGTTTTAAATTCTCGTTTTTTGCAAAAACTATAGGGGACTGGAACTGCCTTCCTCAGGCCATTGTTTCATCAACCTCCTTAGAAACTTTTAAATATAGGTTATCAGCTTTACTTTAATAATATTTGTATATAGTTCATATAGTTTCCTTTGCTCAACTTTTATATCATTCATTTATATACTGATATATCTGTATTCTATTCATTTACTTGTTTATTTATTTATTTGTTTTTTATTTTTTTGGTTGGTGTGATATCTTAATGATTTTATCGACCCAATGCATGTAAATATAAATGTTTACCCATGAGACAAATGCATTTAGTAAATGTTATGTTTTCCCAACAATCAAATACCACTATTTAACCTCATTAATTCAGCAACTTGGTATCTTGTTAACTTAGGGGAAAACTAAAGATTATGATCTGTTGGTTCAGAAACTTGCTGACCCTGGAATCAAGGTAACTTTGGTGAACAATATAATTACATGTTTTTCCCTTCAAATTCGACCCAACCAATCAGTTCCAGTTCACCCTTATTGTTGCATGCTCACCCCACTCCTAAAAACAAAACATAACAACAAATTGGCTTTTCCTCAGAACTTCAGATCACAATAAAGGGGGAAAAAGTTAGTGCTCAGTACCAGTACTTTGTTAGAGCCTGTGTTCACCACTAACTTCCACTTAAATCAGTTTAATCTAGAAATACATGCCTTTTGCTGATTTTTTTGTGTTTCTCTGGCCGGGTTGTTATAAGCTGGCTTAAGATAACTCAAGGCTAGTCTGAAATCTTATTTCTAATCTGAAGGTCTTAAAAGAAAATTTAATACAATTATATTAGTCTACAATTTGATCATTGGATGCCCTTAAAAGGATAGAGAAAATAATCCGAAAAATGCTTTTGAGCAGAGGAATAAAAAAACAGAAATTTAATTTGGGTTAGTGCTAATCAGCAATGAGGTCCTGGTATATATGATAGAATTTAAAAAATTGAATTTCCAGTGCCTGATCAAGCAGTATAGCAATGCATTGGATAAAGTATTGTATGTAGCATTGACTTGGACTTTTGGCTGATCAGAAGAAATCTTATTAAATCATGCTGGTGATTATATGGAAAGCAGCTTAATTAATGTGTTGGTACTGATTTCTACTAACCCTTGCATCATGTTAAGAATTCAGTTGTATAGATAGCCAGATTGTAGACTGCTTTAAGTTAAAATAAATAAGTGATGAAGCTATTTTAATGTTCCAAATTGTGCAGCAGTGAAAGAGATTTAGCTTATCTTAACACCATTAAAAACAAATCTGAATTTCTGGTAAGCCTATTTATTTTGTTGATCTTCTTTGTAGGAAGTCCACTTGCAGAGATATCTTATGGCATTAACAACTTGTGTTTCTCATCTCACAAAGCAGTATGATACACTAGTTGGTGCAGTTCTGGTAAGATAAAAAAGAAAAATTGCATCCTTTTTTAATTTTCAGATATGCTTTTTTTCATCAATATTCTTTGAATAATAATGTTATCACTGACTGTTATTTTGCACCTCCATCTAGACAGTGTATTATACTCAGTCCCAAATTTGAAAGTCTGTTTTGAGAAATAATAATTTTCACTCATTATTGTTTTATTGATTTTATGAACAGTATTCAATTGATAATAAAATTATCACTTATGTTGATATTATCATGGAATTATTACAATTTTAGAATACCAGATGGGCACTATGTGGTGAGAAAACAGTGGAAGAATTTATTGAATTCCTGACAAGCCTTGTGTCTGCCCAGACATATTACTTAAGAGCATGCCTTAATATGATTGTCAAGCTCTTTATTCCATGTAAGATTTCCTCAATAAAGAAATCTTTGTAGTTAGTTTATTAAATGTAATGAATATTAACTTGTTGAATTATATTGTTTATTGTCAGTATGCTAAATTTTAAAATTATTTAATGTCAG
The DNA here is from genome assembly GCF_036669915.1 of Pocillopora verrucosa. Classification (NCBI taxonomy): domain Eukaryota; kingdom Metazoa; phylum Cnidaria; class Anthozoa; order Scleractinia; family Pocilloporidae; genus Pocillopora; species Pocillopora verrucosa. The sequence continues at coordinate 217,769 of NC_089319.1, forward strand.
TCTGAAGCATGTCTTAAATGTATTTATTGGATAAGAAAATGAATAAAATATAAATAGTTGTGAATAAGTGAAATATAGTTTAGGCAAGTTGACTATGAATAAAATTAAAAAAGAAAGCAAAATCCAAAGTATTGCAAGTAATTCCCGTAGAGTATCGTCTAGTTTTTGGAAACATGTCTTGTCCTGGTTGCATGATTATAGCATCTCTGTTGATAACCTTAGAGAGGAAGATGTCATTTTTGGTAAGGTCGATATTGCAGAGGATTTTCTCCTGTTTAACCATATTTTGCTTCTGGGTAAGTTTTATATTTACTCTCGGAAATACCAGAATGGTATACCTTCTATCCAAGGTTTAATAGCCAGGACAAGGCGTGTTTACAATACTGAACTCCATATTGCTGGGAAAAGAGACAAATTAAACAATCATTTTAGAAAGTGGGAAAAGTTAATAAGCATTTTTATGAATAAGTGATGTCATGACTAATTTTCATCATTAGTTTTAAAAAAGTGATGTCATTGTAATTTACATACTAGGTAACTGTATTGCTGTAATAGCTTTGTGTGTGTTTAGCTTGGTATTCTATTTGTACCACATAAGTGTGTGTATGGGTGTGTATGTGTGTGTGTCTTTTACTCTTTTTTTTCTTTCTTAATTTCCATTTTGTATGTAAACGTAAGAAATGCTTAAAAAAAAAAAGGTAATGTCTAGTGTGAATGAATGAATTTTTAAATATAGTACAATCTTAGAATGCAAAATTATTTTCATGGACAAAAGATGATGGTAAAAAGCAGTTGATCTTGACAAGGTCATGAAAATAAAATTGAATTATGTTATTTATCTTATCCACAGCCATTTTTCGAGATGTGCAAGTAGAAAAAGGTGATTCTGAAGGTATGCATGAGGGTCCAAACTTACTGTACCAACTAAACTACTGCAACTTGAGAGGTGGCAATTTTGCACCCACTGAAAGTGAAACATCTAAAAACATTGTTTTTATTTTGTTCATGCTTAATACTGGTTTTTGCCCAACACTGATTATATATATCGTTTTCAGTAATTAATACATGTCAAAAAAAGAATGTTCACCAAAGGTGAACATTCTTTTTTTCACCAAGAATGTTCAACAAAGGTGAACATTCTTTTTTTCCATGGATTTTTAGTTATGAATTAATTGTTGATAAAACATTTCTTTCAGTTTCTGAGAAAATATTTTGTAATGCCCATGAAGCCCTTCATGCTATCCATCAAGTGGTTCCAGCGTAAGTTAAAGCTAATAAAATTTTTTAACTTTTCAGTTTGGTCTCAGACTATACTTGTCACATTAGAACCCTTCAGTTTTGAAAGCCTAAAGATTGATCAAACTACAACTTTGGAAAAATGTTTGATAAAAATGTGACAAGGAATCAAGATAGGATAGTTCCTGCCGCCAGTTCCTATCAGCCTGGTCCATGTAATAAGATATAACTATGCTTACATGTTTGAAGCTGGAATATCTTAATAATTTTGTTTCAACAGAGTTCCACAGTTTTTGATATCTGTACTGTCAGAAAATTTTCCATTTGTGAGAAAACCTACGATATTTCAGGTAATTAATTTTGTGATTTAGGTCCTACTGCTAATTGCTTGTAGTTCAGCAGCCTTTACTTATACATTTTTCAGAATTTTAAATTTGTATCATATCTCTATATTATCAAACCATTTTAAATATTGATCAATTGAACTTGGCTTTTCACGGGAAAGGGAACTTCAGCTTTGTGTTTTATATAGTTTAAAAGGTGTTTGCAAAGTACAGTTACAATCATTATTAATAGTATATACTTACTATTGGTGTTTGTCACGTCATCATTTACAGGAAAGTTATGTGAAGAACCTTCTTCAGGCTACAAAATACCTCCCTAGCCTCAGAGCAAACATTCTGGAACTGATCATTGACAATCTTACTAAGATTGATGTAAGTATAAGAATATCATATTGATATTAATTACAATTTTTATAGTTACCATATATATATCTCTGAAAATTGGACAAATCAATAAGACAACTCTTCTGTGACTCTGAATTTCACGCTTACACGATCATCAGACAGATTTTAATGAAGAGCATACCTCACTTAGTTTAAATATATATACAGTAATTAGCTAATTAGTAAGTCTATTGTAATCTGGTGTTGATATTCACTAGGGAGTATTTGTTCTCGTGGCAGCATTTGGAAATTAATTCAGTTCTTTTGTTAAGGTTGCTTGCTTTGTCAGCTTTGATAATGTAGAGTTTTTCAGTTGGGCAGAGGTTACATCATTTGGAAATATTGTTGTTGGCACTTGCTGAAGAGATGATAGACCAGCTTATTTTGTAGTTTTCATTGTTGTCCTTGAGTTTCCAGATGTGTTTTGCTAGTTCGGTGTGGTTGGCATATTTTATGTGACAGAATGATAGTTTATGTTGCATATATTGTTTTACTGTTCCTTCAGTTAGTCCGATGTAGTTCTTTCCTGTGTCATCTTTGTCTGTGGTCACCTTGGCTTTGTAGATTACACTGGTGGAGAGGCAGTTATTGTCTAGTGGGCATTGGTCTTTTTTTCTACAGTTGCATCTGTTTTGCGGTGTGGTGTTGTTGTTGGTAAGGATTTTCTTGTTGTGGTTGTTGATGATGCTGCCCATGTTCGGCATGCAGCTGTAGCAGACTTTCACATTGTTCTTGTTAAAGATGGGGTGATTAGGTTGAGGAAGGTTTTAGCTACGTTGGTTTGGACATTTTTGTTGTATGGGGGGGTTAAACCAGATGATGCTTTGTTTTCTATTTCTTTTCGTGGGTATGGTTGTGTTTTTCTTGTAGTAGTGAAGGTTTATGCTGAATCTGCTTGATCTTAGGGCTTAGTCGTAGAGAGGCTTGGCTCTGTTGAATGTTTCTTTGTTAGGAGATAAGGCTGATATTCTGCAATTGATGGCTGTGGGTATTTATTTGATGACAGTGGGTGGGTGGTTAGATTTTGCATTGATGTAGAGTGGCTCATTGTTTGGTTTTCTGTATGGTTGGAAGGGACCACTCCTATATTGAAAAATCAATACACAGACTTTCTATATATATATAAGTGAAAGAGTCAAAGAGGACACATTGATTCTCTGTTACTCTGAGTTTCTCTGACTCTTTCACTTATATATACCCAGCTCTGCTACCACAGCATTGAGCCCTTTATGCCAAGGTAGACTCTACCCCCACATTTATATATATATATATATATAGAAAGTCTGTGTATTGATTTTTCTATCGTACAGTGCTTGATATGTAGAAGTAGAGCACAATATATATTGAGATAGGGGAAAAAATAGAGACTATACTCCTATCCCTACAAGCCCGTTTCGTGATTACTCTCTCATTGGGGGATAATAAAATCCCCTGATGAGTGAGACCTTGAAACAGGCTCATAGGGATGACGGTACAGTCTCTTTGTTTTTTTTTCCTATCTTGATATATATATATATATATATATATATATATATATATATATATATATATATATATATATATATATATATATATATATATATAGGAAGTCTGCAAGTCGATTTTCGCGTGGAACAGTGCTCAATATGTTGAAGCAGAGCAGAATAAATATTATGAGAGGAAAAAAGGGACGTAACTACATTTCCCGACAAGCCTGTTTCGTGAATCGCTTCACTCTTCAGGGGTTTAATGAAAGAATATTCATGTGACTATCGTTTATATACTAGGAAAATTTGCATAATACGCGGTAAACTTAAAAACTTTAAAGTTCAGCTGTTGCGTAGCAACGCTTTGTTTCTGTGTCGGCATGAAGATACGAGTTCATTACGCTTATTTAGTGATGAGAGGTTGGGTCGGTAAATTATCAGGAATTTTTCTTTTAGACAGAGGTTGCATCTTTTACTGGAGCTGTTGTAAGGAGAGTTAGATGATAAGACGCGCCATGAGATAGAATAGTCAATGTTGTCGTTCTTGAGTGTCCAGATGTGTTTGCTAAGTTCGGTAGAGTTTTTGTGCTTGGCGTGGCGGAATGATGCGGTGAGATTTCTGTGTCTTGTTTTGAAATTGGTTTCTGTGAGTCCGATGTATGTTTCAGAGGTGTTGTTGTCGTTCCGTGTGACGGTGGCTTGATAAACGACTGAGGATTGAAGGCAATTTGAAAATATGTACCATGAAATATATACATCTTTCTTTTTCCATTTAAAAAATGTTGATAGAATAAATTATATATAATAATAATAATATTTACATATATATACATATAATATTATACTATATTATACATATAACATTTACATATATATGAATTATATATAATTATAATATTATACTGTATTATTAAAATTATTTTGAAAGGAAAGTGCAATTATCATAGCTGTTTTGTTTCACCTTTGTACATTAAAATAAAAGGCATTGTTCTTTCAATGTAAAATATACAATTGCCTTGTCCATCACCTTATTGATAAGGGAAGAAAAAAGTACATATATATTTCATTAATATTTTCAAACTGCTTGAGAAAAGAGTGAAATAACCATCAAAATCATATAATGTACTACTAACATTAATTATTAGTAAAATACTTTCCCTCGTATTAGTTAGAACTTTGTGACTTTTTAACATCTCTTATCTCAAATTCTATGATCCTTTTGTTTTAAATTGCAGGTAGCAGTTCCTAAGCATGAACTTGAACATCATGAAACTACTCCTGAAGAAGAAGATCCTACGCAGTTTGAAGTGGAAATGGTAGAATTTGTATATATTTATACAGAAGGTTATCTCATGTTAACTTAAGACAGCAAACACAAACGGTTAAGAATATATGAAAGTCATATATTTGAACTGCGGATAAAGACGTGAATGAAAGTGATCCTTGCAGTAATGTGCACTACTTAGGCAGTAGTGAAAGTAAGGCCTGAAAAAAAAAAAAAAAAAATTCAGGCCTGTACGGGATTTGAACCCATGACCTCTGCGATACCGGTGCAGAGGGCCCTGCACCGGTATTGCAGAGGTCATGGGTTCGCAGAGGTCATGGGTTCGCAGAGGTCATGGGTTCAAATCCCGTACAGGCCTGAATTTTTTTCAGGCCTTACTTTCACTACTGCCCAAGTAGTGCACATTGCTGCGAGGATCACTTTCATTCACGACTAAGTTATGTGGTGCTGCAGTTTGCTACATGACAGATGGGCTTAGGCAGCCAAATTTGTGACTTTTAACTACTTGCCTTGTTGACCAAACAGTCACAGCATGGAGCACTTATTTAAACTTTTTTATCTAAATTCCATAGGCCAGTGTATCTAATTACTGAAAATTTACTGGACTTTATTATTGTTTAAAATGTCAGGATGCCACCAACATTGCAGTGGAAGATAGTGGTGAAGGACAAGAAGTAAACTGTATGGGAAATGAAATGGCAGACAGGCTGGACATTTTGATGGAAATCTTGTTCAAGTACATTCATGAAGTTACCCACATGGATGGTAACTTTAATTGATTATTAAGCTGCTGAAATATTAACATGGAAACTTGCCTGAGTCTGTTGTATATTTGATTTAAGAGATGTTTTCTTACCTCTGAATTTGAAGCCTTTTAAAATACATAGTACAGTGTCTGAAAATAAATTTGGACTCATTTCTTGTTTAGCACTTAGAGATGTGCAATAAGCACTAATATAAATCAGATAATTATATTATTATTAGACAGAAATAATGAGAAGTGTCAACATATCTCTGTATGAAGCAGTTTTGTCAACTTGTTGCTACTCCTGTTGATGTTTTTGATCACTTGGCAGAGGCTGTTGGTGTTTTAATTGTCTTTTTTTTTCATATTATTAGGAGAGTATATAGTTGATGGTGGTATTGAATTGTTCAATGAGTTACTGGTGGTAAGTCATAACTTGTGTTATCAAGTTTTTTTTTAAGCTTAATTATTTTACAGTCAGTAACCATATTTGAAAATTTTCTTTTCATCAACAGAAAGCACTTATGACACACCACCATACAGACTGTTAACTCAGTTCTACAAAGATCATAAATAAACAAGTTTATTTTGATTTGACAGATTTTTGACAAAGTCATCCTCCCTACACATGCATCATGCCATATTCAGTTCATAATGTTTCTACTCTGCAGCTTTGATCAGGTTGGTATGAAAAAACTTGACTGTATACTTAGTCAGAATGAAACAAAACCTTCAACACTTGGAATTTTTGTTATTTCACTCCCCTTCCATTTAGGACTCACTGATTAATAACAAATTAATTTTAATAGCAAGTACACATGTCATCAAGATGTCGTTAATCTTTAAGATGTGTGCAGTTTCCAGAAAATCAGTTTTCATTGAGGGAAGCAGTTCTATTGTGATTAAAACATTATAGACACATACAGTTATTGAGACAAATGGATATCTCTTCCTTGACACTTGATTGTAGACAAGTGATAAGATGCCTAATGTTTTCTGAAGAGGATACTCCCTCCTTACCAGGGAACTAGTCCTGTCAGTGCCCACCTTTGCTTCAACAAGAAGCACTGTATCATGTGCTTATTCTCTGAATGGCACAGTGCCAGATGGTAACATATTTGGCCCATGGTTATAGACACACAAACCAAGTGCACCAAGGTTTATTAATGTCATGACTGATAGCTGACCCTAACTCAGTCAATATGATACATGTCAGTAAAACCGTACATGAAAATTCATGCAGGTTGTGTGATACTTTTCCTTATCTGAATTTCATTCAAGATTTTCCTTTCTTTCTTTTCCTCTTTTGCAGTATTTTTCCAATTCCCTTCTTGATGTTTGCTGGAAGAAGGTAATACTTTCACTTCCAATGAGCCCTGTGTTGGTTACATTAGGAATTAATGCAAAGTTTTTAAATTTAAGTTTGTAAATTTTAGTGGATGTTTTACAAAATCCTGACTAAATGGCTATGTGCAATATGGCTGCAATTGTTGTGCAATGGTTACATTTCTAATTCTTTTAATTTATTGGCAATTCTGTAGTAACTGAATTGCATGAAAACTGCTTAAAATAAAGACAAGCTAAGGAGGTCACAATGGCAACAAATTTCCATTTTTGAGGAGCTTTTCATTTCAATGAATGTTTCAAAGGGGTGTCTGAATTCTAGAATAGAGTCAAAATTTACAAACAAAAATTGACTGGGGGTTCCAAAGTGATGCCAAAGTGACAAATCTACTGTGGCACTGGTTGGCATCACAAGAATCCACTGTTGGTAAGTTGATACAGAGATATACAGATGGTTATTTAAGTAATGCTTCATTCATCATCTGAGATCATGTTTCAAATTTTTTGTAATCAGTGAGTAGTTATTGGACATGTGTTCTGTTGTTGTTATCATCTTTGTAGTCATTCAAGTGTGTCTGTGTTCCAGATTGAGGAACCTAATACCCCAGCTATCATCAGACAGGCTAGTGCAGCTTACATTGCAAGTTTTACAGCCAGGGCTAAATACATTCCCATTAGGTAAGACTTGTAGTTGCCATGAAAGTGACAAAAGTGGACTAGTTGATAGAGAAATTCAAAGATAGCTCCTTGAGCTCAAGTGAGACATATCAACTGTATGGAAACTGAGTGGTTGATCATTGTATTGATGTAAAATGTCTACGCTATATGCTTGAAGTGATAATGTATAGTTAGAAAGATCAATTTTCTTTAGTGCCAATGAAAAGAAAGAAAAAGAACGGTCATTTATTATATTTACGAATAATAAGAATCTGGAACACACTGTCAGATGAGCTTAACCTAGGTATGAACAATGTAGATGACTTCAAACATGCTTTGATGTGTTATTATTCAACTGCACTCTAAGAGATCTATGACATTGACAATCCCAGGACTCATAAAACTATCTGTACAAAATGTAATTCATGTCACAGCCTGAAAACAACACCAACTCCATGCTGTTCTTACTTATTAATTATTGATGTAATCATTTTACTATTTTAGTTTTACTATTTTAATACTCCTGAGACCACAGTAACTGGCTATTGCTGTTGTGGTTACAAGCCTGTTATTAACCCATGTTCTATATTGTATGTATTGTTGGCAAAGCTAATAAATAAATAAATGAATAGACAAGCATTTTACAACTTACAATTTACTAACCTAAAGCAATTTCAAAATGTAATATTTAGGGAGATTCTGGCAATAATTCAATGGTATGTCACCTTTTAATTTTACAGTACAGTGCAAACTTGTCTGGACCTTATTGTGCACTGGATTCACTGGTAAGTGTATCTAAAACACATAGCATGTGTTTGATAGTAAGGGACATAATCAGTCTTGAGATATGCTTGATATCTTTACAGCTATATTGACACTCATGATGCAAGCTGTGTAACACCTGATGCTGGTAAATATGGCCCGTTTTACTCAGTTTGTCAGGTAAGCTGATGATTACTTGCAGTTTTCTTACTTTTGGTACTTTTTTTCTTTTACCTTTTTTACAAAAACATAAAGCAACATAGCTAATCAAGCGATGTCTGGTCAAGAGTTACTTGCACACAATTTAGCTTTGTACTATTGGAATTGTGCAAACAGGAGGGACGCAAAGGTAAAAAACATGAAGTGTGGAGAGGGAAGGAACCAAACTGAAAACAAGAGAGTTTTTCTGGCCTAACCTATCTTCCCTTTTTTGCCATTGTATTGACAGAAGAAATACTGATCTAAGTTGTATGAAAAATTTTTTTATGAATGGACTTTTAGTTGAAATCATAATTGCCATTAAATCATGGAACATTCATTTCCAGGCACTTTTCTACATGTTTGTATTTCGCCACAAACAGTTGCTTGAACTTGAAGGAGGTATGATAAAGGTTTACAAACAGATTTTAATGCCCCTTTGTTCATCTCTGTTTCAGTGTATTTCTTTTAAATAGTGTCAAACTAACTAGCTCTCTCTCAAATCATTTGAATGATTTTGATCAGCTTTTGGGTTGAAATTTTGTTAATTAACAACTTAAATGATTTTGGAACTGGTTTATTTTAGAACATTAAACAAAAGTTCTGTCTCCTCACAGGACTGAAGTACATAAGAAGACTTAACCTGGACAGAATTGTAACCTGCCGCATGAATCCACTCAGGGTTGGCATGCTTTTTTTTTTCTTTTTACCTGTAATCCATGTTGCCTAACAGTGTGCAGGGTTGTAGGGCAGGGGTGGGCATTAACCCAGTCTCACTCCCAGATCTCACAATCAATTCTCCTTTCTGTCTGCCATGCAGTTCTCATGTTACTTCAGAGAATTTGATATTGGATCACAATTGCCAAATTGACATTTAATCTCGTCACTTGTATTCTTGACTACATATTGATATTGTAAGGAGCAATTCTGTTTTGGTCACTCCTTGGAGTTAAAGGGTTAAAACCACTTCTGTGTACAGCATACATGCAAATAACTTTAAGTTCAAAGTGATTGTCATAAGATTCGAAAAGTACATCAACTAATCATTTTTGCTTTCTGCTCTGACCTTTATGCAGGTTTGCTTACCAAGCATTGTTAAATTGTTTGCATATATCACAAGGTAAAATTGTATTTATCACTATGTGCATTCCCCTCTAGACCCTCAAATTGTTTCTATTGTACATATTGTCTTGCAGACCCTCAAATGGTTTCTATTGTAAGCAAGTAACAGAGTTTCTGGTTCATTCAAGCAATGTTTAGTTCACCTTTTATTCAAGGGTTACTAGCTTGTAAAATCAAATTGCCTTTTGTGGAACATACTAAATGGCTGGTTTAAATCAACAGACATTACGAGCTGGTTTTTTGCTATACAATTATTGAACAAAACAACAGAATGATGTTGCCAGTGGCAACAACAGCATCCAGCCATGCAGTGAGGAGTTTGTCTTTCCAGAACCAGTTAGATTCTTATTTTCCTTTTGATCCTTACCTTTTGAAAAGGTGAGTACAAAATCATGCTTTTTACTTGTGGCATAAAAGTTTTTAATACACATACAAACATGGGTAAAAGTGAAAAGATAGCTCCCACGCACAGAAGTTGGTAACCTGTTGGTAGACGTGATACCAATGCATTATAAACAGCCAGCCAGACAGTGTTAAGTAGACCAACATTGATCTAAACCCCTCATATTTGAAAACAGTAAATAGAAATACATCTGTGGAGTACAGTACTGTGTGTACTTGCTTCCGTATCTTCTTCACATTTACCTAAAAATGCCCTCTTTCTCCCAACCTAACTCTTGCACAATATGTTGTAAGATCCTGGTGACCATTCATGGTTTCTTAATGAAAAGCTGAACAGTTCACAACAAAAGATATAGTAACAAAACTTAGTCTCATTAGTAACAATTAGTTATTGACCTAGTATTAACTTTGAGAGGTAATGTTACTGAAAACAGATCGTCAAAGTTTATCAAGCCACTCTATCATGAATGGAAGGAATTGGAACACGATGCAGATGATGACGATGATGATGAAGAAGAAGATGATCAAAGGAAACATTCAGAAACATATGTAAGATGTTGTCAGATCAGTTTTAACTAGAAAAGAATATCAATATTAGTTTTAATGGGTTTGTATTTCTGGAATTCTCATTGGTAAAACTGAGCAGGCCTCACACATGCTGAGTGTGGCAGATTTTGAATAAGATATTCTTAAAACTATCCATTGCAAAAGAAATGCAAACCCAAACCCTAACCCTTGTAAAAAACTTCATCGAAAACAACAAAAATATAAGGTGCAGAGAACAATCAAGGGTATGCACATTAAATTTTAATGGTATGGTTTATTTGTAACGCTTTTTAAATGTTCCAGCATTATTTTTATTTTTCCAGGATGAAGGAGAAGATTACTTGGATAGCTGCAGCAGCCCAGATGGCATTGTACCAGGTTTTACACCTGACACGCACATGTGTGTGTCACCTGGGTTCACAGTTTCTCCCAGAAGATAGCAGTCACAGTATTGTAACAACATATGCTGTTATAAACCTTGTACTAGGTTTTACTCCTAACACACTCACGTCTGTCACCTGGGTTCTCAGCATCTTCCAGAAGATAGCACCCACAGCATTTCAACAACAAATGCTGCTTAAATCTCACCCTTGCAATCATGCGATGTTGCTGTCAAGTACTGGCAGGAGGGACCACCATGTAACACTTCAGTTTGTTGATACGAATGCATGAGGCAGAACTGTAAGTCTTACCTTCCAGTTACTAAACCCATGCTGAAACTAGTCAGGTTTCCTTACCATAATCTGAGTACTGTTCATAGTTGAGGACTATACATGACCCTTAGCCAGCTGTTAAATATGTATGTCCAGTGTAAGATTTCAATTCTAATTAACTAATGAAATGTACTGATTTCCATAGAGAGGAAACTTTCCCACAGACTTTGCTCCACAGTTATTTGTAATCCTGGTTTAGAACCATGGAATCTAGAATTTTAGATGTTAATTTCTAATAAATAAATGCATCTACAAATTGGTTTTCTTGTCAGTATATTGTGTTTAATGCAATTTGAAATAGGCCAACCCTTACAACATATTTAATGATGAACCTAATTGTAAATCCACTCTCTGAAATCAATGTAGTTTATAAACGTTTAAGTAGCTCCTCAGCCTCCTCTTTTGCCTGTGAAAAAAAGAAAAAAAATTGTATTTGATGCCTTCAAACCTTGATATTGGCTTTCTGGAAATTTTCAAAACCAATGAGTTTAGCAATGTGGAGAAATAGCAGCTAAAATGAAGTTCATTTTTTTAAGTCTACCTGGCATGGACGGTAAACAAAGGTAACACTCTAAGTACCTCACAATGAGAAAAGTCTGTGCTTTTTTTCACTCGAAATATCTGTTACTCATTATTATCAACAGCCAGGGTACATACTTTTTTATCGTCTTTTGTTTTAAGTGGATTCTCATTTACTGCTTTACTAAGCCACACTTTAGCCTCTTCCCTCTTCTTTTGCTTGAATAATGTTGTTCCCAGCATAAGATGGTTCTTGCTGAAGAAGTTTGGCTCTACTGAAATACAATTTTCCAAATTTAAAAACTGACTTTTGATATCGACAAGACAGTACAGTAACATACCACACCAAGAATACACTATGATGGTAAGATTAATGACAGTCAACATTATCTACACCCTGCGTGAAATTCATAAAAATAGTTAGGCTGAAAAAGATGCAGACTTAATTAAAAAAATTCAAAAGTTGTCATAATTTTTTTCTCCTCAAAATAAATCTTACACTTTTCAGCTTCTTGAAAGTGTGACAAAGCCTGTGATAGGAAGAAAATGTGTTACATGAGTAAGTAATTCAGTTTGTTCCATAGCTGTCTGGTAAAATGTACTACCTACAGTGACTGTAGTTTATGTAAACAAACCCTGAGCAGTAATTTCAATGTTGAATTATTATGACCAATTATTGCTAAGCTATACTTAAATTTAAAATTTGTTTATTCAATTTTAAATTAGGCAAAGAAATTTATTACAAGACCTGCCTAACCCAACAGGGACTGAGAGAGTCACTGTTAAGTTATAGTTGTAACTGAGTTGAACCTTTTAAACCCTACTGGTGACCAGAGTCTATTTCTTCTAACAGTATGTTAAGGTCACCATTTCATTTTCATCATCATTTATTTTCCTTTTCAACAATACAAATTTTTTTTGGTATAGCACTATAATTTACAGAAGGCAAGGAGACCCAGGAAGCTGCTGGGCTCATAAGGTTATGAGGATCAAGGAAATGTTCACCAACTTCAGAAGCTCTTAATTGTTAGATGCATTATCCTTACTGATACCAAAGGAAATGAACAGATAAGAGTATGAAGAATATGGATACTGAGGGTTTAAAAGTTTGAATTATTTTATGTATCAGTCAGCATGAACATCTTACTCATTTACCTCCTCATATGAAGAAGATGGTGGTGTAGCAAAGAGAGCAGCAGCCATATTTTTGGTAAACCAATTCATGTCAGCAAATGTAAAACACCTGAAAAAGGATAAGAAGTTTAATATTATTGATTATTCACTACTACAATCAATTTAGAGACTGACTTTTTGCAATAATTTAATTTACTTTAATAATAAAATAATCAGTTAGATGTGTATAGATACTTGCTCTGCAGGGTTAACTTACCAGAGGCCCAGTAAATATCTTGAAGTAGGATCAGTTGGGTTTAATTCAATCGCTCTCTGTATCAGAAAACAACAGCACACTGTCTGGTTATGTATTACTTAATAATAAAATTCAAATCTACTGACTCTAAAATGCTGGTAATATTAAAGAGATGGTGAAATAAACTATACTATTTGGAAGGATAGTTTGACTTAAAACTATTCTGTAAGTGTAAACACCTTGTAACTCATACAACGTGATTCTTGTGTACAGGTTTCCCAATAGTGATCATGTGTCTTACCTCAAAATGATCCTTCATGATTTTAGAATTTTCTAGTTTAGCCTTATTTCCTTCATAGTCACCAACAATGGAAAGGCCGATGGCATACCACTGCAGGAAATTCAAGGAGAGCAATGTACTTAATTTATATCTCAAATGCATCCCCTGGCCTTCCCCCCCACCAACTCCCCCAACAAACAAAAACCATATATGAAAGTTGGCTGCAATCTTGGCTTTTGTAATTTTTTCAGAGCAACATCTTGATCTTGTACCATGTTTTTTAAATCAAAGTAGTATGACTGTGTGTTCAATATATCAGGATTCCCAAAATCTTTCTGACAATAATAACAGTTTTAATTTAACAAATGAAAATAAATTATCCACTAACTTAAATCAGGAGTTAAAAGCATATGATTTCACAACATCAAAGATGCCAAATAATACCCATAAAATTGTTTTAGATTTACCTCTGAGTCCATGACTACATTTTCAAAAAAAGAGCTCCAAAACTCCCAAAATAGACATCAATTTATGGTTACTTAAGTTGTTTCCTTACATAATGATTCCAAAATAGACATGGAATCTGCAGTATTACTGACCTTGTGGCTTGCATAATTCTTGTCATCAAGGTCCAAAGCGAGTTTGGCATGTTCTAGAGCTTCATATGTCAATCTTTTCTTAGCATCTGCATCGTCACACTCTTCAGCCAATACTCGACATGCTCTTGCTAATCTCCACTCAATCTCAGCATTTTGCAAATCTTTGTGCTTTAGTAGTAGGTCATACACTTCTTGTGTTCTGGTCTCATCAAATAACTCATCTGCTGTTTTGATATCAAGTTCTAGCTCACTCATTTCCTTTGATTGTGGTGTCCCTGTGTCCTGAGGTTTTGATGCTCCCCACCAAGTAAGGGAAAGTAAAGGAGGAAAAAGTTGGCCACCAAATTTAGATTTCTTTACTAGCTGGTTGCTAGCGAGGTAAATCTAGAACAGGTAGTGACATAATGTAAATAAATGTATTTATAAGCAGCTATCCTGCAGGTGACCCTGAAAGCTTTCTGGGGGTGCTTTGTAAGAGTGGGCATTTTCTATTTTTAAACTTTATTTGTTTAAAAATTAAGAATTAGCTTATGCAAGCAAAATCCAGTTGTAAACTTCAAGCAATTGACAGCCTAAAGGGGATGAAGCTCATTCTGTAACAACGAGATAATATCCTGCAGGATAGCTGGATTAAAAAAATATTTATAGAATCACTATTGCAGCCATCAGCTATTTCCTAAGGAAAGTTTGGAATATTGCAGCACTAGTAAACATTACCCTAAAACTCCAATTACCTACACTGAAAATGATAAGAGCAAACTGTACTTTCCTTTAAAAGAAAATACACTCAATTAAAAAGGAAAAAAGAACATTGCAATTACGTTCTTGTAATAAGGAAACTTGAGAAAACTGTTAATGAAGGTGAAGAAGGAGCTCATATGAATCCGTGGGTAACCATCCTGGGAGAATGAATTTACCCATGGCAAGTAGGGTCAAGTGATTTTCAGTGATCTCTTCAGACTTATGGTGGATCTCATTTCAGTTCCAAGTCTTGTTTTAAAAGCGTAGTCTATCCTAGATAGCGTGTAAGTTGACGCACATGGAACATGGCCTAACATATAGTGACTTGCAAAATTTATATTGAATGCTGAATTAATTCCATTTCGACTTTCATCGTTTGTAAATACGATTACAGAAAAATACCTTCCTTTGAATGTAATTTCCGATATGTTCAGGCCTTCTTAGTTGCCTACAGACGTTTAAAACAAACCCTTTCTCAGCAAAGAGCGCCCGAACTCTCCATGGAATACGACGTTCACGTAAAAAAGCCGCCATTATAGAAACTTAGGAAACCTGGGGTAGAGTGAAAGTTACAAAGGTCAGTGGGATTCCAGGGGTCTCGAAGGAAAGTTCCGATGAAGTCATCTCGGTATTTTCTTTTGAAAAACAGTTTTGTAGCTGGCTTAAAGATATTCACACGATTGGAAAAAAATACTTTGAATGCTTTCTATGGAAAGTCATACAATAGATCTCAAAATGTAGAAAAAGGGAATTTCTAGCCAACGATGAGTGAGCGTGGACCACACTAATATGAGATCGTTACGGAGCGCGGAAGTTGGGGATTTTGTTATTGTAGAAGCAGCGGAAAAGGCGACTCAACGCTGGCGGGTTAAACGTCTCAATTGTCTCTTCTCGGCTTACCTTGGCCAAGTTTACGGCTCAGGTTCTTGGCTCAGCTCTGACGAATCGCGGGTTTTGGCTACACGTCACTTGTAATGGGAGTCACAAGATCCAATACCGGCTGTCACTCAATAAAGAGACAATCTTGAATAATTAAAAATATTACGTAGAAATTTGCATCAAATGATAATAAGCTGATTCGGTACAAGCAATTGGTGTCTGCTCTTGCCGTAAGTGAACAAAAAAGCAAGGAAATTTCAAACAGCGTACAAAATCTAGAATTGTAGTACATTTGTACCCACCCTCCTACCATTTCAACGTTATCGAACTGAGTGCATGGGTGTCTTCCGGCCGAAAATTAGCGAACATGTTGAGAACAAACCAGGCCTGAGAACGAAAAAAAGGGGAAAGCCATTCCCCTCTATTTCCTAGATCCTTCAGGTTTTATCAGTGCCCCTGTTTTAATCGACTTATTGATCGTAAACTTAGCTATAGACTTGAATAGCGATCGAGTCATGAAATCTCTTCTTTACATATAAAAAAACCGTTTCATTAGTTATTCAGCATGCCTCAGCATGCTACATGTAGTTTCATATCAGAAGATTTTATTCACACATAACACCTGTAAAGTTAAACCCTCAAAATACTGCAATTTGCATGAAATTTAGTTAGCTTTACCTTTTCGAAATGGCTGTATATCTTTGGTTTTCGACAAATTGCGAACTTTCGTAAATCCATTAGCACATTAGATCCTTAGATAAACGATCCCTCAAACCGTACAGCTTTAACAATTATCGTTGTCAAATAAAGGATTTGATCGATCAATGCCTCGCACGCGAAGGGGAAGGAAAAACCTTGCACTGCCTAGGAGTTGTTTCTCTCAGAGTACGAGAAGGTTTGGAAACAAACAGCGTCCAAACCGCGTGCAAACCTTCTTAACTCGTGTAAAAGGTTATTTTAAAATCATTTTTAATGTTAATTGACGGAGCTTGTGCTTTTTGGTGCTTTTTATTAGCTTCTTACGTCATTATGAGGCTACTTTTGGGATTTTTTTATTTCGAGTTTATCTTTCTCTAGCCACCAAATTAATTTATAATTGATCTTGAGTCTCGAAACTATAAATGCACGGACCTGGCACAAGGAACAGACTTCCGATAACTGTTTCCAATGGCCTCTTGCCTCTTTTGGGGCGTTTTAGCCATCACTTGGGCTCAGGAGCTAAACGGGTACTCGTAATATTTTTGATACCGTGTGTGCTTCTGATTACACGTGTGTACATCGACCTTCGTTAACATAGGATTCGGTTCGCTGAAAGACCATAATTTCACCAAATCATGTTTTGAAGCATGCCACCTAAAGTGAACAAAATATTTTTCTTTTTGTTTTGTACGTCATTCGTAATTGGGCGATGGTTTGATAAAGGACGTGCGCAATTAAGAATGCACTCGTGTGTTACCTTATCACGCAGTTTCACACATGAGTGACTAAGAGAGAAAAGCAGACAAGATTCTTGGATGTAATGCAGAATAACTATTCGGTAAGGAATGAGAGTTTGTCCCGTGTAGTAAATACACAGTCATGAGCGTGCACAAAGCGACAAAAGTTTAGATGCTCTATTGAATTTCAATTAAAAAACTTCTACTTAGCAAACTTCATTTGCTAGGAACCCTTCCCCAATCCCCTTCTAGGTTTGATGCGTTAGATCGCCACGAGTGAATGAAGCAAAGAAACTTACACTCAGCCTGAATGTCATGTAACTAGAAGAGTATCCTTTCCGCATATAACGAGAGAGAGAGAGAGAGAGAGAGAGAGAGAGAGAGAGAGAGAGAGAGAGAGAGAGAGAGAGAGAGAGAGAGAGAGAGAGAGAGAGAGAGAGAGCGGAGCAGTCTGACTTGCATGGCTGTTCACGCACGCAAAATCAGTCAACGGTCGTAAATAGCGGCGAGAGAAAAATTCCATGTAAAAACAAGGCTTGAATGTTTATTTGTAATCAGCTCTACAATTGCAAGATAGCTCTATAATTCAACTTCGATCACCGTTAAAAATCAAAAAGGGGCCCTATACGACGCGGGCAATCTTCTATCGATCACAAAAAAATAGAGCTGAAAGTAAAACTTCTGTAGTAGTGACTTGGTAGTCTGGATAGGGGTGACGAATGCGTCAAGTCCTGGAAATAAAACGTGAGTTAATTTTTTTATTCATTAAATTTACTATTTATTTGCAACTCCAACAAAAGAAATCTCTACTTGGCCAGTTTGAGTAGGATAAACAGAATTAAACTTTCATTAAGTTTGCATTAAGAAAATACGGATATTTCTATTAAGCTGCTGTTTAGAGCCGACTGTCTTTTAAGCAATCAATTTTAGATCCTTAGGGAACCACGCACAGAACAGAAACTATATAATTTGCAGCGTTTTTGCGTGTGATGTAAGATTAAACTTCTGTAAAATTCAAGTTTTAATATTCTCTTCAAATAAAACCCTTTAATCTATTAAAAAAAAACAATTTTTTTCACAGATTAACTAAAAGTCTTAAGTAAGAACATCTTGTCATTCTGCTGGATACTCAAATATCAAGACTTAAAACTTCGAAAAGTGAATTAAGAAGTGTTATCATGAAACAGGAAGCAAACTTCGAATCACTGTATTAAACTTATTTACCGACCTCTGACTTTCTGTGTTTCAAGAAGATGAACGATAACTTGCCTAGGCGCTCTGAACATATTTGACAACTTCTTCATCAACTTAAACGACAAAATTTGTATATCTGACGGCTAGGTAAGATAAATATTTTACAACGTTATTTCAACAATTTCATCGTTGTAGAACCACTCATACTCAATGGATTTTTCCGCTTTATGTGGGACTTTAAAGTTCGCTACCCGTCATGTCCACATAATGCAGTCATGCAACAAATAGCCTTTTTCGCTGATAAAGGCAATGACAATGGTTTGAAGTTTAGTGAGGCTTGAAGGTCGCTGTAATTAGCGCTGACTTTGCTGCTGACCGGAAGTGATCTGCGTTGAAAAACTTTTCTTGTTAAATTTTTGTTTGCTTCTCTATCTGGTAGCAAATATGTATAATCATGTCTTCAACATGAACACAAGGCAAAGATAACGTTGATACCATATCTACAGCCTTCGATTTTTTAGTCCTTTGTCTATGTTATCAGCATGAATAAGATTGTACGAGACGAAGCATTACTTTAAAACTCGACCGAGCACGAAACACTTCCTCTACGTCAGCAGTTTATTTCATTTCCTCCGCGTTAGGATTAATACAAACACGTCCCTGGTCTTACGAAATCGTCGTTTAAAATTTCTCTGATCTTCGCATCTCTTGCTCTGATCACAATAATTGTTTTATTTTCAGAGAAACTGAGCCCGTTGCTAGGAAAGTTGTTTATCAAAGCAGCTCGTAACCATTTCCGCTTGAGCTCGATTTCACGCACGCGCTGGATCATAAACGGTATAAACAACCTCAAATCTCATAGCAACCCTAAGCCAATCACAACCCTGGATTCGGCGTCTGCTGATAATACGATTAGATCATAGCAACGAATTGACCAATGAAATGGAAGAAAGTTGTTTATAGCTCTTTGTTACTTTGATTAATTCAGGTAGAAGAAAATAATAGCCGGCATCGATGCTCACTCTTCACATTTATTCGTGCCTGCTTGCAACGTGCGAGTGCCTCCACTTGCTATTTAAGAAAGGGAAAATTGCTCCGCCGTGAACGCTGTTTAACGCCGCGATATCTCCATTTTTATCATCACAGTTTCCGACTCACGATAATGCTTTTTACTGTTTCAAATTGCTCTTACTTAGCAAGCTGATAGATCGCTGTAAAGTTTTGGACACATTGTTCTGTTTAATCAAATTCTACCGGGTGGAACGACTGTTAATCAGTCGGACGGGTTTAGAGTTTTCGAAAACTGATCTTAATCAGCGAGACCCAAGACGCTTTGGCTCATTTAGCATTTTAAACGTTTCGTCACTCATCTACTTCATATTATCCGGTGTGGCAAATCTGATCTACGAACGTGCAAGGAAGAACGCTCACTTACCGTGGAAATCGACATTAAATTCGTTCGATTTGTAACTTGTGGCAACTGGCTCACGGGAAATACAGCAGTCGAGCACATTGACTATCCTAGGATCTAGACTTCATCCACCGATCGCAAAAAGATCTCAAACGGGACAGCTGCCTGTAATATTACATCAGTTACTCGGCACTGAGATATTATGAACAAAAACATGCCGGTTGCAGTGCAGTCATGTGCTGAAAGATTTGCAGCGAACTGGAAGGCTCAGAATCCTACAGATAAAGAAGAAGAACAAACTTCGCTTGACGATAGTTTAACAAATCTTCAATGGCTTCATAGTATTAACATTCAGGACATTGCGCCAACGACTACCTCCATAGCTCCTTCGCCGAGCCCGTCGTCGAATTCGTGCGACTCCGACGATCACAGTGATTCTAGCGATGGATACAAGGACATAAATCGTAAGGAGCCGAATATTGATTACAAAAATGATGCCAACCACAAACCTCCTTACTCTTACGCGACATTAATTTGTATGGCTATGAGAGAAACCAACAAGACCAAGATTACACTGAGTGCAATTTACAAGTGGATCAAAGAAAACTTTATGTATTACAGGGTTGCGGATCCCACTTGGCAGGTAAATAAGAGCAATACTTTAATGTTAAAATTCATTTACCTCGTGAAGGAATAAGTAAAAAGTAGATATGTCCAGTTGTTAATCTGTTTTACGAGAGCCGGCTTTAGTGTTGATGAAGCTCGTTAAGCATATTCATGTATATAATAATGGCCGAAAATTGAAGCGTGAAAAGATTCAAATAAAAGGGCTTTCCTCGAAGTCCTCCCCAATTAATCGTTTGAATTAGTTGGTCAGTTAAGATTATATTTACCCCATTTGGGCAAATTTTATTTTTCCTTGTAGAAACGTGACTCGCATATCATGTCAGATTTCTTTTGTTCAGAAGTATGCGAATTGAATCATAAATTGAATATTAAATATTTTGTTTTTATACTTGGATACCATGGCTTTTTGGTCACTTTACGAAATTCAGAGCAAAGTCGTCGAGGAACAGAATTCACTTATTGTTTCCCTTTTACAAAGACATTTACTCTTCTTGTCAGCATAGATGAGGTTTTTTCGGTTAGCGGCCTTAAATGGATTGTTTTACTAACAGTTTCTTTTCCAGGTTGAAAATTTTGTCAGTACGATTCGTAATCTCTTTACTTTCTTACTTTGATAACAAAACCTGCTTTTCAGTAGCGTAATGTATTCATTGTCGTGGGTGGATTTCACATTTTCCGCTTCGTTCGAAAAGTAAAGAGAAGTCGTTAACTGCCTGAAGACATCAAGATATTGTCTAGGGACAATTGACGGTAAATTGGAGGTAGAAAATTAATTTAGAGCATTTAGATTTAGGAGTGGCTCAACTAAATTTAAGTTTTGGTACCAGAGTGGTTTTTTCATGCAAATTTAAAATGTTTCCGTGTATTTTTCATATAATGCACACCAGGGAATTATTGAGCTTTTGCAAAGAATTTTCCGCATGTTGCTTACGAAGAATGGAAGTTTAAATAAACGCTACAAAAAATGATCTTTACTCATTGGGTGGTAAGAATCGCCTTAAAAACCTTTTTGTTTTTTAATAAATTTGTTGCGCATGATCCACGGCTTTAAAATTAGTTGAGAAGTTAGCCTTCATTTTTAAAAATACCGTCCACGAGAATTAATTTTACATGATGGGGGCAGCCGTTTGAGAAGACAAGTAAATTATTTTTAAAACTTACAAATGTGATTAGAAAGAATGTTTTGATAAACTCTACACAAAATATTTTCCAATTTCTGCGTCAATTTTGTGTGCCTATCGATTTTCAAAGCGGATGATTCTTTTCGATTTCAAAATAAAATACCCTTTAGTCAAGAAAATTCTCCTTCGAGGTGATAATTGTTGAAGTTACTGATGAAAGTACAAAATGATTTTTCTCCATGCTTGAATTGAAAGCCATTACATCATGATAGCAATATCACAGCAATGCAGTTGTGCATTTCTCAACTGAGAACAACAATATGTGAAACATTATAAAGGAGGTCGTCCTAAGAATAGGAGAAATATACATATCCTGTTAATTATGGAGCAAAGACAATTTGTGTAAAACAGGTATATTAGCATAACAAAGCAGTCTATCACAGTGTTACATGATATTTCAACCCTGACAACTCTAAAATACATTCAGATCTATCCAAAGACCGAATTACCTTCACCAAGCATCATTTATAATATAATCTATCTAATTTCTCTATTATTTGATCTCTTCCTCGCTTATGTGTAAATTCACATTGCAATAACAATGACTGGGCTACATTGCTGTAAATAAGAAAATATTATAACAGTCTGCATATTTCAATTTTTCCCAAACTGGCGTTCATTTGTCGCAAGCTTTGGCCTTAGGAAAAGACTCCAGCAGTTCCTAAACAATGCTAACTGTAATTCTTGTCTAATATTATCCACTTTTTTCTTTCCTTTGGTTTTTACCCCTGGACACCTGCATCTTATATCGAGTTAGTGCTAGGAAAAAAACTTTGCTTCATTTACTCAAACTTGACAAGATAAAATGGTGCAACAAGTTTTACATAGTGCTCTATTTTAAGTCCCTATGGTGAGTGCATAAATGACAACTTGCAGCTGTCAATTGTGCAAATTACCAAATGAAAATGTTAAAAAAAAATAATTTCCCAGTGACACAAATTTGCCTTGATTGAAATGCAAAGTTCTCTTCTTATTCTTCGTCATAGTCCATCTTTTCATATATATTATGTCTTGCGAGAATTAAAAATGAAACCAAACAACATTTTTCCTCGCACAAAAGTATTAGAAAAATTTTCTGTGGAATACCCTCCTAAATGAACATATTTCCAAACATGTTACTCCCTGTGCAACAAGTATTTCACAAAACATAGAATGTCATATAATTCAGAGAGATTTTGACAACAAGGCAAATACTTGGGTGTTAACAATCTTTAATTACACTCAGTCATAATTAGACCATTAAATATGAACATTCATTTGTCCTTTAAAACCGTTGAGGCATTTAAAAGCATAATTATACAAATCAGGAGAATGGAATCAAATAATTTGTTATATATCAATTTTCTCCTAACTTTTTCAGAATTCAATTCGGCACAATCTGTCACTAAACAAGTGCTTCGTAAAGGTAGCCAGGAACAAAAATGAGCCAGGAAAAGGAGGCTTTTGGAAAATAGACCCTGCATATGCTGACATGTTTGTGGATGGTGTGTTTAAACGAAGAAGAGGTGTAAATACACAAAAACCTTCAAAGAAAAGTTCCTCAAAACAATGTAAGAAGACTACATCAAAAAGATCAGCAGATTGTCTTACAAGTCCACTTGATGATGACAATGAACCCTGTGACAGAAAGAAATATAAACCTGTAAAAATAAAGATTGAAAGGGATGATGATGATGACTTTTTTAGTGAGGAGGAAGTTGCACCTTTTTCTGGTGGAATAAAGGAAGAGTTTAGTTGGATGACAGTGTTAACAAACGATGAAATTGATGAAAGTATACGAGAGATTGCAGATGCCCATGGAATTTCATTTGAGTCAAGTTCAATTCCAGCAACAGGCCTGTGTGGATTAAGCACACCTGTTTACTTGAGCCCCCCACCATCAACAGACAGTACAACCAATGACAGCTTCCAAGTGGATCCTGAACTGGACTTGACAATAAGGGGAGTGGGACTGTTACCACCCCGTGAAAACCTGGCAACACCGTCACCAACCACCTTAACAGATGCTACACACTCTGTTTTTAACATGCCACCCTCTCCTCCCTTGATGTATGAAGAAGACCACCCTTGGGCAGAAACAAGCAATGACCTTGTTGACTGTTTTGAGTTAGATGACAACAACAACAACAGCATTTGGTAAATGAACTCAATGTTTTTTGGTCCAGGAGAAACTTATTTTGTTTGACTTGGAATATTCTGTGGGAGAGAAAGGAAACAAATTGTGTTAAAGTATTTAAAAATGTATTGAGTTCCTTTTAATTCTCAGACTGGAGACAAAAAAATATCAGTCTAGATTGAAGACTAACTTCTTCCCAACAGAATGATTTAAAAGGAATGAGAAGCAGTAAGGAGAGTCACACTGCCAATCTTAAGAACCCAAGAGAGATTTTTATAAGTGTCATTTTACATCAAGTAACCAGAGAGAGATATTACTCAGATTCAAAGTTAAAAGTTCTATGATTGGAAGTCTTAGTTTCTATTACAAAATTATGGATTGCATGAAAAATTTTCTAAAGTTGCAATTGGCTCACTTTCACTTTATGAAAAGAGAATATTGAACTTACAGTGTAATCTAAAGGAGTTTGTTAACTCAAGGAGTATGTATTTTCCATGAAATGAAAATTCTCTAAAGGGAATATCTTTGTATCATTACAGTCACAAAAATAATTGATATTTTAAGTTATTATTAAAGAATGTTGCTTGTAAAGCTGCAGTATTTTTGAAGGTTTGCATAGAGAATGTTTAATTATTATTAATTCAATTTTAGTATTACCTTGCTGTTCGTGTATATTAGACACATAGGGTTGAAAAATTAATTTATAGCTTTCAACTGCTATATCATTTACCTCCATTGGAAGGCAAGTGTTGGTAATAGTCTTGATGGTCTATTACAAACAGTAGTAAGTATCGCTAAACAGTTTAAGAGGTACAAGTCAAACTACTGTATAAATCCAAAGATATGGATGTGTGTACATAAACACTTGAAAAAAGCTATAGGGAAATCTACCTGAAATATTTATGAAATCATCATGTAATCTGGCGTTTGAAGACTACAATGCAAACTGATAGCCATTTTAATTATAGAAAGATTACACTTAAATGAGAAACCATATAGTAGTTTTTAGAGGTACATCTGAATTCACAAATCAGCCTTATTAAGGTACCCTGTAGTTAAATAGGATCAGCAAAACTAGATTAGTGGAGTTCAATAAGGATAAAGGCATAGTACAGCTTCTTAAACTAAAGATTTCAAAACTTGGCATGCTCATATTTTTTGTCCAAAAAAATATGGGTTATACTTAATTTTAGAAAATTTCAGCATACCTTTCTAGTGAGTTCTCTAAATACACTCTGTTCAAAAAGTATAGTAAATACAGAAAACTAGTAAGAAATATTTTAAAATCCAATTTCCAAAGAGATTGCTGCCCTAAATTATTTAAGGATACGTAAGTGTCACACTGAACTTGCTTAGGTTTGTAATATATACATACTTGAGTGTACTACAACAACTGTGTGTTTCTTATCAATGTGTGAGAATGTTTGAATAAAAACTACGAGTGTGAATTTTGACTGATAGCTGAGGATGTTGTCTATCTATTGCTGACTCCCTCTCCCTATATTTATAAGCATAAAAGATGAAGCAGGTACAAATCCAAAACTTTGCAAAACACTTTTAGTCATCATAAATTGCCACATGCAGAGTAGCTTATACAACTTTGTTTATTGCATGCTAGACAACATCACCCTCTAACACTCCACTGTACATCCTATATGCACATCACTTGAAACATGTTTCCGTGGTTTATAATGCTGACATATTATCACTTCTAATACTGGACAGATCATTCCAAAAACTGTTACAGACAAATCAAACTTAAAGTTTTTCAAAGTATTGAGAAAGTTATAATGTTTTATGAAACTACTGAGAAAGTGCAACACAAAAA
Source organism: Pocillopora verrucosa (assembly GCF_036669915.1). Taxonomy (NCBI): domain Eukaryota; kingdom Metazoa; phylum Cnidaria; class Anthozoa; order Scleractinia; family Pocilloporidae; genus Pocillopora; species Pocillopora verrucosa. Next base: position 243,153 of record NC_089319.1, read on the forward strand.
TCCTGTAATGTAATAGTTTCATTCATTTATCATTGACCAATCAGTAACAAGACATTCTGTTGAGTGTATAACAAAACTTTGATTACTGTGGGTCTGAATTACATGTCACAGTCATTCAAGTTCAACAATACTTTTATTTACGAGGGAAGTAACAAACTACTTAATACGTTGGTGTCATTTCAACTTTAGTGAACACATCCAAATATTTGATACATCAATTCATTACTGTTGTGAAATTAATTCTGACACCTATACATCTATTTAACAAATAGATTCCAAGTTGCAGTGCATCTGTTCAGTAATAGATCACAGATGATGTCAAAATGTGGTAAGAACAAAAAAGTGGCACACGAGGCACAGCCAAGTGTGTCACTGATATTCTTACCACATTTTGATGTCCTCTGTGATCTATTACTGAACAGATGCACGGCAACTTGGAATCTATTTGTTTTATATAAAAAAGAATTAAAAAAAGTTTCAATGATGACATCATCTATATGTCTGTCCTCCAACAGATCATAAGTGAGAACCAATCAGAATGAGTGCATAACTGAGCTTATTATATAAATATATATCTCTCTCTCCATGATATATACATATATAATTTGAATAAACAAAGAATATTCAGAAAAGAAAACTTATGGATACTTGTTATACTTATCAAAGAAAAAGAGACTTATAATAATCCTTCTAAGGAGCCACATATAAATTCTGTTTTCTTTTCTCAACAAATAAATGTAGCTTGTTCTTCACTGTACTAAAAGTACCCCTAGCTTATTATAACTAAATTGCTATGTTCTGCTTCTGAAGTAACACTAGTTTATTATAAATGGAGGGAAAGATACTAAACAAACCTTGATTAAAAATGTAAGAAACAATTTATCAACAATAATCCTAGATAATACTAGGAATTAAAAATTGTTAAAACTATACTGTTGTATTATAATGATGTATAGATTGTAGTATTTGCATCACATATGTATTGTCTATGGGCAAAATCATAAAAATTTGAAATTGAAATGCTATTTAGTTCTGCTCCTATTCAATTAAATGTTTTATTTTTTGTCTAAAAGGTATTAATAAAAACAAATAGTCCTATTGATAACTGTGTCAGTTCAAATTTATAAACAAGGGTTACAACTTAAGGGCTAATAGGTCTGGAGTAATAAATAAATTGAACTGAAAAGCTTCCCTATCTTTTTGATCAAAGTTACATATCTGATGTCGAAGAACTTGATTTTGTTGTGATGGCAGGTCTTAACTTTGCAATACAGACAGACTGTTAACAGCAAAATCCCACACCTACAGACCAGAAAAATAATTTACATAAAAGAAACAAGTGGGTATTAATAAAAAATTGAGAATGAAGGATTGTGTATGATAGAGACAAAAATGATCTATGGAAGATTATAACAGGAATGATGAAAATAACAACTTAGATTAGCCACCACAAAAAGTCTCAAAGCTGAAATTTAGAGCATTAGTCCTTTGCTCTGACAAAGGAATAATGCTTGAAACATCAGCACTAAGACTCTTTAAGGAGGACAATTTACATTATCAGCTCAATAATGATAATACTAAATTACCCTGTTATACTCTCTCACTAACACAGATCCACAGTTTCTTTAGAAACTTACCCCCTTTATTCATTTGATGGAAATAATAATGATGAGAACAAACTAAGATAAAAAGCTTCTGAGTTAATGCTAGACAAAAAATTACCATGATGATAATAGATTACCTTGATCTCTCCAGAAGAGTCACCACTAATAACCCACTGATCATTGAATGTAACACAGGAGACTCCAGAAGTATGATCTCCAGGAAGGGTTAACTGACAATCACCATTTTCTAAGGACCAAACCTATATTTACCGAAAAAATTGTCTGAATGGCTAGAACAAAAATGAACAAAGGTTATAATCATGATGTTCTTTACAAGTGGCTGGTCCTGACTAAAAATGAAGTCTGTAAATAAAGTTTGTAAACTTAAGAAAAATGTTCCTGAAGTTGTTTATGACTGGTTGGGCATGAAGTTAGAATCTTTAAACATCAAAAATGGTTGAATTTCCCAGTGGTTTATTTACTAATATCCACAAATGGAAATGGCTTTCTCTAATACTACTCTGACCCCAAAATTGATGTTATCTGTGATGCATCACTGAACAGATGCAACACGGAACATCTTACAGTACCCAATTAGACCAAAAATCACCAGCACTTGAAATTTAGAAAGAAGAAACATGGTTAATGAATGCTCAATATATCAAAATGCACACATGTTACCTTAACAGTTCTGTCATTTGATCCACTAACAACCTTATGCATATCTACATCTGTACACGTCACAGCACCTGACCAGCATTATTGTTAATAATAACAATAATTAGTTAAGAGTTACACTCTTCCATCATTGTAGTTAAATGTTACACTCTTCCATCATTTAACAACTTATCATAAGCTTAACTAAATAGTATTCACACAAAAGCTAAGTCACTGGGTGTGGAATTGGGTTTTAGCCAAGTTTGTAATAACTTAAAGTTAAGATGATTTCTAAGTTTACTTAAGGTTTACCAATGTCCAGTGCAATAAAGTATTACAAATACCTGTGTGTCCAAATAGAATGTGCCTAGAACATTGAGTAGCAGTGTCCCAAAGTGTAATAGTGTTGTCATTTTGTCCAGAAGTGACCAGTTTTGTACAAGGACTGATGGACAGGCAAGATACAGATGTTCTGGAGCCCATTTGCTGTAAAGAGAGACAACAATCCATTGTTATAAAATATAACTTGAGGGTGAGCTTAGCAACTGGTTAAAACAATAACTTGCCAGTGATGTTTGCCAATTAAAAAATCAGCTTTTTTTTTCAGAGATAACTTCTTACCTCTTTTTGTATTCCTGTCCATGTTTGTATTTTGGCTGTTACACAATCTTCTTCATCATCAACAGATTCTTCAACAGAGGGGAATATAACTATTATAATTAAGCAATTATTGTCTATGAATAACAGTGACTCAAAATTAAGAATAAAAAGAGAAGAAAAGGACTCTTGGATGTCAAACCATATTACATCATGAATTGTATTACCTTCCTCAAAAGTGACTCCAGGATCTTCCTCAATGAGTGAATGACCTTGAAATCTTACAGTCTGATGAAAATCATCGCAAGTAAATTTTTTAAAGGATACAAAACATTTACCAGTGCTCATTTATCCCACATTTCACAAGATCAGCCATGAAATTACTTTTTAAAAAACCAAAATGTAAAAAAATTGACCCTACGTACTTTCCTCTGCTCTGCTTTATTGCCACAGAAGCTGGGCTATTGCCTTATGAATTTCCTTTAAGCTTTTTAACTCTTAATTGCAAATAAAAAAGTGTTTTTCCTCTTTCTCTGTAGGGTACCATTCAGTAGGTTTAGAGTAATAAGGTTCACTATCTATCCCTCTTTTCTGTTATCCGTTGCATAAAACTCCTGAAGAATTTGCGCAGAGTCTCCTCTACATACTTTTCAATACTTTAACATAGCTGTTTTGAGAAGCCATAGACTTTCAGACTTTCAGCAAGTTATTTGTGCTTTGTTGAGTGTTTTTGTTCCTAACGTTCTCCTTCAAACACTGATTGGGCAAAGGCAGAATGTTCCTACTTATTGCCATCTGCTTGCCATTTTTCTGCTCTACTTTTTCCAACTTTCTTGTCAATCTATTTAATTTTGACTTCTTGTACTGTTTGGGATTAATTAACATGTTCTCTATAAATGACCAAAGTGGAAAATTTCCACATGTATCACTGAATAGGTCCATAGCTTATTGATCCCTGATAATTCATAATTAATAGAAGATTCACAATTGTGCCATGAAAGTGAGATGGTAGACAGGCAAGAGGGTCTGTAACCCTATGTTCAAAATAACAGTTGAGAGCAATTAAAAATTTCCTTGTACCTGAAAACCAATGAGATTCCAGTTTTCTAGAACTTCTGCAGCATGTGAAATGGACACAGACCAGACATCATTCCCTCCATTCTTCAGTTGAATGTCTAGAACAGAACACCTAAAGGTGAAAAGAAAACAAGAACATAACTAAGTTGTAATTAGCTTTAAGTTCAAATGTTTCTAAATCAATATGAATTGTACTTTACCAATATAGAGCAAGTGACATGTTATCATGAAGGAAAAGAAATGCTACAATTTTGCTGAATCTAAGTATCATTTAAGTCTAAACCATAACTTTTTCTTTAATCATAGGACATGTCAATGGCACAACAATTGCCTGTCTTTAATTACTCTTAATTAGAAAAATTTCAAGAAAAAGCCTATGATTTAAAAAAAGGGGTGTTTAAAGACATCCCAGAGACTTCTTTCTCAAGATGATACTTCAATATTTACCTTGGTTTAAAGGTTGCAAGGGTATGCAAACAAGTACAAGATATTGGTCCCAGCTGATTAAGATCCAAGTGCCACACTTTGACAACACACTGAGAAGTAACAGTAGCAAGTTTATTATCCACCAGATTGACCCGACACACAGCCATAGCAGGTGGGAAACCAGTATCTCTTGGACTCTCTATTTGATCCCTTGCCACTTCTGTTATATTTGTTCTGCTTAGAATAATCCTTCTCTTGTGGAAGTCCCAAAGAATGAACTAGGAAACAATAAGTTTCAATTTTTAAATTTAGTTATATAGCATGACTGATATTTTAAACATGTACTGGGAAGACAGAATAATTCCATTAAAGTTATGCTTACAGTCTTTCATTCAAAAGGTTATTACAAAACTTTATCTTTTATCTCAAATAAAACATATTCTTACCTTGTTTCTATAGAGACCAATAGCCAGAAGGTTTTGTGAGCGTTCATTTCCAAAGTCTACACAACCAATAACACTTTCACACTGTACAACATGAAGAGACTTCTTGTGAATCAAACTCCACATATGAACCAACTTTGAGTCTTGGTTGACGCTTGCTAAAACACTCCCACCACAGTTTGATATTTTCAAGCACACAACTTTGGTGGGTTCAGTTTTTTCTTGGTTCATTGCCTTTTTATGAAGACTTTGAACATGACAGTGTCCACTTAACCAGTTTGACCGAGTAATAAACAATTCTTTCCACTGGGTTGGAAACAAATTCTTATAGTAGGAAGAATCAGAAATGAATTTGTCAAATGATTCTATAAACAACTTTTTCCATCTGTAAATAAACGGGTAGTTGTTTATTAAGGAAAGTGCAGCCTTTTATTACTTTGGTTAATGAGTATAGACTACGAAGGTAGGATAAAGTGACCTGTCCTAAAGTTAAATAGTAACCTTGACTACGATATAAGCTTAAAAAATACGTCAAGTAAATCGATAATAAGTGAAAACAGATTTACGCGAAACAACAGAAGAAGTGTTTCGCCATCTTGTGCTTGTCTGAAGCGTTAAATGCCCAGCTGTTCCTGAACTGAGAAATAAACCTCGGAAAGGATACAAATGAAAATCGTCTGAAAGACGACACCAACTAGAGCACACCTAAAGTAAAACAATAATCACGGTACATGTTCAACATCTCCGATAAATTTAAACTTTCAGTGAGAGACACCGTATGCTGGAAATATCAAACAACTAACCATATTTCTCACCTGGGAGCACCTACAAAGATCTCGAGCAGATAAGAAACTAAAAATCCTTACTAAGATTTCATCACTTAACTTTTCCATCCCGATTATTTTAATAAGGATTACGAAAGTACCGCTTTACACCAAAACATCGAATGTCACAGTCTGAGCAGCCATGTTCTTGTTTACGAAACATAATGGAGTAGTACTGGAATAAACTTGTTCCCAGGGACTTATCATTATTTGGCGGCTCTAGAGTCTGTTACTACCGCGTGCGATCCTTTTAGAAATATGATTTTTTTTTCTCTTTCTTTCCACTGATTAGCTACTCTCACATGAAATTACATTAGTGTGTATTTTCAAAGATTCACGAAAATGAAGCTAAAATAACTTAACATGACTCTGAAACCCACTGATATTCTTATATTGAGTTTATTAATCGTGTTAAAATGGTTATTAATTCTCTGATCAGATTTTCGCTCCCTGACGAAATGGGATAATTTTTCACAGAACTATTTTATTGCAGGAAATATAGTCCGTCCGGAATACATCATCTTTTGATCTGACCACTGAATGCTGAAACTTACGACAAATTAACAAAATAAAAGATACACTTTTCCATAGAGGATTACTAATCAAGAAAAATGATCGCTTTTTCTCTGTGGCAAGCACATTTGTAATGCCTCTAAACAAAGAAATGTTTGAAGTTTATGTTTCATCGAGAATCGACAATTGTGAGTGAAAATGGGCGTGCGATTAATTGACAGAAAGCCGGAAAATGCTTTCATCGTGTAATCTCACAGTTTGCCATTCCTTGGAAAGCAGAACAATGATGGTCTTTCGGGGACAACAAAAAAAGCTGCAACTATTGGCTAATTATCTAAATGATCTCACAAGGAAGGCGACAGATCTTTTAGTTCAGGGCATGACAGTTGTCGCTGGAAGATGTTCGAACGTGATGACCAAAACGGATCTAAAAACACAGCAAAAAGACCAAGGCCGATTAAACAAAAAACGCACTCAGCTGTTTATGGAGAACTCACAAGAAAGATCAGTCCTCATCTTTATAGTTGGTTTCTTTTCTCTGATATTCGCTATAATTCTGCTTTGCTTTTGCCTTTTTACTCTGTACAATTGTTTTTATGGGAGAATGATGAGAAAACACTCAGAAAGGAAAGATTCAGAGCAGACCCAAAGTACAGATATTGAAATCAACGGCCAGTTGCTTCAGTCCGCTGGGGATAATGAAGAACTCCTTCCTTTCAGACACGAAACCAGAACTACTGAAACAACCGGACTTTAACTTAAACAGAAGAATTTTATCAGGAAGAACACCACATACGACAGTACGCGGTGAAAAGCAAACTAGAACACTTAATAATACAGTCAAAGTTTAGATTGTTCTCACTTTAATCATATCAAGTGATGGACTGATACATACGTAACATGGAGTTGCTATACTGACTCGCATTCAACTCAACTCACTCAAGAGTCATTTATCCAGTAAAACCAGGAACTATACGATAAATCGTGAAAACAGGAGAATCTTTGTACAGAATAATTCGAAATTTTCGCTTCGATGTAGCATAAAAGAATGGTTGAACTCTTTCATCATCTTTAATGTGACACAATTTTATGATAAACTGCTGATAGTCTGGTCTGTCAAGAAGCTGTCTTGATGACCACAGTTCCTTTACTTGATGGACTTATTACCTTTAGAAATTGCTAGACATCTAAATCATTGCTTACAATATCAAAAAATAGTTTGTCTGTGGATCAGTGGGGATTTAGTTAGAATCAATTTAACTTACTCAACATATTCTATGGTAAGACTTCTCTTTCACAGGCATGTAACGATTATACACCAGTGAAACAGAACCTGAATGAGGAGGACATTCCTTCTACTTTGTTTCGAACTTAGGTCTCCTAGGTAGACCATTTAAAGCTGAAACTTCCAGAGAAATCTCCAGAGGGGAATGAACTTAAAACACAAACAAAGTTCCTTTTCCCCTTTTTAACAAGCTTGGTTTGGTTTTCGTACTCTATTTTCTTTGAGAAAACAACAATCTGAAAAGAAGGTTTGCTTTTCAATTTATTTTAAACCTTTCACTCCTGGGAGGGACCGAAGAGTAATTTCTCAAAGACAGGTGACGAGATTTAAGAAAAATACCGACTATAGACTTCGAGAAGTGAAAAAAAGAAGTTTAGTGATAAGAAAACAGACAAGAATCTTCAAAGAAATATCCTCCAAAACTTTTGATCATGATTATTAAGTATACAGTGAATAGCTAGATCCCAGACCTCTCCACTCATACAGTTTGATATGGACAGCCCTGAGAACGAGAGAGTTAACCCTCCAACCCAAAGGTATTTCAATTTAAATTCAGTTTCGTTTTGAGCATGCACGACTCTAGTACAAATTAAGATTTTTCACATAAGCGCCGGTGAATGGCGTCTTATACATCAATAATTTTTCTTATATTGTGTGGAGTTTTCTTGCTGATTTTCCTTTCGTCTCTCATCTTCCTGCTGTACCTATGCTTCCGTCGAGTGTACATTGCTAAAATCCGCTTTGAAATCGTTGACGTGGAGGGAAAGCAGGGAAATAATCAAGTTAATAACCACCATTCAGGGCTTTGGAACGAAACAAGTACAGCGACATGTGCCATGAAGAATGATTGTCACAGTTCTTCAGCCATGATGGAATCCACGACAGTGGTAAATAAGGAACATGTACGGTTTACAATTCTTTAGCGAAACTTTTCTCTTCTGCTCATTACAATTGATATCCAGGGTTTGTGGAGTACAACGAGGAGTCGAGGAGAGCAGCTGGCGTTGATTTATTGTTATTAAAAATAATGTATACGGGTTTATGAGTGGATGTGACGTTATTTAATGAGATACTCGGGAAAGAGGAGGCGTTGTGAAGAGATACTCACAGATAACATCAATATACAACTGGTGATGTTATCATAAGTACACATTTCTCTCATCGCAGAATAACACACAGACGCACGTTGTCTGATGCGAAATCAAGGCACTGAATGAAGCTCAGGGAATATCAGAATATCAGAAACTATTCAATTTCTTCAGTTTAGCTGAAGATGAAGAGGCAGCTGTGTTGGTCAATAATTGAAAAAAGGGATTAACACTTCATTTATATAAAAATCAAATAATCAGACCTCAGAAAAACTGATTTTCAATTTCTAGCTTTGTACTACTTAATTAAAAAAAGGATACCTGTCACAGTCTCTCAAGTAATTGATTTTTTTCCCTAGCGCTTTAAGCACGCCACGAATGCCGCATGCAGATTTATTTCTCAAAAGCTAGACGGTAGCAGTTTCCAGATATTATAGGCCATACCTTTCCTCACCGTCAGACAACGGAAAAAATTTGAGTGTCCTATGCGGAAACGAATATCGGAAATTCGAGTTTCGCAGTCGAATGCTCTACTACTAAGCTAGTATATGCATGATCCCGCTGGACTGACTGTCTAGTACACATTAGCTGCTCATTGGTAGAGTATAACATTGTGATATTCGTTGGTCTTGGGGTCGATTCCTGGTAGGGAACTCAGATTCCATTCTTTGTCCCACAGCCGTAACAATACGGATGATATCCAAATTCATTCGAAGACCAAGCTCCAAGTTTACTATCTTTCCTTAAAATTAAAATATGAGGATTTTTTTTATATTTACATAGGATACCCCTAATATTGACGAGCTGAAATAAAAAAAATATAATCACAAATGAAAAAACGGACTTTATACGGATTTCACGTATGTAAATGTAATTTTGCGCCCAATATGAGTTTTTAATGATATAATTAAGATGTGTTATTCGGTCCACGGAGGCCATCTGTTCTTTTTTCTTCCACTTGTGACCTTTCTGTGTTACATGATTACGCATCCTTTGTTAATTCTCTTCTTTCTTTGCCATGTTGAGCTTGTCGTGCATGGAATTGCATTTCGTTTTCAGTAGATACTAAACATATATATTTTTCATTGGAATTCAACAATTCGAGATTTTTGAAGTCCGACAAGAAATACTTTTGACAAGCAGAAATTAAACGTACATATGGGGTTATTGAAATCTGCAGCTTCCAGCTGGTTAGTAATATTATTGTTCCGTGTGTCAATTTGGACCTATATACATTTAATTTGTCTTAAAGATCCCGACCGAGGAAAAAAATAAATTCTTGTCTCTTTATTCGCTTTAAGAGAGAATTAAATAAGAAACAAATTCCCAGTCAGAGCTCAAATCAAAATTCAACTTAACTGACGACTGCTGCCTTTAAACTGAAAATCGATTCAAGGCTAATGTAGCTCGGTGCCAGTGAGGAATAAATTTAAATAAGTTAAATTGCTTTAAAAAAAAATAAGACATGACGAACGATCTAAAGTACGAATTATCTCTGCTTGGTATACACTCGTAGCAAATCAGTTAACATCTTTCTCCATGAATCTTTTGTCGAGCGAAACATTTCAGTTTTAATACTATCTCCTACAAAAATAAAATCAAGAGAAATCTCCGCTAAGGGTTTGATGCAACGGACAACTTCCGTCTCAACTCAGCACTTGGCATCAAAAGTGTTTCTCGTGCCCGCAGTTCTGAACTTGATGACCCTCAGGGGTTGTAATTGACTACGTAGATGGCGGTTCTCATATTCTTTAATGGTTTCTTGTGCTAAAACACATCAAAGGAAACAACCGACAAAAAATTAGGTTAGCACACCGTGAAATATTCCCATAAATTGCCCTGTCGCTTAAAAATGGAAGGTTTTCCCACAAAGGTTAAACTTCAAGACGACGGACAAACATAGCGTAGCCGTGACCGGAAAAATATCTTATACGGAATCTGTGGCGCAAAATAGAAAGAGCAACTTAGCTAAACAAAAAAATTCATATCAGACTTTATGGGTCAATTGATTTACAGACGACCTCATTAAGAGTTTATGTCCCTTTTTATGAAGTATCAGTCCGCTTTTCATTTAACATTTTCAGAGTGTAGAACGCTATTGATGTACCATAGAACCAGGAACTGATCAGTCTTGCCACCTGCCTTGACAAGTTGCATTGAAAAACTGCCAACGTAAAATTCGTGGAAATGAAGAAGTATATTTAATAATGTGCGATGATAGAGGTCTTTTAGTTTCCACAAAGAGGGCGGCCGGCAATGTTGCAACAGTGTTTGAAAAAAAAAAAGTTTTCTTTTTCAGTTTTTAGTTGCAGAAAAATAACGATATCGAAGAGCACTGTTCCAAAGCTACGCGATATGACTCCTATGATGACAAATAACATGCGCTGTATCATATCATTGGCTCAATCTTCTGTTATGTGCATTGAGATTGTCATGATAACTTACGAAATAGAAATCAAAAGGACTTGCTCCACAATCCGGTTTATTCATTTCCATTCCCTCTACAACCCTAGATTGTGTTTACGATGTCAGTAGCTTTCCCAACTCAACAAATTCCTTGTAGTTCTGGATTACATACACTCTAGTCTCCCACAACATTTTCACCAAAATACGGTCGTCAGTCTCGTCCAGCCCAACATCAGATGACATCGGAGAACTGAACCGATAGTAAGGAGTGCCAAGCATCTGGCACCAGGCCCTCGCACGTTCAACAACCGGGCCATGAGTAGCAGTAGCCTAAAAACAAGGTGCATGTCGGATATTAGCGTTCAGTACCCCTAATGGTCAGGATAATCAGCTATCAGAGGGAATTGATACTAAAGGGCACGCTATGGTCTAACCGGAAATCCTTTTTGAGCGATATTTTTTTGGCGAGTCACAGCTCATTAGACCCAGTCCATGGACGTGTTGATACAGCTGTAGTATTTACCTGATCAACCAGCAATTCTCCTAAAGCACGAGCTCCCATGAGGACATTGGTTGCGTCCCAAATGGATTCTGGTTTGAATACGTCAAATGACTGGACATGCATTGGTGGCGGGACACCAGTCCCGAGGGACACGACAAGTCCAAACGAGCAGGCAGTGTCACCTCGTACCAAACGATTGTATTTATGAATGTCTGTTAGAGCGTCAAGGGTTGGGTTGTTAGCAATCAATCCACCATCCAAGAACGGACCCATAGCACGGAAAAACGACGGAGCAGCACCAGTCCCTCTCGCTGCTCGCCACACCAGCTGGTCTATGAAAGAGTAAATTAATTGAACTCGCCGACTGGTGCTGTCCTAAGAGACTTTTTAGCGCTTTATTGTAATTATGCCTACCAATGCACACATTGCAAGCGAGCAAGCGAAAAACATTGAACACACTGCCAGCTCACCTGAGGGTTTAGGTGGCAGTGAAAACCGAGAAATTGATTGAGCAGCATCCCAGTCTTCATCAGGTACGTCAAAATTGCGGAAGAAGTGTAGACTGGCAGGTCTGCGATCCGCCAAAACTCCCGTAACCAGCACTCTGTAGGGAGAAAACTTTGTAAGCTGCGAATGTTGTTACAGACATATTTGAGGAAATGCTACAAAGATAGATAGATAGATAGATAGATAGACAGACAGACAGACAGACAGACAGACAGACAGACAGATAGATAGATAGATAGTTTAATAGGAGTAACTACGTCGCAGCCAAAGGCTGAATTGAATAATTATTTACAATATAAATATAGTAAAATTAAAACTAGGGCAATTTACAAAGGGTCTCTATATAAATAAAGTGCTCTGTACAAGTTGCTGGCTATGAGCACTGCAGTTTACAAAACATTGCTATTTACTCGTGTGATGACTAGGAGTTTATAAGGAATTCGCATAAGGAACAAGAAAGCACCACAGTACACCATTAAAAATACAACCTCAATGATCGACGAGTGAATAAATGTTTTCATTAAGACAATTTGAAGGGTCACTTTTCCCACCTAAAGCAATGTTTCCGAATACCTTGGGTGAAGTACTGATGTCATCTTGACGCTTTCTCCAAATTCCTGTTTGAGAAATTTCTCAAGTGGTTCTGAGTCATAAGGCCGTTGACCTTCGAAAACCAAGTCTTTCATTCTGAAATATAGGCCCTGACAATATCGCGCGGACTTGCCTGAAAATTACAGTAGTCAAAGGGGTTTGTTCTTAGAAAACACTTGTTAGCATGTTGGTTCAACAAACATAAAGATACTCCGGCGTCAAAAGGTAGCTAAACAACAAAACATAACTAAGAAATCAACCAGGAAACATATATTGCTAGCAACTCCATACGACATTGGTTTGATTCAATGCAAGTTGAATTTGGACTTCTGAAACTATTCATCAACTTTACAGCCCTCAACTTAGAAGACATTATTACTACTTGCCATGCGTTATAGCCAGCGCTAGTATTCCCCCTGTGCTTGTCCCTGCTATCCAATCAAACAATTGAATAATTGGCTGCTTTGTGAATTCCTCCAAGGCCAGTAGAAGCTGTATGAGTATAAGCCCTCTGATTCCTCCTCCATCCATGGAAAGGATGGCTTCTTTTTTGTGGCGGGACTTGAAGATTGATTCTTTGTGGGGTCCCTTTCTTGGGGCATCAACTGAGTCTTGGTAAGACCTTGATTGCGGTAGTACGGAAGCCACTGCAGCAGCTGAAAGCTTAATGATGTCATAGTAACCAGGTAATCTTTCTGCTGCTTTCACTGGAGTTCCACCTTCAAAAAAATAGTGAGTGTAGGTCAATTACAGTCTTACTTTGCCAGAAATGAAAAAGGCTATCTATTCATTCTACTTACCAATTGTAATTTCTCCTTGGAATGGTTTGTTGCACTCCAAAGTGCATCTACTCTTGCTCTTATCGCAAGCTGCTGCACCCACAAACCCAAGAGCATGTACAACTTCCTGCCAGCCATGCTGACGTACGACAGTGGCCACATGTCTTGGTGTTTCGTATCTCTTATTTGTGATGTTAACATTTGCACCAAACACAATCAGGGCACGCACTATATCCACATCCTGAACCTATATTTATGAGATGTATTGAAAATGTGCCCATTAAATGTAAAACTGAAAGGTGAATATTTCGTGAAAGAAAGAGAGGATTTTTTTTGTGTTTTCAGGTTAATACTGAGAGAGTTGGGAGAGTTTAGGGAGAATTCCAAAAAGTTATGTAAACTTGAGACAAGGTTGAGGGTTTGCATTTTTTATTCAACCTCCATTAACAGAATATTATAGCTTGACACTTACCATTGCTGCTTGATGTAGTGGAGTTGAACCATCTTTGCTTTGTGAATTAACTTCAGCTCCTCGGCTCAACAGTGCTATGGTACAATCCAGACTTTTGTGGCGAGCCATGATATGTAGTGGTGTTTCGCCATCATGGTTATGTGCTTCTATATCTGCTCCACTGTCAAGGAGAAGCTCAACCGCCTTTAAAGAAACAAGTAATAATAACCAACTTTGTGATTTATTCCCATTATGATTGCAGTAAATTGTGAGCTAGATCTGTGGAGTCTAAATCAATTACCATAGAACATTCCTAAATAGCACCCTGACTCATTAAGAAAAGTTTTAAATTAAAGTAGCTAATCTCCAATGTTTCAAAATATATGTTTCAGGAACTCCTGCACAGCTCTGCAGATGATCCAGGGGCAGCACGTGATCCCAACATCAAGGGACAAATTATCCTGTTAAAAAACTTATACTGCATACATCATTTCCAAAGTTCTAAAAAAAACCCCTCTCACAATAACAACAACAAAAAAGCTCCACATAAACCTCACTGAAGAAGAAATTTCGGAGAGAAAAAGGGATTTTTTTTGTTTGGTCACAAGAATTTGGAAAGGCCCACTAATGGCTGTAGGTGTTTGGTCATGAGAATATATGAAAATATTTGTAGAGCTGTACAAGGCTAGTAGGGGTTTTACCTCTTTGGTCTTGGCCCAGTGTAGGGGTGTACCTCCATATTTGCTATCTCGGACATTGACCTGTTCAGGGTGAAACTCCAAAAGTGTGGCAACACAGGAATCACTTTTGGCATCAACAGCAATATGGATGGGATGACAGCCATTGTGCGATTTGTCAGGGTCAGCACCAGCTTCTAGCAACATTTGTACACTGTCACCCTGGGAGTATCGACAGGCAATGTCCAGAGGTGATTGGTTGCTAGAGTTAGTTGTGTTCACAACTTCTGCAAGCTGATTACCTAAAAAATTGGCAATTAATGTGTCATTGCTAGGTCAGAGATAATATTACTTTTAAAAAGGCCTTGCTCTTTTATCCAAACAACCAGACTTGAGAAAAACTGTCTAAAGGATTATCATGTTTGAGTGAGAGGCCAGAGATAATGCCTCAAAAACGACCCAACCCTATTATCCAACCAAGAAACTTGCAAAATAATTGTTCAAAGGGTGATCAAGAGTCCCACAACTAATCAAGCTGCAACAACTTATTAGCACCATTCAGACTAATGAATTAATAAAGTATTTATAATAATAATTAAAAATTACTTGTAACTGAGGAGCCCAACACTCATTGTCCTAAGTAAACATCACCAATAGAAAGTAAAGACAAGAAAAATTATGAAAAAACAAAATTGTACAAATTTGATATTTCTTTTCATTGTTAACATAGTAGACAATGGTAGGTACCTAGTTCTTTGGCCTTTTTCAGAAAAGAGTCTAGAATCTCAGGGTAACGTTCAGCAGCGTAGTGAAGTGGTGTGTTGCCTGACTTGTCTTTCACAAGGAGTCTAGGATCATGCTCCATTAAAGTTTGCACAAAGTCCAGCTTTCCACTCTGTACAAAAGATACAGTTCAATACTAAGCTGTGTTTTCAATCTCTTCATCACAGAAGGGGGATCCATCTTGTAGGGAACAAAGAGAAACAAGAGAAACAGGAATATGTATAACTGTATGAACAGAGTCTGTTTCAGTCTGGGGAACTCTGGTCTTAACTTAAAATTTCCATTGGATGTGGTATGCATCTTTTAATGACCAGTTTTAATGGTTGCATAAGAATACACAAACAATAAGAATAAAGTTCACCAAACACCCCTGCTTGTTGTTGAACAAATCCCAATCATTGATTATATCATTAAGTGATTCCACTGGCATACCCTGGATGCCATGTGCAGAGGAGTCCTTTGTTTATCTTTACAGGCACTATCCACAGAATCTGCAATTTCCTTGTGCTTAAGACATTCTGAAAGACCCACGTGAGTAGCAACATGAGCCAATGACCAATCAGGATGCTGTTCCAAACAGGAAATAAGGTCTTGGAGAACTTCTGAATTGTAGCATTTAGGAGAACTTTGATAAAATGGTGCTAGTCTTTTACAAAAATCTCTAAAAGATAACAAAAGCAAAGAATATTAGAGCTCTTAACCTAGTAGAAGAATACCCTGTATCACCTTTTTTTTAAAGCAAAATTCCCATGCATGTCACAGCATCCTTATGGTCAATGTTTGAGATGATCCAACATTGTGGGAGGGGATTGCCTTCTAAAATCAGTTTTTGATTATTTGTCTTTCTAAACAAAATAGCATTTATCTGTGTGCAAATCAAAACAGTTCTGCATCTCAATGCTTGAACCATCTACTGTGGACCTTGGAAGTAAAAACCTTCCTAATCCAAAACAAATCAATAAGCCAGTTTTAAATTCTTCCCTCCAGCTTTATAGCTTTACGGCACCTTATACCTTACATTTCACAAGTGAATTGTCAATTCAGGCGCAAAAAATCTTTAAAAATTATCTGGTAAAACATCATGTTGTGAAACCAGTCCTTAATTTCATCGAATAGAGTAAATACGCACAAAAGCTACTTTGTAAACAGAAAAGCCATATTTTCATATGTTATAACTACGAATTTGATAATCAATAACACCTCACTAAACTCGGGTATTATTCAACGACATCCGTCCATTAACAACCTTAGCACCGCAATTTCACATTTATAATCGTTATATTAAAGTAAGATAGGATAATGTATAACTCCATACCTGAATTTTTTTCTAGCCTCTGTTTCTTCCGGTACTCTATAGAGACTGAAGCAGTGTGGTGAGTGTTTAGGGTTATAGAGTATGGCTTCAAAACGACATGATGTGACTCGATACAGTCGGAAAGATTCCTCTCCATTGACTTGCTCTTCCAACACAGAAGCATAATCGTAATGCGTCGAGATCGTTTCTTCTACGCGGCTGCTTGAAGTTGTGGTTCCCATGGCCAAATTAGAAGGATTTCAAATGTAAATATTGTCCGCAAACTCGCGGTTCTAAGGAACACTTTCGCTTTGTAAGTATGTGTAAATATCATTACGTCAGCACCCGACCCAGGTCACGTTCAGCTGTGACATTAAAAATTCTAAAGTCACGCAAATTTTCTGCTGGTGACTGATTCATGATTCGTGTTTACAGGGTCGATGAGTAAGGCTCCATTCAGTTTCGTTTTACCAGAAGCCACTATCGATAACGGCTTCCCACTTTTAAAGACTGGGCGATGTGAGACAAGATCTCATTAGAATTCATTACTAATCATAGAGATCCAACTACATTATACGTGCATGCGCAAAGTACCCACACCACGGCCAAAAAGATAAACTTGAATATAACACACAGACACCTTTAAGAAAGACTATGTCGATGTTGTTTAGTTGATGAGTTGACATAAATTTTATCCCCAAGGATACGGATGAAAATTGAATCAACTTGGTTTTAAGCGGTACCTGCAGGAAGTATAATTACATGTCAGTGGTACGAATAGTTTTAATGTTTCAGTTGCGCAATCCTTTTAGTGCCATCTTAACTATACGTGTTACCGCTGCCCATAATCAGTGAGCAAAAATAAATACATTATTTTAAAAAGAATCACAAACTGATTAAACTGATATGAGTGAGTGGCGAATCTGAGAAACGCACGCGGTAGCAGAAGAGTAAATGTGAAATCAATAAACTGCACGAGTGGAGAGGGGTCAGTACAGAGGGGTCAGTGGAGAGGGGTCAGTGCAGTGTTAAAAAATTGGAATTTATTCTGCAGCCGGTAAGAGCTTTTATTTACCGTTGACTCACGAGCTATAATTATCCAGTAAATATGCAAATATAATTTTTGTAAGCACAATCTGAAAAGGAACTGAACCCAATCAACGTCGGTCCGAGATCTTAGTCTCTCCTTGACTCGTTTCTATTAAAAAACCACTGTCTGCGTACTAAAGAAACAAAAAAATGCCTATCTAGTACGTTGAAGGGTGATATTCGAGGAAATACTTCGTGTGCGAAAGGAAAACGCCGTAAATTCAGTTGTAACTTTTTCCCCTGGTGTTGAGTAACTGAAGCCATGACAAATTCGTTGTGCAGATTATTTCGATACTCTCAGCCGTCAAGTTCTGAAGTTGATGATCTCTTCTGGTCGTACATCGCTAATTCCATTTTTATATTTTCTTCCGTTTCCATCGTCATGATGAACAATGCAACTGCCAAAGCCATTGAAAACATTGCTGCTGAGTCTCACTGTTTCTGATCTTTGCGTTGGTTTAGTGCTTCAGCCATTATTTATCGCTTTCCTGGTTATGTGGTTACGACGTCAAACTCCAAACTGCGTAATGTACTCTGTTTTTACAATGATCATGACTGGTTTCACTGCTTCATTATTTTTATTTGTCACAGCAATAACTGTCGACGGATCCCTGGCTGCTCATCTTCATCTCAGATACCAGGAACTTGTGACTCACAAACGAGTTGTTATTGTGGTTATCTTAATATGAGTTTTTAGTATTCTGTTACCATTGTTGGCCTTTTGGAGTCTATGAAATGTTACTTTAGGGCTACATACTGTTATTCAGTTTACTTGCCTTGGGGCCGTAACAATTTGTTATTATAAAATTTATCGAGCAGTAAGATGCCACTCGAATCAAATCCACGCCTTGAAAATTCACCAAGTTGCACCAAATGGCCAATCGATTAGTGTTAACAGCCTTCGAAAGTCTGCCATCAGTGCATTTTACGTGTACCTTGTATTTATGGTTTGTTATTTACCGCAGAACTGTTCATTTGTAGCAGCAATTTTCTATGGACCTTTGACCGCAATAAAACGTGTGCTAGTGTTCACTTGGACTTTGACATTTGTTAATTCTTTTCTGAATCCCATTGTTTACTGCTGGAAGATGAGGAACATAAGACGAGCTGTTTTTATTGTTCTGTGGAGAATATTCAGTGTAAGAAAGGAGACAGTGGAAAGCTGCAGTTATGTAAGCCGCACTGCAAGTTATGCGAACTAATTGGAAGGAAAGTTTAAGCCATTCAGGTCGTTTAACTTTTGCTACAAAACCTACCGATCACATGAGTTTATAATCTCTTGCTGATCAATAATCGTCAGAATCAAGGAGGGGCAGACCAAAATTTTGCTAACGATTCTCGGAAATATCACGGAAAATAAAAACCCTGGTCGTATTTCAAATGTGTATGGGGTTGCCTTTAAAACTATTACTGCTGAGTCTTGCAGTTTCTGATCTTTGCGTCAGTTCACTTGGGCTGCAATGGTCTCTATTTTGACCTTACCTCACACACTGGCTAGTCCTAGGAGAGTTTCCGTTGCAACATTAACATGGCGTTTATCGCTTTTGGTTAGGTAACTGTCTCGTGAAACCTCTTTTCTTGTGTGTTCTTTGCACATCATTTGCGGGGGGACAGATTCTTAGCTGTGCACTTGTCATTAGCTCGGATAGTCAGGAATCTTGTGACTCAACAAGCGCACGTGACTCACACGCTGTTGCTGTGTTAGTAATCTCCTCCCATTTGGATCTCATTAGTGCAGTGTCCTTTTTGACTCCAGTGCTCGAGCTTTGGGTTACTAGCGTCATTCCCGCACTTTATTGTCGCTAATTTTTATGACTTTTTGTTTTATTTTTACAGCATTTGTTTTATCTGTGAGGATTTATATTGCTGTTCGACGTCACAAGAGCCAAATTTCCAGCCATACTAGGTTCGACAGGGAGCGTAAAATTATGGGATACAAAACTTCAAACCGGCGTGAAAAATAACTGCAGATAAGTACTTGTTTAATATGTATATGATTGTCTTTTTGGTTATGTTATTTGCCAGTGTATTGCGTATATATTCCTATATGGTTAGCGACAAACCATAAACTCAAGCACTAGTGAATCCCGAACTTTATGTACGGAGTCTTGTGTTTTTTAGAACATTCGTTTCTCAGATCCTGTTCATTTACTGCTGGAAGATGAGACACATTCGAAAATGGAAATACAGAACATAATGCGGACCTTAATTGTAGTCTCTAGGGATTTAAAAGCTATGTGATTAGTAACAAATTCTTATTATCGGACAATTTATTGTTGTGCACAACTGAGTATTAATTGTTTTTTTACAGGCTAGGTGATAGGATGTCTTCTTTGAAGCACTTGGGATAAACTCGAAACAATACAACACCAATGTGAAGATGCGTAATAAGTTTGCGGGCGGTGGGGGCTCGAAGGATTGGAAACCTACGGTGGATATACATTTGTTGTGTAACTCAGTGTCTTATAAATCAGAATTCAATACAAGATTACAATGAAATGTATAATCGCAGAAAGGTCGGAAAAAGGTATTTTAGATGAAGTCAAGTTCTATTGGCCGGTAGAGAAACACGTTTTGTACAATATATTCAAAGACATAAGAGTGGATGTGTATCAGCTAAAGGGTGATCACAACTGAGAACAGAACAACTCTTAGTTGCTTCTATTTCTTGACTAGTCCTGGCCAAATGCTGAAAACTATTTTCGTTGAATCATGCAACTTTTATTAGACGCATTAGTGGAAAAATTTAGTGACCTCGGTTTATGTCTCTTTGTTTGATTTATTTACACATACAAGTAATGTTACAAAGCTGAACACATACTCAGTTTACAATATGGAGCAAACAGAAAAGACTTGCCCACTCCAATTTTTATGCTTTCTACCAATCTCAATACAGTGAGCTTTGTAGAAAATAACCATATTTCATTTACATTACATTGCTCATAAGCATTACATTTTTAACCGAGTGTAATGTTATTAACTTTATGGAAGAGAAAACTAACTACTTCCCTATTAACGTCTGACTGAATCAGTAATGAGTGATTCGTATTGCAAGAAGTAGACTTTTTACATTATCACTGGTAGATCGAGCCACCTGTGACGAAATATTTATTGATTTGATGGCAGGGACAAAAAAAAATGTCTATGACAGACAGATGGATGTATGAGAAGACAATCAATCGAAACTGATCGAAAGGCGTTTTCATTTATTCACACTAATACGTCTGTTTAATAACTTAACTTATGCAATATCTTTTAACTTTCCTAAAAATGATAATTAAATATGACTCGTAAAATCACCGATAGGATATGGTGAGCTATACCCTTGTACCCAGACCTTCCACGGCCAAGCGGCAGCACACGATCTGAGCTACTCAGGTTCCCAACATCGAATTGCAATAAAAAACACTGAATGGTTTTGCAGCTGTGGCACAAATTTTGTTTGAAATTATATGATTAAAACAAAAGAACTCTCAAGCGAACGAAGACTTGCCAGAAACTTCCAGGTATGGCTGCAACGCCCTTGTCGTCGCAGTCAAAACTTGCCTGAGTGGTGGTAAAGAGACCAACGTAATGCACTGTACTCAAAGATAGGGAAGTCAATCAATCTCGTTGGGACCTTCCTCTCCCCCATTTGCCAACATAGAAGATATCATTATTTCCTTTACCCCACCTGTGGGCATGACTGCGCTAATTTGGAGTTTGTCATCATCCAATCTTATGAATGAACCACAGGCATCAGGTTGGACATTTGTCTGACCGCTGAAGTACTGGACTACAGCTTCACCAGTGCTGTTGGAGAGCTGTGACCAGGTTAAGCGTTCGAACCCCAGGTTTACTGCAATAGAACCTCAACTGAGTGAAATTCGTGAACTCTTTTAGTTCTTTCATGGCATTCAAGTTGAGTGCCATCCTCTCGGTGTAATATTCGGAGATTTTACGATAAGATCCTTCAAGTTTGACTCCATCTTCAGCAGTTGAACCGGTAATCATATAGTTAGAAACAAGAAGCAAACCTCCTGAAAACAGAAGTGTCAGGGGACCGTTAACAAAATCAGCCTAGTAAAGCTCAGAAAACTATTGCAAAGAAATTGCATCAAATATACCAAAGTTTTATGAACGTATTTTCAACTGAGCACTACAAGGAATAAAAATATAAGAAGAGTAGCGGCTATGTAGCACATCACCACATTCAATCACCACACAAAAACATCACATACCACCATCAGTAGTCATATCACAGTACACAAGTAAAGGCTGTTCATTTCTCTCGGGATCAATCCAGTAAACACCTTTTTCTCCGGAGCCACCAGATTCTAAAATGTGCCTACAAGAATAGCCAGGATGCTGATGATGCCAACCGATTAAATCTGAAAGAGAGAAAACAGGGATGAATCTTCTTGAGTTTTTTTCTTTGTCAGCTTGATGTAAAAGTTTCTCCATATTTCCCTACTGCTATGTCTTTGTTCTTACGTGCGACGCGGGCCTTTTTTTTCAGTCATTATCGGGAATTTGAATTGACTTTCTAAAATTTGAATCAAGTCTGAATTGATTTGTTAAGAAACTTTTTCCTTCATCCTGAAGCTTCTTTTTGATTTGGGTATAACCATCTCGTTGCTCTACGTTTTTTTAATATCGATCGAAAAAAAGTTTTTTAAAGAACATAGCTTAGACCATCGAATCAACATCAGAATAAACCTTTATCGTTTACCTTTTTTATCATCGTCATGAACTCATGATAATCATCTTAAATTCATCGTCATAATCATCAAACACTTACAGCCGTCATCTGATATGTCACAAAGGACCTTTTAGTGGATTTCCATCATTTTCGGGATCGATCCAATATTCTCCTTTTCCTTTTGAGTCTTCAGCGTCCACAATGTGTTTGCATGAAATAGCAGGTCTTGACGAAAACCAACCTCGTATAATCTAAGTTTAAGATAAAACACTTTTCCCAAGAGAAAACCTTCCTAGCGGAACACTTGACCAATTGCTATGATGATGTTGAGTATTACCCCAACCATGACTACCAATCAAAAACCAGAATCATCGCCATGAGTGTTTCTCTTGAATTTGATTATATGATGAACTTCAATCCCTTAACCTCCAAATTTGCAAAGAGCAGAAAACTGGTTGACTAACACACATTTCTATTGTATTTTTTCTTTCTTTTATAATATGCATCAATCAGTCTTTTTAATGCCTCCTAGGGTAAGGGAGAATATATGTATGCATATATAAACAAAGCTACCTTCGTTTTCAAGCACAATATAGTAACTCCTTGAACTGCCTAATGACCATAATGGAATTTGTCAGGTACCTTTGCCGTAATACGTTGAGCTCACCAGTACCCTTTAGGTTAGTTGGACTCGACTGCCACGTAAGGTTGCTCAGCTGACATTTTCCGTCAGAGAAAATGTTACATGATAAACACCCTTCGGTTGTCAGACAACGAAGTCCACATTCAAATTCATCAGCAAAAAAGGTCTCAGTGACGTGTCCAACCAGTTTAAATCCTGAGAAATAAGATTTCTTTTTTGTTAGTTCATGCGAAAAGTTAGTTCAGGAGGCCTTCCCCACAAGCCCGGTGGCTTCCTGGGTCTCTTTGCCTTCTATAAATTATACTTCTGTAAAAAAAATTTTTGTATAGTTAAAAAGGCAAATAAATGATGATGATGATGATGATGATGAAAAGGTTCTTCTGTTTTGGCATTGCATTCCATAAACAAGAATACTGCTAAAAACGAACTTTATCCCAACGGAAAAAAAAATCTCATGTTACTCAGCAGCTTGATAGTCTCATCCTTAACCGTACTTTGGGAACGCATGCAACCCTTCTCCCCCGTCCCCTCCACATGAACGGCTTATAAGAAGAATAACAAACAACTAGCCCTCTTCCTATTTCATTTGTTTTGTTTCTCTTGTTTGTCTGCTTGCTTCTATTTTATTTATTTATTTATTTATTTATAAGCGATATTAATGCAAGCTGGCCCACTTCAGCTTAAAGCTGCTTTGAATGGGGGCCTGCTTAGGACATATTAAGTAAAGCAAAATCTGTTTAGAAATATAAAATACAAAGGGAGTTCATGACACAAATTAAAATTTACTCATAAGATATACAATATACGTTACATAACGAAGAATATTACATTAATCAAATAGGTGAAATTGAGAAGTTTCTTAAAATTAGGCGGTGAGGTTGTTTCGTGGTTTATTAGTCAGAGTATTCCACGCCTTTGCCCCTTTGTAGCGAAAGGAACCTTGATATTTAGATGTTTTAGCCAGAGATAATCGCAACAGGTCTCTATATCTGGTATTGTAGGTATGATATGGGCGGGAGAAAAACTCAAAAGATAGGCAGGCGCGAGACCATGTAGGTGTTTAAAGACTTGTAGGCAAGTGTGATATTTCCTAGGATTTTCTAAAGAAGGCCAGCTAAAAGTACTGCCTGTACTTTCCACTTAACGCTCTTTGATGATACGAGCTGCTCGCAGTTGCAATTTGTCCAGGTGGTCCCGATTTGTTTTACCGCAGCCTTCTCAGACTACAGCAGTAGTCGAACAGTGAAGGTATCATGGAGTCATTGAGTGTGATACAGGCCTCTTGAGGAATGACTTTGCGAACTTGCCAAAGCATTTCCAGCCTAGCAGATATTTTGGAGGCAATATGCTTGACTTTTATTTGTTTATGTGTTTGTTATATTAGCGGTATGAAAGCATGTATTGGGCAAAATAGACCCATCTTGCTCGCACGTTTAGCCAATCAAAGCAAGGAACTCGTCTTGTCTTATTCACTTAGTTAGCCAATCAGAGAACGGGATCCGTCTTATTTACACAATGAAGTAGCCATTCTCGAACGCTAGTGCAGTGCACCTTCTTCTCGTAGCCCTCGATTTCCAGTGCAGCGCACCTCCTCGCCTCAAGGAAAATTTGAAAATAAATTAAAGGATACACCGCCGTACTGTTCGAAATATCATTCATATTTGGAAGTTGAACAACGGGGGAGCACGGAATGGAGTGTCTGTGAAAGGCTTCTATCTATTAAATTCTATCAAAACAAGCTTTTGTTATGAGACGAGAACAGGCTGTCATCTCGGTATTCACAAACAAAGAAGTTTCTAAATTGTTTACGTAAAACATCTGTGACGAACTCGAAGTTTCACAAGTTGAGGAAAAAAACCATAACAACAACTTCACCTGCAGTTTGATTACTAATTCAACTGGTTAAAAATGCTTTATCGTGAAATTTAAAACTTTGAGTCAAGGAAAATATCTCATCTCTTAAAATATATGAAATATATTGAAATAAAAAGGATCCTAAATTGAGTGAGAGGTAGAAACTGTTCGTAGGTTTAAAATTTCTTTTGGATAGCTTTTAGTCAATTTTCAAAACTGTACTGAAGGATGTAAATAAATAAATAAAAAAGATCCTAGAACAATCAAAGTTGGTGGCGTTACCTTCCAGTCTTTCGTAAATCTTCTCCTGTGTTAAAGTGATCTCAAACCCGGTTGTGGCGACTGTGTGTGCAATAAACGCCTCAAAAATCACACATGTGGTTGCAACCAATATCAATTGTATAATTTTCTTTATCATCTTAGCTTTTCACCCTAAGAAGAAAGACATTTTTTTTTCACTGTTTGGAAATTCAGAAAGCAGCAAAGTTCAAGGGGACTTATTTTACTCCCTGACATTCAACGAACAATTGATGACCAAAGCTCGACAAGAGCTCCTTCGACGAAAATTTTCCAGTTGTAACCTTAATGAAATATGAATACCTAGAAGTACGGCTGCAATATGCTTATCTACTGCAAAGAAACACTGAAAGTTTAATTTACATACTCTTCCTTATTAAAAATTCGTGCTAGAAGTGAATTTCCAAATTAACGACAAAGTCAAGGATGTCAATTAATTTCTAGATGAAATTCCGACAATTTGATTGAACTGCTTTATCATGGAAATCAGTCTTGAAGCAACGGATATTTAATGTCATAGTTTTCCAAAGACCTCTTTGACTCCAATAAATTATCTCCAAAATTTTGTTTTCCGCAGGTATGAAGGTGAAAGGTTTACTAGAAACCATATACTTTTTTTTCGAGTGTGTATCAATTCATTTGAGTCAAATGAAGCTTTTCTTATGAGATGGAAATAGTCTGCCATCCTAGTATCCACAAACAAACAAGTCTTAAATTATGTGTCAACTATCTGTGGATGACTCGAAGTTTCACGAGTTGATATATAAAGAAAGTGGAGTATTTCACAACGGATTAATTACAAACACAACACAACAAAATTCTTTCAATGAATTTTACAAATGCGGAATTATGAGAGAAATATTTCCAAGACAACTTCCTCTTGGAATCCATGACTTATAATTAAAGTAAACGGGGTCTTATAACCGCGTATAGCTGAATAGTCTTAGATATTTTTAAGTCAATTTTCTAGAGCTATACAGATAAGTGTAATATACGCCACATAAATCAGGGTAAGAAGTTTACCTTTCTGCATTTTGTATCTCATGTCCTTGGTTAGGATGACGTTAGAGGCTGCTGTTACGGCTATGTGCCCAGTTCACATCACAAATATAGAACGTTTGGAACCAGTGAAAACTGTATTATTCAACTACGTGAGAATTTGTGTCCGTTTCCCAGAGCGATCCTTAGGATCCAGCTGATAGCCTACTTTATCTATTGTCAGGAAAATTTCAAGTAAACCAGAAAAGCCACGTTTTCCTTTTCTTTACACGGAAAAAGTTGTTGTTGTTGTTGTTCACAGATAGCGCCTTTCTGTCATTTTCCGTGTGATTTTGGTAGACGAATGTGAGTTAAATAATAGATATACAGAAGGCAACAACCTGAGCTAAATAATTCCTGTTACTAATTGAATACACTTTTGTTTCAACAAAATTAAACCACATCTTTGAATATCAGAAAGGGCGACCAAACTTTTAAAAGTATTTGAAAACCTTAGGGAAAGTAAATCCCAAAAGACATACCAATGCATAGAGTCAGTCAAGCTAAAATAGATCAAGGATATTACATGGCCGCGCGGACATACGAAATTTCTCTTGAGTATCTTTCCAGCTGAGTTTGTGAAACAAGCAATCGACTTCTACGTCATAGTTTGATGAAGCTATTACACTTGGAGCACGGTTTTGTAGTTTTTGTTCCTTGTTAGATAATGTTTTGCCACAATTACCCCATACTAGGCTGCAGTAATCAAAGTGAGATTGAACTAGTGAGTTGTATATATTGAATAGGGTGGATTGAGGCACAAATGGCTTAACTCGCTTTATGACTCCAATAACGGAAGCGATCTTTTACACCGTTTTCCAATGTGACATCAAGGATTTATTAAACAAATCTCATAACGTGCCTGAAATAATATCAGCACGCTCACGACTCAACCCGGCAATGACCTATTTTTTTTTTGCACTTTTGCAACTTGTTACCAACTTGTGATTTGCTATCATCACTCATACGGACATTTGCTTGTTAGATATTTACGCTCACAACTCCATCACACGAACACATATCGACAGCCGTTAAATTCGTAGCGAACTCAACTTCAATTTGTAGTTCAGGGAGTGATGGAAGTGATACAAATGTAATGATAGAAGAAAAGCAGATGAGATATAGAAATCCACCTCAGAGTATCCTTCTCACTTTCATTTCATTCACTCCGCCATTTCCCGTGGGTGACCGCTTAATACAGGTTTGACTGTATATCCCTATGGAAAGGGTAATCAAATTGCATCTCGTTATTGAACAGTCAACTTTTTGTGATATGTTGTTGGAGTTCTGAAAAATCACTTTACAAGCTATGACAAAAATACGCAACCTACTACTATCACTGTTTTTTATTTTATTTTATTTTTTTATGTAGCTAATTAAGTGACTTTTAAGCCTAAAAACCAAGCAGATCGCAGTCGTCTTGAGAATTCAGAAAGCCTCATGATGTCTGTTAGAACTAACTGATTGATTCAGATTAATAGTTTAGCCTTCAATACATTGATTCAGATGAATTAAATAATTTCCGTGAATATAAAAGAAAATCCACTGATAACCATAGTATCATTTTATAGCGATCTCACGATATGGATAATCTTGATTCTCAAATTGGTAGTAATTTACGTAGAGAAATCATTATGACACGCCTGATATGTCTCACCTTCCAAAAACAAATAACAGGGTTTAAAGATGACTTTAAAAATACCCAAGTCATTGTGAAAGTAAGAACGTTCCGCATTCTCCACGAAGACTTTCCATTTTTTATCATTACGATAAAAGCACAAAGCTGTGGCAAATAACAAACTAAGAAAAGAAGGTACAAATAAAACAAACTAAGTGCGGATTTTCCGTACTTTGCAGTATTTGACATTGCACCATTCTGCGACAGCTATTGTGTCTGAGCTTGAATCTGTCTGCTGTGGCGTCGCACGATGAAATAGATGTTCAAAAGCACCATAGAATTAAGTAGGATGCAGACTAACCCGAGTGAAACGAATGTAATGTGAACAGTTCTCGGTGGAAGTATAGCGAACATCAATGGATCATGTGGAACACAACAGCCAAACTAAGATCACTGCAACAGTGACACGTTTGGAAGTCACAAGTTCTTGGTACCGTAAATTCAGCCGTATTGCCAAGAATCCATCCACGCTTTCACATATGATGCTCAGAAACGAAGCTCCGGAAAAAATGTATACAACAACAACAAAGAAAGAGTAAGTAATACATGTTGCCTGCTGTTGTTGTAGCGTCATGACCATCAGTGCTACGTAAAAAGGCTGCACAAGCAAACCCACACCCACAGATCAGAAACAACAAGACTTGTCAGTAACATTCTCAAAGGTCCTAATAGTGACGAAGTTTTGGTTATTGCATAAATTGTCACAAAGTTCAGCATAACAGCAGTGTAAGATAAGAAGCTGTTCAAAACACAGTTAGTGACAATAGTCGAGTAAAATCCCTCAACATCATCGCCTGAGGATAAGAATCGCAGAAACGCGTCACACAGGAATTCCCTCATGATCCTCGTAAGATTTTTCACATAAAAAAAATGGCGCAGGTAAACCTATTTCCTTGTAAAGATTTCATTAAAGCCAGAGTAAATAGAATTTTCCCTTACCAAGGTTCATTATTGTGTTGATCTCCAGACAGACATACTTTTTTTCGTTATTGTATTGCTATTTGAATTAAAAGAAAAAATTTCTATTTGTTCTCTGATGCAATGTAAATTGAGCAAAAGCGCTATTTCAACAGCCGATGAAAACTGAAAATTGTGTCTAAGTACGAGTTAAAAAAAAAAAAGATTAAAAAAAAACAGAAAAACTGCCTTAATTTAGCCTATAAAGAGGTAGAAGCGAGCGCAGTAAATTAAATGTTTATATTCCGTCATGAGTGATCTTAATTTCTACCGACTTTTTCATATTAATAAAGCTTTTCGAAAGATGACGTTTCTTGTCAAATTGAAGATATCGTATGCAATCATTGAACAATGGTATACGAGACTACAATGAAACGTCAATTTTCCACACTTCAGATTTGGTATGAAAAATCACCTTGGAAATAGCCTACTTAATTTCTTAACTCAATTCTCTGAAAGTTCTTCCAAAAGTCAAAATAATCCAAAGAAACTCGTGTAGTTGTCGAAGTTTGACTTTTAAACCCAAATAAAAGGGCTAGAAAAACCTAATCTTCCCATGTAAACGTAATTTTTATTCAAAAAACACCAATACTTCATTCAGTTGACATAACCAGAGCTGTGCTTTAACTTACGCACACACATAAAATCTACTATTCATTCAGTAGTGCGAACGTTTCTAACAGTATCGTCGCGTGACATTGGCTACATCCGTTTTCAGTCAGTCACGAATATAACGACACGCAATAAAAATCACGCCAGAAGATACAAGAAAGCAAATTTCCCTTAATCACCAACGCAATCACCACCGCTATCAATCACAGAAAGAAAAATGGCTTCTTTCGTGACTTGGTCGTCGGTAAGAAGATGCGTAAATGTTGGTTGGTTGGTTGGTTCCAGTCTTCTCTTTGACTCAAGTCTCAACCAGCACTGAGTATTTTTATCAGCGTCTTCGTTGGAAAACTCCAGAAAGCTCGATCTTTCTGCCTGGAGTAAATAAGCGGTGGAAATGGATGCTAAAGAAAACTTAGAACACATTGCTTCATTTGACATGGAAAGTAAAGAGACATGGGCTCAAGACTGGGAAACCGACAACCCTGAATTTCACACTAACGAAGTGAACGCCATGTTGACAAAACATCATGACGAAGTTACGCGTGGAAGAAAAAATCTCCGAGTCCTGGTGCCTCTTTGTGGAAAGTCCTTGGACATGATCTGGTTAGCCGATCAAGGACACTCAGTTGTAGGTGTTGAACTGATCCGGAAGGGAATCGAGTTATTTTTTCGTGACAACAAGTTGACCTACAACGAGAAATCCGTGTCATTGTCTCCTGAGAATCAAGGTACCGTTTTCAAAAACAATGGAAAGAATATCACACTGTACGAGTGTAGTATCTTCGATTTCTCGGCCAAGATAGCTGGAGGTAAATTTGATTTTATCTGGGATCGCGGATCCATGACCGCAATCAACATGATGAGGGAAGGTCGACTCAAGCAGTACACAGACATCATGCTCAGCTGCCTCAAGCCAGATGGCCGTTATTTTCTTGAGTTCTTTGCTCCTGAGTCTCCAGAGAATACGCCGACGCAATTCAAGTTTCTTTCCGAGAAGAGTATAACTGAGAATTTTGGCGAAAGGTGCACCATTCGATACTTTGGGAAACAAGATATGCCGGCATGGTCGGGGTCTGCAGACGAAGGAGCTGTGGAACAGGAACCGGGTCCAAACAATCAAGATATGAAGATAGTGATGCATTATTATTTGATGGATTTCAAGTAACATTCCTTTCGATTTAAATTTCCTCTCCTGGGTTTCTCAGTGGAGTAACAACCTTTGTAATTTAGGAAATTTTCTCATTGTAAGATGGCGTGACTGCTGCCTTGTTTAATTCAACTATTATCATGCCTGAAACCAAGCTTTGCATATATTACTTTTCTCTCACGGCACTTGCATGGTTAGATCTTTGCCTTTCACCCTTTGCGATGTAACTTGAGTATTTAAGTTCCCTTAACCTTAATGTGGAGTATACCATAGTACTAACGCAGTTATGTAGCATTTTGATTCATTAATGAGCTGCTAAAAGTACTTACTTAGTTTAGCGTTGTTAAGTTTACATAAAATAGACATAAACGTCATGAATAAACATATTTTAAACCACAGCGTGAAATAAGCGTTGAGAACATGCCATGCTATCACGGTAACACCGATGTTGGAACGTGCAGTCTAATCTATACTAACGTGAATTGTTTAGGACGATTAAAAAAAAATTAATTAAAGAAATAACAGTAGTAAGTATGGAGGGAACAGAGCTCTTAACATAAAGAGCGGGATACCACTTTAGAGTGTTTGGTCCACAAAATAAATGAAACCCAAAGAATAACATCAGTTCCGGCATGCTTCACATGCACCCACCGGCCTCCGCCTCCTTTCGTAACCCCTCCTCCCCTAACCATACCTTTTAATTTGTTGACTAGTTTCTCAAACGATATCCATAACGGATGAGCTTGCACCCATTTTTTGCTTCTGCGTTTGAAGACAAAGGATCCAGCAAGGGAAAACTTCCAAACGTAGTTCTTGTTGAAACAGAATGTCTGAAGAATGTCAATGTCAATCAAACATAGGTGGTCTTTAGTTGGGTGAGTGATCTGTTTTCAACATCAACCTTTCCAGTTTTCTCAAACAAATTATTAAAGATTTCATTTAATTCCTCAGTTAATATCTTTGAACTCCTTTGATGAATAGTATTAGATGGTGGTAATCAGGTTATACGTTTCTACAAACCCACAATTCGCTGTACTCAGAGTTTTCTCGTATGTCCACTGCTAGAGGATGAAGCTTTTTTCCGGTAACATCGTCGGAATTCTCTCCGAAAATTTATTCATACTTTCCAGGCGAGGTTATCAAACAATCAAAACACTCAGATTCACTTCCCAACTTCTTTCTGTGCACGAAAAGAATTCTTTGTCATATCCGCCGACTTCAATGAAAGTTGCTAACAAATTTGCGCAGGCAACTTACGTCCTGAAAAATTGATTGACAGGTGACAAAAGGCGATTCCACTGGTGCAACCTCTATTATAAAGGGCAAACAAAACACGCTCACAATAAAGTGTTTTCATAAGTGTTCGTTATCTTATAAAGAAAAGATGGAAGCAACAGCATGTGACACATTTTTATCAGGCGTTTTCAAAAGCCTCCACTATTCCTTTGAACAGTTTCGACGTGCTTACCAGAGAATTCATCAGCAAACTGAAAACCTGATTTCCTTTCCATAACAAACGTAACAAGCGAGATTTTTCTTCACCAACGAAGTGTCTTTATTCAGAAATATTGTACTACACTGAATGCCAAATGAGTACGTCATTCAATACAGAGAAGTAGCGTTAATAAAATTCTATTGGGGTGATTGCCTGAAAAGCTCATCGCTTTACGTCAGTTTTTCTTTATATTCTCAACTAAAGTGCTCTAGCATAAGAACTAATCTTGGATTTGATTAAGTGCAGATTACTCTTCGAAACTTCTTTCATCTTTAGGTCTCAAGATAAGGGTATGAATTACATTCATCGAGTTACACATTGCCAAAGCGAGTAAACGTGACTTGACCCCGAGCAGTAACAGTAACAGTGGAAGTAACAATAATAGCCAATTTAAGTTCAGAGGATCGGTCGACGTACCATGCCGAGGTGGTACACTTGAGTTTCAATTTTAGTCTGCACTTTTGAAAATTAAAGATGATTCAGGGCCGATAACCTGATTGACGTTATAAAACTGCAATATTGAATGTCTATGTTGACAAAAACAGGATTTAAAACTCCTGTTTAACCTGCGAAAATGATTGCCAGTTTTTTCAGTCTCTGACAGTTAATAGCATCATTCAAACCTAGGATTTCAGTTTCCATTAAGAATCACTGTCCATCCATACTTATCTGTTTTTAAGGCAGTGATTAAAATACCAAATCAAGCCACTACCCAATAGATCAGAGAAATTGAACTACTTGATGGTTCTGTTCATCCTTTGAGCACACGTGATCCTCAGAATGATCATGTTTAATTCTTGAATCATTTCACTTTCCTCAGAATAGTGTTCACGTGACTTCAAATAAACGAATTGACAGCCAGTCGGTGTTGTGACATTGAGTCACGTGATCAGTTCCAGGAGTCAGAGGAGCTGCTATCGTCCGAGTCATCACTAGATCCATCTCCTGTCGTGTCATCTTCATTATCATCCCCGCCAATGGTGATAGGAAAAGGTAGCTGGAAGCTGAATATCACAGAAAATAACTTGTAACAGGATGGAAACTACATTTGTGCCAATTCAAGTGAAGTGGAATGTCAATATAATTCTTAAAAGTTAGGTTTTCATTTCTATGATTCGTGAGATAACGAGGACCTAAAACTGATTTCATCAAGTGAACACCATAGAGCATCCTTCTTTAATATTCAAGATCAAATCTAGAAACAGCTGCATAATTAGAATAACTATACAACATATCAGTTGTGTTCAACAAAGTCACTGAGATAATATGGCGAAATCCTTCAAAAGCCAGGAGATCGCTGACTCACCTTACAGAGGAGTCTACCTTTGACTTCTCCTGTTGAGAAAAATGAAAATGTATGACTTGCTCAACTTTTATCAACATACAAAGTCTGAATACAGAACGGATTTCCGTACCTTTTTGGATTCATCCGCCTTCGGTTGTGGATTAGAGGCAGCCTTGATAAGGGCTTCAGAAGCCTTGTTTGTTTGTCCAATAGCAAGACCAATGAGACCAACCTTTTGCACGGCCTATGGCGAGTGAGACAACTAATGTGTAATTATTTACTACAGCTGTGTCCCTTTAAAAATTTTCAACGAAGTCACAAATTTATTTCTGAGCATTGCGTTAATTTCTCCAAACATCGATAAAATAAGACTGTAAATGAGGATTTCTAAGTGGTAAGCAACTCCCTTCCAAGAGTTTCGAGATAATAAAGTAATTTGTTAGTTATTGTATTTACTTTTAACCCTTTAACCCCTAAGAGTGACTAGCCTCTAATTTCTCCTCACAGTATCCCCCCTGAATCGAACATTAAATTCATGAGAATAATGGAAACGATCAACAAATACCGGAGCTTTTGATTATTAAGCAAACTCTCCTCGTAAGCACCTTGGGAAATATATAGAAAACAGTATGGAGAATGTGCATACTGATCTTAGGATGAAAAAGTTTAAAGCCGGTAACTTTTCTAATTATCTTTATTTACCTGTGAGAAGCATCGCTTCAAACTTTCATTTGTTGTAAAACCAACCACGAGGTCCTCAGCCGTGCCCCAGTCCTAATTGAGGAAAGTAAAATGTAAAATCAGTCAGAAAGTAAAGAACTTTGCAGAAAGAATATTTACAGTTATATAACCATATGTAGATTAAGAAATAATCAGTAAATTGTTACAGCGACCTGTGCGAGGTTTTCCACCATCAAAAAGAGTTCAGTGAGTCCTCGAAGTACAGGAGACACCAAAGTAGGAACTGATCCAGAACCTATTGATAGAAGAGGAACATCATTCAATGGCCAACACTGATTGGCTTAAAGGGATAAATACAAAAATAAAACAGTTTGGAAAACAACACCGGGTTGATGCGTTACACGTCGAAAAGTAATATATTATACGTAATTAAAAGTTCTCTAGTCGTATAAGCTATTAGAAATAGGGTTAAAAAAGGTTTCTTAAAGAATTGGTACAAATAAGTGATTAATCAAAAAATTAAAAAGGCGTTGTGTATACCGACCTCCTTCCTTTTCCAACATGCTGGTATAAAGAGACCACAGGGGCCTCAACAAACTCAGGTCTGGCCGATCACTTGTCTCCATTGGAACTGAACACGACCCATCTCTCTCCAACACTTGTCTGCCATGGAAAAAAATTACGAACCACGGATATTACATAATCGTATCATCTGTTCATGCAGAGTTCTCAACTCTACAAGTAGTAACCTTATTTTTATTAACTGTTCTGTGATATTAAAATGAGTTGCTCCGTGTCTAAAGACCGATCTATGATACATGTCTTACCCTGACACGACTAACAGTAGTCGCAGCAGCAAGCCAGTCGCCATGAGACGCTGCTGACCAGTCTGGCAGCAGGCTACCGATACCAACCAAACCCATAACGTCTTGATTGGCAAGGACCTGGGAATGAACAAAATCAGCCCATCAGTGACAGAAATTCAATTCAATGATAAAAAAAACCACCCATGTTAACATCAGTTTGCTTAAAGAGAATGAAAGCACATAAGGGGTTTGCTAGATGACAAAAATTTGGCTCCATCAAGAAATACCTGGCAACTTTGTTATCCAGTGACAGCATAGCATTCAGCATTGTAAAGCCAGTCTTGAATCTAAAAGAAAGCATAAACAAAACCCCTCTTAAGTTCAGACATACGTGAAAAAAGGGAAAAAAAACCTTTCATCCAATTATTCAATGGCCAGATAGCACTCTAGAACAGATGCATTTCTATTCAAAGTGCGAGTCACTCCTTGAGGTGTTGTTTTGCAATGTGTAAGTGCCGTTACCTTCCCAGTTGGCCGCCAGTGACTACAAATTTCCAGCCCCAGTCGTTGGTACTGCTGTCGGAAGTGAATATGTAATACAAAGTGTCACCTGAAACAAAACATAAAGTTTTAAAAATGTATTTATTTCTCATGTTCAGGATCGGATCATCTGTGTCTAGTCCATGATGCTTTACAAACCTGGTATTTCCAAATCAATCCATCGACTACTGGGACCAGAAAACACGTGTTTGTTTTGTTCATAGTCAGCTGAGGATGCAATCCGCAGTTCATCGCATCCATCCTCGGTGGAACATCTGAAAAGGCAAGAAAGGGAACAAAAATGACAAATTTGATTCACAATTTGATGGTTGTGCAATAATGAAACAAATTCACGTTGGATTTGACCAAAAATTAACTTATAAAAAGCTAAAGAACAATACATTAAGGTCACACACCTTGGATCAAACTTGACAAAGAGGGTAGCAGCGCCAGGAATGTGTACTTTTCCCTGTGTACGGAATAAGAAGAGGCGGCTGTAACTCGCCTTTGCTTAAACGCGAAAGAAACGTGGAAATATAGAAGTGTCTCGAGACACTAAGTCCATTAGTAGGGGACTTAGATGGGACTAGCAAAGAGCCTACTCACTAACTGACTGTCTCTCAAGGCCAAGCGCATCTCTGGGCAACGTGGAAAAAGCGCGTAAAAAAAAAACAACAAAAAAGGGCAGCAGATGTGTTTGTCACTTTCACATATCTGTATAATGTTGTATTAAGATTTGTTTTATCTTAAGTTAAGATGATGTCCATAAAAAGATTCTCGGAAATACATAAAGTTGTTCCTATCAAGATGATACCAGTAAAAAAATTACCCAAAACATTGAGTGCGGAGTCTTACCTCGTTCACTGTATCATTCGGATACTTATGTTCAGACTCTCTGGTCTCAGTTGACAGGGTCACTTCACCCATGCAGTGAGCAGCAGCAAGAGACAAAGGATGAACCAGTTTAGGGTCTCCACACCGTACAACTGAACTCACCACCTGACATAGCAGATACAGTGTTGTTTAGCACTTGGTGGGTGCAGCCAGGTGGCAGGCAGTGGAACAGGGGTAATTTTACAAGGGTGAGGCTTAGACCAGCGGAGGCTTCCTTAGGAGGGAGAGGGGGGGGGGGGATAGTGTAGGATGGAGTCTTGGAAGGAATGTAACATGCCCTTGGAGAAAGAAAGCATGAAAGTGAAGAAATTTATGCAAACATTATGTCGTCTTTGCAAGAGAAAGCATTTTAAAATATATTGTTTCAAGAGGCTTAGGGATTATTCCTTCATATAAAATTCTCAAAGATTTTAAGTCAATAAGAAGCACAAACATCTTTATTTCTACTAAAGTAAAACAAATACCGTTAGTAAAGAACTGAGGTTGTAAGAGTGGATAGGCAGGTCTCATACCTTTTCAAACAGTTCTTTATTCTCCAGTCTCTGTAATATGTCCAGCAAACCAATGAACTGTACTTCATCACTGTTGTCCATCAGCTCAGATGTGATCACAAGACCCTGTGGCCATTGTCCCAGCAAAATGGCGATCAAATGCCGCGAGTAGATCACTGACAGAGCAAGATTAACCTATATCAGGAATAAAAGCATCAGAGAGCGTTACAAATAATAAAAATTATTTAATATTATCATACTTCAAACTATAAACAAATAAGTAGCCACTTGTTAATGTTTATTAGTGAAGGACTACAGTTCGTTAAGAATGTTGTGATTAGTTTTGAGATCACACAATCTTATTATGGACACGTAATTGCTGAAAAGGGAATGGAATCGCTAACGCTGCGTGGACGCTTTTGATTTTGAGGTTGTATGACGAATTCAACACTTTCGGGTTCTTTGAATTTATCTTTGTTACTATCACTGTTTACAAATAAAGAAGCCGGTAAGGCAAGTTGCAACACCAGCAATGAGAGTAAAACAGCAAAGACATCCTTACCTTGGTAAGATACTCTGTACTTCCCAAGTTTTCTTCACTTTCGAGTTCCTTCTTTAACAACTCAGCTGATTTAGTGCGAGCCTGCTTCTCGCGAGTCTAAAAGAATCAAAGATGTCCAAAAAAAAAAAGTATTTATTTTAAGTTTCTTTTATCGTGTGAAACGCCTTCGTGGCCTGACGCAGTAATACTTACCTCTTCAATTTCCGCATCACTAAGCGAAGGAATCAACTTTTGAGCCGCTTCGCTTTGTTCAGCTTTGGCCTGGACATTCTTTGGTAATATCTCACTGGTCGTATAACGAACAACTCCAACGTCAACAACAGAGCCTGGCGCCGAGTTCACATCAGGTTTCTTTTGGATAGCTACCCTGATGAGAGAAGCAAAACTTCAGAAAGAAAAAGAAAACAATCGTGCAGAGATTAAAAACAAATCTGAGCATTTTACATTTTAGCTAACCGAAGAATAAAAAGGCAATGAAGCAAATAAATGAACAACCAACCAACCAACCGAGTAATTGAAAGAGGCTTCGAACCAAGTGCGTATAATGGGCAAAATGAATTAATACTTACTTACCACTTCTTAGCTTGTTCTCTAACCTCGTCCGATACTTGAAAACCTGCGCCATCAAACCTGGAATATTAAAAAAAAAATGGCAGTATTGTTTATCAGTCCATGTGCGGGTCACGAGACATTTTGACCGTCTTAGCTTGTGTCTGGGTAAAGCAATTCTCCTTTTCCAAAACGTTACTCCAGGCTCAAGGCTCCAGGCTCCCCTCTTCTTTTGAGTGGAACGAATGTTGCATGATGAGTCAATCATTATTCATCACAGAATCATCCTACCTACCTAACTTCGCGAACGTCTTAATCGAAAGTGAATTCTGGTGTTTCTTGATAGAACAGGATAAGAAGAGCAAGAAAACCACGCACCACAAAGTAAAAATCCGATTGTTAAATATCTTCTACAATCGCTTAGAATTCGAAGATTTTTGTCCCATTAAGTTACTGACCCTCTCTGCACTTCTTCCAGCAGCCGGCTTTGATCATGTTCTACATTCTCATAAATGGCTCTAAGTACGGAACAAGGAACATTCATCGCTTCGTAGATAGTCTATGAAAGGTGAAAAGAAGTCCAAATCCATAAATAAAGATAAAAATTATGAATTATTATCAAGATAAGTGAGCCAAGATTCGCATTAACAGAGTACAAACCTCGAAGCATGTCTTGGTGATATCATCAAGCCCTTCAAAGGGATCACCCCCGCCTTCTTCTTCTTCTTTCACTGAATTATTTGTCTTTGTTGTCTCTACCGTTGCAGAGGTATCATTTGTTGTTGGTTCAGCTTCCTGTGAAGTCTTCGATGTCGTTTTACTTTCATCTTTTTCAGCCGGTTTAGATGGAGATGGTGTGGTGAATCGCTCTGACTTGTACAATTTGAGAGACAACACCTGTTTTAGTGACAACAGATAGCAATTGGATTAGAATTCCGCTGGTATTAAAAAGGCTGGCTTCGTTCAGCAGAAAATGTCACTATCTTAACCATAAGAATGAATAACAGTGATAACAAAACAGATAAATGACAGGGATATGAAATTTTGGCAAATTCACGAGGTGGTTCTAAGTCCACTGTTATCAGCGGTCGAAGTGGAACTCGGAGTGTTGGTTTCTGGGAGGGAGGAAAACCGGAGTATCTAAAGATAAACCTCCGAGCAATCAAGATTGACGAGAAACTCCAGCAATCAAACCCGAACCTGAGTGATGGGGACAAGCATACTCATCACTGTGCTATATCTGCTCCCCTCGCCCCCTAACCCACCCCCAGTAAACTGCGTGTTACCTTGCCTGCGAGTAGGTCTAACTCGCTATAGTTCTCCAGTCGGTGTTCAGACCTGATCTTTTTAGCAACTGTATGTTGCTTTTTTGCAATTTGTAGTAGAACGCTCTGAAGAAATGATTGTTGCTAATGGCTATACTCGCCTCCAAATCTCGTAAAATCCACTGACTGCTGAATGTAGTCCCTTGACAGGCAATATTAACAAGCAAAGGAACGATACCACTGGCCACCATCTCTGAATTCAGACTTAAACTTGAATTTGCCTGGAAAATTATGAGAGTTTTTATACCTAAACGGAAACAATTATGCATTCGATGCTTTTGCTACGAGTTCTAATCAAGCTGTAGATAGTGCTTCTCTAAACTATAATAATAGAAACTTCCCAAACTGAGCTACTTTGTGGCAGATGTTGGCGCAAGATTATTTCGAAAGACACGACTTCTTCCCTGACTAACGTGTTTCAAAATCGATTGACTGGATCAGCACATTCCTTCATATTCATTTAAATTAAATTAAAACGTGTTAAATATCAGAATACCTTAATGTTACCAAGTAGGCCCTTCAGTCCAAGATATAGAACCCACATTCTCTCCACTGGAACAGTCTTTTCTGTTAAAAAAAAAAAAAAAAAAAAAAAAAAAAAAAAAAGCACCAAATTCTTTAGATTGGAAGGTTCCTTGGTTGAAAGTGGCTCCAACAAATGCAGCGCCAACTACAGAAATTAACCTAAAGAGCAATTGCATGTGAAGGCTTGAAGACTTACTATCTTTAAGAAGATGAAGAATTTTTACGACGATGTCCAGAAGAACAGAAAACCTTGAAGTCTTGAAAGTTTCACTTAGAGAAGAGGATTCTTCTAAAAGGTGCTCCTTGACCTGTTAATGAATAAAAATTTGTGCGTCAAAGCGAAGTGTTTGGTACGAGAGCAAGTGAGAAGAGTTTCTTACCGTTTTCCTTTTACGAGATTTGACATCAATTACTGTAACACTTCCTTTATCAAGGTAATATTTGAACACAACCGCTCTCCGCTTCTCTCCACTTGGATCCTTCATTTCAACCACGGACCCCATACGAACAAACTGAAATGACAACAATAAAAGAAAATACGCTTAAGAGCCCTGTTGAACCAGTATCGAGCTTCCCCTCCGTCAGTCACTTCTCATCCAGTCTTGATATAAAAGTTGTACTTATTGTCCCAACTTATCGCCCTTCAAGTAAAGTAGACTTACATCAGGAAATCTTGCGAAGACAAGCAGTCCAAACAATGCACTTAAATCTACGTTCTGCAAATAAATAAGTAGGATAACTTGAAAATCAGCAGATACGTTAGCATAAAAACGTTACATTACTTGAGGGCCGAAAACTTTGTGAATCTTTTACCTCAGTCGGTTGAGCCAAACGCTCCAGACACATTCCAACATAATCTGCTACACTTGGCTGCCAGTGAGATGAACTTGCCAATTGTTGTAATGTGGATGCCATACACGAGGACGCATTAAGATCAGATCTGCAACAAACCAACCAAACAAATTAACGGACAAATTCGATTGTTAATCCTTTCGCCTCTCTCGTTATATCCAAAGAAAATAATAACAAAGCGAGTTCGCCAAAGATTGAAAATATACCATTTCGAAGCCTTGAGGTAACAGTAAATCAAAAGCAGTTAGGAATTTCCTTCAATCTCTTGTTTGGCCTGGGTGAAAGATGGCAGTTAAAGAGAACGCTCCTATACATAAATAAATATATATATATATATATAGATATCTGTTCATCACTCTGTGATTATGATTTTAATTTTGATACATCAAAATGATAATACCCACCTCGCTAAATACTCTGCTCCAAGGTGAAAGAG
Source organism: Pocillopora verrucosa (assembly GCF_036669915.1). Lineage (NCBI taxonomy): Eukaryota > Metazoa > Cnidaria > Anthozoa > Scleractinia > Pocilloporidae > Pocillopora > Pocillopora verrucosa. Next base: position 284,094 of record NC_089319.1, read on the forward strand.
AAACTCAACAGTGGCGTTTCCTGATGATCCCTCTTTATTGCTGATCTCACCTTCCGGCTTGACAGGTAAAGTGTAAAAGAGCGATACACCACGATCAGACACCTGAATACCACAGTAAGAAATAATTCAGTCAGTAATGGAGACTGTCGAATTATCGATAACGCAGAAGTCAGAATCACCAAGATAAAACATATTACCACACTGGGATAAAATACAATAAATCAAAAGGGTAGGTGGTGCTGTAACCCTGACTGTGGTTATAACAACATATACCCTTTAGTGGGACGAGGCAAAAACTTTGCCTGGCGATATCTCTGTTTTGTGTCTTCTGGGAGGTATCTACAAGAATTTACTTACAAAGTAAAGAATGCTTGTTTGGTGGAGTGTACACTGCAATCATCACAACATGGAAACGCAGCCTCAAATGGCAAACAAACACACCCATTAAAAGAAACAACACTCACCACAGGGCTGGTGCACTGCAAAAACTTTCCAAGAATTCCAAGGGCAAGAGCTTTCGTTTTGTCGTCACATTCGCCGTCCCTGCTCAAAAAAAAACAACACCACTTCAGCATTACTTTTCTCAATCTTCTCGTGACGAGAATTAAAAATGGCTCGCACCTAATAATCTTAAACAACGTTGGAAGAAATTTGTCCGATATAAACTCTTCAACTCCAGAGCAGTAAGATGTCCAGCGATTGAACTGAGGAGAGGAAAAAACATACAGCGATTACATAACAAGAAAATTCAGAGTATATTTTTATCCCAGTTACATCAGTGACTCTTATCCTCTTACGACTTGATAACATAAGAAACAATAAAACTAAATCATTAATGCTTTTTTCGCCAATGGTGAAGAATGATTAACGATTGCAGGCACAAACGTTTTACGAGAAAAAGGTAACTAACTATCAAACTCTTCAGCGAAATAAAAATCAAGAAGCATTCGTTGATCAACGAGTTAAAAGTATTCCGATCCTTAGTAGCTAGTTCCTTTCTCTAAGAAGATAACCCAGTAGATATAACATCATGTTTGCACCTTTGAATCCTGCGGAAGAACAGCCCCAAGAAGTCCTAATAGTCTTTCGTGCGTTTTGCTGGCAAACAATGTTTCAACATCTTCAATGGTTTGTGTTATTATGTCTTGCCGTGTAGCAGATCCTTCCACTTTACTCTCAGATGAAGGCCCTTCGTTAATCACCACACCTACATTTGTCCCATCACCACTTGCTGTGTTTGTGTCCACTTCAGAAATTCCTTCCGTAAGTACTTTTTCTTCCATTACAGCAGCCGTATCCTTATGATCTTTGGCTTCAGTTTGGTGAGGTTCATCTCCTGATGATCGACATGCATCCTTATCTATCGCCATAACATCAGCAGATGCAGTAGCAGCTACAGCAGCCGTATTTATGGTCGCCGCTCCTTCAACGTCATGTGTACTCTCTCCTTCTGGAATTGATTCATGAGCAGAAACAGAAACAACTTCCTTCCCAGAGGATGCCCCACATTCCGTGCCATCCTCACCTACAAGATGAAAACATAATAAATGCCACACTACGCGAAAAAAGAAAAAAAAAACACTGGTGGACACAGAGATACAAGTCAGGATCTTTTGGCATTAAGGTTTTAATACAACCCAAGAGGCTGATGCCACAATAAATCTTACTACAGACGTTACTTGTAGGTAAGTTTGAGTGGGGCTACTTGAAACTAATTGTCGAGAAAATCCTTTCCTTTTGTTTTTACCATGCGGGTGTTTAACCCTTTAAGTCCCACTAGTGACCTGGACAGAATTTCTCCTTTCACTATCAGTACAATGTCAAGCAGACAAGTAATGAGAATAAGGGAAAATATCAATGATCCAATTCCAAATTCGCAATACTAACATCACAAGAACTATATGGTAGACAGTAAGGAGAATTACTAATGAGATCTTGGGAGTTAAAGGGTTAAACAGAAATTTAAGTGAACTAAGGTGAGATTTATTCCAACGTAACATTTACATACCGGTCTGTGCTTTAAAGCAGGCATGGCTTAGGCACTTAGTCACCAAAGACAGGCAGTCCATGTGAAGATGGCCAGCGGTACGGAGATAATCTAAACTCACAACTAACAAAATAAAACTAAATGAACAAACAAACAAGTTAACAAAACAAAAATTTTACTTTCCTCTGTTGATATTCTTCGTACAACTTAAAATAAAATACTTTTAACTGCAATACTCATCATTAACAGAAGCCATGGCGGATCCAGGATGGAAAGAAAGGATTTGTATATGTAAGATCGCGTACTTGCAAACAGACGTTCAGACGGGGTACATTCTCACAAAACCTTATTCCAGTTCATTTTATTGTACTCTATATCTGTGATACGAGTCTCAAAAACATGTAGTGGAAATGAAGTAAACTACTTGTGAGTAACAAACTTAGAAACTCAAAGAACGACTGATTACAGAATGATGTATAGAAAAATATATTTACCAGACTTGTTTGGCTCATTAATAAAATTTGCCAAAGTAAGAGCCAACGCGGTAAACTGCAGCCAAGCGTGATGATGAGTGTACAGCTGTACACGGCTCGCTGGATCGTTTGCACTCGTGTCTAGAAGTGAACCTTAAAAAAGTTAAAGCAATCATTCTTTATTACTGACAAAAATTGAACATATCCACACCAGATTGTTAGACTTTGAACGTTTTCAAACGTTAAAAATTCTACCTCACCTGTCTTAAGCGGAAATTTGGTCATTTTGTGGGTCGCAGAGTGTCTGGGAGAAAACATAATGATCATTTCAGTCGGTAGACATGATTATCAGCTCTATTTTGGTAGATGACATAATATGTTAAAAAATGACGAATTAACTTACCTCGGTGGGAACTTGCCAAATGAATGACAACCAAAACATAAATCGAAGTCTGTGCATTCATTGCAGTGGAACCGTGTTCCGACGATAAAACTCTGACATTCGTCACACTTGAATCTGAAAAATAAAACATTACCAAAATCTGAGTCTGCTCACGTAACACTTATACTTCATTAACCTCAGAGTAAAATGTTAATTTTTTAGTTAAAATATTTTGTCTTCGCTGATTCTCTTCACGCAAAATTCAGCACACCTTGGTTCGTCATTCAATAGCTGCTGCTGGCAGCTTGAGAAAAAAATATCGCGTTATCACTAAAATAACATGAGTATCAATTCGCCTTGGATCAAACTTAATCCAAGCACTGAGAATAGGGATATGTATGGCAAGAGGCTGCACAGAATGGTGAAGGTAAAGATATATGACGTATAACTTTGCAATAAAGAGTTCAGTAAAATGCTTCCTCCATTTAAAAATGGTTGTCCTGTGCCGATAATAGGATCACGTAATGATCACTAACCTCATGTCAATAACATCATGAGAGTCTGTATGACCTTCGGGCTTCACTCCACCTGCGCAGTACAATTTAAAGATAAGTATGAAGGAAGAAACAATTGTTGATAAGAATCCGACTTCCATCGCAACAAAAATTGCAGTGCAGGTGAATTTCAGCTTATAACACAATCACATACCTGGCGAAACTGAACTAAAATAAATCATGTTGGCTTCAAAAGACACCGGTTCACGTCTTGAAGAACATCTTAAATATGTATGTTACGAAGGAAGGGCTATTACATGAAGCCCGATATTCACTCACTTAGGTAACACGTATTACACAAGTCAACATCCATGCAGTTAAGGCAACGGTATCTCCTGCCCGACAGGGTGACATCACAGCCATCACAGGTTATTGACACATCAAGAATATCTGAGAAACGTGCCACAAATAGATGCATTCTCTGAGGGGAAAAAAGCGAATTTTATGGTAACTACTAATTAACAATCTGCGGGTCTAAACACTTTCTTATGAATGTTTAAGACAGCTAACTACAGTAAAAAAGAAATAAACCAACCAAGAAAGCCAAAAATTAAGAAAATTGAAAACGAAACAAGCAGAGAGAGAGAGGGACGTCACAGGGGCAAAATGTATGTAGTCATATGGGGATTCTGTTTGGTGGTTTTCAAAGTACACTAACCCGTCGTTCCTGATCTGTCTGTGCTTCATTCTGCAGACGAGAGAACCAAGATATGTCTCGTTTAGCCTCCTGTAGCCAGCCATTTCCTTCTTCATAATGATCCAGTTCTTGCTGTTCATTCATATCCTTCACATCCTGTTTAGGTTCCAATACGGTCGCTACACAAGAATTTGAGAACACATGTTATACACACAGCACAATGAATTGCTAAGAAAAACCTGTACCATCATTTTCTATAAAGTAAATCAATTAAAAATGAGGTTATGCTATGCTCAGCAAAATTGAAATTAAAAAATAAATAAACAAATACATAAATAAGAACGTTTGGCAACGTTCCATTGGCCCTTGCAAAAATTTCAGGTATATCGTTGAAAGCTCATGCAAGATAATATAATATCGAGACATCATATCCGTATTCTATCAGAGTTTTCCATTCAAACATTAAGTAAGTTTCTCAAGAGATACTTCAGCCTCGGGAAAAGCGTTGTTCAGCTTCTATTTATACGAGTCACAAAGTTAATGGCAGAATCTTGAGCGCGTAGAAAGTGATCGCAAATCACCTTTTGCAGTGTCCAGAAGGAACTCAGGGAGGTGAACATCGAGAATAAAAGTGTAATCGTAACCCTGATAAGCAAACACAAAAGAATATCATAAGAACTTCATGAAAACGTACAAAGATCGCGGACTTTTAAGAAAATCCAAAATCACAAACCTTCCAGTCAGTATCAAGTAGATGGAGAACAAAAGCTCGGAGACATTCAAATGCTGCAGAACTCGGTCTGAAATAAGACACAACACACAAAATATCACCTAGTCACGAACTCAATTTCTTTGAAACGTTTTGAACATTGCAGCTCTTTACAAAAAAAAAAAATAAAGACCACACACACAAAAAAAAAACAATGAAACACAAACGGTTTAGGTCGAGTGTAACTTGAATCTAACCAAAGCCAGGGAAGTCTTTTCCTCGTTGCCCTTCTTTTCACAGTCCATCCTGACACGACCATAGCGTCTTTCATTTCCTTTTAAAGTTTAGTGATCATACCTACGAATTGAAGCTTGTGTATGGTAAGACTTGACTCCCTCCAGACATCTTCTAACCAGCGCATAGTACGCTCGGCGGACTTTATTCTCCAGATGTAACCCACAACCATCAAGATTATCCGCATAGTGTCTACCAAATAAAAAAAAAACTTCACTCCACGATCGCTCCAACTGACCCAGAATGCACACCGGTGAAATGTTAATCACCAGTTCTCTTCGCAGCTGCTCCTTTAGACAATTTTCTCGCTTTGAGCAAGTCTAATGTATAGAGCGTTCGTGAAAACAAGTAAAAGTGAGATGTCATGTTGTAATGTAACTAATGAGGCCGTTTGAAAGTGAAAGAGCAATGTTTCGCAAAACTCAGGAGGAATATTTAAATTTCATGTAAACAACTATGGTGTTCCTAAGTTATTACGACTTAGTCCGTATCGTGAGTTTGATTTGTAACGGTCGTTAATTAAGTGTCTTTTTAAAAAACCGGGATTACTACAACAAACAGTATTATTCTCTTGCAACAAGTGATACATTTAATGTTTCATAGTGCACAGATACTTCAGTCAAGGTTTCTATCAAAACGGCGAGTCTTACCTCGGAAAGAACTTTTGAGAAGCCAAGAACTGTTGCAAGAAGAGCACGGCTGGGGCCTGAGTGGATTAAGAAAAGAACAAACAAAAACAATTCAGGGAGCTCGACAATAAAGATTTTTTTTTAACTAATACAGCTATTGTAAAGTGAAAAACAGATGAAACGAATTTTAACATCCTTGGTTAAAGTAATGTAAAGTCAGGGCGTGAAATTAATTCTTTTTTCTGATAGCCATTTGGCTCCTAAATTCTTCAAAGTGGTAGCCAATTCAAAAAAAGGTGGTCGCCATTTTCAAAGACAAACAAGACCTTTCTTTACGCTGTCAGCGTTCTACATAAACCCTCCAAAATTAAGTAAGGGAAAAGATCTCTAACGTGCTACAAAGTGGACACTAGGATGGATGATGTACAACGTTCAAGCTCACCTAAATCCAAGATGGCGTCTAGTTATCGATCGAGATGCATGTGCTACGTTTTGGAAACAAACATAACGAGGAAGTTTGCCGCGGATTTATCTTTGCAAATCTTTTTAATTCACTATATCTCTTGGTAAGGCTATGATGAAACATTCTAGTCGCTAATTTGGCGACAAACTTTCAGGATTTGGTCGCCAAAGTGAAAAATTTAGTCGCATTGGCGCCTGTATTAGGCGCAATTTCACGCCCTGAAAGTGTCCGTGGTCCTATGTAACAGGTTCAAACAAGTTCGGGCCCAGGTTCACATAAAATAGCTATCAAAATAACTTATTTCAGTCAACCTTTTGGGTCTACTAATAAAATTTGAAGCTTTCAAATAAAGGTGACCTGACATTCGACTTTAAAAAACCTCAGGCTTGATGGGTGAGGGATGCTCCAGGGAGAATTAGATATTGGATGGGTTGAGGAAAGAAGTCTCTTTTTTTTTTTTTTTAACTGAGACATAAAGAAATCACCTGGACAAGATCTGTTTCCGAAGAAATACGAAGAAAATCCGCAGCGAAGAGATAAATGTCGGCCACATTGTTTGCATGTTTCACTCTCTGCTGCAGTAGGGCTTGGATTCTTCAACAGAACAGAAAAATTAAGGTGAAATAAAGATCAAAATTAAAGCACTAGAGCAGCTCTACCAATTGGCACCTGTGTTGCAACCAGAGATGTAAACAACAAAAGCTGATGGAAACAGGAATAACTGTACAGCCTGAGCTGACCCAAGCCCCATCAACATACCTTTCATGAGAATAGGAATCATTTGTGACAAAGTCCAGGATAAGTTTGAATGCTGGATGCTTGTCTATCGTCTTGATCTCTTCGATGGACAGGGTTCTCTGGCGGAAACAATAATACTTTTGTTTCACGCTTTGCGACGCCAGGAAAAGCTTTTATGGTGTATCCAAAAATAAATTCAGTAAATGTAAGGAAAACAGGATCCAAAAAGATAAGGTAAACTGATTCAATAATTTAGCAGACTGTGCAGATTTCTCACCTGTCGAGGTCCCGACAAAATGCTCCCACTGTGCTCGCCAGATGTTCTCTGCCAAGACGATTTTCTGTTCAGCCACTTGGATCGTCTGTTTTCTCTCCCCTGTGCAAGTGCCATAAAACCATCGCAAGATTAACACCAACACCTCACAAAACAAAACACCGAAAATTTTGAAGTTGCAAAAGAATATAAATATTTTGCGTGTTGAACAGTTTCGTGCAAAGTCGATTGCTCCTTCCAAACGAAACAGAGGCCGAAACTTGCCAGGCAGTAACCTACAATGTATGAACGGGTTTGAATTTAAACGTATCAGAGATTGCTAAAGAAAAGGTCTATTTTTATGGACTAGGAAATGTGTGGCGATCTGTTCTTGTACCTCGCAGGTTTTGTCAGTGATCCTCTGCAGCCCTGCAAACTTGAGAAGAAACTGCGCCTTTTCTTTGCAGGCAATCACTGAAACAAAACACGAAACATCGATTAATACAGACAAGGTTGTCACTCTATACAGGAGATGGAATTCAGTAAACATAAACACAAAGTCAAAAATGATTTACAGCATTGTAGACACCCTGACATACCCTGTGAGTCAGGATTGATTTTTTGAAGTGAATTGCTGTCCTGACTAGATTCCTCTTCTGCCTGCAGAATCAGACGCTGGCGACGATCCACCTTGCAACAAAACAGGACGACAATAAGAGGTTAAGAACTGAGGTGTAACAGAGGTGTAATAACAAACAGCAGTATCCTCCACGACAAAAGATTGAATTGAAATACCAAAATAAACTTACCAATCCTCGCCTAAGAGACTCAGCAGTTATATAAGCTTCTTGAACGCCTTCTGGGACAGATTCTGGAGGAGTGTTGTTAGCTGAAAATTTAAAATATTCCCTATAGGTAACTGAGCGAAAAATTTAAAAGCACTGAAGTTTGAAAACAAAAACTGCTTTGTAGAGAAACATGCAGTGCTGACGGTTCTACTCACCAAATAGAACTATCTGGTCCCTTAACTCCTGCGAGTGCCAAATAAGGGCAGCAAAAGCAGATTTGACGGCCTGGTCTACCAGGGGACCTCCGATGAATGGACCGGGAGCCTTCTCACGACACCTAAAGGAGACGTTAGACGGCATGCTTCAAAAAGAGCGTGACAATAAACAGGAACGGTTTAGCGTAAGCTACCGCATTGAAACATTACCACATTGTCGAGGCATTTAAACGCAAACCAACCTATTAATTAGTTCTTCGATAGCTCCATTATCTCCACCGTCAAATCCGTGCAAAAAAGAGTTGACGGAATTCTCTACTGAAGAAGCTGTTGTTGCCTATGAAACAAGCAGAGGAAAGTGGTTATGTCATGAATACTTAAGGGTTATAAAAGTTCAGTGAGCAATAAATAAACTGAAAATGACTCACATGATGACCAGAGAGAGATCTTTGCAGCTTGCCTGTCATGTATCCACCACGGAAAAGTGTTGTCCAAATTTCGCTTTGTAGCAACTTAGTTTCTTCTTCATTGTCAACATCCGAAAGAGTTGGGGAGGCTAAATGAGATAAATTTCACCGTCAATTGACCACATTGTAGACAGTTTGGAATGGAAATATTATTTCGAGAATGAAGATGATAGTTGAGTGAAACAGTATTTTTCCCCACAAAGTTCATTCTAATTTACTGGGCCCAGTTGTTCAAAGGCCGATTAGCGCCAACTCAGGGTCAAATTTTAATCTGGGTTCCTTTATTCGCTTGTTCAAAAACTTTTTTCAGATAATTTTCTCTATTCTTTTTAGAGCATCCAATCTTTAAATTGTACAGAAAAGAATGATACTGAATTTTTAACTGATCAGATTTCACCCCAACCCTGGGTTATCTTACCCCAGCTTTGAAGAACCGGGTCCTGAGTGTTTTGTACAATTAACTTGATAAATGAACTACGCTTGATAGCTCTCGTAAATGAAATTTTGACTGGTAGTAGGAATTTGATTGGATAAGACTTTTTAAGAATCTAATTAAAATATCGGTCATTTATACATGTCTACCTTTCCTACTATCCAAGGCCGCACTGCACAGCTGACCAAACAGACGAGCCATTCCAAGCTGCAGGTCGAAAATCCACGATAGAGCCACATCTGGTGAACCTTTTGCAGTCACCTGACGAAATTCAGAATATTTCTATCGATTACTATGGGGAGAGGGGATGGGAGGGAAAGAATAGGATGAAATTTGACATCATTTTAATTACCGTGAATTTGTATCCCCATTCGTTATTACTGCCATCTGAATGGAAATTAAAAAGCAAGCGGTTTCCGGCTTTGAATGTATAACTCTGCACAAACAAACAAACAAAACGGTTGGCTGATGAAGAGACTGTATTTGAACAATCAAAACGCTGAGAAATGGAAAAAAGTCTTAAATACGCGGAAAAGGGCGGACATTTAAAATTTGGCAGACTAATCCGAATAGCTGCCATTGATATAGACAGAAAGGAACCACAGAAAAGATCTTGTCACTCACTTTTGGCCACTTCTCAGTGTCAACCTTCTGATCAAAGCGTTTCTTGTTACCATTTGAATCTGTAAATTCCAAGTAATCATATCTGCAAGACATCGAAGTCGAACTCTTAAATTGATTTCATAAAAACTAACATTTATGTTGACGAGCCTTCTTACTAAAAAAATTAAATCTGTAGGTTTTATCTCGCAATTTCAACAAAACGTGCGCAAAATTCAAATCTATGAGTGCACTAAGAAAATCCAACCTTCTTTCAGTTTCACAGCGCGCATCAAAGTCAACAGTAAATTCCGAGCAGCCAGGACAGTTAAAGACCTGAAACAATTAAGAAAATGGCGATACTGAGTACATAGGAGTTTAACACAAGAGTGAAAATGACAAAAGGAGCAAAGAAAAACAACAATAAAGAGCTGTACACAAATGTTCAAATCCACACCATTTTAACATCCAGGTTATTTTCATAATTATGTGCAGATTCCATCTGCCATGTTCTGAGTACAGTCTGACCCACTGTCTTGTTCCATTCTTCAGAATCAATCTGATGGAAACAAATTCAAGCAATCAAGATTACTCACCAAACACAAAGTATCAGAAATCTGAATTAAATCTATTGCTTATGACAACGAGTCTTTCAAAATTATGAGAGTATTTGATTTCCGAATTTTTTAAGCGCTTATTTAAGTTTGTATTGAAAAAGTATTTACGAATTAAACAAAACAATCACAATCTAAAACACTTATGCAGGGACCGCGCAGAGAGGGAGGGTTGGGGGTTGGGGGTTGGGGGTTGGGGGTTGGGGGTTGGGGGTTGGGGGGGCCTTAACCTCCCCCCCCCCCCCCCTTTTTTGCAAAAATAAAAATAAATTATTAAAAATAACGGAGCCAAAAATAGCCCCCCCCCCCCCCCGTCTCAAAAACTTGCTGCGCGGTCCCTGCATAAACTAGCCGGGATGTTTCAAAAATCCTTACTTTGAAGAACAGCTGTGGATACTTGTTTGAACACTTCTTCAACTCCAGAGAAACTGGCTGTAGATGTCTTAGTACTGGCATACAAATGGAATCCACGTTTGTAAATAGATTAAGAAACAAAACCTACAACAAATACAACAAATATAATGATTATTATATCAAGTCAAATGAATCTTATGTAATATGAAAACGAAGCTCTATGCCAAGACTACGATGACAGTATGAAACCCATACAAAACTCACCAGCTGTCTCATGGCTGCCGCGACATACGAATGTTCAAGTCTGTCTATTACAACCAATTGGTCTGAAGCGTCATTCACAGCCTGTAGTGACATGAACACTCTGTTGGCCAGAATACCAACATCTAGAACAACAAAACACAAAATGTAAAATCAGACTTCCACAAACGCATCAAACCAAATTATCTTACCAAATTTTACATCGTTTAATAAACGTGTGCAGTATTCACTACAACATGCACTTGATAATCTTGACATGTAAAACTTACACTCTATTATAAGATCCGTGGCGACATTTTGGCCAAAGGAACTCCCAGATTTCATTTGTGTACTGCACCATGTTAACAGACTCCTTTGCATTGCACACAACAGCTGAACAAGGTTGGATGTCGATTCGCTTTGGTTTCCATCATCTGCTGCTGTCACGCAGTTCAGGCTCTGAATGTAAAATTTAAGAGAAAAGGTTTGCTATGAAAACAGATTTTGAAAAGTGCAAGTAAGTGGAACAAGGCGACAGAAATACAAATGAAATTGCACAGATAAGATCTTAACACACCTCTTGATAAGCCACAGACAACAACGTTGTCATGACGGCAAGAACTTGTCCACAGTCAAATCCTCTCTAGATATGACAGAAGAAACTGTTTTTTGTAGCATTTTAACCGACTGCATGCATATGCTGGACAACCAAATGTTAACGTACTTGCTGCTGGGTGTGTCAATCTAATTGAAGATGGTCCTTCTAGGTAGACGGTTCATTTAGTATAATACTGCAGATCTGAAGTTCTTTCAATTCTAGATGATTGGTTCCCCTTGTATCGACTGATCACGTTATCACCCACAATCGTGTTTTCATTTTGAGTTAATTTTTCCTTTTTCCTCCTTTTTGAAAAACGTTGAAAAAACCAAGGGGTTTTTCATTAAAAGAGTTTCTCCTAATTTCTTAACTTAGAGATTTGTTATCAACTCATGTTACTGATTGATTCTACTTGGTCTCATCCTAACCCAATACTACCAGCTCGTTGAAACCTAATTCGACTACCTCTGTCACAATATCGGGAAGTCCAAGAAGACCACTGGCATCTTTATTACTGAAAAATCTACAGAGTGACTCAAATGTGAGTCCCAGAGATGCCGCCTTCTTTTCTTCCATCACTTGATCCACCATAGACAACAAGTGACTCCGCCTTGTTTTCGAGTCTGGGAAGAAAATCTCTGCTCCTGTTTCAAGGACAGATAAAATGATATTTCTATCAACATGATTTCAAACTGGGAGTATTACGAGTGTCAATGTAGAGCAGGGTTGTTCCTAGACAAAACTCAGGGTCGTCGGTATCAGCAACAAACTGATTTATTTCCACGCAGTTGGCTTCTCGATTTTACAGCACTAAGCTTCTTCACACTTCTCTGTTTTTTTTTATGAAACTATCGCTATTATATACATAAAGTCCAAGGATCTAGAAACTTCTATAAAGAACTAAATTTAGTAGATTAACACGGTTTCTAAATCTGAGTAATTAAATAAGAGACAGAACGTTCCAGAATGCTCTTATACAAGAAGGTCACAGCTGGATGACTTCGGGTTCTAGACTGTTCTATAGAATGCTCTAGGACTTAACTTTGACAATTTTTCGTAACTGAGAGAAATACTAATTAGAAATCATACGTAAGTCCGTTTATAAAGACCAGTTTAGAAATAGAATAACGTACAGATATGATATCTACACTGGTAGTGTTGCGTTGTGGGAAGTTAGCCGTAGAGTTACCTTCTAAGATAATCAGTTTTGAAATCTGATGAATCTTTTCATCGTAGTACCCTTCGTTATCATCCACAACGTCACATAAGTGGGCAAATACTTTGGAGGACAGTTCTTGTTGCTGAGAAAACCAAAACAATATTCATTATTACCACATTTACATGCAAGGGAATGAACTACTGACGCGGCTATCACCTTTTCAAATGCTGTCTTATCAGAAGAGTCAGCTGCCAGTTCTCTAAGGTTGGACTTTAAGCAAGGGAGGCTTTGGTAAAACAATCGAAGAAGCAGCAGGCAAGATGCTATGATTTTCTTGTGCTTTACTCCCCTGTGAAGAGACACAATATGTAATGTTTCTTGAAATACACATGCGTTTTTATGGCAACTGTTCCAATGGCACATGGTTAACAGTGTACTTTACCTGCGTGTTACAAGTGTGTAAACATCCCAGACCAGTTCAAGACTCACACTACTCATCTCTAGCTGACCCTCCTGAAATATTACACACAAAACAAACTCATGTTACACTGAAAATCTAGGTCTAAGCCTGTTTGAATCTGAATTTTATATATCACTACTCATTTATAAATATATCCAAACTCATTTTCTGTTTGGTCACTGCTGTCACATTGCACATACCTTTTCTTTATACAGAGGGGGATTTTTCGGTCTTGATTTAAGGTGAATCTGTAAAATATAAGATGTAACTGAAACTATACCAAATTAATTAAATTTAATCTTTAATAATGACTATATTGCATAAAATCATCTGTCAGGAAACACAAGAAGCAATTTGAAAAATAATAAGGTTTGTAATCTTCTGCTGTCTACCTGGTCCTTTGCCATTTCATCAAGAAATAACAAGATTCTAATGAACAAAGTTGAACCTTCCACTATGTTGCTTGAAGGTAAAGGGGCAACTTCATTCTGGAAAAAATGTTAAAAATAATTTCTCTTTAAGAAGAAGATAAATTAGAGAAATCAAACCTAACTGTGATACTCTTACCAGTGAAGTTACTCATTAACTGGGAGACCTGTTATTCTTGCCTGAAATTTTGTTATCAAACATTAATAATAAATTCAAAAGAGATATTCACATTACCAAGTTCAACTCATCACTCAGTGGACAGTCGGGTTTGACTTCATAACCAAAGAAGTTGACTCCCAACACTCCTATCCTCTCAGCACTTTCTTTCCTTGCTCCTAAAAACTTGACTACAACATACTGCAGTAAACAACAATAATAAAAATAAATAAAAGCCTTAAAAAATAGTTTCAATCACCATTTATTGCTGTTTATTGAAAGGTTAAAAGAAATTTATCTGTGAAACTGTCTCAGTCTTGATGCTGAGATGGTGATTAAAATCATCCAGAGTAAAAACCAAAAGCTCATGATCAGCAGACAATACCTTCCCAGTCACAATTCTATCGACGTGAACTTCCACCTCATCCCTGAAAAGTCAAAGGAAATAAATCACTGTATCTACAGTTTTCTTTCATTATGTAATTCAATGATCCCATATGAAACATGGCATTCAAAATGATGCAGAGAAAAGATATTACCACAGAACACAAGGAAGTCTTAAGAGGAAAAAAAATTTACATATGAGACAAAGTCTTTTAAAATGGTAGAGAGATACACACTATAAGCATGTTTAGCTAGCATGTACACTAAATGATTTTCTTTGTTCTGTCAACTCACAAGTACTTGTAGAAAATCATAAAATTAAACATACCAGTCCTCTTCTGTGGTGAAAAAACCAACTGGCTCATCATTACCAAACTCTGATTTGCCCTTACAACTATAAATGAAGCAACAACAATTGCATTTTTAATTAATGTTGTTTCTATGTTGTCATGAACAAAACATTTCATAAAAAAGTTGACACCCTGAACACATGAAGTTAGATACTGGTGAACCTCTGTAACTGTACAACTTTAGGATCTAAACAGACCTTGCAACATATTCAGAGTATTTAGCTTTGGTCCAGTCATTGTATTTGCTCAATAAATCTGTTTCATGTCCTCCTCCTTCTTCTTGTTCTTTCTCTTTTTCATTTCTGAAGCAAAAGAAATAACATCAATACTTTGGTAAAGGCTATCTTTCAGTCACCATTGACCCCCCATCACCCTGACAAATGATGCCTCCATTAAATTACTGTTAAACTATTACCAACTTTTATTTGTCAATAATTCTTCTTTTACTCATTCATTTTAATTGGAATAATTATTGTTATAAAAAGTCTCAGTTATCACCAATCATGACACTCTCCATATCACATAATACAGATGGACAAAAAGTGAAGTAACTTTTTCACAAATAAAACCGATTGAGGTGTAGAAAGATCAATGGTTAGTCATTCTTGAGCCCAGTGACTCAAGATTACCTAAAGGATATTGTAACACAGTTGGAGTCTCTGTGCAGTAGGAAGGCATAATTCCAAAGTGACTTCCCTTGTCAACTATTTTAAATGTTGCCTTTTTTGGTGATTAATTTGCAGGTTTCATTACAGTTAAAACTAGTTAGGAATAGAAAGCTTGCAAAAACCTCTTTTCATTATGTACCTTTTAAAGTCATCCAGCACAAAAACCAAGCCATGCGAAGGTCCAATTGCTCCTTTGGACACCTATATAATGAAACATATTCATTGCATGCTAAAGCAATCAAACCTTCCCTTAAATTTAACAAAGCAAGGCATCAAAACATTATAGTGATGCTCTAAGGTTCAAGGATGACAAAAATCATACACTGGACTTTAACTTGTAGCTTACCTTGATGATTAATCTTGTTAATTTTACACGAACTGATGAAGCACTTGAAAACATCATTGACACTCTTGTCTTTCCAGAATCTGATAAGAAAGCTTGAAAAAAGAAAAACAGGTTTTACATATTGGCAGCATATTCACCATAGAGAACAAATGCTGCTATATATGTACTGAAATAAATTGCTTACTCTGTTATTAAACCTTTTAAATAAAATATCTAGATAAGAACAATTTAGCTTGGAGAACAGAGAGAAGATGAATTACCTTCAGAAGACCAGTTGTCTGTTAAAACATTTTCTGGTTTTGAGAGGTTGTCTTTGTGACCCCCATCACAAGATGACAAGGACATCTTTAAAATTGCACCTAAGGGAAGTAAACAGACAAGCAGTAAGACAATTTACAACTAGTAAAATCTACATTTACAAAAAGACAAACATTTTCTTGCTTAAATGCCTATTTGTAACACTATAAACTTGCCCACTGTATGTAAGGTGTCTTTGAGTTATGGTTTACACCAAATGCCAGTTTTAGGAACAGTATTCTCACCAAAAAAGTTAATCACTGGCTTATTTCCAAATCCAATAAAGTCAGATAGAAGTCTCACCATGTTGCTTTGTAGCTTTAAGTTGAACATCTTCCAAGGATTTCACAATTTCTGCTGCAGGAAAATCTTCATAACCAATTTCTATGAGGATGTAAAGGCAAAATATCAATCTGTTGTCTACACTGAAGATGGATTATTCTGCAGTGCTAGGTGACATTTTATCAATGAAACCTAAATACATTATTTCAATGAACAATTATACTTCATCACTTTTGGATTGAGTATGATAAGTAATTACAACTTTTTATTTTCAGTACATGAAATAACAAATACAGCTAAGGTCACTGACATGATCATCATTGTAGCAAGAAAGAAAACAAAATTTATTTCCTGTATTACTCACCATATAATAATTTAAGAACTTTAAAAATACTTTTTAAATTTCCACGTGCTAAAGAAAATTCCAATAAAATTTTTAAACTCTCTGGTTGAATTGCTCCCTCAAACCTGAAAGAAATTTTAAAATAACACAGATTAATTGTTATTTAAATTAACAAAGAGAACATGTCTGGAAAACACAAGTTAAAGAAATAATTAGATAGAGACAGTGGAAATGCTTTGCAATGGACACCACAAAAAGAGTAGGATAAGAGATAAAAACTAGCATGTCACACAACCACAAAAAGAGTAGGATAAGAGATAAAAACTAGCATGTCACACAACTGCCACAGAAGTGAATAAACTACTTGTACATGAACACGAAGAATGAGTAACAAAGACATAAAGAGATAAAAACTAGCATGTCACACAACTGCCACAGAAGTGAATAAACTACTTGTACATGAACACGAAGAATGAGTAACAAAGACATACTTTGACCATCACACCAATTTCTATATCTAAAAAAGAAAAAACTAACAAAATACATGTACACCTCACCTCACAATAGAATGAAGGAAATTTTCAATCTCCTCAAGAACATTTTGAGAGAGGGCAACTGGTCTGTCTGGTGATGTTAACGATAGTGACATTGGCTTCATATGGCTCAATGCTGACCTACAGTAAGTCAAATCAATGTATTCTGTGAGTGCATTTGAGCCAGCAGTGCCCTAAATGAGTGAATACCAATACTACCAGCACTTACTTTGTGTGAGACAAGATAAGATCCCTAAGGTGAGGAGCCATTGGAAGGGCTGCAGTGGCAGTAGCTCCAAGAACTGAGAGGAACCACACTGCCGATGCATCACCAACACTCATACCTTTACTTTTTAAGACTCTGAAATACAATTCATCAGAGACACTTGAAGCAAACTGTTACAGTTGTAAGCCAAGATATTTAAATAACATTTCGCTGCTGGAGAGATGCAAATGAGATCTTGTATATTTCTTTATAGAAATGATTTATTTTAATCCTTAATAATGCAAGATGCTCTCAATTAAGAAACACTTTTCAGGTATTATTGGAAATTTCAAGAAAATATGACAATAAGTGAACCACATGCTTTTCCTTACATGTGTATGATGGACCAAACCATTGAGATGGGTTAACAAAAGCTAACAAAATCATGTTTATTAATTTGCACTGGCTGAGTGAATGAAAAGGTGGAATGATTTTCTAAAGAAAAAATTAGTCAAACTCCCTTTCCTAGTGTTGAAAAAGAGGTGTCACCTGTATCCAACAGCTTTGATTCCACGAATTCTTGTATCACAACCATCACTGTGACATCTTCTAATATTGATCTGTATCACTTGAAATGTGCACAAAAAACAACAACTCTTGTTTCAATAAAGTGTATGGAGGTTCTTAGGTAAGTAAGGAACAGCTAAATTCCTTTTTATGAAACAATCAACTTATGAAGAGTATGTTACTTCATTATCTAGTAAATGTGTTTAAACAAACGTTCATTATTACTCACCTGGATATGGAATTTTTACATTTTCTACTAAAACAAAATCCCCATTGACTTGGCTAAAATTAATAGAAAATTTCAAAGTTCATTTATCATAATTTCTGAAATACATGTAGTGTTTGTTTGCTTCTCAGTGATTGTCAAATGTTCTAACATTACTAATATAACTGTGAGTAGTGTAACTAGATGAAACAGTTTAAAAAGTATGCTAGATCCCCTTTGGCTAGCATTTAAATGTTTCCTTAGACCAAATGTATTCTAATTAATAAAAACCCCCAACATCTGGTTTGACAGTAATTGTTACATACCATACTGGTTCAAGTGAGAATGATCAGTATAAAACGCTCAGTTTAGAATTGAGTTTTGTTATATTTAATAATTATAAAAAGTTTTCCCTACCTTGATTTCAAAATTTGGAATCAGATGTTTTTATTCACAGTACTGAGAATGCTCTTTAACTTGTGTTATAAAAAGAAGATATAATTGAGGACAGATGACACTTTCATTTGTAATACCTTGGAATTCTGCAGTCACTAATTTCTCTCAAATTCTGTTCATCTCGTCCTGCTGTGACAACAACATGTTGTGGCATGTAACTCTGATCAGAAGAACCTACATTTATTGACAGCTGTTTGAGAACAACATTTGGCCGCATTCGCAACCTGAAACATACAACAGGAGAACACCACAAAAGTCATGAAATTCTTGGATGCCCTTGTTAAATCTTAACACCTACACATATTTAATAATATGAAACAGCAGACTGAACCACATTACAGAACAGGCAATATAACCAAAAAAAAAACATAAAAGAGAAATAGCAACATATTGGAATTCTGCAGTGGAACTTTCATGAGTTGGCTCTTTCTGTGTTGATTCCAGGTCACATTCGAATTTTGTGTATTGGGTTTTATGGACTGAGGAAGATAACAGACCCTAGATAAAATCCTGGCTAATTGACAGGAGTTCAAGCAACAAACTCAACCAACATTTGACATCAGGGGTTGATCATCAAACCTGGGATTTCATCATTGCATCATCACTAACCCTCAAATAATAAGGATTTAAAATTGGAAATAGTATAAGCAGCATTAATGCAACAGTAATAAAAATGATAGTTTTTCCTGTTTAGTAGGATGAACATTACCTGATCCAGTGTGACCTTGCAGGTCCATCTGACTGCCAGTATGAACTTGCATCCCCATTAGTTAACCTGAAACATTCACAAGACAGAATATAGAATGCAACTATACTTTTTGTTTGTTTCTTTTCACCAACAAAATTGGATAAGAACCTGAAGAAAGAGTGCTTTTCTTATCTGAAAGCCTGTGCTACCTGGATATATCTCCCTTGTTACTGGAAACTTCAAGAGTCATGTAACACTTCATTAAAGGCCTGAGCACTTCACCTTCTTCAACTGAGGGAACCTGTTTCTTTACTTCAGCTGACAAGATAAGATAAAAATCATTTTATTTCAAATGACTCTAAAACATTAGACTTAACTGAATTGTATGCAGAAATAGAGCGGCTACAGTTGAGAAATCAGCATTCCAAACATCTTTATGCAATAAAATCAATGAAAATGTACTGGTAATATATGTTTGTAGGAATGGACATTTGATGTTGAAATGTTGTACCTTTTTCCTTTAGTGCCTCTATGTGTGCTTGTAAAACTTTCAGTCTCATCTCAGATGTATTACAGAATCCATCCAAGGCTGGTAAAGGAAGAGATGTACTACTTGCTCTGTTTCGCAGCAAGAACTACAACATCCAAAAATGTCAAGTCAATACATTGAAGTAAACTGATTTTTCAGTAATCATTCTCAACAAATACAAAAAATGGTTTGGAACCCATTGGAGTTTGGAGTCGCTGGGTTGTTGCAATTAGTGACTGAAGTTTTAAAAACCTAACCATCAAAGTCAAGAGCTAGAATAGGCTACTCCAACAGGTGAGAAAAGAAATAACACAACTGGAATTTAAAGTGTTGAAAGTTTTACCTTCAGGAGTTTTTGACCGTGATTCATAACAGCCTCCTTATTGTCAGCAAAAGCATCCAAAAATCCTACATTATTCCACAAAGTATCAAACAGAGGACTTATACTAAGTTAAAGCTGTGAAACAGCTCATCTTTTCCAATATTGATTTGATTACACACATGTAAAGTACACCAACTTCCATATTGTTTTAAAATTTACAAGAAAATGATCATTACTAGTAACAAGGATTTTTAAAGGTTAATATTTTATTTGCTATTTGATCTAAGCTATTCCTGGAATCCCAGTGGAACTCAAAATTCATTTCCCAACAATCTTTCTTTCCAATAAACAAAGAGGGAGAGTTGGTCCCCTAAGCAAAGGGGAAAATTTTCACTTCTGTACCTGGTGTTAGACAGCAGTTTTGCAGTGTCTTGATGGAAGTCCTTAAATCTCCTTTGGCACTGAGGCCACCTCCAAGGGTTTGAAGAGTCTGTGATAAAAATTTAACTAAAATGTTACAACTGTTGATTGAGTTTGGCTAAATCAGACCACTTTGAGAAAAATCTGTGATTATATACATGACTGATTAAACTAATAAAAGCTTGCCGGCTAAGAGATTGAACAATGTGTATGAGGTTTTGACACACATAATACATTTTATGTAATTTCCTCAATTAATACCTTATTGCTTCCTAGTAATTATTATTCAGTTAGAAACAAACCTCTAAAAATGTTTCTACATCTGCAAAGCCTTCTCCATCAGCATCAAACTGACTGAATAACTACAAATAAATTTGAAATACGGAACAAAAATATCAATTTTATGATGAAACTCATTACTAACTGTTCATTAGTTCAAAGTTTAACTGAAATGCAATTTATGTTTGACTCCACCAAGCCATTTTTTGGGCCTAATTGGTAAGCAGAGAGTGAAACGGCTAAACTCAAGCCCTGGCACCAGTACTTTACAGTACTCTATACTTAGACAAAACACAATCATTTTTGGTCATCTTCTATGACTTTCCATGACCCAAACCAAAATTCCATGACTATTCAGGCCCAGAGAAATATTTTGCAGAATTCAATGTCCTTCAAGATTCTCAGTAATCTAGACAGGCCCTGTAGTTGATACCATGACTGTTTAATTTTTTCTCACAGGAATTTACCAAACCAAATGGATTCCATGTTGTTGAGTTAGTTACCTACTGTACATAATAAAAGATATCAAATTGAAAAAGGAAATCAGAGGTACACTGATCCATGGATTATTTATCTTAAAACACATGTTTATGTTACATTATTGTATTTCTCAGAACCTAACCTCTATGCACTCCTCCTTACTGGCTCCCCTTCCTGTCAGCATGTCAGTGAATTGTGATAGACTGACATATTCCTTTACAAGTGAAAACAAAGTAATAAACCAGAAAATTATTTCAACAGAAAATATACAATTCTTTGCCACTTTTCCCCCTATGAACTGTCCATGCTCACTTCAGGCACTTAACTGGTTACACTTTCCTTTTGAACTATAGAGCTCTGCTATATGAGTTCCACAAGTTTTACCTAACTTTCACCCTTAATTGCCTAAGTGAGGACTAAGTCATCATTGCTCAACCTCAATATATCACACTATTTACTTAAAAGAGTGCACTGAGCAAACCTCATGTCTGGAATTTCTTTCTTCCAGCCACCGTATAATACTGCCTGAATGTTGCTGCATAAAGGATTCATTTGGTTCCTCTCTAAACAAACAACACAAGTACAGTGTTAATAAAATTTATTTTTTTAAGTAAACCTAAATTATTACTCAAGTACCCTAAAAGATAAAGCTGCATACTGCATAGGGAACAGTTATAACAAATAGCATGAAATCTATATAGCATGGAGGACATAACTGGTAACAATCAATTCATTTTAAAACAACCAAGTGTTACAGGAATTTCTCACTAGTGTTTATTTAAGCTATGTCAAACCAAAACTAGAAAGATTAAATTCATAGAGAATATCCCTCCCTTCCAAAAAAAAAATAAAAAGGGAAAAAGTGAAAAAGAAAAAACAATTGCAGATATATTCTTTTTGAACTGTTTTGTTGGAGCATGATCTCACATCAGTAACAACTTAAAAAATTACATACATTTTGGAAATGCTATAAAAGAAAACAATAACTGAATACACAGAGTTTGTAATGTGAAGCTATGCTGCTTCACTTGTGCAGTGCAGTGAAAGAAAATAAAGTATATTTACTGAGGAACAATTAAAAAATATACCAAACATAAAAAAAGCTAAATTAATGTCTTACTTGATCTTTGAGGCAGCTTCACGCAGTAAACCATGATCAAATAACACAGAAAGGTCTAAAGCTCCATCAGTGATCTCCCCTAAAGTCCCAAGAAATAATTATCCTCACTAAGTGCATAAATTACTATTAGAAAGTGAAAACTAAAGATGCACTTAATAAAATGGAAGTGTGACAACTTCCTTAATAGTGACATAACCCCATCAAATGGTTGTATGACATTCAAATTTCAAAGAGAAAGTAATAGAGTTTGCTATACAAAGAAAAAACACAATTACCTGAAGATGGACTTGTCTCTGTTCCATCCTACAGAAATAGAAATTGTAAATTATCTGACAAAACAATGAGCACTTAAAGGATGACTTTCAATTTTATGTCAGATAAATAAATAATGAAAGACAGTTGACTTCTGACTACTCCAGTATGTACCAAAGTCACTTTGGAGGTAAACCTCATCAAGAATTTGAGCTAATGAGGGCTACCTGAACATGGAAAATGGCCTGAAGAAAAAAAAGGCTTGAGGCTCTAGTAATGGAAGGTTTCAGTGACAAGGATTCTACAGTGTTGATTAGCTAGTGAAGGCCTTGTGATCTTCTTAGGCATTTCAAGGTTTCTCTATCCATTGATGTAAAAAGATCCAACTTTAATACGATACATTAGAAAACTGCTAGTTTACAAAGATTATCAGAGACTTAATAGACTGACAGCATGCATTATGTTGACACTATTTACTTCTAGCCTGACTCAGAGAAACTGAAGATAACCTAAGGAACCAATGGATCATCACAATAATCTCGGATCAATAACTTGGGGTTGAAGCGTTCTGAAAAGCTAGTGGTATCCAGGGTTGCTAAACTTCTGGAAATATTCGCTACTGTAGTCCCTACACCCAGCTGTTGGGAACAGCTTCCGTTCACTCGAGAAAGGTAGTCACTACGTGCAATGAGTTATGTAAATGTAGGTTCTTTTAAGGCTAATTAATTGTGTTTGTATCAATTGAGGCACAATGAGTTCAAGAACTGCTGCACTTGTCGCTTAATCTGCTGGTTATAAAATGTTAAATCAAATTAGTCCTATCAATTCTAAGGATGTCATAATCAATTTTTCGGTAGGACTTTTTAAGTCGGTGCATTTCGTCGAGGTCAGATGTGACCTGTATCCCATAGCTGGTTGCATCAACATATAGCCGAAGAAACATAAAATAATACCTCATAGTACTCGTTTTCATCGTCTTCTCCGTCGTTAACGCCTCCAGCTGTTACGTTTCCCATATTCTATAGCTTTTTCAAACGAGTTTTCTTCCTGGTTTTGCACATTCTACCAGCTTCGCCATTTTTATCGAAACCAACATGCCCAGTCCATCCCTGCGCTGGCCAATAGTAGTTGAGCTGGACTGGGTCTAAGAAGCAGCTTTTACTCGGTAAAATCGCCATTTAGATACACATCAAACATTTTTCCCGCAGTAACTCAGCATGATCAAGTTAGACTGCAAACAATCCCTTAACTTACGGTTAGCCCTTCCATATTAGTGCTAAAGGACGCACGTTTCTCCGCCCGCGGGAAGATTTCAGACGAGTTGGGGAGAGATTTGCCGGGGGTCGAGCAGAGGTCTCTTATCTAGTCATGTGTTTGCCAAAACGGTCCCAGCGGGCTCGCGTTCTTCCTGGCCTCATATTAGAAACCTTTGGCAGTTAGGACGACAACGCCAAGACAGACATCGATTTATAAAATAATTTATATTTTTAGTTGGAATCTCGCGAATTACTGGACGTGTTTACTATTTATTACGGCGCCTCAAGATAACCTCTATCTTCTGCGCATCATTTATGTGAGCCTACCCGCACACTAATGATTCCCTCTAAGCACCAATAATAAGTGCCTACTCGCAGACTAATGATTCCCTCTGTCTTCTGAGCACTGATTATGAGGGCCTACTCGCGGAGTAATGATTCCCTCTATTTTCGGGGCGAGTGCAGTGGAAATGGGCAGTTCATTGTATCGCCAAAAACTAAGGTCTAGATTTCTATTCGATTTAAACGGAGAGACCTCTTTAGTTTCACGCGGAAAAGGCAAAAGTATTACATTCAGTCCAATGTTTAAGTGGGCTAAAAACATACCTTTACCCCTCACCTATGAAAGTGAATACAAAATTAAGAATTACAGCTATTTAACAATGCTAAACGACTAAAACAATATATAATTTCATTGTACTACATAAGCAGATTGTTTATTCATAATTCGTATCCTTTATTTCTGTCACTTTTACTGCGAACTGACGCCATTTGAGCGACATTGTTGAACATGCGTAACATTCTTGGCGCCTTTAGTACCTTTTTCTACAGCAGTATCTCGAAACATTACACGGTGAAGAATGAAACGTAATCTCTTGACAGTGTTGAAAATAATGCCTCGTGAACGAATAATAAAAACCATATGGTTATGTAGTTGTTACATCTGCCTCTCCATTTTCTTTGGAATTAGCTCTGAGCCAGGGTAATAATGACGGTTCTGTATCAGCTTAAATCTTGACTTTTTTCTTGCCCGATTTTCTGGGTGATTTTCCAGCTGGTTTCTTGTTTCTATTTTGAGCAGCAGGCTTTCCCTTTCCTTTCTTCCCTTTTCCAGCTCCTTTCTTTTTAAACTCGCTTCCTCTAGTTAGTTTTAAAATAGATATGAAGAAAACAGAACATAATCAAATTGACCAGCCATCATTTGATGCAGCAAATAGAAAAAAAAAACATTAAGAACTAGTCGCTGAACGAGGGATTGAGGTGGATGGCAAGAAACACTACCTTCTCTTGAACCCTTGGAGATACGCGGGCTGTATGATCGGAAGGCTTTAGTTTTTCTTAAATAAGAGATGAATCATTGACTTCTAAGTCATTCTGCTATATACAGAACCATTTAAAGGCAATTTAGTATTATCAACTGAGTTGATAACGTAATTGCATATAAACCTACACAGAACTCACAATTCCTACCATCGCTCTGACGAAGGGCTAACGCTCGAAACATCACCTTTTAAACACTACACGGTGGTCAATTTACGTTATTAACTCAGTTAATAAAACTTAATAACCTTGTTATACTCTCCCACCGACGCAGCACCACAGTTTCTTCAGAAAATTACCCCCTTGATTCATTTAAAGGAAAATTGAGAGTGCCTCGAACGTGGGTCAGTCTCCGTACTCAACTCTTGATCCTCTAACTGTTCAAGTATTAATTTAATTTTCGAGTGGAGACTGTCATGTTACCTTTGACCGATACTTAAATAAATCGGTTCTTTTACATTACACTTTAACTCTGTTGGCAGTTTGCCTACCTTTTCTGTGCTTCTGTTATGTGTTGGTTTACTGCCTGGAAGAGTTAAAGCAATTCAACAATTTATATTTGTAACACATGATGACCCTGGCTCCGTAGAGAGAACACTTCGGATCATCTTATAAAGATGGCAACACCTTGAGAGTTTTGACTCTCTCTGTCTGTCCTGTGGGTTTTCACAATATAGACAAACACTACAGATATTAAGTTGTTGTCGCTTCATTCTGATGCAGTAAGTCCAGCACCGATCATATTAACGAGGTGTACCAGGGTTTTTTTTTTTTCTTAAAATCAAACCGTGCCGCAAGAAAATGGTCTCGGTTAAAACCACTCTTAAGTCATAATAAACTTGCGGCGTGAACTAACTTTGGTGGTTGAAAAATCACATTAGCTTCACCTTTCTTTAAAAATATCCCTAACCCAAACGCGTTTTTTTCTCCTCCTCTTTTGTAACCGCTCTCTGTTTCTTCGACGCATGAGTAGAAGAAACAACAGAACTCGACGCTTTAAAGTGTCTACCGCCTTATTGGCGTTTTCACTCGGCACAATTACCTTATGCTTGAGTTTGTGCTTGCACTTGTGCTTGCTAGTGAAAACCAAGCTTTAGCGATTGGGCCATTGACACATAAAGTAACAGTTAGGGAAACAATAAGATGCAGGATTGACAGCCACGTGCACTGCTTCCTCATCAGCTTTCACTGGGCCGTATTATTGCATGCATTCACAATCTTTATTCAAAAGTGACTTTACTGTTGCTTTGCACATGTTCGTGTCAGTTACCTTATTGACATCAAGGGGACCTCTTCTGGCTATTTTCTCTGCCAGTTCTCTGCTTCGGCTCCGTTCATTTGACAAGTCACCCACAACAGGCTCGAACTGCAATTACAACAACAAGGAATTTAAGAAGATCTATTCGGACAATGATAGTCACTTACCTACATTTTCACAATCTTGGTTGAGACACTTCTCTAAAGCCAAGTAAGATGAATCATTCAAATCATTTTCACAATCTTGGTTGTGACACTTTTCCGGCGAAAGCCAAGTAAGATGAATCCCATTCAGGTCAACACACATGAATGGGGACGTCATCACCGCAAGTCTGTGTGATATGGCCCACAGATTTAATTGGAGCACCCCGCAAGGGCCAAAGAAACGGGATGACTGTGTATCTATTGCAAATTTTCTCACAGTTGGTGAGACCAAAGTGAAATTACAAGATCAAATAATCTGTAGAATGACACTTTGAGTGAGTCCGCATAAAAAGAATGCCAATGAATCTGATTGTAGTGGTAGTGTCTTACCCTAATTATCAATTAGCTAGTATATTTCTTTACCTTTCGCTTCTTTCCAGTTTTCCTTGAAATCTTTTCATCACGCTGAAGATTAAATAAATGCAATTAAAACTTTGATATCTGGGTCAGTCTTTTTTTTCCAATGTTTACTGTCAGACATAACAAATACCTCTGTCATAAACTTAAGTATGGATACAAACTTGTACTTTCAAGTGTGCTTCTTGCACAAATTTCTTACCAGTTTTTCAGTAAATTTTCCCAATGATGCAGTAGAGAGTCTGCTGATGTTTAACTTTTCTGAGATCTGAAAAAAATTTGTTCACACTAGTAAATCACTTAAGGCAACATAAACCCAAAAGAACCAAGAATATGCACTCTTTCTTCCTTCCAAAATAATTATTATAAAAGAAGTCACTTTTAACACAAAAAGAACAATCCTTGATGTGCATGTTTGTTTAAGTGCCATTATTCTCCTAAAATTAACACATGAAAGTTTGGAAGTTGAAATGTTGACTTTGAAAGGATTTCAAACATACAGAATCAAGAAATTACCTGTTCTTTGCTTTGTCGTCCAGATGAAGGGGCAAGATCTTTATTTGGAACTAGTAAAAAAAAATCAAATAATCAAAAAGAACATAACTAAGGACATATATCTTTAGAAAGCAAACACCATCCATCACAATTCAATAAAAGTAAGCTTTCACAACAAAACCATGAGCAGTCCCACTGACCAGAAATCTTTCTGTTTCTTGCTATGTTTCTCAGCCTTTGGTATTCATTCTTGGCAACTCTTTCCTTCTTTGCTTCAAATTTTTTCTCAAACTGGTCTTCATATGGATCTAAAATTAAAATTCTTACTTTAAGCATTGGTCTCTATCACTCCATAGAAGTTTTTCTTACTCTTAAAATTTACATTAGAGCACCAATACTGAGCTAAACAATGAGTGTGTTTGAAAAAGAAGGGAACCATGTTCTTTCAAGATGATGGCTGCTCACAATAAATGGAATCAGGAGTCTGGTCAGAGAACACTGGGGCCAGTTCATCCATGGATAAATTGAGTGCTGCTTGTAATTTTTCCAAGAAATGTGATATTCCAGTGAACAATATTTTTCTTTAAACATACCTGACTACAAACCCCTTCTTCACTATTTACACACATGGACAACTTGACAAAGACAAGGAAGCTAAACCATGTAATATTTTGGAGTCACCATCACAAATTTGTGAATTTATGATACTCAGTACCTGCATTCTGAGGAACCTCCAAAAGCCACTCCTGAGTTTCATCATTTCCTCTTTTGTATCCAAAACGTGGCTTCCATTCCTGAAGATACATTTAAATAGGTACAGATACCTGTACAACAGACAACTCTATAGTTGAAGCAGATACAAAAGTATATATTTAGACTTGAAAATGTTCCAGGATAAAAATTGCAAACACAAACACTGAAATTTGCTGAGACTTGGATTTAATTTCATTATCCCTTATGTCAACACAATAGATGTATCTGAATTTTCAACACTGAATACATTATGCACCAGTTTCAAAATGAAATCAACTTCACATAGATGTCCATGGGAAATCAATGCACTACTGCTGAAAAGGTACATCAACTTGGCCCTTACTGCAATCATTATACAAACTGATACTAACTTGAGTGTTTTTATCTAAAATCATCCTCTCACGTTTCTTTTTTGTGATGCCCTGTAAGACAACAATTAAATCACTTGTTATTCATAACTGCATGTGATACTTCCAAACATAAACCTGCTGGTGCAAACAAGACATATTATAATGCCTCCTAGCAGTGAGTAAATCCTCCAGATTCTCAATAGCTTAAACTCTTTTGAAGCTTAAGAAAATATCAACATTAACATAACATTTGAACAACTCAAAGGTGGATGATTTCTTTGTCAGTACCTTTCTTTTGGCAAATTCTTCCCATTTTGAGGGCAGTTTTGGTTTTGGGATCTGAAAAGTCAAGAGATGATGACAATTATCCAAAAAAAAAATGAACTTATAATACATATAAACTGGAACAACGAAAAAAGGTAGATTGCAAGTATTAACTAGCTTCCAATTATCATTAGAAATTAATGAATTGGTCCTAAACACACATGCCTGTTTAGCAAACTTACCGGTCCTATAACACACACACATGACTATTAGACATACTTACACATCCTGCATGTACACATGACTGTTAAACATAGTTACCAGTCACACATACACATACACACACACCCACACATGACTGTTTAACATACTTATTGGTCCTACACATACTGATGACTCTAAACATGCTTACTGGTCCTACACACACGACTTTTTAGTTAACATACTTACTGGTTTTTCTCTGGGAATAACCGTATATGGCTCAGGTAGCTTCCATGAATAAAAATTAAAAAGAAATACATAATGAGTGCTTCATGTCATTCTGATAGTAATGTAAATTAATACATTTGACTATAAACAAAACAGCTTCGTTTTCACTTGTTGTCAACTATCATGGTCAGCTATAGATATACATGCATGATAGAGTCTAACTATCATTGGACCTCATTAAAGATGGCTCATTCAGGATTACACCACCCCTCCAGGTAATAAATAGTTAAACAATTCCTCTCTCATGCACCTTGATAAGTAAAAGGAAATTTGCTTTTTGTTAATGTGAGGTGTGAAAAACAGATGAAATTAAAAGTGCTAGATATTTTTTACAAAAAGCCTAATTCTATGAATTGAAATTGAAAATAGCAACTTCTAGGATGAATGTTATAAATGGACATACCTTTACAACAACAACTCCTTCAGATCTTTCGTGCGGAAGCTGCAAAGGAATCACATTGAAAGAGTGAAAACTTCAACTTGCATGAAAGCTAGTTAACTCTATACATTAACAGCATTTTCCGGTTTATTTGAACAAAGGCAGGATCAGAGTTGTCTAAGTTAGACTAGTAGAGGCAAACAATACTGTGGTACATAAAGCTAATCGTTTTATATTTTAGATTTTTGGTCGACTTAGTTAGATGTTAAATTACACAACACTATGACAAGTCCTTCATAACAGCCCTGACAGCCCTGGGTAAAATTTCTGCACAGCCCCATCCTACATTATACATTCAGTTCTTGGAGAGAGAAAACAGTGACAAAAACAATACATTGCCATTGGGAACAGATTTGTTTTACAATAGTATGGGGCTGTGCAGAAATTTTACCCAGCCTCGTACTAGTTATATTACATACATGCAACAAAATTGTAAATTCATGACTGAAAAACTTCATAGGATTATTTCGTGATACAATACCTTCCAAATAGCATTCAACAGCAGCTGCGTATTATCTCTGGCAAGATTTCTAAGAAAGTCCTCTTTATTTTTCCTATAAATGAACAGGAGTTTTAAAAGCAAAGCCAAGCCTAAATAAATTTTTCTTCTGATTACGGATGAATTTGAAACCATTTCAAGATTTCCCGTCCAATTTTCCACGTGCACAAAAGAAGTAAATTAATGGTTGTAAACTCACCTAAATTCTTGTCCATCAACAGGCTGAAGATCTGTAGCTAATAAATTCCCAATATCTAGGTCTGGTTCTACATCCCTTGTGACCTCTGTTGATCTATATTTCTCTTTATTGCTTTTCTCTGCTAAGGACAAAACTGACGCCACAGTCGAATCCAAGTCACCATCCATGCCGTCCGCCATGTTGAAATACAAATAACCTAGAGCATCATGGGTGATTTTGAGCAAGCTAGGTTACACAGCGTAGTTCCCAGTCGGTCAGCATTAGATTCCATCCACCAAAACCACCTTGGTCGAGAGGGACTGAGATGGAATGATGGACAACTCATGACTTGTTATACTAAATGAAAATTACGAAGCTACGACAACATGCCGACTTATCCCGATGACCTAAGTGTATTATTTGCTTGGGAAATTGCGTCAAAAATTTTTACTCACGAAATGGTAAGTATTAATTAATTGTTCGATTGTAGTATTATAAAACATTTTACGCAATTTTATGCAGATATTTCACGTATTCAAAAGGTGCCCAGATGTTACGTAGTTTTGGTGGATGTCATTAGGGAACATCCACCAAAACTTTGACCAAAACCATCAACAATATATTTTTTTTAATTTTAGCTATAGCCACTGTTAGATGTTCAGGGAGACAAAAGATTTATACCAATAATTAGCAGTTAGTGCTCTGGCTAATTATTTTTTTATGGTGCACAATTGCTGACCGACCAAACGTTCTTAATGATTATCATAACTCATGACACATAGAATAAAGTGGTTTTGGTGGATGTTTCTCTCCATCCACCAAAACCACCATAGCAATTTCTGCTACTTCCTTACAAAAGACTGATGTGACCTGCTATTTGGAGTACATAACCACAATCTATTTCTTTGTATGTAGAGATATTTTGCAAAGTTCTTGAGTCAGCACCTTTTATTACTGAAACCATAATCATAACATGGTGCACAATATAGAATGCAAAAGGTTCTGGTGTGGCAATCATGTAATCTTGAAACAGGAGGGTTCTTAACTGACTTAAACAGACATTTGCAACAAAATCCCAGGTCCAGAAATTTCTTCCACTATTTCTGCTAAAATCATAACCTTTAAGTACAACAAATCAGCACATCAAAAATTGTTATCAGGGGTCTGAAAATCCTATAAATCTTTCACATTTATTTCAAGTAACCTTTAATTTCACATTGATGAATAAGTATACACTCAAGATGCAGAATGTCTTACATTTTACAAATTATTTCCCTTTTTATGGATAGACAGTGAAAGGCCTTTGCCACATTGGTGAATCAAACCATTGTATACCATGCATTTTGTGATTATTGTTTGTTTTTGCTCACAATATCCAGAAAAATGGAGGGGATAAATTTAAATAGCAAATTCTATTAATGGTTAAAATTAAATAACATTGGAAGATCAAATTAACTTTGTACTGTTTAAAATTCAGTTTTGGTTTCTTGCTTATTCCAGCCTCTTAATATTCAAAAGCATTCCTTGTCATTTTTGTGTTCTTTTGTGTAACATAACTTGAAAAACAAACACAGAGAAAGGAAACCACAAAGGATTAAACTTGAAGCTAAAGCAAAGTTTAAGTTGAGCCATAGCTGATCCAAATACTGAGCACTTTATATTGTAACCCATTTAGCAGTAAAGTTTATCTAGTATATGTCTGCCAGCTTGTCACAAGTCTTACTCCTCTCCTTCAAAAGTCTCTATAAATAAATTTTTCTTTGTGGTCCCTAATTGATGATAAGTATATTACAGCTCCTCAATTTCCCTCTCTCAAGACAAGGTTACTCTAAATTTAACAAAGTGATGGACTTGATAAAACTCAAACTATAACTCAGCTGGCTGCTACTTGCAACCTTAATTTCTTGATATCAGTATACAATAATCAATATGTTATAAATAAGAACCCTAATGCTTAATTTTGCAGTGATCACCTTCCTCCTTTTCATTTGCAGACCAGACTGGAACCTCAGTCTATAAGTGTGTTTGCTTGTTTTGAGTGGGGATGGAAGAAAAGGAGTCATGCCGCATAACTGATTTATTAAACCAGATTTGTTCTGTTTATACATGAGTAGAACTACCTTGTTCTCTGAAAGAAATAAAATTTCTTGCATTTTTATCTGTGTTTTGCAGTCAAACTTCCTTGTGTCTTGGACAAGATATCTTATTTTCTTGAAAACAAAATATTTGTTTCCAGCCTTCTGTAATAGGTAAATATAACAGTGTAAGACGAGTGACAGTGTATTTCTCAAGTTATTTTTTGGAATACGACAAAACGGAAGTGTCATAGTGTGATAAGGAGCCAATATATGATTGCTTGATAGAAAGCAAAAAATGCAGAATTGCATATATTTTCTCCTTTGTCAGCAGCATATGTTAGTGAAAAGTTCTTATAATTGTTAACTTCTAACCATCTTCAATTTAGCCAAGATTGAACTGTTATCACGTTGGTCATAAAAGTATTCTGAGATCAATGTCATATGACCCATTCATGTATTTGACCTTTCGAATTAGCAAGCCATAGTTGACAGTAACACAAAGGTTGAGGATAAAAAGAAATTATTATATACAGTACTTCTTCTGCATATTTTCGTTTCCTTTTCTCTCCAGCTGTTCTATCTATGCCGTGCTGGCAATTGAACACTTTCCTTCCCAAAATTAGGAAAGGCACACCAGTAAAAAACGAATTTTTGCTCCTTAAATATCTCGTGCATCTTCCCCGAGTATTTTGTGACTTCTGTCCGAGGAAGGAGGTGTAAGCATTAAGTTAACCCGAATGATTCCACAATTGTGGTATCATCCAAGCCATGCCAGAGGACTTGAACTAGATAAACTAGTGAGAATGCACAATAGCGATAGCAAAGCTTTGTAATGCCAAAGAGCTACATCAATATATATATAAACACCGGTGTTCCCGAAACCTTTGACAGCTTTAGAGAAAGAAAACTTCGTCGTCAATCTTGTTTCAAATTCCGCAATAAGTTTATGCGCCTCATCAACAGAATTGACGTATCCTAAATTATCTGCATGTCTACCATCAAGCAATGGTTCGCGACTTAAAATTCTCGCTATGCTGTTTCTGTTTGTTCCTCAAGAATCATGGGATTTACAGCTTCGAATGTTCGGCTACATCACTTGCGGATTTCCGAGAATCTTCGGTTATGTTTTGCAAGTTATTAAATATTCCATCTCAGTCCCTCTCGACCGAGGTGGTTTTGGTGGATGGAATCTAATGCTGACCTTCCCAGTCCTACTAACTATAGTCTCCTTAGCCACAATGTGAGGGTTATCCTTCATGCCAGGACGGTAACAGTTTGCGTTTACCACACTTAGACTGTCTACAGGAAAAAGTGGATCATACTACAGTAAATACAACTATTTACACTATCCAGTAGATATTAATACCGTTTACAGGTGATACAGTCAAAAGTGGATCATACTACAATAAATACAAGGACGGTAACAGTTTGAGTTTACCACACTTAGACTGTCTATAGGAAAAGTGGATCATATTACAGTAAATACAACTATTTACACTGTCCAGTAGATATTAATACCGTTTACAGGTGATGCAGTCAAAAGTGGATCATACTACGGTAAATACAACTATTTACACTGTCCAGTAGATATTAATACCGTTTACAGGTGATACAGCCGTCTTAGGGACCGGGGAGAGTGAGCAAAAAAAGACCGACATTTATCGATATAGAGCCCGATACACTGCAAATATCAGCCTCTTCCTCTGTTTCATTATTCTATTTTATATAATGGTGTAACACTTTTGATGCGTCATTCATGTACGGTCGATTGCACAAAAGTTTTGTGAGTTGATTAAGTTCTCGGTGGATTAAAGCTTGTGTTCAGTTTTGCCAGATGTGATATTGTCGTTAGATACTTAGATGGATGGTGTGAAGGAGACTCACAGAACAAGTTTTTGGATCACTTTGATTGGTCAGATTAAGCTACACTGTCTACGGTGGATATTTTTTCTCTCTACAGTATAAACAACTATCCACACTGTCCAGTCAATAATAGACACAAACATCTACGCTGTTTCCATTAGATACATACACCTTATTCCATTATTTGACATTATTTTACGAGTCGCGTTGTATTTTCCCCCACAGATTAAATCTGTCAATGGCGTGTTTATTACAGCTGTTACCAAATTTTTTACAATATTTTAAATTTATTTCCACAGGGACACTTAACGATTTGCATAACAAAATTATATAGCTACTTACGATCGTAGTTCTAGAATACACCATGACAGTGCTGCTCTGTTACGAATCGCCTTACGTTTATGAGAAAGCTAATTTGTTTGCTATGCAGAGTCTTTTCTTTTAGTCACTGTTGTTAAATCTGTGAAAAATGTAATCCATCCACTGTGTGGAGACTAATAAACTATTTAAAGTATTGTTATAGAAAATACCTTCATTGACTCACTACTAAACAAGAAAAAAACGTCAACAAAATATTTAACTAAAGGCATCGGTTCTAACTACTAAATAAGAAAAACGTCAACAAAATATTTAGTTGAAGGCATTAGTTCTAAGATAGTTACATGGATGACAAAATTGTCTCACAGTTAGTTGATCATTTGAAATGGATTTGAGGTGAAAAAAGTTATTTGTATCAAAACGAATTTAAAGAGCAATTTGGTGAGAGGAGAATTCAGAAAACTGAGAAAACTAGGACCAAAAAATTGGGACAAGAACTTAATGTGATCTCTCTGCCTAGATTATACTATATTATACTATACTATACTTCTAAAAGAGACGCCGGGTTCTATGAAAGCTTAAATGGCAGCCCTTGGCCGTTCATAAATCTGCTCAGGCGAAATCATTCAGTATGTGTAAGTTTGGGTCGTTTACACTCCAAGACGTGTTCAATATGGTTTGAACCTCCTACTCTACTTAGGAAAAAATCAGTTCATTTGGTCACATGCACTAATTCCTTATGAACATCACATGGAATTTAGTTGTTAGTCCAGTCTCCTGGAACAATTCCGGAGCCATACTTTCCAAATACTGAAATACGGAAAGATATCAATGTTTTTTTTTTAATTGTCGGCTTTTACGGTTGCATTCCATCTTTTTTGTTCTTTTTTGATTTTCTCGTCAAGTTTTGAACATTGTGGGGAATCTCTGAACCAATTCTTCTGATGGATGAAACACCAGGGATAGAACTCAACTGACTACCGATAATAGAAAACCCTTCCAACGGACTTATTATGGTCTGCATGCTCTGCCACCTTTTCTTTCCTTCCTCTTTCATGATGTTCTCTACCTTCGCCTTGCATTCCTCACACATTTCTTCAACTTCATTTGTGTACAGGATGGCCCTCTCTGATTCCTTTCTTCCTTCATCTCCTTCCATTTCAAAGTCTTCCTCATATAGAATACACGAAAGTGAGAAAAGACATGGTTACTCAGGTTATTCGAATCGCGTGCTGATAATTGTGCTTCAAAGCTTTAGTTTGTTTCCCTATTTTCATTCATCCATTGCCAAAAGTCTTCACGGCCTCTCTTCTAAAAAGATAGATGGAAGTGTGAAAAAAGTGAAAAAACAGAATGGTTAATCTCAGACTCACCGTTTACTTTGTTTATTCGCTCCATTTTGGGTTTATAATAAAAATATTCCCAGATAAGGCCACCGCCCACAAGAATGCCAAACAAAGCAAGTAGAATGATGAGAAACTCGTAATCTTCAAATAAACTGGCTGTCTGTTTTACGGTCTCTATCACAGGAACTGAATGAGAAAGAATCTACGAAAAATGGGAGAAAAAAAGTGATAATAAGAAAAGTTTTCCTGGAGGAAGGAAAATCAAACAACGGAGGATGTTATTCGGTTTACTTTGGGAAGAATCCGCAGAACTTTTTCTACCAACCTCTGAAAAATTCATCGACATTTCTATTTCTCCCACTGCATAAGAAATGAATGCTATTAATGTCGTAAAGGATTGGAAAAGTATATTACAAGAAATAACAAGTTATCTGTCTTTTCAGGCAAAAACAATTCTATACCGAACGAAACGATTCTATACTGACAAGCTAGGTTTACTTTAGTCTTATGTGTTCATTACCTGTAACGCTGTTAGTTCAAAGTCTTTGCTCTTTAGAACATCCGTTGCGCATTTCTTTATCACGTTGCACAACTGTGTTGAGTTGTAGGGAGGAGTTACGCTCATTCCAATGTAGTAATCGTAGTCAATAGTCCGGCCAATAGCCAGGGTGTTGTTTTTAAGTTGCTCCAGACTTGCTACAGCCATATGTCTATCAATTAAGAAACCATTTATGGGTGGGTTTTTCTGTTTAATCAGTGCAGCGATCATTGCATCTAGGTCTTTGTATTCTGAAAGAGAGAGAGACGATGAAAAACATCTTTAAACCTTATCTTGGTGTTCCAGTGCCACGGAATTCTGATGATAGTCGCTTCTTCGAACTTATTCACCGGTCATCACAACTGGAACCTGTCAAACTCGGCCGGTTAGGTTTTGGAAGGAAGAACCACTTCAAAAGCTACATTTTTGCGTTGTTCATGAGGTAATTTAATCGAAATTGGGTGCGAAGGGCAGAGTTTTATTTTTAGATTTAATTTTCTCTGATTCAATCCAGCGCCATTCATTCTGAATGCAGAGGTACGAGTGAGACTGTGGCGCTATTTTTCGCCTCTTTTTTTTTTTTCTGGACTCACATATGATTCACAATATCAGTTCCTCTTTGCCTACCTTTGTATTTTGCCCCTTCTGACACCGCCACTTGCCTTGCCAAACTTCCATTCAAAACTGCAACCTGAAGCCGGGGGCGCAAAAATAATATTGATTCTATTCTTCAGACACTCCATTGACTTTTTTCAAGACACGCATCCCAAAAGACGTTTTGAGAAACTTACTGCCGATGCTGCTCAGCAAATCATGTGCCAAACGATCAATAGACACCACTTACCGTTTTTCCAAATAGATTCAAGTCTTCTTCAATTTCATAATTCAAAGAACTCGTGAAATTGGCTGTAAGAACCGAGAAGGCGACCATACCCAACAACATCCACAGAATACTGTACAAACGAGCTGGAACGGACTTAGGAGAAGTGTCCCCATACCTACAGACATCACCTCATATAAGTACAAAATTATCGTAATCTTTATCATCCTTTTCATTATCAATTTATTATTATTCTCAATATCATCATGATAATCATAATAGTTTCTTTTTCACGTCATTAGTATGGAAGTTAGAAAAAAATGCCAATATTTAAGGGTAAAAAATATTACCTACCCAACAGTAGTCATTGTGACGAAAGCCCACCAAAAGCCCTGCCAGGAACCCCTGATGAATGAAGGAGGGAAGTCCACAGGATTCTTGTGGCGATCCTGTTGAAAGAAATGTTTCATTTTTCACACTATAAAACAAAATGCTGGACAAACGACGACTAATTTATTTGTCGGTCAGTGTCACCACCTTATCGGCCGCAAAATTGGGCTACCTAGAGATAGAATTACCAAATTTAATTCCTTTGAACCAGTCAACTAAGAGCAGTACAAAAATCAGACGATTTCGAGGCAAATTTGTGTAAATTTTGGCTGAACCACTTGAAATGCGCCATCCACTTACCAATATCCACATAAAGACCCCGGATATAACCGTCAGAATGAGTGTTAAACCTATAATCTGTCCTCCGTTAATAAACGACCGTCCAAGTTGTGTCAATGGCTGCATCTGATTTCTTTTAGCGATGTAGGCTGGTCCTTTGGAGTGATGCACTTTAATCTCACATGGATCGTTCGTATTCCTTTTTATCATAAAAGGTATGGCGATGGTTACATTTTTAGTGCTGTTCGAGGAAGTCTTTTGGAACATGTTTCCAGTTGGTTTGAAGGATATCTTAGAGGGCCTGATCATCTGGTGAAGGAATTTACCAAGAAGGCCTGCAATCATGGATAGAGATGAGGTTTAGAAAGTACGAGTACGCTTTGATCACTTACCAAAGTAATAATCCTCCACAAAATAAAAGAAGCGCTCATTGGGGATTAACCCTAAAAGTATAGGGCTCGATATTGAAAGTTGGCCATATAGGTCCTCTTCTAAGAAAGGGATTTAAGGAAAATCGACAAGTGTTTCATGCGTCAACGTGCACTCAGCGAGATATATAGAGCGCGGGAGATTTGAAGAGCTCGAAAGTTGCGTAAGAATTGCTCGATGAACGAAGAGCAGGCTATGAACCAATTTGTTTATAATGCTGAGTTTCAAAGCGGTAATCGATGCAATGTTTTGTTGGGAGAAATTCCGTACGTAATGCGTTATCAGCTTGCACAATCGCAATTGAATTTGACTTCACGAATTCACTTGCTATGTTATTAACTAGGATGAAGTAAAAAAAAAATTGAGTTTTATTTTTGTTTTGTACCTAGCTGTAGCTGGAACTGTTTCTACGTCTAGTGTGTAGCAACTGGACACCACGGAAGTTAACCGAACGTGACGATGTAAGCGATTTGGTTACGCCACGTCACTGGCATAAATATTACAAGAATGCCAGTGAAGTGGCATTTAATTTATTGGTAACCAATTGAAGATCTGTCGTGATAAGTCGGAAGATCTGTCGTAATAATATTTTACGGAAACCTCATGTTCAAATCTTTCTGTTTTGTTTTCCGTTCCCATATTTCCAAAAACTGATTTCATATTAAATTTTATTTGCCATTCCTTAAATATTTGCAAAATTTTTTCCTTCGGTAGTCATGATCTGATTAGTTTAGAAACTTTCCCGTGATTGATTTGCTTAGAAAACTCGGAACTCACAATCTAACTGTTTCATAGTTTATCCATAAAAATTCCTTGAAAACTAATACACTTTGGTACACCTATGCACCCATTGATATTTGTTAAGCAGACCTTCCAAATAGACTGAAAGTGCCGCACAGCTCTGAGCATGAAGTTATCAAGCATTACATTCATTTCAATTTGTATTAGACACATATGCGCAGTGCAGACCTAGTTTTACCCCATGATTTCGTTGTAATAAGAACGTTTTGAATTCCAATGGCGGATGAAAGTTATAATGATAATGTGAAAACAGCTCGAGGTAGAGCATTACTACTTTCAAAAGATGAACTGCGCTGAGAGACATTATGGCGTCTCACCTCGAAAGATGCCTCTTCCCCGGAAAAGTAACGGGGGGGGGGGGGGGGGGAAAGAGGGTGAGAATTGGTGGTTTAACATAATTTTGAATACGGTTGTCTTGGTGATTTTAATTTCATTTTTTTCACCAGCTGTCATACTTCTCACAGTGTGAGAGTGCTCCGGTAGCAATTCGCTATGGAAACATGAGAACGAAAATTTAGGATACCATTTCTAGCTGATATCTTTCTAAGTTGTTCAAAGTCAAAGCCGTAATATTATATTGTGAACTAATTCTAAGAAATTCCCGCCCCCCCAAATTTGAAATAACATTCAATAACATTACCTTTTTTACCCGAGTTTTGCATAACGTCGCAATTACCAGTTTTTGTTCAAGTCGCATAACATTTATGAAACAATACCTATTTCGTTTTTCCCTTAAGTGAACAAAGACTTCCTTTCAAACTGAAATTAACTTAATCAATAGAAAAAGAAATTGCTGTAGAGTAATATTTTTAAGAAACTATTTGTATAACATAAACCTACATCCCTTTCTGCTCTTCGCACTGCAAGTTATTCTAAATTATAGCTTTTACAACGTGAACTGGTATTTAGCTTGGCTTGTAGACTGATTCAAACACAAACTGTAAATTAGACATAACTCTCCGGGGAACAAATTACGCTCAAAAAATAATGAAAAGTTCTCAGTTAGATAACAGGCTTTGTTCTCACGTATTTTTTTCGCTTCCTGTGTATATAGACAGGAAGACCGACATTTCCTATTATTTTCGTTGAAATTTTAATTTAGAAGCCGGCCCTATGCAAGATCCGTCTATGCGTTATCTGACAGTAATTTGGGTTTTATTCTTCGTAATTTCAGGGATGAAATTAACCACAGTGAGAATAACAATATAGAATCGACCGCAGTGACAGTCGTTGATTGGGTTGCAAGGAAAGTGAGCTTGCGAACTGTTCTTGGAATCTTAAAACGGATTTGATCGTATGGTGCAATAAAAAAACGTTGTTGATGTACTTTCAGATATGGTGGGGAAGTGCTCCGCGTAGTCAGTTTGTTCTGTGTTATCTTGCATTTTAAGGTAGATTTGGGAACAGTAATAACTGCATATATTTAGAATTAAAATATTTATACTCAACCCTCTGTACAGGACTGCAAGCTCGTCTGCTTTGTTGTTGAAGGGGCTCGGCAATTTGTGTATGGTCTTGTCGTCCAGAACTCTACGTCAAAACTTAGCTCGGTCAACGAGAGCTGGTCACAGTTTGGGTATGAAACCATGCTCACTGTCGCCGATGTGCCAAGAAGAGATAAAAAATACACGATGCTGAACATTTCATACAGCATATCAGATATTTCTGTGAGAAAACATTCCTCGGGTTGGTAATTTACGTTACATCCTCCTCTTGACAGAAGTCTCGCCCGACCAAAATAAACGACGATTTTTTCCGTGACTTAGTAAATATGGGTGTAACACGCTCACTGAGTGGTAGATGTTGCCATAGGCGTACAAGAACATTACTGACTGGCTAGCTTTCTTGCACATCAAGTAGGTAATAGGTAAATTATTAATTCAATTGAGACTTGGATATGGCCAGCGTTTCCTCGAACAGGTGCTATAAACAAGTCGTTT
This sequence comes from Pocillopora verrucosa, assembly GCF_036669915.1. Classification (NCBI taxonomy): domain Eukaryota; kingdom Metazoa; phylum Cnidaria; class Anthozoa; order Scleractinia; family Pocilloporidae; genus Pocillopora; species Pocillopora verrucosa. Next base: position 325,115 of record NC_089319.1, read on the forward strand.
GATACCAATGTTGAATGACAATTTTGGTAGGAAACACAAAGAACTATTAACCAGGTAGATTCTTCTGATTTAAACGGCAGATGTTCGTTCTCAGGATTCACTTTTTAGACGACGTTTTTCCGCATTTTGTTTTAACGTCAAAGACACAAAATCTCATTAATATATAATGCTTGGCAGGTCAATTTTTCAAAATAAACCGACGCTTTTCTTTGAATGTCTTTGCTTTGTTTTGACGTTTTTTTGGGTTTCGTTGTCGTTCTAAAATCGTTCATTGTCAGTTGTCATAACTTACCATTTGTAAAATAAACTGCCTAAAAAAAATATGAAATTGTCTCGATGGAAACACCCACTGAGGAAGAATATCTTTTATCTTATTTGTTAACCCTTTTAGTTGTGCGTTAATTTTAGGATCGCCTGGCAGAAATAAGAAATTGCTTTGAGGAGAGGAAGAAAAACCGCTAGATGGTTGATTCTTTCTTTGGTGAATTAATTTGCGGCTTGCCATCTTGAAGCCAAAAATCGATAGCACTTTTATGTTGTGACATTACATTTCCCGCTAAATTGAGAAGAAGTTTAGATCGCGGTTATGGGTGATTCATATAACCAGCACTGACGAATTAACAGTTTGCAAATTGTGGAAAACAGTTTGTGTCTTCGATCCAAATGCACAGTGATTTTTGAAAAGAGAGAACTTGTAAAACTGACCATGTGAAAATTTAGAGCCAATCTACACATGCATCCAGAGTCCACCGAATATTTGCTCACAATACATTGGCAGGCCGTATATTTCTGAGTTGTATCTCAGGCAAAAAGGGGAAACTTGGATATGACTTATGAGAACTACCTATATTCGGTTCAAAGAAGTAACACTTGAAGGAATTACAAACTAAGATGAGTTCCGAGCGGGCCTGATGGTGCTCAATGATACTTGAGGGGGGCATTTGGATTTTTGGTTTTGCGGTTTTGGCTATTTTTATATCGGTTTTTCGGTTTTGTGTCAAAAACCTTCGTTTTTTCAGTTTTGGTGTTCATTGCGGTTTGCGGATTTTCCATTTTTTAGCATTTGGTTTTCGGTTTTCACGAAAAATACCGGGTTTTCGGATTTGATATCCTATGCGGTTTTCAGCTTTTCCTAATTGACCTACAGTATTTGGGTTTCGGTTACTCTTCGATCTGAGCGGCAATATTACGCGCCTCCACTGATCTCGCGAGACGCAAATGTTATTGAGAGGAATGCGTGACAAACTAATTGAAATATTGCAGGGATCCGTAGGGGGGTTCACGCGTCTTGAATGACGCCCATGACTTTGACCATCCGTAGGGGTTTACGCGTCTTAAATGACGCCCAAGACTTTGACCTTGCAATGTGGAGCACTTAGGTCAAGGTCGATCAGTTTGCGAACCATGTCTTCCAACGTGCCAAACGCGCCGGCAATAGAAGACGGTCAATTGTTGATTGTGTCGCGTTTTTTTACGAAGAGGGGAAAGGCGGCGAGAATTTCAGAGAGAAAGAGAAGTTTAGATGCAAAGTTAAAATTGTAATCCTATAGAGGACTTTAGAGGACTTTGGTGCAAATTTCCTAAGTTTAGCAGGACTCCATTACCAGCTGCTGAGTCCGCAGATACCACGCTCGAGGTCCTCGAGAGAGCAGCTGAAATAAAGTCTATAGTTTAAGCAGGTACTAGAAGATACGAATGCCAAGTCCATGGCATTCACAACTACTGTAATGAAATTAGTGTAGTTTACTCTTTATGCTCCACTTGTCACCATTGTATCGGATCGATCAGGGTTTTAACAATTAGGATGTGAAAATGTATCGGTTTCGACAGTTTTCATGCAGTTTTCGGTTTTGATCGAATTGTTTTTTCGGTTTTTCGGTTTCGGATGATTTTTTCTATGGTTTTGCGGCTTCTAAAAGGCCTTAATGCCCCCTCACAATTGTAGTAGTCAGTTGAAGAATTATTCACGATGGAAAAGTGAGATGAAACAATCATAAAGTTTAACGCAATTTATTTGAAGTTTTTCATGTGAGATTTAAATCAATGATGCTTGATTTAACCAAACACCTTGATTAATATACCAGACTTCAACGCAGCCGAAGCTTTGCTGGTCGACACTGTTGTCATTCGTTACTAGACCTTTATGGGTTTTGTGATGTGTGTTTAGTGTAGACTGACGATTGAAGGCTTTGCCACACACGGGACATTTGAAGGGTCGCTGATTGGTATGGATGATCTTGTGTCTGCACAGCGTACTGGAGAGACGAAAACCTTTACCACATGTTCGACATGTAAATGGCTTGTCACTCGTGTGCTCGGGCATTCTCATGTGTTTTCCAAAAGTGTAACTCGTTTTAAAGACTTTTCGGCAGTGAGGGCAGTGGTACTTTGTCCTATTGCTGGACTGTTTAATAAGAGGTTTCCGCGTGGTACGTTTTGCTTCAGAGGCAGGCCGCGCTAGGATTTTTTCTATGGAAAAGGAGAGACCCTCTACAGATTCCCTTGCACTCTCCTGCAATTGGCTCCTATCTACTGATTCTTGTGTAACACTCCAATCACTTCCTGCTTGGCTAGTTTCAGTTCCCACTGTTGCGTTATCTGCATCTGGATGTCTCAGGACTTTTGGTTCTCGTTCACTTTTATCCTTTCCTACAAATGATAAGGAAAGGAAAGGAAAGTTTCATGACCAGCATATTCTAAAGGTCTTCAAAGGCGGACGACTTCAAAACCGAAGCTACCAGTGAATATTATAGACTTCATTATTTTGTGGACAAAGGATGTTTCGGAAGAATTTTGAACTTTTTTATCTCGAATTATCGGTAGCGTTTCACATACTCCATTACGTTTAAAGCTCGGTATCTATTTGGGGAACACCACATACAAAGCCTAATAAAGAGGCTCTTTTTTTCCTCTCATTTATTGGTTACCTCCTCGTATCCCGGTCACTTAAATTTAAAGAATGCTGCATCAATGAAAAAGTCGGAAAAATCTCACGATATTTCGGTAAAATGAAGCCTTACCAGCAGTTTGTGATGTGTTTGAATGTTTTGGCTCAGGCAGTCTCCTAATTGTGAATGAACGAGGCATGTTAAATCAGTTTACTTTTCCTCAGCGAAGGATCCTGTTTATTCTCTTAACTCGTGCACGATACTGCGCGGTGAAAGCCAAAAAATTCCAAAGCATCTCTGATTGTATTTTCATGGCCTAAATACCTTTGACACCTAACCCACCTTTTGTTCCAATATTCACCTGTCATGTTTAATCCTTCGCCTTTACTAATTTTGCAACTGAGCAGCGCCCCCTGTACTTTTTTTCATAAAAGGCTTTTTACTGATTATTCCCTATCAAGTAGGTTTCGTAGTCGTTGACTTGTGGCAAAAGTGTTTCTTTGCAAAGAGGACAGGTTTCTAAGCATTTATGACAACGCATGTGACGTAAATATCCTGTCTTATCCACGTGTAGTATTGAAATGTTACCGGTAAGAGGATCTAATAATACAACGGGCTTTAAGTTACACTTACGTATATTTTGGGGCAGTATCTGTCGAAATAATAATAATAATAGAAAAAAAGACCGTGCGGGTGCGATCAATCATGTCTAGGCTTAATCCGTTTAATCCATTTATTATAAAGTGATCAATATATACGGCGATTTCAAAGGCCATTGCAACTAAACTTCAATTCTTCTGGATCTACTTTAAAAGGAAAATTACAGAAAGGATAAAGGGGGTATAAGTTTCTAAGGAAACTGTGGTGCTGCGTTTTTGCGACAACAGAGAGTATAACAAGGTAATTTGGTATTATCAGCTGAGTTGATAACATAAATTGGCCACCGTCAGGAGTTGTGAAGCTGACATTTCGAGCGTCAGCCCTTCGTCAGAGCGAATGACGAAGTGCTAACGCCCCCTTTACTCATTTTCATTTTTCGCTCTGACGAAGGGATGGCACTCGAAACGCCAGCTTTGAAACTCTTAATAGTGGCCAATTTACGTTATCACCTTAGTTGATAATACCAAATTACCATGTTACACCCAGGATGTCCGAGACTTCAGACAATGCAACTTAAGGTGTTAAAACGAAGGCACTTCTGCGAATCTTCTTTTGTTTTGTTTTGTTTAAAGGCACAGTCTTTCAATACTGGTCCGGTTCATTGCTGTTCGCAGTTTTTAAATCCACTGAGGAGAGCACTTCTCGGCAGCTGCGTTTCAACATAAACAAATATTTTCGCAAGTCATAAAAGTGATCCATTACGAATATAGAAGAACCGAGAGCCAAGACTTTGTTCAAACGAGATACCAAAACAAAGGTTATATGAACAGGTTTAGCATTGGGGACTGGTGTTGATGTCCTTTGAACTGCGGTGTCCATTGAACAATAAAAAAGCCTTACCTGAGAATGATACTCACGACTTTCCGCTCCGGAGAACAAATCGATCATGACAATTTTCTAGAAACTATCGTTGTTTTTCAGGGATGATTTGCGTGCACAATTCGTTGCTAAGGATACAAAAAGTTAAAGTTCAAGTTTCACACCGACAGCGGCGTACTGACAACAAAAAACCAACTGAGAAGAATGCAAAGATCTCCCCAGGGCCCACGACAACGTGGTCACATATTAACATGACGCACTGAATGAAGGAAGGGCGCTTCTCTTTTGGAACTTCTGGGAAGACTGAAACCGGGCTCGGTGATAAGGTATCGGTTTATTCCTACAAAGCGAGAATAACGATGACTACTTTTGGGTCTCAAAAAACCCGTGACTGAGTCGAAAACAAGAATCACATTTTCCTTTTCTTTTCAATAGCGATGTCAATCTATTGTTCCTGTTAGCTGGTACCGTGATTGTTACAATAAAAATCAAGGCCTTAAAAAATTTAACAGGCCTGAGAAGGTAGACGAAAATTGTCAGACGGTGTAGGGGTTGATAATTAAACTCGATATAGGAAATTTTAATCATTTCTTACCTGTTCAAGCATTCGTGCTTTGGAATAATACAAAGCCTCAGGGATGACAAGCCCTCACCTGACCGTATCTCTGATCGACATCAAGATTTTTTGGGCTCGAGCACAGTTGCTGTTTAAATGATTAAGAGCGCACAAACTCCGGCATTGAGTTTGAAGCGTTTTTTAAGAAGGGATTAAAAACAGATTAAAATCTCCACTCCTTATAATGTTGCAATAACTTGCCATTAGCGCCGCCCTGAATTAGCGTGGGTGATTTTTTGTTCAGGGCTATCACGTGGTGTGATTGAATAAAAAGTTCCTTCAAGTAAACTCAGTGCACAAGCGGCTACAGCTTGGGACAACTGGGATTTTGATTTATTAATGGCACAAAATGTTGATATATCATCCCCGCTCTGCCGAAACAAGCGTTTGATGTTGTTTGAATCCGAGCACAGTTGCTGTTTTATTGATTAAGAGCGCACAAACTCCGGCATTGAGTTTGAAGCGTTTTTTTAAAAAGAGAGATAAAGAACTGATTAAAATCCCCATTCCTTGCAATGTTGCAACAACTTGCCATTCGCGCCGCCCTGGATTAGCGTGGGTGATTTTTTGTTCAGGGATATCACGTGGTGTGATTGAATTAAAATTTCCTTCAAGTAAACTCAGTAGACAAGCGGCTACAGTTTGGGACAACTAGGACTTTGAGTCATTGATGGCACAAAATGTGGATATATCATCCCCACTCTGCCGAAACAAGCGTTTGACGGGAACGCCATTCACATCCCCGTATACCGTTTAACACCAGGCCACTGACACCAACAATGGCTACGTATTGTCACTTACGTTTTATTGAAGAAACAACTTTGAGTTTAATTTATTTTAACAAATTGCTATTCATAAAAAGCTTATAATGTTTGAAATTGTTGATATCAATAACTCTTTTAATCCAGGCAGCCAAAGGATACGAATTCCAAATCTTAATGAATTCCTACACATAATATAATAGGGATGGAGAAAAGTTAGCCGCACCATTTCGAACAAACCTTTACGATGGAGTTTCTCAATACATAGTGCACCATGAAAACTTTCAAAGAAGTAAATTTTCGACATTGATAATTGTAACAAAGACTAAATTGTTCATATATGGAGTAGCAAACAACTTACATAGTATTGAATCTTTCTTGACTGAGTCTGATAAGACCGAGAATCTCTAGTAAAAAATTTATTCTGCTTATTCTTCATGCTTTATTTAAATTTTGCTTTCCTGACCCATCACGTCATCCATGTTCACCACATTGTTTTCTAAAACTATTTGCTCATGTTTCTCCTCTGTCAGATGTGTGCGGCGATAATTTTCATAATGAATGTTGTCTGTGACCTCCTTTAAATCTTGCATGTGTGTTCTATGGAAAAAAAGACAACAAAAAAACCTATCAGTTTGTTGAATCTTTTACAGAATTACAAATCTCCAAAAGTAAAAGCGTCTTCTATTTTAAACTATTCACCATCCTGGCTTTCGGTTACTCTGAGTAGTCCCCACACGTTCTTTCCGTGACCGTGACAAACTGGACCCGGGTGGTTATCTTCTAAAAGCTTATGCTCGTCCACTAATTTCACTTACTTGATTAACATGTCCCGTAACTGAGAAAATTCACAATGGTTTTTGTTTTCAACTGAAAGGAAATAATAAAAGAAATTACCTCTAGAAAATGCACAACAATAACAGAAACATTTTTAACACTAGCCAGAATGTCTGCAAATTCTCCTTACCTTCGATCAGACCCCATTTTGTCTTCCTTCCAAGAACTGGCTTTCCTGACACAGTAACGTAACGATCGCTACCAATCACAGCAAAAGGCAGCTGATCCTAAAAAGACATGGCGCAAACAGAACGTTTTGAAAAGCGAACAAGCTAACGTTGAGATAGACCACAGCCAGGCAATGTGAACTACATCAGTATTTATTCCTTCAGGCTTTGTAGCTCAAAAGCCGAAAAACGAACTCAACAAAATTTTTTTATCTGCATCACGTCTAATAATGTATGTAAAAGTAGTGATTAAGTTATGAACACACAACAAATAACATATGTTGTATTTCACTGCATCCCATTTAATGATAATTACAATTTCTGGAGAACTTAACAATGTACTAAGTTAATTGTGTAACAGTAACAATGAAAATAAATTCCATTACTTACTGACCCTTATTCTGGACGTTGTCCGGGCTTCTTCTTCATCCAGGTCATGTCGATTAAGAACGGGATAGATGTTAATGCGGTTTTTTTCTATATCCTCCCGTAACTACAATATGAACATATGTGATAATTTCATTTTAGTTCCAGTTGTCCAAAAATGGAAAACTAAATCAACCAGGAAATACTTGAAAATTCACATAAGTTTGCCTGTACCCTCCTTCTGAAGGCTTCACGTTCTTCAACAGTTAGAGTGTCTGCCTTTGCAATCACTGGCACAATATTAACGCACTTGTCTAGTCGTTTCATGAATTCCACATCAATAGGCCTCAACCTGTAAAAATTTCAAGACATAAGTCACTGATTGGAATGAACAAATGCACATCACCTATCAGTAGGCCAGCCACTTCATTTTTAACACCTCGAATGCTTTTCTTGATGTGCATTGCAAACAGTTGTTATGGCAGATGTACATGTAAAGGTGTTTATTAACATTTGCAAAAGAAACTTCACATACATTCCATACCTAAATGTACAAAAAGAAAATTGGAAGTAAGACACTTCAGTACTTGGTCAAACTTTTACATATAAAGCTGTCCATAACTTTTCAGTATTCCAGTAACTTACAACAAAGACTTTTGATGATTTGTTAGAGAATTAATAGATATATTTTCTGTTCTTAACATGAACCCACCTGTGACCTGTTGGTGCAATAAAGTACAGACAGCAGTGAACTCTGCTGTCAGGGACTCGAGGCTTTCTGCTGATGCTAGTTTCTTCTTTCAAATATTTGTTGTACTGTTCATTTATGTACTGCAGAATTGGGTCCCAGCTGTTGCAACATTATACAAAAACACATGAAATAACTATTGTCATTATCAAACAGACCTTCAAATGTTCCCTCTTTTACCTTCATTTTTGTCTAAAGAATTCCCCACTCCACTAAATACAAGTGATTCAAGTTTGAGTAAATATGAGTAAAATCTCATAGATTAAATAAATTGAACATATGCCATGAAATGCTGCTCAAATACTTACAACCAATTGGCAGGATTTGCCATAAGAGTTAGAGTACATGATGTGCAAGTACAAAACCTTATTTAGGTAATGAACAGTACAACAGCCTTACCAACTTTCATTATTGATCTGATCACCAAACCCAGGTGTGTCTGTGATGGTAAGTTTCAATCTGACTCCTTTTTCCTCAATAACTGAAAATTAAGAAATAAAATTTAAATTTATAATGATATTTATAAGGATTTACATTATTGCTGCCATAAACATTCCAGGTACCATATCTCACCCAAAAAGAAAAAAATAACAGAGAAAAAACAAAGCTAAGTATAAGATAGCAACGAAACCAAACACACCATGACTAACTGATTTGACTTCAACAGTCTTGGGAATACAGGGAGTGGCTCCAGTGGAAGATATCCTACTCAATCTTCCTTTAAATAAAGTGTTCACCATGGTTGATTTACCTAGGCCTGTTGCACCTGGAAAACACAAGAAAGGAGTCTTATGGTTTTATGTTCTTCATAACTTTGAATTAGGAAACAATTTTTGTAATTTTTGCGAAGAAAAATACTTCTTATATATGTCAAGTAAGAAAAGATGACAGGAATTTTTTTTCATGTACCAAACTAATGCTAAATGTATTCTACACTGACTTGACCTGGTAAAACATTTTGTATTCATTTATAGTAGTCACACTGGAACTAAATTCTCTTGATGAAAAGTAGAATTAAAGGTATCAAAAAATCAAACCACAAATGGTAAAGACAAAACTTACCAACAACCATGAGGTTAAATTCAAATCCTCTTTTGAGAGATTTTTTGCGGATTTGCTCCTGCACTGTATCAAATCCAACATAACCTTCTAGAACTGTCTTCAACTTTCCCCAATGTGTCATAGCTTGCATTGTCTCCATCATGATCTCTATAAAGTTCTGATAAGAAAGCAACCCTAAAGCAAACAGGAAAACAGTCATGATTGTTACAACTGATCCTTTGTTCAATGATGTTTCTTCTAAACAGACAAGTATCATGGCCAAAACTATGATTTTGCATGTAGCTGGAACCATTTATGAATATGATTCATGTTTTTCTTCTTAAAATGAAGACAAAAATGAAGAAACACGATGGAGGAAGTAATGACAAGGATGACTGTGTATTAAAAAGATGTTTTCAAATCAAGATGGAGTATCCTTTGTCATGTACAATAATTTAGCTAGTTTCTCACTATCAATATGATCTTGATGCATGTGGCTGGCACTTGATACCTTAATAATCTGAGGTGTCTGGTAAGAATGGATAGCTAAAACCCAATGAGCTGTTCAACTAGTAAAATCAAACCATAAAATGCTTTGTTGCACCTTTTTCAGCCTTGCTTTCTGCTTTATTGTTTATTGTTTCTTTCTCATTTTCACTGAGCTGAGCTCCCAGCAGTTGTACTGCAAGAGTTGAGATTGTTGCCACATCAACATACCCAGTCTCCTCAACATCAGCAAACTTAAACACCTTAGACAAAGCTGGAAAAATTAAACACAACATTGAGTTGAAACATACAGAAAGTTATTTTGTTATCCATGGATGAAATATTCATCACTCACCTTCAAGGACATTTGGCTTGGTTTCAATCCCAGTCCCCTCTGGAAATGTCCCTTTTATAACATACCATCCTAGAGATCCCTTCCCCCTCCCATCTGCTCCCCCTTAGGATTTCAAAAAACAGGGTTGATAAAAGATATATTTGGAGTAGCAGATCAAACACAATTCTTTCAAACTGGAACTCTCACTGTGACAATAACTCTTAATAAAATACACAGAGTGGAGTGCATTTTACAAAATGAAAGGAATATAAGACAAACACTGTTTATTTAGACAGGGAGAAGGAAACTTTAAGTTATCACCTGTACAACAAAGACCTTATTTATCAGAATTTACATGGATGTCAAGTAACTTGTAGTATTTGGATGGTAAAAATATCAGGAAAACAGGCTGGCACAAAAAAAAATATTGTGACTAAAACTTAAGAACTTCAAATCTCTAGCACACATCAGTACAATAGTATGAACACTGATAACAAATTTAATGCAATAAAGTTAAAATGTCAACAATTTGAAATTAGAACTGAACAACAATTAAACTAAAATACCCTATACAGTTTAAGATTTATGAATGAAACAACATTTTTGAAGCCAGTACATACTGTAAAAACAACTTCAAGTGCTTATTCCATTCTACTGATTGACTCCATGTGACACAAGACAATAGCAGTAGTTTGACAGGTGGTAAGAAAGCTCTCTTGTAGGGACACTCCCTTCCTACCACAATAAATTTGGTTAAGAGCCAAATTTTTTACCTCACATTTATCCAAGATCTGCTAGAATTTTATAAACAAGGATTCCTTTTGACCAGAGCAACTTCGTTATTTTAATTGGCTCCAAAAGTTCACCGCGTCGTACATGAGATTTTTTTATCGTTGATAAAATATCACAAGTACATTTGAACGTAAATGGTTATTGTATGGTCTCACATTTTCAACGCAAAAATCTATAACAGAACGAGAAGAACTCCCTAAACAACACACATTTTTCAAGATGAGAGACATTTAGTCATTCGTTAGTTTCTGAGTTACAGAATAAGCTTTTTTTGCGGAAATTTTCAATGATTATAAACTACGCTTTTCTTTCAACATTTTCACTCGTGATGAATGGAAAACTTTAAATCCTTCAGCGCGTGAATTATAAATGATTCCCGCCTCCAGCAAAGTGTACACAGTACTCACAATCACGAAAGGCGGATTGATCCGGAAATTCCATATCCATTGAGTAGTTTTTAAAGTGAAATAACCAAATAATTATTGGAAAAACACACGTAGAGCATGAGTTAAAAGAACTGATTGCTTTGAAAGCAAAACGGGTCAAACAGAAAACAATGGTTTTGTTTTGAGAAAAGAGCCAATCGATTTGTCGCAAATCTTCATAAAAGTTTAAAGCGCTTTTAAACAATAACGATTTAATCATGTTGTGTGCTATCAAAAACCACGTACATGCATAAGTAATTCCAATACTGCAAAAGACAAAATGAAACTGCAATATATATAGTGGCTGGAATATTTGCAGGGTTAGCCTAACAGTGAAATAACGGAGGAAAGCTATAACTATTCGTGAAAAGCGAATTATCAGTCTAGACATGTTAACGAGATGCTCTAAGTAAGCGCAGAGGAATGCTTTTAAGCCTTGTTCGAAGGGCCAAGAATGTATACATTTGCGGAACGAATCAATAGTAACAACACAAAACGATTCATCAAATCAGTAAAATAAACAATTCTGACTTACCATCGGTCTGAGCCCCTGTCAGGAGGAATTGCTGAAACACAGAAAACATTTGTCTGTCAGAAAGAAGAACCACAAGGTTTGAGATGTGATACTACTTAGAGTTTACCTTATCAGAGGAAGCCATCTCCAGTCACATCGTTTGTGTTGCTGCAGTACTTGCTGTAAGCGGAAGTATTCTAGAAGTAGTTACCAGTGTCCGTCTGACGTTATGTAACGTAACGTTAAGATTGCGTGACGTACATAGGATATCAAAGGTCACGGAAGGTAAAAACCCTGCATGATAATGCGTTAAAGTTTAAGGCCCTATTCATACAAGCAAAAACATGTTTAGTTAAACCAGATTTAACTTAATGAAAATCAGAAACAGAGAACTGAGACACTGAATCTTCCCTAGGTTTCAAGCAATCACTACCTTGTATTTTCAATGTTCTAAATTACAGTCGACAAACATCGCTTTAAGCATCTTCTATGAAGAAAACAATTTTTAACAGTGATTGACAAAACGGCTTTGATGCATGTTTGAGCTTTGGTGTGATTGGGGTATTTATTGCACAGTCTCTGTCTGTCTGTCTGTCTGTTTGTCTGTCTCTCTCTCTCTAGCCAAACGGTTTGTGTTTTACCAAAAAAAAAAGAAAATAAAAACAACGAGGAGTACCCACACAGTATCTCTTCTATACGCAGATGACATTGAAGCAAAGCTTTTGATGTTCCAGATGATTGGTCTATAAACAACTTCCCTCTTGCAGCCTCACTCACTGTTCACAAACCCCTGCGGCAGCGCCCACCAAGAGCTTCAATTATTATATTTTGCAAAATATCTCTGTAAATTGATCCTCTTTATGTGTAGTTAATCAGCGGTTCTGAGGAATACACGAGATTTTAATAAAATACTCACAATCTCCAAGCGGATACGGATAGGCTGATTACAACCTCAGTATTTGATGACAAAATGTAAAGATACTGAATCAAATTAAATACTGCTTCAAATGTTCATAATTGTGGAAAGTTGTTTATCATGGTTACGTCGAGGTCTGAAATTTTCCTACGTCAATATTGAAATACAGGATGGAATGCTTCCTATGAGGCAAAAAAATTAAAGCGTTAGTTCACTATCACTGGGTTACAGATGTTGATAGACTGAGCCCGGGAGTTTTCTGATAACGTGAATGACGTCATGCTTTGTTACGAGTTCTCTCACAACGTAAAGACGCATTCCTGCTTAGAGATAAGACTGGAGTTGTTTTCGTTTAACAGATGGAAGTGGAACTAAAACAAACAATGCAAATTTCAAGTTCAGCTGCGCTGAGTGGGCACAATGAGTTGTTTACATACGTGAACCGTTGATTTCGTGACGTGAGCAGAAAACCCCCTTGAGAGAATAACCGTAGCGTGATGGAATAGAAAGAATGTCAGTTTGACTGAAGATCCTGTTGTATGACACTTTTTTGAGGTTTAAAACACGAAGTAAATCGAGGCAATTGGGACATATCAGGTATGTAGAAGACCTTCGATGACAAATTTCTTGGGAGACCCAGTTCATCAAGGATATCAGAACGTATTTTCTGTTTCTTTTTTCACACTGTAACTGAAAGTGGTCACATGGTTGGGAGTGATAACTAATTAGTCGAGATTATGTTATTGACTTGCGGTGCGATTTAGATAACTGACGGACACAACCACACCAAGAAGAGAAAAATCTGTTGAAAACCTTTATTGAGATAACAGTTTTTCTGTAAGTAACCCTGTGAGTTGCTTATTTGCGGATATCTTTCCCTGAAAAGATTTGCACATATTCTTTTGTATGACAGTGTTTCTCAAGCAGTTACCTTTTTGAATAAAATACCGGGTGAAGATAATCAGTCCTCTTAAATTCGCATTACGGCCAGTTGTTTCACATTCTTGGGCCGATAAGAAAATTTGAAGATAACCTTCACCTGACTTTGTAGCGAAGTCGGTTCCTGTTTGTTTACAGTTGAAGTATTCCGCATAATAATAACGTGTCGGTATCGACTCATCTTTTTATTTCCGGTAATCAAAGCAAGCTTTGCTTTAATTGTACAAGGTCAGTCATCGATCACCTCGACTGCAAGGAAAGTGTTCACGAGAATCACGACTTGTTTTTTACACCAAAGATTTCGTATTTTTTAGCAAGTGGACTTAAACAAAAGAGCAATGAATTACAACCTTCAGTGAACCTCAGCAGGAAAGAACTTTTACTAAAACTTTTTTCGATCTGTCCAGCTGAAGGTATCTTGAAACTGTCTAGGAGAAGCTGACCGTTGGAGCTTTGCTGAGCCGTATTCCTGAATAGATAGAGGAAGACTGTGTCTGGATTTTATTCTCTTGCTGATTAAAGTAATTAAAGAGCATGAACGCCCGACTTAAAGCCAAGATATCAAATCGACGGAGCTTTGTGGAAAGGAAGAAAGCTGTTTGCGATGAGACAAGATTTCTTATAATCTCTGGAAACAGTCCCGAGGCCGCTGAACAGAAACAACTATTTGATCCAAGTTGCTTGAGCTCGATGGTTCTAGATCTTCAGTCTGTGAAAGGCTCAAGCTCAATTGTACAGAATCAGTGTTTTGCAACAACTCGAGCGCCGACTGAAGTGAAGTGTAAACCAGGATCTCGTGACACATGCGGCAGTTATCCGCATGTCCTTACAGCTGTTAGTGGCGAAGTAAAGTGTTGGCTTCCAAGCCCGTTACTGATGAAGCGTCGAAACGCGATTTGCGATGAGATCGAAAAAAGAACAATAGCTATGTCAGGTAGAACTTTAAGGCAAAAGAGAGTTGATATGCTTCGCTCCATTGCGCTGACACAATTCTCTTTGTTATGAATATTTTTCTACTAATTCAATGTCAAAGATTCATCAATTTCGCTTTTATGTTTCATGTTATACAAAATTCTTAGTCTGAAGCATAACTTGCACTAGAAAAAGTGCATTCAACTCCCTCCAAAAAATTAAGGCAATCCTAGTTCATAATCCCTTAACTATACGGATTTCAGTTTACAAGGTAGACGTGTAGGGCGGTTACTTTACATAAGGATTCTTAAGTACCCTGTCTTCTAGAAAATACGTCTTTAATTCAAACAATGTATCTCAGCAAAATTTGTTCCGACCTGTAATAATATGTAGTTGACTAATACAAGTTACATTATCATTGTTTATAATATCCAGTGTTGTTACCAAACGGGATGAATCAAAGCTCTTCAGTGGAAGTCGGGTGATTTTTCAAACAGCATTCTCTAAATTTCGTGTCGTAACTCGATGAATTCCCTAGGAGTTGAAAAATGCTGGAAAAATCGATCTGTATTTTGTTTGGGTGTAAATGATCATCTTTGACCTCTTTGGCGTCAATCACAATGCCGTGGGCAGTTTAACTGATACAGTAATGGTGACTCATTGACCAAAACCGAAAATATGTGAATTTTGATAAAAGAACCGAATACTGGTATTGAAAAGTAATTTGATTTGCCGTGTGATAGAGAAAGTATTCCTCAAAGGCGATTAAACTTCCAGCGTGGTGTGGCTGTACAATAGAGTGTTATTAGGTTTGCAATACGTACATATTCAAGCACAACTGTTCTCAAAGCCCTTTAGAGTTGATGCAATCAATGCTACGCGATGAATTCACCCTTATGTAGCAGATTAAAAGCTGTGATTTGATTAAAAGCGGTTTGGATTTACGGGGGCAACCCAGCGTCTAATAAAAAATTATAATTATACGTGATTAGAATGAATATACAGATAAATACTACGAAATCACTACTTTCGGAGAGTAATACATATACATATTAAATGTCTCAGGATCATTTTGTTCTTCATCGTACTTACTTAGTGGTGACCTTTCTCAGCACCACAGTTCAATCGGTAAATTCTTACCTTTGTCTTTATCAGATTTTCGCGACTCCTAAATGAGATTAAGAACAAAAATCCGATTTGAAGACTTAACCAGAAGAAAAAGAACAATCTGCGGAATGTGCAGTCTAGAAAACCCGATTAAATCTTCTGCAATGGAAGGAATTCAAGGATCGTTAGTCATACTGTTATGTTATAAACTCTCGCAACATGAATTTTTTCCCTTTTCTTTCTTTCTCAAGGTGCAGTTCAGGGAGGTTTTTGGTCGGGAGAGAATTTATACTCATTCACAGATCTACAGTCTGGTCAGGAATAAAAATATCGCCGGCGGTTGAAAATAAAACCTCAACAAAAATATTGTATTATGTTTATATTCTAAATTCAAGTGAATGGAGGAAAATGCAATAACATCATAGAGTGAAATCAAAATGAGACAATGAAAACAAAGACTACAAGATAAAAAAAACACGACAAAAACCAAACTAAACAAAAACTCTTAAAACTGGGCCTGACAGAATATCAGAGATAGGATAAGAAAAGATTTTTCATGTAAGTTTCCCAACCCAGCAGCCTAAGAATCCAAGAATCATCAACAATCATTTAACCCCTATAGGACTCCTAGACGCATAAAGGAAAAAATCCCCTCAGGAGACTTCGTATTATCTGCCTTTTAGAAAACGCCCTCGATCTATTTAACCAATTAACCAAGAGTTTTAAGGGCTGACATATTCATGGAAGCAAAGCTGAAGTTTTTAGGTTTTGTAAATAAAAATGCAGATCTGTTTGTTTGAAGAGTTAAAAGCTTTTAAAAGGCTGAGTTTTTCTCTAAGCACGTGTATATGAAATCAGTCTGATACGAAATGAAACGGATGATGATTTTTAACAACTGTGGCAGAACCAAAACTCACAGAACTACCTCCCTCTTAGACAACTCATCCCTAACTAATTTACCGGTATATTTCATCGAGGATGGTTTTTTTGCTTTTTGTAGTGCACCGCAAAACTTGAATCAGCGTTCTGTCTGAGAATAACGCTTCCTGAAGTTTATCAATAAAGGGCAAAATTACTGAGCGCTGATTGGTTGAGAGAGAGGGCATTTTTTTCTTAATCGAGGGCATTTTTAGTAATCAAGAGAGGGCATGATTACCTGTTAATGATTGGCTAATCCGTTGCATAGCAACCGTTCGTTATCTTGAAATTTGTTATCAAGTTTTTGTTGCAACAATGGCTTGTCGTTTTATTGAAGCGGACGAGGAATTTATTGAACTTTTGAAATGCGAAAGTGAAAACAAAAACACAAAACGAAGCACAGGCTATTGGTAAAAATAGACTGCGCGCATGATTTTCCTTCGTATAAATTTTGCCCTTTATTGATAAACAAGTAATCCCATGAGACCTCGTACTATTAAGGATTAATTGCACTTGAGTTTTCAAAATTTTCCACATCGCCCTCGTCGCTTCGCGACTCGGGCAATTTTGGAAAATTTTGAAAACTCTCGTGCAATTAATCCTTAATAGTACTTGGCCTCATGTGATTACCTATACGTAGCGATAGGCTTTTAGGTTGTTTGTGACCATTCTCCTGTGTCTATTTTCGCTTTGTTACCAGTTTGCGAGGTTACTTGCCATATCAATTTTTTTGTCGGCTGCACGCGTTTCAAAGAAGGATACCGTCTTTGCTTAAAGTTCTGTTCTAACAACTGCGCTTTCAAAGATTCTAAACAAAGCAATTTTACACTAAATCTTTCAAATGGCCAGTTAATTTTTCTTTGCTCAGCTTTTGCACGCAGCAGATGTTTCATTGTTTTCATACGAACGGTTTAACACCTAAATTTACTCTATTTATGTAATGCTCCATATATGGTTTGAAACGACAAACATAAAGTGGCAACCTTGTTCATTTTACACGTTTTAGAGATTCGAAAAGTCTAGCGCGATTTGTAGCGCTTGCTTGGAGGAAATTCATTTCTATTTCTGACCATCCGTCGTTACTAGAAATGCAAGAATTGTCACCAGTATCGGTGAAAACTGTTTTGCTTATCGCCGTCCTGATGGCGACAGGTAAGAAAAGTGAAATTACTGCGCAAGGTTAGGAAAGATTTCCGTATAAGCCCATACCATTCTATATCAAAGCTGTAGACTTAAAGGCAATCTACTGTTTCCGCTATTGTTTCTTTGTCTAAAACTGTATGTATAATGAAGATCACATGGCTTTCCCAGGGTTAATTTCGAGGCACAAAGAGAGCGGTTCTTTATCTAGGCTAAATTCGTAAAGATATATTTTGCGTTTAGCCAAAACTTCACATTTGCCTCCGGTCGAGTCTTGAAGCAAAAGTAACTAACAGCAATATTACAATTAATTTTTATTGTTTTTGAGTTACAGTTGCTTTTAACTAAGAAAAAAAGCAGCTCTTCGCTATGATGGGAAACAGCCTATCAGCATTCGTCAGAGTTTATCACCATTTATTCCGCTGAGTTAAGGAAATCGAAACGCAGGCCAGATGCCGTCAAAATAACATCCCAACACCGATGAAACCTATCTTTGTAGCTCATCCGACACAAAAACTATGGTGCTTTTTAAACGCATAATCTTTCGAGTGCATTTCAAGACACATCTATATCTGAATACGTTTACTTCAAACGCCGCTTTGTTTGGCCAAAGATAATTGTCGTCGTAAACTGTGCAAACAGTAAAATTGACGAGTTACTTAGAACCTGTCATCTTCAGGAAACTCAATCAGGTTTATAGGGCACCGGGTTAAAAACACACCTTTGCGAGTCTTAGCTATGACAACTATGCAAAATTTTCTCTACCATTCGAGGTAGCTCGATTACTTCTTTGCCTCTATAGTCATTTAATTTCTTTCCAAGAAGCAGGTTTTACCCGTAAAGCTCGAAGCAAGGGCTTATTGGGAGACTCAAATAAAACGTAGAAATGAATTAACCATACAGGGATGTTTTTCATCGTTTCGTGTGAGCCATTTGTCATTTATAATTATCCTGTCAACAGTTAATCAAAAGAAAACAAAGTTTTCCATGAGTGAGATTAACAGCCAAATTCCACATGGAATATTTCAATTCCCGTCCCGTTTGCCATTGGTAACGTGACGTCATGCTGACGACAACTCCTGTATGGTCGAAGTTTTGACAAAGAAAAAAAGTTGAAATTCAATGAAATAGAATTGAAGACGCTGATTGGGGATAAATTTCCCCTACTGACGATCTCTTTCAAGAACAAGCTTCAAATTTCCTGATCAGGTGTTCTTCTCTGATCATGTCATGGCTTTCAGTGACATTATCGCAGGTTTTGTTTTCTATGTAGGTTTTTCAAGATTCTCCAGAAATGCTGCGCTGGCGGATGGTGGAAAATGTTCATTACCATCTGTCACAGGACCATGCCGGGGACTCTTTATTAAGTGGTTCTACAACTCTGGGTCAAAATCCTGCCAGCAGTTCACATATGGAGGCTGTGATGGAAATGATAACAGATTTGATAGCGAGGCAGAATGCAAATCAGCTTGTGGTCAGTAACAGGTCTGCAGCAACAATTATTATCCTTCACTTACTGGACTGTCAAATGCCGTTTTATTACGCCAAAGGGTTAATTTAGGGTGAGGCTTAGGGAAAAAAACTAGATATACGAGACTTCCGTCCGCTGTTATCTACTGTTTAACCGTGAAATACAGTTATTTTTCTTTTTTCGAAAACTCACCCAAAACAAGTTTGGCCATAATTTATCAAAAGTGTATCAGGTTAGAAGATGCACTTGCCAATTGCATGCGAGGTCTGTTGTATATGGCGTCTTGGTTCTACGAGACGTCACTTCTTCAAATTTTTTTTAGGATTTTACTTGTTCTTACATAACCTATGTTAACTTCCTCAAGGTTTCTTCAATCCTTTTCGTAATTGGATCCCAATATTCCTTGTCTTATATCTTGAAATTAATCTTACCAAACCACTAATTTAGAAACCACTCGTGTAATTCTTTTAAAGTTCTTCACATCAAAGACTGACACATGAGAAGGAAAGAGTCTCCGAGATTTCCTCAACTTATCAAAATAGGGATATAACATTTTGTTTAAGAAAATGTTACATTTCAGAATTTTTCGGTTCTTCCGTTTTAGTTCATACAGCGTCAATTGCTGTGCGTGACAATAACCAACTCCACAATTTAGAGTACTTTGGTGACTAAACAAAAATCAGTTTGTCATTAAAAGTGTGTAATTCTTCTTTCTCCGTGTTCTTTTTTGCAAGGAGTTTGTGAATAGCCACAACAGGTTCAAATATAATTTATTTCATTTCAATGTAATAAAATTTAAAAATCTGAAGTGTTTCTCCCTTCCACCTTTACCTTGCTGGGCTCCTTATAATAGCTAAGTCTGTTCAAACAATTTCATTCTTTTTCAGGTTCTAACAATGGTGACCTTTAGTGTGTTTGAACAAGTAAATAAATTTCGAATTTTCAGCTAATGAAAGCCATTCATTATGGTTTGATGATGACAATGTTATTACGGTGAAATATTTCTGCTAGATTAACAAGATGTACTGTTCGATTCTTGTCGTATTCTGAAAAGGAACATCAATAAAGGGTTATGTTTTACACAGTAGCATTAGATAAGACTATTACTTTATTGTTTCTATCTTGGGGTGTTCCAACTGAACCAGTCTCAGAATACGTTTACTTTTACGAAAAAATAACTGTGTCCGTGGAAACAGACATTACAATTTAATAAGCAAGAGTATTGTTGACAGAATTTCGTGGTCTTAGCAAGAAATTTTCGATCCGATCCTTTTCATGGAATATAACTTAAAACTGTTTTAAGCCATTACTTTAAAGAAGCACATCGGGTGGCCAAAAGGGTAGCGTGCATTCAGAGGTCTGGGTTCGAATCATGTCTGGGAGCATTGTGATGTGTTCTCGGCAGTTAAAGGACTTTACTCTCGGAGTCTTTTTCCTCACGCGGGAGTTAAAAAAGGTACCAAACTGCCGGGGAAAACTTTAATGGACTATCAGTACTCTTGTCGTTTCAAACTACGGCCAATCCGTACACAATAAGCTCCGGCAGTGTTTTACCCTCTATTAAAGCTCGAAAGGATTAACCGGTTATAACGAATTGGGGACTTTAGGTAGCTTAGCACCCGAAATATAAGAATGAGATCATAATATCCGACCATCCCACTACCAAATTTCGCGTCGTAAAAATTGATAAGAAAAGCTCGCACTTACTGTCAAAGATTTGCCACAAGTTAGTGACAAAACAATGCTTTTCATGGTGCTTGTTCCTCCTATCTGTGGTTTATTCAATTGCAAAATAACTCTGTTGTCAAAGCTGCTCACAGGATTATTTCGAAGTACTCAGTTTAAAATCCCTTAAATCGTTACATACACAAGAAAACAATGACGACCAAAACCTCTCTACTACTGATTTTCTTCGCGGTTGGTAAGTTTAATCTAAACGAACATCTACTGTTATTTGATTTAAGTTACACATCTGTTAGGCTTTCTTCTCATTTTCAAACATAAGCTTAAAAGATAGTTAATTACTCCGTATTGCGCTCACAACGGGAGTTTATAGAGCGGATGTTTAAATACAAACTGATTAGTCCAGTAGCCGTGAAATGAAATATACTCTAGTTCAAACTCATAGACTTTTTTGTGTCTACACGACAAAATTATAACAACAATAAGCTTTAGAATTCCACGTATAGAAAATTTCATCTTCAGCTGTTATTTTTCGGTGGATAGGCATCGCGAGGAAATACGTTGAAAAAACAGATCAATACAAGTTAAATCTATAACCTTGGTTTTATCGCAGAGAACCTGTCAGTACGGTAAGTAAGTGAACCTTCTTCAAAGGCACATAGGCGACTGCTTGTTTTCAAAATGGTTTTTGTTTTTTATGAAATAATTTTCAGTGCGATACCTGAGTACATACTCCTAAAATATCGCTTGATCCTAGTTCGACCACTCTATCTAACGATGAGTTCATAGTACCATGTCGCATTTTTATTTTTGCCGGAATTTGGCACAGAAATTGGTTACCTAAAAATTTACGCCACTAATAAACTGCGCTTTTACTGAACTGAAATTTAATTGAAGCAACTGACTCACTAATCATTTGGAAACTACGAGTGAACATTGCTTTTTCAGCTCGTAAATGTGTTATTCCAAATAATTATTCTACTGGTAGCACTGACATTTGAATGGAACCACAAGACGCGGGAGGAGGGACTACATGATGAGATGATGGTTCAATGTCTGAATTATTTCCTTTTCGCTGGAGTAACGCATTTAGAGTTTTTAGGTATAAATAGCAATTTAGTATTTTTTTTTTCGTGTCCCATTTTTTTACCCACGGTAAGAGCACAAAAAAACAGTTTGCTCTCTGTTGAATGACCTTACTTATCCCCGAGACCCCTCGCTTTCTTGGCTGGTAGAGGTTACAGATTATTCGAGTCGAAACGAAAGCTACTCCAATTTCAGCGGAAGTAAGGATTGAGGGTTGAGACTGTTTATATTTTCTTCCCGTACTGTGATTAACCTTACTTAGTAGAGACTTGCGACTCGAAAGCGAGGCTAAGAATGCTTAGAATATATCTACTAGAGTTCAATCATTAGTGCTACTATCTGATTAGCTACGCTACTCGCTGTTTATTCCTCGATAGACAGTGACTAAGGTGAGTAGCCTAAAAGGGTGTTATCATGTTCGCGTGCGCACTTTTATGGTGAATAGTACAAGGTTTCTAACTTAGACTTCAGGGGTGGAAGACAAAACTTGTATTTCTTTCACTAAACGTCGGGCCAGAGCACCAAATAAATCGTTCACAACTCACTTGGAGCGATTGTTGTAGATTGATCACGTTTCCTTTTGAGCGGCTGTTTTCTATCTCCTAGTCTGACAGTCTGGTCAATTCATCCAAAGCACTATAAAGTCAGTTGTTAACCCTAATTTCTATAGATTAAAAAATAAATCTTAAGAAATCCTCAGAAACCCTTTGTCTTGTTGACAGTTTCAATTGGGACCAATGCCAAAAATCCAGAAGTCTGTAACCTGCCGAAATTTCAAGGCCCTTGCAGAGCAGCGATACCAAGATTCTACTACAACAGTGATACAGGAGAATGTGAGCAGTTCATTTATGGAGGATGCGATGGTAACGCAAACAACTTTGACACCAAGGAAGAATGCGAGAAGAAATGCAAATAACCTTTTACTTAAGTGAGTTGCGAATCTCGAAAACTTTGCTTCTCTTTACTGTCCGAGAAGGACTTAGAAAAAAAAAATTCATGAAAGCGTAGCCACAGTTACTTTCGACTGACTACACACTGCAACAACAAGAACTACTATTATCACACGGCCGAGTCCTTATATACATTTACAAAGTGTTCCAGAACATTCCAGAAGCTTACACACAAGTATTTTAGTAGTGTTAATTATTAAGTATTTATCATTAAACTAGTAGAATGTTCTACAAAGTTCCATTTTGGTGTGCATGTCAGTATGACTAAGAATTCTAGAAATTTCTAGAAACTTATTTCTACAGTCACTATCTATAACACTTCCCAGAACTTTAGAACTGGTGTAAAGCCGAATGGAATTGAATTTCTTTTATTTCTTGTGAACGCATAACATTTCTAAGCTTTCATGGAGAGAAAAGCGTAAAAATAAAGGAGTTAGCTACCTAGTACATGTAGAATAACATTTTCTTTTTTTTTTAAGATGAATGCTTCAAGCTCCATTTTGCACATTTTTTTCTGGAATAGCCATTAATGAATTTGACTTCATTTAAAAGCTTTTATGCAAGAACATTTAACTTTAATCCAAAATTTGTAACATAGACAGTTTTATCATGAGATGTTCCTTTACATATTAAGCGCGCCCTATGTACACTGTTTTACACCTGCAATTATCTCAGTCGATTCTGTCCACTTAACACAAACAGCCCCAGCCTAAGTAACTTAATCCATTAAAAAGAGTAGCAGGATTGGCAAAGGTTTGGTTGGTTTTGAAATAGGAAACTGGAAAAACCTAATCCAGCTTTCATTTCTCATCGTCCGATTCCCAGCGTGGCCCTCCTACATTAGTTCATCTCGCCAGCGATGGGAAAAAGGAAATTCCTTTGATGCATTTACTTCATGTCATTAACTAGATGACTTTTAGCTCCAAGCATTACACCACACAGCACAAATTTCCCATCATTTACTGTCTTGAAATTCAGCACGTGACTTCCAAAGGGCACGTGATGGGCGACGGGGATGAGCCTTGTGTGTCCAAAGTTAGAGGAAGTGTCAACCATAACACCAGCCTCGTCGTTATCCAACCACACCTTTGCTTTTCCACCTCCACCAGTGGTGCGAAACGCTATGACAACGGTATTGCTTATTTCAGATCTTGAGAAAGGTACGAAAAATCGTAGCTTTAATGTAGAATACGCTGCTTCTGCTTTCCATCCACTGTAACCATCATTTCGCACTGGTGCGGGTTCAGTTTGTACAACAGTTTCTTTACGGTACCCGATAGGAATACCACGAATATTCGTAAACCCCGTATTTGCGATTTCCCTGACATAAAGCGAAGGACGAAAAAATCTGTCAGTTACATCTGGTGTAATTAGAGAATAACATAGTGGGTCTGGGAGAGTTTCCGTGTCGTCCTTAAAAAAAGCAGATTTTGGTAATAGGTATGAACTTAAATGATTTTGTAAGTTCTGTTCAGAACTTTCTATGGCTTTTAGCAGAGCTTTACGAAAGATGTTGATAATCATCATTGCGATCTGTGCATGTGCTAAAATGCCAGCATGATTGTGATCTGATGAAAACATGGAGTAAACATGGACCTTCCCCGAATTTGGACATAAGGATTGACGCGTGCTAACACTGGTAATACCATAATGAGTAGCGAGAAAAGTCTGTCCGTGATTTTCTAGGTTGTCGCATACAGGAATTGCGTTATTTCCACCAATGAAATTCACAAATATAACTGCTGGGGAAGATTCTTCACTTAGCAGTTGCCTTGAAAGTTTTTCAAGAGATAACGCTCTCGAATGTCGAGAGTCTTTGAAAACTATGTGATCGTTGACAGAAAACTCAAGGAGTGCAATGTTTATGGTATCTCCAGGTCTCATAAAGGTTTTGTAGCAAAAAGAGAAAAAGTTGCTTGCAGTCCCTCCAAGAGCTAAATTGTGTAGTGTGATGACAGATCCTGTAAACGGCTGCACGGCTTTTTGCCACCAATCGATAAATACTCGATAATATATCCCTCTCAGATTGGAAAAATCGCTGGTTAATCCACCGCCAGCAGATATAGATCCCCCCATGACTACGAAGCCAATGTTCTTACCGCGCAAAACCTTTGCCATAACATTTTGAAGTCGCTGTGTGGTTGATGCTCGCTCCACAGTTTCTTTTATATATATCTCAGGCGTAATGGACATGTCCCCCAAGGATTTGTAATTGTCTTTGTGATACCAGACTTCATAGGGGTCTCTTTTGATTGAGCTTTTAAGAGCATTGTATTTCCTTCGTGATAACTGGTCTGAAAAAGGTTGGAAGCCAAACTGTCCAATTTGTGACAAACTGAAAGGAAAATCTGTGACAGAGAAAATGATGATAACGAAATAATACTTCCAATTCATGTGCGTATCTTTTCATTTAAATTTTTAACTCTCACTACAATGGTATCAAGGACTTCTAACCTATTATTAAGGGAGTTTTATGCACAGCAAAGGTACCCGTTAAAGTTTTAAATATTTACATTCTACTAACTTTTCGTTTTTGTTCTCCAACGTTTCCAATCACCCGCCGCCTGCCTTTTCAGTGGTGTTGAAGCCTACTTCCATTAGACAGGTGTCTTTGTCAACATGCCTAGAGCTGTAAGAGCCCTGAAAAAAATTTTTAACGTATATCCAGAAACCATTGTGGTTTTATTTACTTACTACAAAAGATAGTTTAATGGGCAAAGTTTGAGGCAAAACTTTTTTCCGATGCGAAACGCCTTGGACCGCTCTTACAGAGATCGCCACTTAATCTGCAGCAAATAAACTATGTATGAAAATTTACTTCAGTTCTTAACTTCGAAGCCTTACGATGTCAAGAACATGATCAAAGATGAAGATGCACATCGACTGACAGCTCGTAAGTGGAGGCGTTTTAAATATACACTTTCAAAGACCACTGAACTTAGAGGTACATATATCTAAAATACCGTGGGGATCTGGGGTAAAAAATAGACTAGGAGCCAGCCCTCAAATTTTCATTCTTTCATATACGATGAACTTTTCATACGGTTAATCTGACTGGATTTCGTTTTGCAATTCTTGAAAAGGGTTGGCCTACATGGAATAATTGGCTTAAAGGAAACACCGAGAATCTGGGGAAAAAAGTTCAAGATTTATGGGTTACACAGATCTTTTCTTCCTGTGGAAAAACCTTTTTGAGAATCCAAGTTTCTTTGACGCTCGCTGTTTGAAATTTATAGAAATATCTTCCACTAGAGCTCTTTCTACTTTTAAAGATTGACCACCTATAAGTTTTATATGATTACGATTAGTCTTAGAGGCGATCTCCAGAGGCCGTCTTCATGACGGCTGTGTTGAAAATAGATTTAACGGGTAACTGCAAAGTGTCTCATAATCCAGTTAGGTACTTAGCAGGTGACAGTTTTCTCTATTTGACAGGAACCATATAATGTCAATTAAAACTGACCCACAGCGATCACACAATCCATGAAGTAACACTGCAAATAATTGTTCGGGTGTCAGATTTAAATGGTATATCTAATGGTCGCCTCAGTTCTAATAATATTTGGTGTAGTAGCTTTGATGTCGCGATTTGATTGGAAATCTCATTTCGTTGTGCTACTGTTGGCTGTGTTTATTACCAAAAGGGAAACTGCACACTGGTTTTACATGGGAAATGCAGCCAGTATTTCACGACAGGAACACAAAACTGATTCTCGTGATGATTCTATCGGATCAAGGTTGAACGGGGACTTAATTCCAGTGAAGCTCAGACTTCTAAAATTCGCTGTTGAAAGAGATCCGTTTGAAACATGGTTTTTTAAAAACAGATTTAAGTCCAAAGCAGACTTGCTCATAGTTTCCAAACCTTGGGACAGCGGCGTATTCCAACGAAAAGGCACCACAAATCGCCTCAAAGATGTAATCCTACGATCACTGGAGGGTGAGAACATTAACATCGCTGTCATGGGTGGGTCAATTTCTGCAGGTGCCGGTCTGACAAATGATGGTGAAGACTTACGAGGCCTCTATTACCGAGTTTTAAGTGACTGGTGGCGCAAAACAGTGCAGCCACTCACAGGTTCTGACTTGAAACTTAACAATCTCGCTATTGGTGGAACCAGCAGCAATTTTTATGCTTTTTGTTATAGTGTCTTTTTGAACCCTAAAACTGACATGGATCTTGTGTTTCTTGACTTCACCGTGAATGACTATGTTCAGTTTAAAGACTCCATGTTTCCAATGGCTCTGCCACTGGAACAACTTACTAGGGAAGTTTTAAGCGAAGGAAGTTCTCCCGCTGTGATGTTCGTCAACTTTGTTCAAGGCGATCTTAGACGTCCAAAATGTGACAATTTGGAGAACCACGGCCAGACACTTCTCGCTAAACACTATGGAATAACAACGTTTAGCTTGAGAAAGTTGCTATGTTCAGGTTTTGCAGCAAAACGGAAAAAGCTTTCCAAAATGTTTGCAACTGACGGCAATCACATCAGCATTATAGGCCATGCTCAAATGGCATTTATGATGATAACCCATGTGCGGCAATTAATTCTTAACGTGCTCGAAAGCTTAATCACAACCAAAAAAGTGAAAGTAACTGTTGAAAAAATGTCACTTCCATCAATTGGCGATAGGATAATATTACCAGACTGTCCTCTAAAATTTAGAAATCTTCCAGAAACCTTGTTCATGAGTTACCGTCAAAATCTGCGGGAACGCCCCAGGTGTTTCACTCAAATAACACCCGACTGTACAAGAAACATCACAGCACATCAAAGTCTGCAAGTAAAAGCAATTGGAAATTTTGGATTTGAGGGGTTTCAGAAAGTAGCTATCAACAATGTAGTATTACCTAATGCCACATGTGAAGTTAAGCAATTTGGTGAAATCCAGACTCACAGAACAGATGCTTATGGCGGGTGGAAGTCCAAGTCTAAAAACTCAATGCTGGAATTAGAAATACTTTTACCAATCACGTCTCTCTCAAGGCAGTGCATTATGGACGCTGCAACTCAGACAAGAAAGGTGGCAATAGCTGTTCGAACGCACGGCAACGGTGGACAGGCAAAAGTGTGGTTAAATGAACATGAAGAAAGAGGAATTTTAGTCACCACTTATTCACTGTTTGGTCACACTAAACTATACACTATTGCCAGTCACGTAATGCCCGGCCGGCATGTGATTAGCATCAGAACAGAAACCCCAGGGGTGTTCATTTTATCGGGTGTTATGGCTGGACCGACTTACAAATGACACATTCCTGAGATGATTATTTTGATAGATTATATGGAAATTGGGCTAATAAACGGGGTCTTGCTAAAAGCAGACCTGCCGCCTTTTAAAAAAGCCTAAGGGCTCGCAGTCCGTAGTCGATTGCCCTGCTGCCTTGTCCAACAAAGGTCATCGTCGCCTACAATGCAATGCAAATGATGGTGAGTTCTTATGGTACTTTGATAATATCAGTCCCCCAGTTTGGTGAGGTGACGCTGACCTTTACTTGGCACGCGAACACAACGGAGGCCTCAGGCAGTGGGCTATGAGGTTAGCCGTGGGCTGCTGGTGCGACTGACTTAGCCTAGCGAGACTAAATTTAGTTGAAATTGCCCAGAATATATTTCTCTGGAGGATATCTTGATATGATAGCAATGTCATTAACCTGAGTGTGAAAATATCTGTGGCGATTAACAATGACTGAAGATCGCTTAGTGTGATAAACACCTGTAACATCGACAAGTGATCTTCACCCGTCTACTGCAGTTGAAGTCATCGTCAAGGGACCCATCATCAAATTACGATAATAGCTGAAACTTTTTGCAGGTTGTAATTTTGGCACACACTAAAGACAGGTTAAATAAGCTAAGCTGAAAGCTTTTCAAACTTAACTTGACATATAAAATAACTATATTCCACGTAAACCTGAGACAAAAATCTAAAATGTTCCATAAAATGATCTGTTTAATCCTTCAAGTTATGTACAGTGCAACATCAACACAAATAGGAAAAGACTGTCATTCCGGTTTACATAACAAGCAGCCTGAAGTAAGAAACAAACCACCTGCAGTGAAGCTGACCAAAATCTACTATCTCAAGCGTTCGATTCAAAGAAATCCGTTCGAAGTTTGGTACTTCAAGGATAAGTTGAAGTCTTTGGAAGATTTGTTCCTTACGGCCGAAAAGTATAACAACCAGATTGTTGAACGACGAACAACAGAATATCGTCTTAAAAATCTTATGGAAAAAGTTCTACTCGGTCAAGATATTGGCCTTATTGTAATAGGTGGATCAACATCGGCTGGAGGTGGATTAATCAACGATTTCTCTAATCTAAAAGGAATTTATTATCGTGTGTTTGTCGATTGGTGGCAGAAGGCCATACAACCTTTTACTGGATCTCGCATCAAATTGCAGAATCTCGCCGTTGGAGGAACTGCTAGCGACTTTTTTTATTATTGTTACAAAACTTTGATGAGACCTAATGATAGCCCAGACATTATCCTCCTTGAGCTTTCAATAAACGATTATCTTCAATTTAAGGACTCTCAAAAGCCAAGAGCGTCATCTCTTGAAAAACTTACGAGGCGGATACTTAGGGAAAAATCTTCCTCGGCAGTGGCATATGTCAATTTTACTCCCGGAAATAATAAAATTCCCATGTGCGACAACCTGGAAAATCACGGGCAGACTATGCTAGCCTGGCATTATGGCATTACAAGTTTCAGTATGCGCGAGTCGTTATGTTCAGATGATCGAGAGAGACAAATTCCAGCGTTTTTCACTGCGGATGGAGTTCATAGTGGTAATATTGCCCATGCACAAATCGCTTTAATGATAATCAATAGCGTTCGTAAAGCTTTATCAAACACCATAACAAATACCAATCGAGGGCTATTTTATTTACGATTCGTCGACTTACCGAGACCTGTTTATTTTGCGGGCAAAGGGGGATCTGTTCCAGGCCCTCTCTGTTACACTCGCCTCACACCCGACGTAAGTAGCACTTTCTTTAATCCATCCCTCTCTGTCACAGATATAAAAAATACGGGATTTAAACGAATTCAAAATCTACCTATCGGTGTTTATAGAAGCAGTTCATGGGAAAATAAACTCGGGCCTGTGCGGACTGATGGTTTTGGTGGATGGGAAGCAGAGAAAGTAGACTCTATTTTACAACTACGAATTGATTTACCTTTTAATGGCATTCCTGGGGATAATCAAACTAGAGATGTTCTTATAGCCTTCCGAACAAACGGTTATGGAGGAAAAGCAGAAGTTTCATTGGACAAACGTAACAACAGCGTCTATGCTGATGCGTATTCCACATATGGATTTACACGAGTCGTTAATGTAGCGCGTCTAGTAAAACCAGGAAGCCACAAACTAAGTTTTAAGATTGTAAAAGGCGGAAAGTTTGCATTATGCGGTATCATGAGTGCAGGCTCAGAACCCGAACTGTGACAAACTAATGAGCCTAGACAAAGCTCTGTTGATCACGTGTCTGTTACGATCGGGTAGGGACCGCAGCCTCACAAAAAAAATGCATCACGAAATACAAACAACTGGCAAATTGAAATGGTTAGGAAGATGGAAACAGCTTACGTATATTTTGTACAAGTACCGATCGTGTTTGCTTTTTAATCGTAGTTTAAGGCATTCCTACTTTCGGGCAAAACATGATTATGGGATCACGTCACCAGAACGGGACTAGGATAAATTGATGTTGATCACCGAGTCCGCCTCGAGTAGATGGAAATAGTTAACAAGAAGGAAACTGATTGATTATGTTTTGTACAAATACAGATGGGAAATACTGAGTGAGTGCTGTTCGATTAACAAAACTAAATAAGTGAATAAATGATGAAAGTTTACATTTCTGGAGCGAAGTAAGTTCGATTTGCGGTGATGCAGACCGTTTAACACCAGAAATGCGTCAAAATTTTTCAAGGAGTTGATAAAAATTAGGAAATATTGAAATGCGCCCCTTCGAAACATATCTGAGGTATGCTGTCGGAATTATCGTTTCTTTTGTTTCATGTATATGTTGTGGTTCAATTTTATCCTTGGTTAAAATTTTATCTTCTTTTGTTTTTGGGTATTGTAATATATGATAATGAGTCTGAAACAAAGGAAAAGAAAATATGAACCAAGGATAAAATTGAACCCTAACATATATACAATGCATACCTTAAAATGAAATTTATTTATCGCTAAACTGTCTTTTTTTAACTTAATCATTAAGGATAAAACACTTTTAAGAGAGCACAAGATGTTGTAGTCTCTTTGCTCAACTTTTATTCATTTCACTTATTTCATAATCTAATGTTCCGACTTTATTTGACACTTTGCCCATTCATTAAAAATCTGTAATGAAACACATCTTCTGGAAATAAATATACTTTTTTGGCATTCAGCAAGTTTTCATGGCAGTAGTACATATTATGTTTTCTAATGGTCACTGGCAGTGTCTTCGATTGCAATTTCATGGCATGGTTTCAAGGGGTGGTCATTAAACTGACTTATCCATTGTTTCCTACAAAAAATTCAAAAGAGAAAAGAAACAAGATTATCATACAGTAAACTATTAAATAAACTATTACAAGATTATCATACCTACATTGAACGAAAAAACAAATCAAATGTGTTTAATTAGCTACACCTACTCGTTTCAAAGTCAGCACAATTTAGTACCTGTTGTCGTTTCCCACGGATGTGTCCCATGTAAGCATTGTTTAAGGCCTCCAATAAATCTTTGTTTGATCCCCAGCCTCCCTGCAAAACAAACACACAATGCAGCGGTGGCCAAAGTTTAAAGGAGCATACCACTCTCATTTAAGTTCATTTATGCGACGCGAAATGCCTTAGCCAGCCTGTTCACTTTTCATCTTACCGTCCGTTTTCCCCGAAAGCGGCCAAAAAACTGCCTATTGAGTGCTTCACGAAGCGCAGGATTATAACCCTAACCTTGAAGCTGTAAAGCAAAACAAATGCAGATTCTCTTAACTGATTATTACAGGATTCATACAATGCTTGTTAGGAGAAGTTGGCACGTCCATCAAGTGAACTGGGAGTCATTTCACCTGCTTGACTATCAGCTCTGTTATTAAGCTGGATAAAAGATTTCCGGCAGGGCACTACATTTGTTATGCCTTATCCTGCACCTAAGTGGCTGGTTCAGCAAATCAAATATAGAAATTTCGAAACTCTTATCATGGTTTTCCCATGCTTCAGGCGAACTGCAAAGAGGAAACGAGAAAATTTTCGCAGATTTTCAACTCTTATGATCCAGATTGTAATGTGAACCATGAAGGTCAAAACAGGCAACAGTCATTGACGAATGTTTCCTTCTTAAATGAGGCAACTGCAGTTATAATCTTTGGTTATTGTTTCCTCTCTTTGACAGGGTTAAGTTCGGTTCAGCTGAATTTGTTGTTCTTCAGGGAACTTATTATCCCATTCACCGTTGGTTATCATGTTCTTAACTACAAAGAAACAATTACCGTTCTCTTTCCTCTAATATGTCCAAAATATGCTGAATTGAGAGCTTCCTCTAGTGGCGGATAATCATCTGATTGCTGAAATAATAACAAATGACATTAAGGACTTGCAGTTCAGGTGTAAAATCCCTAAAGCTCATCCAAAAACATTTCTAGTTGGACAAAAAAACGCACATTTCTCAAGCGGCTGTATAGTGTATATGTTGCTCAACACTGCCAAAACTAAGCGAATAAGAGATTGCTTTAAACAAGCAGTCACTGGACTGTCATAATAAAAGCCAGGCATTACCGTTCTTTTTCCACGAATATGTCCAAAATAAGCATTATTAAGTGCCTGTTCCAAGGGTGGATAATCATCCTTGCCCTTTAAAATAAAGAGAACTTCGAGTTAATTGAATAATCTGTAACGAAAAAAGTAAAAAGTACCTTTCGTTTTGATCAGTGAAATGTCAAATTAATTGAGAGTTTTTTCATTTACACTAGAAGCTGATTAACTAAAATAGTACCTGTCGGTATTTGAATGTAAGCAAATCAGTGCTCAGAGACACAAGGAAACCATGCACAGTTTAAAAAAATAGATATTCAGTGTATTTTCCATGGTAGAGCCGCCCCCATTAGCCACTATTCTTTGAAATCCTCTTTACAGTCGGAAAAATTCACGAAAAAAGACTTTTGTTTTACTATGAGAACTGATTTTTTTTTTCCATGGCTGGGTATAGAGGTCTCTTTCACCGACCTTTTATCTGAGTACAACATAAGATTTCAATAAAAAGGAACTCCTTTTCTTCAAAATTTCGATTTTGATCTAATTCATAGGATGAAAATCACGAGGCGTATTGTATCATTATATCAGTGCGTGGTTACAGGCTGTAACGTGAGATGTTAACAGAGCGATCATGTACTAACCGTTCTTTTGCCCCTGATGTGACCAAAATATTTAGAGTTTAATGCTTGAAGTAAGCCGGGCGGATCCTGAGAGTTTTTCTCTTTTTCGCTGCTTGCTAAGCAAACCACACAAAATAAGACAGCAAGTCTTAAAAACATCATTGACCTGTAAAGAGATACATACAAACATTAGGTCTTTTCGTCTTTTTATAATTAATGGTTACAATGGCCATTATTTCAAGGTCCACTAGCCTATCAGGCTCGCACCAAATTTTTCTGTACAATATCAGGAGTCGCTAATTAAGACCTTGGAGGCAAGTGCGCGATAGATTTACTCTGGCAGCTGGATATTAAGATAAAATAAAGCACTAACAATTTCTTTACTTTTAAGGATACTTTTTTTTTTTGTATATATTTCTCCATCTTTAATGACCGTTTTCAAAATAAGTGTTCCATATTGTGGGAAACTCATTACTTTGTCTTCAGTATAAACCAGACAAAAGCAGGAGAATTCTTTGAGCAAAACTAAATCCCGAGAATAAAGATGTAATCAGCAAATTTTAGCGCTTTTAACAGGAATGATTAAGTCAAACAAGTGACATGAAAAAAGAAGGAATTTTGCACCTAATTGACACAAAGAGTAAAAGGGAAAGACGCAAACACAAAAGCTTGAAAATATCTTATCGTTGATAGGAACTTTCACAACGATTAATACTCAATATCTGGTTTGGGTGGTACCCATTTAGCCAAGAGATGGCAATCAAGAAGAAAATCAGAGGATTTCCAGGAACAATGCGACTTTGTCGTGACAAATTCTGTACATGTGCTCTAAACTATTGTTATAATATATCGTTAGTACTCGCAAACGACCAAATAATTACAAAAGAAAGCAGCGAAGATTTTAAAATATCTGATGAAAAATTAGTTGTTATTTCATGAGGTCCGCAAAAAGGGAACTTTACTTTTTCTTCCTAAGCATAACACATGGCTCTCAAAGTCTATTTTCTTTATTTTTTTCTTTTTTGTTTTGTTCTTACGCGAAGCATGAATTTATCTTATGTAGTTTAGAAATGATAAAAAATAGAAAAAAAAATCGTGGTACAAACCAAGTTTTAGTTGGGTGTTATGCAATTGAACAGACCAGCTTCACAAAATAGAGCACACATGACACAAAAAAATGGTGAAAGCGTTTTCATCTAACATCATCTTTGAGCTCATGGTAAGCATTTTTGAATCATCTTAAAAACTTGGCTCGGCAGTCAGATAATGAAAGGCAAGAGCATGCCCATGCGAAAAAACAACACTCAAAAAACAAATACTCAAACATCATTGTAAATGAAATGTTATCACACACAATCTTCTTACCTGAGCATTCACTCCTGTTCCTTGTCAATGAAAAATCGTCTCGGAAGCAGATTTACAAAATGTGGCGTGTTGATGGCACCGACTGAAAGTGAGCCTCGGCTGAAAACACTGCTCTTAATATACAATTCCCTCCAAGCATTTTCACTGTCAACACTTCAATTATATTTTTAATTACAGTCTCACTTATCATCATTAAATAAAATGTTCTTCTCGGCTGACGCGGAACAAACGTTCTCCCACTGGTTACAATTAGCAGTTTAAAGGGCATCCGGTGAAACCTCATTAACAAGTATGTTTATTTATTCCTATCGACAATTACTTCTCCGCCTTTTCATTCAATATCATTTCTTTGTGCCCGATATTAATCAGTGGAAGTAAAAGAAAAGAGAGATTTCCTTTGTTCATAGGCCACATTTTATTTACCGGCCCAAACATCCGCATCATAATTTCTATTGCTTCCATCTTTTTCAAACAAAATAGTTCCAATTTCTCTAAATAGCTAACATTTTCGTTAAATGAAAAAATTTTAAAGAATTTATTCAATAAAAACTCTTCCCAGCCCATTTTTATCATTTACATTAATTTTCAAGGTTTATAAACTCCTCTTGAATGAAAAAGAAGTCTTCAATGACGGATATTGTGAAGAGCTTTGGTAATCATATTCAAGTTGGGTTTCTAATGAGCACATATTCGCTTCCTTTCTTTGAAAAGTATATTTCCAAACTCGACAGCCTTTTCTCCAATCACAGTGCAAATCCCTCCGTTTAAACCATACAAAACAACGCTGTTCTTATTTTTTTAACTTTATGCTGTTTGCAATAGAAAGCCACGTTTTAATTTGCCTTTTGTGAAGAAATCAGTGTCATTATCCGTTTCAAGGCCGCTTGATAACTTCTGTTTATCATTTCCGAAATAAAATAATTTCTACCTCCCATGATAACACCACAGGGCATTTTAATACTTACAAGTTTATTCATTTCTTAGATTTTGGTTTTGCCTCGAGCACTGTAAGTGTGCCTTAATAAATTCAGTTGATTCTCAAACGTAAGAAAGTATTTATGTGTTCGTCATATCCGAGGAAGCTATCTTTAGCACTAAGCCTAGAATTTTATAACTTCAGATCTTCGCTTAAATCTTTGCTATTTAATTTGAGTCGACTTCTCGTTGTGAAATAGCGACAAAAAGGACTGATTCAGTTTATTCTAAACAACGGAAGACTTTTTGCGACTGGGTGAAGTTTTAAAGGAAGAGGCATTTAGTTAGAATGTGAGTTTAGTGATAAATCTTTTCTTCTCTGGATTAAATACATACTTCCTAACGGAAGCTTAGTAATTTATGAAATCAAAGCCTTATTGATAACGTAGAACCAAGCTCGACTTAGTCATTCACTCGAGTTGAGATTAGCCTTCTATCACTAAGCGGTACAATCTGAGTGAAAAGCTGTTCAGTCAGTTTATCCATCTGTTAATGTTTTTCCTTCACTGGGCAACTTTTTGACCATGTTGTCCATAAAAAAATATACTCGATTTATTTGAGCTCCATTTTTTTTTAAACCAACTTCACGAATCTTATTAACCAGCCGGTTTTCGATAAAGAAGAGGTGGGAAGCCATATGACTGTTTCCAGTTATAAGAGGATCTCAATAGAGTTAATCGGTAGCCGTAAAACGGCCAAAGAAATGGAGCCGTTAGACGTAAAAATTGACTAAGTTTAAGAACTGATTAGTCTTCACTGCTTGGCAAGGGAGTCTGGGACTTGCAAATATTGCCAGTCCTGACCAATAGCACAAATGAATGATTAATGGTCACACTTTGGATGAAACAATGCCCTGTAAAATAAGACATATGCACTTAAAACTGGATACAGAATATGTCTGATATGAATTTCTAGGATTGCAGTTAGTTTCTCTCGCATTTCCCCCCAGCGTAATCCGCCTAAAGCTTGGAACAAAATAAGAACACTCTCGGTTTATTCCTCCCCCACCCCTCCCTACCTTCAGCTCATCGACGCCCACACTTTATGAAAACAGCGGTTCTTCAAAAAAGCGCGCCATCTATAATGGAGGATGAAGAGGACGATCTGCCTTATTCTCCTTTTAGTAGAAAGACTGTAGCACATACTATGATCGAAAATGTATTGTCAGTCTATCCAGATGTTGATCCAATAGATATAGCTAAAGATTTGGAAATCACCAGAAGTCCAGTGAAAACTGTTAACAGGATACTGGATGGTCAGGTCAGTATGGTATTAAAAGGAAAACAAACCGGAAACCGATCTTAAAAGTTTGAACCATCGTTTGTAACATAAAAATCATTTAATTTACTCCATTGGTAGGAATTTTCTTTTAGGTATGATTTGATAATGAGTTTTTTCTATTTTAACTGCTGATCAGGACTGTACCTGT
This sequence comes from Pocillopora verrucosa, assembly GCF_036669915.1. Classification (NCBI taxonomy): domain Eukaryota; kingdom Metazoa; phylum Cnidaria; class Anthozoa; order Scleractinia; family Pocilloporidae; genus Pocillopora; species Pocillopora verrucosa. Next base: position 361,836 of record NC_089319.1, read on the forward strand.
GCCTACTTTCACAAATTCGATTTTTTTTAAAACGTTACTCTGTTTACAAATCTTTCTTTGTCATTTCCTTTACATTTTGTGCGAGCAACTGAAGACATAGCCGAATGTCCAAGCGTCAAATTTGAAAGAAAGAAATTCATAAAATACTGTATATTATTCCATGAACTGTTTAATGAGTCTCCAACTAAACACCACAACAGACAGAATCTTGTTTTGGGACCAGACAGTTTATTAAATGTATATATCCTACATAAATAACACACTAGACTATTACATAAAAGATATTTGACAAATGCACTAAACCAACGATCCAGTAATCACGAATAAATTACAAACACAAATGAGTTTAAGATACAATCAAAAGTGTTGATGATGTGGGTGGGAGGGAAACTAAAACTTTCTTAAAGCTAGAAATAAACTTGTTACTTGCTTACTCGCTAGATTATAAATAACATGTCCACAGATGCCTAAGCAGTAATATACGAAAGTAATTTTGCAATTGAAATGCGTTAGCGTGGTGAATAGCCATTGGCTCTACCCAAGTCTTATGACTGATATGCTGAACAAATTGCTCCATTTTAAGGAAAGGGAAAATACTAATAGGCACCTTGCCTGTACCCAGTCCAGGCCTCTCGTCATTGATGTCTAGATTCATATTAATAGAGATTAATATTCACAATAAATACCTGTGGAGACTTCTTTGTTTTTCAGTTTCCTGCCGTAATTACTATTGATGTTGATGATGAAAGCAAAGCCAAGGATCATACCAGAGCAAATCTGGTTAATATAAGGAATTTTGAGAAATCAGAGCCATCTGTTGACAAAGCAAATGTTTTAGAAATTAAAGATGATTCCAGTGACATTGATGCAGATAGTAATGATGATGATATCATTGTAGCAATTGAAGAGAGAAAAAGCTTGTTCAGTGCCCTAAGGAGCAGGCTGAATGAAAAGGAATCTAGAAAATGTCCTCAAAAGGGGTCAAAAGCTCTAGAGTCATCTGTTAGTGCACAGGTTACCTCTTACCATGTAAAAGGAAAGGCAACGGGAAGGAAAACAATGGTCAAATGCAGAAGTTCGATAATTGATCTTTCCTTCTCTGATGATAATGAGCAAGAGGATATTCAGGATGTTTACACTTTACATTCACCTGCTGCTAAAACACTAACTACAAACTCAAGCAATCAAATGCCACCAAAGGAGAACAGGAAAGCTGCAGAGGAGTACTTCAAGAGAAGTGGAGAAATATTTGTAGATTGCTCTCAATCTGATGATTACAGCTCTGATAGTGATGATCTTCCATGTGTTCTACCATCTTTACACACAGATAATAGGGGCACCCTGTCTGCTAAATCACATTCAAACTCGTGCACAGATGATTATAAAAGTAGGGATTCTCAGTTTCTAGGAAGCAACTTTGACTCTCAGGATGATTCTCAAATCCCTGTTAAGAAAAAGAAAGGGTCACCACACAAAATTACAAGAGAGAGAAATGAAGCTCATGTAAGTATCACTATGTCATTTGTTATGTCAGGAACAGTTATAAGGAGTGTAGAAACTAAACTGGGAGATAATCTTTAAGCTCCAATCTCCATTTTCAACATCTCAGTTTGTCAAAATCCTGAATCATTTTTGCAATTATTTTGCAATTATACAGTAACAGTTTTTAAAATATTTATAATTCTTTGCATTACTATTCACTTTCAATTTATAGCTTAAGAAACAAGTAAAAAAACTTGAAAAAAAAACAAAGAAAGAAGCAAAGGAAAAAGAACAACATGCCAGAAAACAAGCCAGGGAACAGTTGAAAATTCAGAAGGACAGGGACAAACTACTGAAAATGGTTTGTTAATGAAATTTTGGGATCTGAAAAATCTTGTCCATCCATTTTGGATACTAGTCCTTTTTGCTCAAGGGGCTCTGTTATCTACCCTATGAAGTTGTATGGTCCCAACACCTACTGTGAAAAAATCTGGCCAACTGGTTCACCCTAAGAATGAAAAGTGATGGTGATTTTCTCCCAACAGTATTATGACTGAATCAAACACTAAGGTCAGGAGGATTGTAGCGGGTTTAGGTTCTCAAGGTATAAACATATCTGGTCGGAGGTGGAGATTTACTGACTTCAAGCACTCATTTTTGTATCTTATTGATTATCTTTTATTCTTGGGGTATGGTACTTGAAAATGTAAAAAACTGTAAGGTAATTTGCAGCATAACATACTATTAAGAACAATTAGAAACTATACATAACATGTGCTATTGTGAAATAACTTGTACACATAGAGCATACATGATAATACTATTTTAGAATTAAATCACGTGCAATAACCATGATAACAAATATAATCTGAGAACATGCAAATAGAAATTATGTTGGCAAAATCATACCTCTTTTCTTGGGTTAGAATTCTTATTATTTTACTGCCTTAATCTTGTAGCTTTGATCTTAATGGACTGTGTCTGAGGATAACTAAGCTTCTCTCTAATTTCATTGACCTTATGACACTTAACTCAAAACGGAAATTACATAATTGACGATTGTGGAATCATAGCTAATCATTACAAGGATGATAATTATGATCACCAACATAAGAAGCACCTGATTGTTCAATAAATTCTCCTTGTCAGTACCTTAAGAAGTGTATAAAGAATGAAAGAAGAATGTAGGTACTTAAGTTAAAGTGTAAACATTTAATGAGGAAGCCTTTGAATCTTCTGTTTTGCATTAAGGAGAGGAAATTAGTCGGAAGAATGCAAAAAAATTATTCCTCTTAAATTTATTTTTTGTGGATTTACATTAGGTTTCATGCTATATTTATTGTTTTGTGCTTTATTTCTTGTTTAGGCAGATAGAATGAATCAGAAATCAAACAATCGATTAGATGGCTGTATCAAGGTACTGTATGGGGAAAAAATGTTTTTCTTGAGTCCCAAAATGTGTTGCTTCATACTACTACATATATTCTTTTAAAGGTTAAATGTTGCATGTGTATTTTGTTTCTTTTCATTTTCATTTTCATCCTTTTGAGGTACAGGTGTTGGTAAATGCCAACTTTTTGTCATGATTAAGTGCTTTATTTAAAATTCTTTCGAACAGCAAATAGTGGTTTGCATTGATCATGAAATAGTGAGCTGTTGTCAGCTTGCTGGGGAAAATCTTCTCCTTCAAAGATTAGAAACACTGGGAGCAGGTCATGAGATAAAATCACAGCTATTTCCCAGCAGTATTACATGGCAGAGAGCTTGTGTGCAGCATGATGTACAGGAGGGGACACTTCAGGTACTTTTATATGTACACAATTTAGGATGGGGAAGGCTCATTTCTATGTCAGTTCTTCTCCTTGAAAAATGAAAAGAAAAGAAAGAAATAGAAAAAAAATAATTGATAAAAGGATTTGGGATCACTCTAAGTTCTGTGTCTTGTATTTTGATTTTATGTGCTCTGTTTTGTGTAGTAATAAGATTGTAGTTTACAGTGTGCTCAAGAGACAATTTTAAGTGAGTGTTCTTTAGAAATTGAAATATCAAACAATAAAAATGGAATTGACTCAGTATTCATTGAAACAGTTCTCTGTCTTATAGTTTTTTTTTGGTGTTTTTTTTAAATCCTTCTTGTTAGATTTCCACGAGAACAACTGTCACTGATGAAAACCATGCAGTACTTTGTCTGTCAGTAGTCAAGTTTGTGGAAATGGTTTTACGATCTTGTGAGGTGAGATCAAATAAGGAAACAGGAATCAGTATCTTTAAACTTTTATCCTCTTTATGATTGCAGACTGACAATTTTATCCTCTTTGTGTTGTGGGGCCTGAAAGCAACATGATTGCAGCAAATCCTTTTTTTTTGTTTCCATTGTTTTCATTTAGGAGATTCAAAATCCAGCAGTATCTGTTTTCTCTGATGAAGAAACTTTGACTGAATTCTTTGAAAGAGCCCTGACAATTTACCCTGGTAAAATCATCACTTTAATTGTCATGGGTCTTGAAAAGTATTTCAGGTGTGTCTTTTTGAAATTTATAATAATGTTAATAATTGACATCATCATCATTGTTATTATCACTATCAACATTAACATTACCATAATGAATAATAACAATAAGAATAAAAGTAAGAATAATAAAATTATACCTTTTACAAAGTGCACTTCCAGTAGGTGCCCATGGTACCTTGCAGTGTTAATAGTAAAGAGCACCTTTCTTGGATTTTTGTTTTTTTTCTTTATGGGCTGCATCAAGGAAGATTTCACAAGGCTAAAAGTAAATTGTCACTCTTGTTTCTTTGATTTCTCTAAAGAGATGTTAAACTCGCTCAAAAACACCAGTTTCGAAAAGCTGTTCTTGGGAAAAGCTCCTCAGATAATGATAATTCCAGCAGTAAGCGACGAAAGAAAATAAACAAAGAATCTGTACCCAGTGTTATGGTGTCAAGGGTTGATGTAGAAGAAGCTCTTGTGGACTTACAAATAAAACAGCCTGACTGCCGAATACGCATGTGTGAAACTGAAGAGGAGTTTGCTGATCTGTTGGCCATGTTAACTAAAGCTGTTGCTGAAGCACCGTTTAAGTAAGATCACGTCTGCATTAATTCCTTGTGTCTATTGCCACATGTTCTGTTAGAGGTTAAAGAATTAAAATCACATTTTGCATTAATAGGAAAAAACAACCGGAAGTATTTTCTTTCTGTGTGGAAGGACAGAAAAGATCTGTGAAGGTACACTTTGAAGCCCATTGTCATCAATAAATACTCTCCACTATGTCTCAGCACATGTTTCATGATTTTACAGGGGGGGATTAGTATGCAGTTGGGATTATCATAGGGAGTGAAGGGTGGGGCAAGTAGATATAATGCTTCTATGCTCTGTATTGAGGAAGATGCGCTGTCCTTGTGGTTGATGCGCTGTACTCCATATGAAAACGTCTTGTTTAAGCCCAGGCAGGAATATTATGTTGTGTTCTTGGGTAAAATATGTAACTTGAACAGTGCTCCTCTCCACTCAGGAGAATCTTGAAAAATAGTGTGGGTTGAGATGGTGGCACTAAAATCTTTGATGGGTCAACTAAACTTGGGCCATTTTAGGCCGAGAAGATGTCACCAGAATATTCCCGTCATTGCTATCTGCCAACCGTTTTCATCAATTTTCCTTAAATCTCACGTCTTTCAAATTCTCCACTATCTCTCAATTGTAGCTGTTTGCCAAGAGGTTGTTCCTTTCTGCAGGTGTCAAAAGACGGTGAGGGTTTGAAGAAAGTCTGGCAGAAACATTTTCAACAGTTGAGAAATGTTTCAGCGGAGATGGCGGCCGCCATTACGAACGTTTACCCATCTCCACAGAGTCTCATCAAGGTACTGCATCTTGTTGTTTTACCTTTTTTTATGACTTTTTTTTGTAAATGCTGTCATCTCGCCTACATCAAGTGTTTTCGCACTCTAACAGTCGTAGATCTTGTGAACTTACTTAATTTTTAGTTGCTATTGATATTATATTCTATCACGTAAGAAATTCTGAATCTTAATAATGAACGTAATGATATATTTTTTAAGGCCTATCAAGGTTGTAGCAGTAGAGAGGAAGCTTCTAAACTTCTTCAAGACATCTTGGTAAGCTCTCAGAAATTAGAAAATATTTCGCTCTCCAGTTTGCTTTGATAGTAAAATTGAAATTTCTCACGGGTTTCGTGATAACTTTATTTGTACATCAATCAAAGCTTGTGTTCTGTCCAAAATACTCCCCATCCCTAATTGCAATGATCCCTTGCTTTCCACGCACAGTTAGACTTATGTTTTTTTTCTTTTTCAGGTCCGTCGTGGCGCTGGAGTACTGGCAAGTAGTCGAAGAATTGGACCCGAACTTTCCCGACGGGTGTACCTCCTTTTTTCAACTGACGATGGCGACCTATCCTTGAAATAACAGCCCTTTTTCCCGGGCAGTCGACGCCATAGTTTTGAAGTGTCTGAGTGCGAAGTGTCTTTGGGATTAGTTTCGTATTCCAAAGATTACGAATTATTATTTATTTTCAAATCTACCTCACTGTTGGGCTGAGTGGGGATATTTTCGTTTTTCTGTAAAAGCTTGTACGAATAATTCTACACCGATGCCCAGGGATATGTTAAGCGCATCTGATTGGCTGTTACTTTCGCATGGAGAAATTCAAGAAAACAAACAGCCAATCTCAGTGGGCGCACAATAGAGCTAAATGATTGTCCCATCAAATTTTGCCTCTTTCAAACTTATTTCCCTGGAGCTCAGATGTCGCAGAAAGACGTTTTTTCCCAGAATGATGTTCCTACCTTTCTCCTGAAGACGACAGACCTCAAAATATAACGACAATTTCAACCATAGATAATTGTTCTAGTGTTTATTAATACAGCATTCAGACATACTCTTGCATTGCTCAATTTGGTTTGCTGCGATGTTTTTCCCCTCTTGACAACGGAGGCTAATAAAGTAATTTTACCATTTCATGAACAACCTTGCTATTCAGGTCCATGTAACACAAAAGGCTTTCACTGCTTATTAGTGTTAATATTTATTGACTTCATATATGAATCGTTTGGTCTCGGTAATCCTGATGCAACATATTTACATCTATGAAATAGCGGATACACAAATCACACTCTGACTTTTCAAAAAAAAAAGCTGTTTTATAAAATCACGTGACTGTACTTTCTATTGATTCACCGTCGTAAAACCCACTTAGTATGATGGTTATATAAAATATAAAATCGGAAGAAATAAATCAGAATGTTGTGAAGTAACGACTTCGGTTATGGTCTCTACTAAATAGGAGCCTTCGGGGGGCATGGGAGAAAAAATTCGAAAAATCTCTCGCCTTCGGCTCGGAATTCATAAAACGTTCTCGTTTCTCAGCACCTCACGTGGGTTATTTTCTGTGATATGATTAATTTATAAATATGTACACAGGATGAATATCTGAAAATATAATCTGGATGTAGAAGGGATGTTTTGATGATTTGGCTACTTGATATGGATAAAGTACTTTATTTAGAAGTAATTTATTCTAAAGGTATGTTATGGCTGCCAGTTTTGTCTTAAGAAGAACTTAACTAGAACTGCGTGGAAGACAAACTTTCAAGTCTCGACGCGACGAAAATCAGTAGCAAAATATTCTGGTGCCGATGGAGAAACAGGTGTCAAAGAAATTTTTTGGGGACAAATCTTAGTTGACGAGCGGAAAATAATGCGCCTTACATTTGTGAAAGATCTATTCGGCCGTGGAAATCGGAAAGAGAAATTGGAATGTTGTGAACTAACGATTTTCGGTTATGGTCTGTGCTTAATAGGTGCCTCCGAGGGCTATGGCGATTTTAGCCAGGTAAAGATCATTTGGGATAAAGTGTTTTAATTTACCTATGAACAATAGCGGACGACAAGGTTTGGAATTTTGTATCAACTTTCCAGGGAGAATGTGTCGGAACGCTTTTGTTAGGACTGCCTCTGTCTGACTGATTAAATAGCCACTTTTTGCGAACACTTTGAAACTTAAAGATATCAGCATGATGCTCGCGAGGGCGATCTGGAGTATTGTATTTCTACGAATGGAGAAAAAACTTTGTAAACGTGTGATCAGTTGTAGTTTTATATTCAACTTTCATTCAAGAATTTCATCTCGGCCGAAAGCATTACCGTTGATACTCTACCTCTCTTAAATTGCACGTGCTCGGTTCATTTGGTGTCACATGCAATTAATGACGTCATAGAGCAAAAACTCATCTTCGTGAGCTTACGAGAAAAAATTCGCGATTTCAATTCTTGGTTGAAATTTGTTTACAATGGATAGATTCGTTTCCTTTTTTGGTTATTTACAAAATTATGTTGTCACCGGAAGACGTAGTGGAAGAGTGGAACGTGGAAGCGACTCTCCGAGGAGAATGGAGGAAGAGAATAAAGTTGTTTTCCTACAGGATGAGTCTGGATTCAAGACTGAAGTGATCAAGAAACACTCACAGTGTACCGGATCAGTGAAATCCACAAACGTGGCCGGTGAAGAGTCCTTCTTGGGGGATAGCAAAGACGGTGAACATATAATAGGGAGAAATAAGGAATTCCTGTCTGATAACGTCGAGGATTTAAAATTCCTTCCCCCTGGCAATGTAGGAAATATACCACGAACGAGATTCGCCGACGCGAGGCTCGATTCTTGCAGATGTCAAGCCTCACTCCCCCCAGTTGAAATGCCAGATTCCTCAAGTTTTTTTCTGGCGAGCAGGTTTGTTAAAGATGGTACCGCAAACGATTCACAAAAGAAAAATGTAGGAGAAGGTCCCGGGAAGATACATGAGCATGTCTTGAACAAGCAAGACACCTTGCCCTGCTTTAGTGCCGTCCAGGAGCCACGACCTGGTAAACTAGAGCAAAAAAAGACAGCAGCAGGGGAGGATTGCCACTCACGTGGAAGAAGTTGTCTCCCAGACATCTTCTCCACTGTGGGAAAGCCACTGATCCAAGTTCGACAACCTTCCTTTTATGGCCCCACGGGAAGCATACCAATACATTTGGTTGGTGACAATCCTTACTTTCGTCAAATCATGGAGGGCGAAAGTTCTCCAACACACGACAACAAATCTGGTTCGAACCTTCCAAAGAAGAAAAAGAATAAGAAAAATAAGAGAAAAAATCGAGTTGTTAGTGACGGTGCTTCCGAAAACGTAGAGAAACAAGGTGGTGAGACCAACAAGAAGGAACCAACAGGTAGAACTGTACTGGATGGAAATGTCTGCGCCAAGATCATCAGCGGTAATCATGACTTTCAAGAGGGCAGCGCAAAGCTGAAAGAGAAGTCCAGGGTCGATGGAACTGAAAGCGGGATTAATCCCATCTATGAAAGAAAACAACGGCCGCGCACTTCTCTAGGGAAATGGTTGAAAAAGAGGAGTAACTCTGTTGCACCTGCTCCATACTATGATTTGAAGGATGACGCCCATGAAGACCATTCTGTGCAATTCAAGAAAGTAGCGGCAGATGACATTAGATATACTGAGCAACATGTCTCTTCCAATCCTGAATTGGAAATAAGAAAGGAAAGATCCAGGACATCGTTAAACAATGATGAGCCCTCGTCTAATGGATGTTCGACTTGGTTGGCGTTAGAGAGAAAGGAGAGTGTGTCTAAGTTTGTGGTCCCCGAGGCAGACGTTATCAATGAACAAAGTTCGACAGTGGAGAGAGGAGAATGTTTTGAGATCGTAAACGACAATCCGAGAAGCAAAGAACATACTGACTACCAACCCGCCGTAAGCGTTGATGAAAAGTCAAATAGTTACGAGGAAGACACTTCAGAGGAATCTGCGTTAAAACTACATGCAATGGGAAAGGAGGTAAACGCCACAAATCCAATGCCTAAAGCCTCATGTTGCCAAAGTAGTGACTCATTACAAACTTCATTGGAGGCTAGTGACTTTGGCACCGGCCATACCTCCAGGAAAGAGCACAGCAAAGACAAAGCAGAATCAGTGACAAAACGCAATGAGCGACGTGCTACTAAGAAGAAACAACTTAGTACACTAGACATGAAAAGCGGGCTCACTGAACCTTCAGCGGTTTCGAGGAAGGTATCGAAGTCTAAACTTTGCCAGAAGAGCTCAGAGAAAAAACAAAGTAAAAAGAACAAGAAAGGAGAGGAAGCATTACAGGAGCTGCAAAGGAGTTTCAATTCCGAGAACAAATATGATCTTAACTCAATTTGTCACTATGAAAGTTCTCTGTCAGGTAGGCAGGAGTGCGTCAAGAAAGATTCTCCGAGTCATAAAATCAAGAAGAGGGTGAGATTTAAACTGAAACCTGAAATTTTCAACGAAGAACCAAACAGCGCCACATTCAACTCAACGTTTAAAACGAGGCGCAACTGGGTAGACAGGAAACCGTCAACATTCGTTCAGCAATTCCGTGCGCTCACGAGCACGGACTGTTTTCAAGGTGGCGCAAGTAACTCACCTCCTATTCCTGACATAAAGCCGAAATGGCATGGGGCTGGACCGTGTTTGCCTTCAATCAAGCGAGAAAAGAAGCCCGACATGGTTCAAGACTTCCTTGAGAAGTACCGGAGAAAGAAGGAGAAAGAGATGGAGGAGGACTTTGAGGGTTTTGGTGAACCTGAACCAGACGAGGTGAAACGAATCCTTGAGCGACCAGTGACGGCGACGCTTCCACGCTACCCAGCGCACTGGGATCCTGTTCCCACTGAGAGGCCGCCTGGCAGAGGTGGACAAGGATATTGTCTTGGAGTAGTTTGGTCAAAGCCCGAAAAGAGCTTTGGTTCAGATTCATCGTCTGAAGGTAGGGGGCATGCTACGTATTGCGTAAATTCTTGTTCTTTTTTCGGTGTTTCCACTATGCAAACGTAGTATTTCGTGTTTCATAGATATTCCAGAATTGTTCCGTGATGAAGAGGAAACATTAGTTTTCCAAGGCAAAACTAAGCGGTCGGTGAAGCCAAGAAAAAGCATCCGTGCTGATCACGCTTCCTTGGGCCGTGAAGCTCCAGTTGAAGAACCTACAAGGTGGTGCAGGGTGTCTAGACTTCCCAACCATTCTCTCCTGTCCTCTTCGGAAAGACTGCAATCTACGTACTTGTATGGTGATGGGGTTGCGTTGGAAGATTTCGAGACCACACCAGACGTGTAGGACACCACTACTTTAACCACTGTCACATGTAAAGTGATAATTGATAAATTCTTGTTTCATTTTCGCAGTTTTAATCAAGATTCTTATCATGAAATCCTTGCTTTTATAGGTTAAAGTGGTTCATCCTCAGAGAGGTGTTCATCTTACGAGAGATGTTGGATTTACACAAATGTTGCACGCGGAGTGCAAACTTTTCAATGAATGCTGAGGAAAAACGATGGGTTTACGAGAAAATAATTTTTGACAATTGTTTTTGAGTTGATTTATGAATAAAGTTGAAAACTGTTTTAAGTCCTTGTTTTCAGTGATTTAGGTTCTTGCCCCACCAACAGTACAACGACAAAACCTCTCCAGTTTTCCTCTCATAGCTGGTAATAGGACGGTCGCACTATGCCACAGATTGAGCATAACTTAGGCTCTATAAGCCCATAAAACCCTTCAGAGTCCAATTCATTACTTTTAATTCGATCCAAACAAATCATACAACTTATTTGATATTTGTGTTATGTACAACGTTCTCTTGATTGAATTCATACAAATCGTTACGTCCATAGTAAACAATCTATTTTTCCCAACAATGACTATTTCTTCTCCTAACCTGCTCACAGCAGGTCTTAATATGGAGATAGAGACATGTATAACCTGATCCTATCAGCAAAATGAATGTGAGCAGTCTGCACAAGCTTGTGTAAAAAATTTGGAAATACGAGAATTTACAAAATGTACCAATATGTCCCTCTCAGAATTAACAAACTTTATACAACCTGAAAAGTGGGAGAATCTGATAGAGAACAGGAGAATCATTTACCTACAAGTTTTCAGCTTAAGCTTCTCAAAAGTTTTTGTTGTCAAAAATATGATGTGGTTCACATTTTTCACTTGTGCTAAGAATTAATAAACCAGTGTTACCTACCTTTATTCCAAAATATTAAGTTCACCAATGAATACAAGGCAAAAAAAAAAGAAAAGAAAAAAGCCAAACTGATTTGTAACATTTTAGAAACAAGGTAAAAATTTGAGCCACAACATACATTTCCATGGGATGAAGATGTCCATATTCCAATGACTCGGACAGCAATATGAAGGTATTTTCTCTAAAACTACTCCATTTGAAGTAACTTCCAAGTTAATGTCCCTATATTATGTACCAAGGAAGGTTAGAGGTATGTTCTCTAAAACCTTGCAGATTCAAACATTTCTTGTAGTAATGTTGACATTGGAATTTCTCCCTCCAGCTTGGCCCGCACTAGCAAGAAATACTGATAGCCTTTAGTGCAAACATCACGAAGAGCTGGTAACCGGAGAAGAAGCTTAGCAAAGCGTCCTGAACGATCAGGGTAATTTAACTCCATGTGATCTTTAAGAGCTGCAAGAAATGACCCTTGAAGTGCTTCAACTGCAATCTTGTCAGAAAGTCCTGATGTTTCTGTAAAACATTTTTAAAAATCAGTTGGTTATAATCTTCACAGATGGAATGGTTTAAGGGTCCAAGATTCTTGTAATTTTTGAAGAACATAGCCTTCATGATGAATGCCATGATTTGAATTTGTTTTATGTTCTAATAAATCATTGGAGGGGTGAAGCAAAATTTAACATTCACCTTTTTTTAGTTACCAATTCCACCTTCAACCCTTCCACTACCAAGATCTCTTCAGAAATTCTCCTTATACTGTCTGTCGTAGAATTTTCATAATGTAAATTCAGATAATTTGGTATTGGAACAACTAATAATCACCAAATTGATATTTCCCTTTATCCTCATTACTTGTCTGCTTGATGTTGTATTGATGTTGTATGGAGAACTTCTGGCTCGGTCACTCATAGGAATTACAGGTTAAACAGTTTTAGTTTCATACTTGCCAAATTCCACTACACAAAAATCAGTCAGAAAAGTTGGTGCCTATGGTAAAATTAATTTCAAAAGATTTTAATGTAAATGTAAGACTAAGTGGCATTCTGCTCTGGACAACAACTCAATTTAAGACAGCAAATTATTTCTGTCAGTAGTAGATGGCAATTTCTATTGGTTTCTTGGCATACCATTCCTCTTGGCTTGAAAATAATACAAAATGATTCAGAATGTAGGACAAGAATAAAGCTTACGGTAAGGTAGTAATGTACCATGTAGCTGTCTAAGCATGCAAGACCCTGGAGGCATGTGGTGAGACTCAGACATGCAAATACATAGGTAATTTAGTGTTAACAACTGAGTTGAAAACGTAAATTGGTCGCCATAAAGAGTTTAAAGGCTGATGTTTCAAATGTTAGCCCTTCACTCTGATGAAGGGCTAATGCTCATAACATCAGCTTTTAAACTCTTTACGGAGGCCAACTTACATTTTCAACTCAGTTGTTAATGCTAAATTACCTGTTATAAACTCCCACCGATGCAGCACTACAGTTTCTTTAGAAACTTACCCCCTTTATGCAAATACATAGACAAACGGACAGAGGTAATTTTTCTGACAGAGAGATGGATGTAACTGTGCAAGAATATAGTCAGATAGGCAATTGAAAAAATAGACAGACATTTATCTACTAGACAGACTGACCAAGGTTGATAATGTAAAGTTATGCACTGAAAATCCCTACCTGGATTAGCTAAGAGAATAGTCTTTAAACAAGCAAATTCTACTTGATCCATGGCAAGGGGCCTAAGTCTTTCTACCACATCAAGAATCATGTCAACAATTTCTTTGTTTAACACACTGTAACAATCCTCTCTCTCAAGAAGAGTGGTTGAGTTCATGTACACATACTCTTTGTAAGGAATAGACCTGTAAATGACTCGAAACACAATCAGTTCCATTCCTCCAGCAGTCAACAAAGCAATCTGATCCTTACGGCAAAGATTTTCAAAACCCGGTACCAGTTTGGCCCATTCAACAATCAAGTATAGTTCTTTGGTAATTGCAGTGGAAAGTTTGGTAAGCATTCCTTCCCTGCTTTCTGTGCCATCTGCTTCCTTTGGATTCTCATCTGACTCTCCAGGAGGAATGATGCAAGGACTACTTTCCATAAGTTTTTCAATGAGTTCAGAGCAATATACAATATTTGTGTCTTGATTCACATTTCTCTCAGTTGTTTCATCACATTTCTGTTTCTTTAGTGGATAGAATGATCGTCCACCACGCTTTTTTTCTTTTCTTACCCCTAGAAAAAAAATAAATATTTCAATAAAAAAGTAAACATGTAGCAATAATTGTCACTTGCATTGAATGCATGACATAACCTTTTACACTTCAGGCTGGTTTTCACAAATATCAGGGCTAGAGTTTTTTCTTAGAAGTGCAGAGAGATGCAAACTAATGACAAAAAAAAAAAAAATAACAACAACAACAGAATTGGAAGCAGTATTCCATTGCCATTAGTGCCTCAATTGTCTGTGATCTTTGAAATCTAGGTTGATTAGGTTATTAAGCCATTTGATGACCTTAGAACTTGTGCTCTGATTGGTTGAATCTTCTGCTTCTGCTTGCTGCTTGAACAATTTAGTTCTTAACTGATCATAAACGTATGATTCCTCAGCAGGATTGGGAGGAAATGGAACTATTTAGAATCTTCAGACTCTGGTTCCACTAGTATTGTGCTCTTAAGTCTAAGTGCCTCCTACTTATGACTCCTACTCTGTAGCTTTAAAAAAAAAGCCTTAAAGCAAAGTACTGAGAGGGTCAGGATAACTTTTAGGGAAACAAACATATCTGAAGATGGCCAAAGAGTTTGGGTAAAGATGTCTAAAGAAACACAACTTGAAACCAAATTTGTTTTCCAAAATGTGTAAATTTACATTTACAACTAACCCTATGCTCAAATTCTCTCACTAGAAGTGAGGAATTGATTGTTATGTAAGAATATTAATAAAAACAAATGAGGTTGTGTCCTCGTGTACCGGTACACAAAGGAACTAAACATTAACGAACTGCGTCACAACTCCATGTATGGATATGAAAACAATAGGAATTCCCCCGTGTACCGGTACACCAAGACAGCCCCACAAATGATTATCATTTCATGAAACACAGTCTGAAATATATCCCAGTCACCAATCCTACCCATATCTTCACCCTTGCTTAATAACTTGTAGCAACTCAAACCTCAATGCTTAATCAGGGATTTAATTAAGTTTTGAAGTTGACGAATGAAAATATAAAATATAATTGGATAAAATATGCATAACAACAGAACAGCTTTTCTGTTTACATGTTGTCCCACTTTTTACAATAATAACCGAAGGTTCTGTTAATTTCACCAGCATAATAAGTAGAAGTAGATCACATGACACTGCTGTGACTCGTTTCAACATCCTGAAGTCAAACTTATTATCATTTTGTCTCAACACAGTCTAAAGGTCGTTTTTCAGAGATTGGCTGCCTTTAGTAGTATATCAAAATCATTTTATCAATTTTCGCCATTTTTCCCTGCAGTCTAACTCGCAGAAATCATAATTAAACACTAAGTACATGTTGTCATTTGTCCAGTCGAATTCCTTGATCGAAAGATTACTCTGGCGGAATATTCCTACCTGTGCTTCATCTCTAATAATCTTTAGATTTTAAATGAAAATCTCTGTAAGAGAAATCAATACCTTCTGCGACCATCCCCACTGTAAAACATTTCTGAAGCCGACAGAACTGACATTTGGCCCGTGACTGCTTGTCTACGGGACAGCTTTCATCAGCAATACACTCATATTTGTCCAGCAGCTCTTTCTGTACTGTCCTCTTAAAGAAACTCTTGCAGCCTTCACAAGTGTTCGCACCGTAATGGTAACCGGAGGCACTATCACTGCATACAGCACACCACTTCTCGCTTTCGTCGTCGTTTTTATCAGCCATTCAACAACACGGTTTTACTATCTATTTGGTGCTATTTCTGGACTTCTCGAAGGAAGCCATATTTGTCCTCAACCAAAAGACAAGGCTTAAAGCAAGAATGTAACACCAAGATAAATCTCGGATTATGGTATAGTTTTCCACTTTTGACAGCTTCCATAAGCTTCTGAAAACATTGATCCTCGCTACAACTGACACGAGAGCTGGGAAAGAATGAGACAGTATTCTCTTTCCGATCAAGTACCTTTCAAGTCACACATTTCGCAAACATTTCTGGAAATGACGTCATACATGTCACAAAACTTCTACCGTCTCTCAAGTCACGCTCTCTCCTTCATCTCGGTGACCCGATCAAGTGCCAGTGAACGACCGTAATGACTCTCAGGATCATCTTCTGGACCTCTTTAGTGGCAATTCTTGGCGTTTTAGCCTACAGGGAGCTGGAAGTTGTCACTGTCGGATTCTCACTAGAGCCGGTGTATATACCAGCAAAGCGGTCAGATGTGTTTCGAATTTTGATGGATGAACCAGAATATTTGGTGGTGACTCACCCAATGTGGTAAGAATTTGAATTCAGCCTGAGGTGGGGTATTGGTCTATATTCCACGCCAGCAATCCCTTTGAACTCCAACTATGATAAGTGTCACTTACCATGCATTTGGCGATCTGTTTAGTTGTTACTTTCTCATTTCGGAAGAACTAAATAAGTTTTCATGTATAGCTATCTAGCGCTTTAGTAATTAAAGTTCCCCCTCTGGCCATTGAACCGCAGAGAACTCGGCTCATTACGCCTCACTGATCTGATATGATCAAATTCAATATATTTTAAGGAACTTCTCTTCTTTGTTCTAGCACTGGTGTAAGCAACATAGTCCGATTGCAAGGCGAAGATGGAAAAAGGATCGTGGAATTTGACATTGATGAGAACCCTGTTTTATTTGGAGTCTACGAAAAAAATGTTACTTTCCATCTTATCACAAGGGAGATACTAGAGGATACTATCATTCAGAGTACAGCGGATTTGTTGGGAGGAATGTTCAAGATAAAACAAGGATATGATCTTGCGGATGCTAAAGATGGCAGAGACGGGACATTGTTGGTGGATCATGCTGAATATACTGCCCCTCGCATACTTGGAAGATATGTATTGAGGGAGGCGATTCCTTCTCACGAAGCAATAACTCAAAATTTAAGGCAGAATTTTAGAGAGATATATCAGAAAATTAAGGTTGATACTTAAGACCTGCACTGTTTGCACGAAATTGCTAAACGAGCTTGAGAATAGCGACGCGAAGCGATGAGGTTACCAAGGTAACAAGGTAATTAAGTATTATCAACTGAGTTGATACCGTAAATAGTTTAATAAAAGCCGAAGTTGCGAGCGTTAGGCCTTCGTCAGAGCGATCAACCAAGGTAACAGCTGTATGGCTCAAAAGTTTATGAAATGACGCGGTGATGATGAAAGTGATACTGATAAAATTTCTTTGACAGAAAAGGAGAACTTTTTGTTTTATTATTACCTATCATAATAACATTAAAAGGCTTTGACCCCAGAAAGTTAGTCTCGACTGGTTTTGAAAGACTGGGAACCAACGTGGCATTTGTGGGATAGTTCATGACTTTTTACACGACATGTGTTGTATTTTTTCTGTATCGATTGCTGTCCCTCTTGTCTCAAATCTTTCCCTTAGAGCAGACGCTTGCCTTTAGAAAAATGTTAACGATTACTAGTATTTTCCTCCTGGGCTTAAATTTTCTTTTTGCACAAGCGAAATATCAGGCGACGTGGGAGTCGCTTGATTCGCGGCCACTTCCCTCCTGGTACGACGATGCGAAGTTCGGAATTTTTATGCACTGGGGGGTGTATGCTGTTCCGAGTTTTGGCTCCGAATGGTTCTGGTGGCATTGGAAAGGAGAAAATGATCCAAAATACGTTGAGTTTATGAAAAAGAATTATCGTCCGGGTTTCTCCTATGCCGATTTTGCGCCGATGTTCAGGGCTGAATTTTTCGACCCTGATCTATGGGCGGACATGTTGGCTCGATCTGGTGCCAGGTTTGTGGGACGATTTTTTCATGATTTTTTTAAAGGTTGCCATTCTTTCAATACTCTCATTTATAGAGAATTTCTTTATAGTACGAAAATTGGGCATTTCAAGCTTTCCGAAGCAGTTGAGACAAGCTGAACTAAGAAAATTATGCAATATATGTAGTTATCTTTAGAAATGGTTTCTAAAATAGGTGGTTTTGTAATAAGTACCTGCATCACAAAGGGTTCTCTTTGTGAAACTTTTTACGTTTACAACTTGACCTATTTTCGTAGATTAAATCTCTTGGTTTGAGAGTTTTGAGGATTTGATTAAACATGCTATATTCAGCTTCAGCAGACATTCCTTGATATCTGACAGATGTTAGTTCCAGTTTCAGCATCAAAGCTATTCGAACAAAATCTGCTGAGAGCGCATTTTCTCTTAAGATTTTTTTGGAAGTGATGATATTATATAATTTTTTTTAATGGGTGACAAGTCCTTTTACTTAATCAAGTCTTGTTACTCTACAGACTTGTTCTTTGCATAGTTGATGACTATACCATGGCCAACAGTCTCAATTTATCTCTATAGTCTTAAGTAGGTCTGGGATATGCAGTGTGTGTACCAGGCTTGTTGGCTCATCCCTCCTCCCCTCTCAACCATGCTCAACTGCTCATTTTCTGTGATGGCAATCTCTACTGCCAATTAAGTTTGTGATAATATCCCTTCTCTATGGGAATCATTGCATAACTCTCATTTTGCAAAAATAAACTTTATTCTTAAGAAACTAACATATTCAAGTAGAAGGAGCTTTTCTTTAGGAGAGAGGATCAACAACATGAAGTCAGCTACTACTTTTTTAACAACTAGGCTGGAAGAAGTAATGCCTTACTTTTATAATTATTTTCATCTTTGATAGATATGTTGTTTTGACAAGTAAACACCATGAGGGCTGGACAAACTGGAGGTCAAATGTTTCTTGGAACTGGAACTCCGTCAATAATGGTCCTCATAGGGATCTTGTTGGTAAGCAAGCTTTTGGTCTCAACTTGGGCATTCTATTTCATGCTTTTTGTAATCTTTTTGTAAGGCCAGATTTACTTTGCAATCACCTAAAGTCACACTGAACATTTCCAAGTTGGTCCTCCACAACCAAAATGGCACTTTCTTTAAAGTTGCATTTGTGCCACTGTATGTTTTGATAAAATAGGAATCCTTCATGTTAGCAGATACAAAAGAAAAAGCCAGGCCTATTATAGTGCACGCTCAGAACTGATGCCCACCATGATACTGTTCTTGAAACATTGTGCAAAAATAACATGGTCATTTTATTTGTCTTGAACAGGTGATCTAGCATCAGCCATTAGGAAGCGCACTAACATCACATTTGGTTTGTACTATTCCCTTTATGAATGGTTTAACCCTCTTTATCTGGAAGATAAAGAAAATAAATTTGCCACACAGACATATGTTGATGTAAGTTGAACTCTTAAGGATAAATTCAGTTTTAACACTTGAACTCCCATAAGTGACCAGGACAAAGGTTTCTCTTTACGATAACAGTACACTTTCAAGCTGATGGGTGACGAGAATAAAGAAAAAAAATCAATTAAAGGATTATTAGTTGATTCAGTACCAAATTCTCTTAACTAACATTATAGGAGTTGTGGGGCAGATGGTAAAGAGAGCTACTGATAAGATCGTGAGAGTGAAAGGGTTAACCCTTTAACTCTGAATATCTGATTATGAATTCTCCCCACTAGCTGCTATATGTTTCCTCATAAGTAAGTTGCAAGAATTTGGTGTCAGATTGAGAGAGCAACTTGAACCTAATAAGTTTGAATATTCTCATTGTCTGTTTGCTGGATAATGGTTAGATATTTTAGGGAGAAGTTACTTTTTAATGACTCCTGGGAGTTAAAGAGTTTAATGAACATTTTAGCACTGTTTTATATGTTTTTCTGATCTTGCATTCTCCCCAGCTACATGTAAATCATGGATTTGTTCTCAAGGCTGTCAACCAAACCTAATAATGCATTTTTGTATTGATGTGTAATATTTTCTTAATAAGATATTGATGAGGCAGTTTTTTTAAAATATATATTTATTGTTAGATGTGGAATTGTAGACTGTGCAGTTTTTTCTGTACTGTTACTTTTAGTTTCACCATTATCCTGGTACCGTAATTTCTGGCTATTTACCCATGCGGCAGATTACCTGCATATGTCAATTTTTGCAATTGTGACAAAAAAAATTTAAACAGATCAACTGCACTGGCAGATAACCTGTACCTAAGAACAAAAGAAAATCGTCAACTCACACAAAGTTCCACCATTGTTTTTGTGGACATGATATCCTTTAGCATGCAATTAATAAATTTTCACACTTCCTGTTCTTGATGTTTCTTATAGAATGAATCAAAGAAATGCCTTGAAACATGAAAATACTCTTTAACTCATGGCAGTGCTAGCTAAGAAAATTTCACTGATGTGTCAAATATTCTGTCGTGCTGTTGTTCTGTAAAATTATCTTATTACCTGCTCCTTCCCATAACTTGCACCAACAACTGTCTGTGGTAGAATTAACAGATTACCCATGGGTAATTGGCTAGAAATTATGGTACTAAATATCTGAATGAAACTCCTGGATAATATGTACTTTCTGTTTTTTAATAAAGGAAATTATGCTACCCCAGATGTATGATATTGTAGAGAATTACAAGCCAGAGTATATTTGGTCAGACGGTGACTGGGAAGCTAGTGATTCTTACTGGAAGAGTAAAGAATTTCTTGCATGGCTGTACAATGACAGGTAACATTTCATTGCAGGAGAACAAAATGACAAAATTCTAAGGTGAAACCACCTGTAAAAATTAGTAAATACTTAGTTTAGAATTTACTCCAAAATGTTTGCAAACTTAGAGTTTTAAAATTCACGACTGTGTCCTGTGTAAGAATCTTCTGATATAATCACACAATACATATTTGCAAGTTTAAAGTTTTTAAATTCATGACTGTGTCCTGTGTAAGAATCTACCAGAAGTAACCGGCATCAAGTTGTGATTAACAAGACCAACTCTGGCCCCAAGGCCACTTAACATCAAACATGTACTGTAAGGAACCTACTTTGGGACTTACTAAGCACATGACAGTAATATAAGTCAGTGGGTCAAAGTGAATTTCTCACACTTTATTTTCAGTCCTGTTAAAGACACTGTGGTGGTGAATGACCGCTGGGGTGTTGGTGATATGTGTCACCATGGTGGTGTGTTTACTTGTGCTGACAGATATAATCCAGGTAGCGTATAAAAAAGTATACACCATCCCTTAATTGTATATTAATCTTATTTTCATATCTTTTTGTTAAAATTGTAAAACTTTTATAATTTTTCTCAAAATTTTAGAGGCAACATTACATTTTGCTGTTGGTGGAGTGTAGATCTTAATATCAGATTTATTAAAAAGGTATTTCCGTCCATTTTCAGGTGTTTTGCAGAAACACAAATGGGAAGATGCCATGACAGTTGATAAAGATTCATGGGGGTATCGAAGAAACACAATTATCTCAGACTTTCTAACTATGGATAACCTGACCAGTATCCTTGCTTCAACTGTGAGGTTAGAATCTTAAAATATTCTTCTTTTTCCTGTGTCCTTTCCCTATCCATTGTGGTTCAGGTGCCTGCAGTATTTACTCCAGCTCTCATTGTTGCTCTTCTTGTCATCCCCTCACTCCCGATTCCTCTTATTAATCACTGTCTTTTCTCTTTTCTTTTATCACTATTGACTTTCCTCATGATTTTTTTTCATAATGTCACCTTTTCTTATTTTAAACAAGTGATTTCCTTAGTCTAGTATACAGATGTTGGCATAGCTGGTTATGGAATAAAACTAATCATGAGACAATTTTCCCTGAGGCACAAGAGAGCTGGTCTGATTTTTTATAGTCACTAATTTATTAAATTATTTTTACTCTCCCTCTGAACAGTTGTGGTGGTAACATGCTGATGAATGTTGGCCCAACAGCAGATGGTCGAATTGACCCAATTTTTCAGGAACGTCTTGAACAAATGGGAGACTGGCTGAATGTTAATGGGGAAGGTATTTATGGAACCAAGCCTTGGCGAGTTCAAAATGATACCTTAACCCCTAAGATATGGTAAGTATTATTTTCCCAAAGAATAAAAGTCATCTCTGTATTTCATTACAGAGCTTAAAAAAAATTACCACCTTTTCCTTTTTCTGTCAACGCACACATGAAGCTTTATACAAATTGCTAGTAGTAGTGTTATGCCCAATGTGTGTTTCATATGAACTAAGTGAATAAGGCCCAATTTACCATAGAGTCTCTGTGGCTGAGTGGTGGAGTGACAAAAGGTCTGAGGTTTAGTTCTTCCTGGGACTCAGAAGTTTGTACCTTTTCCTTGTTGGTCTCATTATTTTTTCTTTGCTTATTAAATTTACAGTGCTCACAATGTATCAAAAGTGAAGTTTATTTCAGAATTGAATGTACATGTACATGTACAGCAAGTAGTGGAGCAAAACTTATGTGAATGTAATCCAAAAGATAATTGAGTTATTACTCACCTTTACTCTGATAAACCTGGATACATAGATTGGTCTGTTACAACTTTTGCTATCTTTCCACAGGTACACCAGCAAACCTGGGCTGACATATGCTATTGCACTGGAGTGGCCCAAAGAGGAGACACTATATCTTGGGTCACCTGTGCCTGCTGAGAATGCAACTGTTAATTTGCTTGGTCTACCAGGAGTTGAGTTTCCTTGGAAGCCTCTTTCAGAAAAGGGAGGAATGAAAATAATTATTCCACCCCTGTCTGCCTCTGACCTGCCCTGTCAGTGGGCATGGGTGTTTAAAATGACTAATGTCAAATAAAAAGTGTGAGAAAATACAACTGCAGGCCTTGTATACAACTAGAGGCATTAAATTGGGAATCATAAGTATGTGTAGAAGTAATGTCCTTTTTTTATTTTATTAATGTAGAGTTGAATTTTTTCCAAGGACATAACAAGTGAAAACTCTGCCAACTGGCTCTGTTTTAGTGTAAGCACCAACAGCCTGGCAGTGGCCTAATCCTTATGAGGAAATAATTTGATACTTATTCCACTAATTTAAGAGCACTTCTGTAAAACAGTGCAGATTTTGTATGGTTATGTGAGGTACAGGTTTTGTATGGCATTAGGAAATTGTAGACTTTTTCATAAGTTAGAGTTTCATGGATGTAATGTAGATTATATGTACACAATTTAAACTGTTTCCTCCAAATGTAAAATCATGAACAAGTGGAGTGCAATTTGGGCTGAAATCATATGCATGATTTAAAAATCGAACAAGCCCACAGCACGAGTTTGATTTGTAATCACAAGTATGATTTCAGACTAAAATTGCATGACACAAGGTTCAATTACCACTTTATTACATCCATTTTGAAATTGCCCAAATACAGGACTTGATCAGTTCAGATGTTCTATTAATGCAGTACTGAGCTGGTTTGAAATTAAATTCATCCATTGTTTTGGGGGAAAAATAAGAGTTGTGGAAACAAAAGTTGCAAAATTTGCCATATGATACTTTGTCTTTTATTTTCCTGCAATTTGATTGGTTTCTTTAAACAAGCCTTGAAATCTGATTGGTTGTTTTGTTTTTAGTGTAGCCTCATTGCCTGGGAAAAAGATGTGATTCAAAGCAAAAAATGGTGGGATTCGTGAATAAATTGCACCATTTAGAGCCAATCAGATTACAGGGACCACCAATGATTTCAAAATGGGTATAATAAATGAAAAAAACAAAAAGAAATTAAAAGCTTGAAGCAAGGTAAGAGAATGATGGGAGGAAAGCAGTATTACTACAGCCATAGCAGTTGATTATGAAGGAATTTATGTGTGTAAATAAAATTATCAATCAAACATTCAAACAGTGATGATTTTTGTGACAGCCTTGATCATTTCAACTAGCATTTTTCTCCTTGCTCAATGTTTTCGGTTTCTGGAATTAGTGCAGCTCATTTCCTTTCACAGACAATGTTTGAACAACTCCATGTTAATCCTTTCATCCCTTGGGGTGATCAGAATATTTATTCTTTCAACAAATCTCTAAGACTGACTAACAGATGGGTGATAAGAATTTGATGGAATACTTACTAGAGATCCTTGACCTGATTAAACACCAAATTCTTAACAAAGAGAAGTATGTGATTATCAGCACTACAAACTAAAACCTCAGAACCCGGAAAGGAAAATTTATCGACGGATGACATATTGTGGTCTCCTTGGTGAAGGAGAGATCCCAGGAAAGAATGCTGCTCAGTGATTGGCTTATTCTGTGGGTGTGTCGGTGACGTGTCACCAAGCGCTCTCGATCAAAATTTCTTAGATCGTACTTTGACCATAATTCACGTCACGCAAGTAAAGATGGCTTCCGTGAATAGTCCCAAGGATGTCTTATGTTTATTTGACGTGGATGGTACAGTTACTCCGGCCAGATTGGTAAACTTCTTTCAATAGTTGTTTTCTGTGGACATCAGGGGTCATTTTATGACACTTAATGGTAATTCTGTGAGATAACATAATTTCGTTAACCCTACCGTAACCTCGATCGTTAGGTTGTCACCGCAGAAATGAAAGAGTTCATGAAGAAGCTTCGCACAAAGGTTGTCGTCGGTTTAGTTGGTGGATCTGATTTTCATAAAATTCAAGAACAAATGGGAGGAGACGATGGTAAGGTTAACAGTGAAAGTATAGCGGTAATGATTGATATTTGATGAAGAATTTATATCAATGAATTGCTTTGTAGGCTCACAAACAATCTTTAACGTCGAGTCCATTTACAGTGTTAACGCTGATTTGTAGTTTACTAGTTTATTTGTGTCCAATTACTTTCCTCTTTCCAGTGACGAGCCTGTATGACTATGTGTTTTCGGAGAATGGTTTGGTAGCTTACAAGAACGGAGAGCTGATTCATAAACAGGTCAGTGTTTTGCCTCCCCCGGCTTTTAAGACCAAGTCAGTAACAAACTTTCCTCTTCTCTTGTTTTTTTCAAACTTCTATCCATTTCATTGTACCTCAAGTGAGACGGAAAACTCTTTGGGTGTCAACTTGGACAATATCATATCCACACTTTGTAAATGTTCCTAATGCAAGAACTGAACACTGCTGGAAATTAATATGTGTTTCACTAAAAATGGAGACTAAAAATGGAGACAGCTGTTGGAGAGGATGGGGGGGGGGGGGAGGGGTGGGGGTGGGAGAGGAAGGGAAGGGAGAAAGGGGGGCTACATTTCATGGCTATTGTTCTTTGTACTAAATCTTTGTACTTATTTATATTTTGTTATGTGGTTATGTGTACAGAGTATCAAGGAATTTATGGGTGAAGCAAAGCTTAAGACTTTCATCAATTTCTGCTTAAAATATATCGCTGACCTGGACATTCCTATGAAGAGGTAAAGTTTCTATATACATTCCTTTTCAAAATGTATGCTATTTTTATTTCCTCTGTGTTTTTATGAATTTATGATCCACAGAGCATTCACTTTTCGGATTGATATAGAGAGAATCACTATTTAATGTTATACTCATTGAGAAGCAACAAGTGAAGTTACAATATAAGAGATTAGAAATCTGTTTCAAGCTACATTCTTTTGTCAAACATTGCAAAAAGTTTTGACTCAAGAGTGTCTTGTACCTCAATTACATCTTGTTTATTAAATCTCATTTTATTTTTAGGGGAACTTTCATTGAGTTTCGAAGTGGCATGTTAAATGTGTCACCTATTGGACGAAACTGCTCCCAAGAAGAAAGGATAGCCTTCTTTGAGTACGATAAGGTATTCTAAGAATGTCATTTGCTGTCTTGTTTTGGTTGGAAAAATGGGCTGGTGTAATGTACTAGCCACTTCTTACATTTACAAAATTTTACCATCTCTGTTCTCATTATGGTACAGTGTATGAAACCAAAAACTGCATGACTGCATATATTTTCAAAAAGACTTTTTTGGTGGAATTAAAATTCTGATGCTGTTTTAGATGTTATCAATCATTAATGTATTTCTGAGTAAGGATCACATTCCCAATGTGTAGGTCACACTTGCATGTAACAAAGCTTAAAAGTGTTATCAGTGAAAAAGAGTGTGTCTACCTGGTTTGCATCATAGGTGACTTGTCTTAAAGGATAAAAGTCCCCTTACCTTCTGTAATTTAATGTTAGTTATAAATGCCAGCAATATTTTTGTAAGGTTTTTATGGTTGTGATCTGTTGTTTCCACAGGAACACAAAGTTAGGGAAAAGTTTGTGTCAATTTTGCGGGAAAAATTTTCTGATTATGGACTCCATATCAGTATAGGAGGTCAGATAAGTTTTGATGTCTTTCCAAAAGGCTGGGACAAAACATATTGCCTGAGACATGTTGAAGGTGATGGTTACCAAAAAATTCATTTCTTTGGGGACAAATGCTATGAGGTAACTGCTTCTGTATCTCAGTTGTTAAAGGCGCTATGTATGAATACTCCTCTTTTTTCTTGTTTTCTTTCAAGACTGTTTCTAACATATCTTAGAGTCATACCTCTAGAGATACTTCACTTTTATCAGGTAGTCTAACTGTCCAGGTGAGAGTAGTCCTGAAAAGGTTTGTTATCAATAACACTGATTTTGATAACCTTTGCAGAGGTCATTTGACCCTGATGATCACTTCCATTTAGGTTGGAAAATGCCAGTCAAGGTCACAGCAAGGCATATTTGTGACTCCTCTTATCAGGATGACTTGACAGCAAGATCAATAAAATGTGCTCAAAGTACTGATGAACTTTTGTTCTTTTTCCACCTTGCTATAGGGAGGGAATGATTATGAAATCTACATGGATGAGCGAACTGAAGGACACAAAGTGACATCACCAGATGATACTATGAAACTAGTGAGGGAAATGTTTTTTAGTAGTTAGTGGTTATGATTTAACACTATGTTAGAAACAAAATGCCTGTTATCATCAGTTGTGATATGATAAGACAATAATATTAATTCTGTATGAAAAGAAAATTTTAATAAAATTGATTCAGAGAAGTTATACTTGTACAAATGAAAATGTTATAAAGTACAGTTATTCAAAATTTTTCTCTTTTTGCTACCTCATTTTTCTTGCCCAGCACAATGTTTACCTCTCCCCTTTTTTTTGTTGATTTCTTTCTGCTATATACAGTTTGTAAAAACATCTACATCTTTTTTGCAACTCTCACTTCACAAAAACTCTTCCATACTCTGCACATTTTGTAAAGCTCCTTTGTTTTGCAAAAAAGAATCAAAAGACTTCAAAAGAGGATAAAACTCTGAAATGTTATTAAGTAAGTGGTACAGCAGGTGATCCCACAGTACCATAAAAGTGACCAATATATATTTATATATTTTTCGATTTTTTATGAAACAATACCAAAAAACTCCTGTATGGTGATCAATTTTTCAGGAAGACATTAATTCTTCCAAGTTTCACTGAAATCTGTTGCAAAGTAAAAAATATAAGTGGCAAACATCCGGATTTTTTTACATAACAAGAACTTGCGTCCCCCTCAGATTAAAAAGATTTTAATCTGCCATTGCAGTAGTCTGAGAATTGACTCAGATTTGCCATTTGTCATTTTTCCAAAAAGCATGAAGAAATAAAGAAAGGACTAATAGGATTCTTTGACTCGAGCCAGAAATTAATATAAAGCTATGTTGAGGGTTTGACAGAAAAGGAATGAAAAATAGAAAAAGAAAGAAAACTAGGAGAGGAACAGTGGGAAAAATCCCATCACTCGTGTTCGTACCCAGGATGGCTCGGTTTTCTTGCGCAATGTCTTCAAACAGGTGACCATGTGATGAATGTTCTTGAGAACGAACATGACTCCATGCTACATCTGTGCTTCTGCCACACAGATCATCCTAAGAAAAAGAGATAACATAAGCCTAAAGCCAAAGGAAAACACTTGTTGCACACGATCCCCTAGGCAAACTATTTTATCTGTCTTTCCTTCCTATGTTTTCCCCTATTTCGGGTGCGACTGGATTGCATCTGCTTCCAAGCGACTTACGGTGAAGATTAAAGGAACTGAAGGAAAAAAACCCAGAAAAACTATCTGAAGAATGGAGAACGATAGAAGTGGTTCATATTCTGAGCGCCAAATTGAAAAGTCAATACCGTAAATTAGACCAACAAAATGGAAAATGTTCCCCATCTCGAGAAGTGAAAATTAGAAGGAGTCATTGTTTTCCTTCTCAAGTCTTGATCTTTGATTAGAAAATGTATGGTTAGTCAAAATGAATTCTTAAGTTTTTCCGAAAGCTGGTGGTCGTACTGTGAACAGTTTTACAGAGCATGAGCTAAGCATTTAACAATGCATTCTGATTATTTATGCGCAAGCTGAGCCAGATGTCTTAAGCTGTTGACAGGAGACACAATAATGGACTACAACTTGCGTTGTGAATAAATTTAAAGAGACACGGTGCCGATAAGTAAGCGTCTAACTAAGCTGGTTAGATCCAGTGTCTTCCCGTTTTAACTTGTTTTTTCTTTTGATGTCGTCCAGCGCTGCGGGTGCCAACATTTATATTCATAAGAGATTGAATACGAGGTTGACTGAGCTAAAAATAAACGAAAAATGTTAATCTTAAATTAGTATAAAGCTCAACCTGTTAACCAATGAGAAGAACTCAAGGCGAACCATGAGGCCTCATCAGTGAATTCTTTTCACATAAGTTAATTCCTCTAATTTGTTCCGTGTTTAGATCTGACCCGGATGCCTACCTGTAAACTGAAGTACTAAATGGAGAGAGAGAGTTGAATCAAATAATTACTTATAAAACTTGACCCGTTAAGAAAGTAGACAGTACAATTAGTTCTAATTTTACAGCTCTGGATTTTGAAATATCAAGTCAATGAAAATGAATTCTCAATATTTTGCACAGCATCTTGTGCTATCAGAGTGAAAATAAAATAGAAACGACAAACATTTTGCTCTGTGACTTGTTTGTTTGCGCAGAGCTCTTAAAGTGTTAAATTTCTTTTGTGGAGTAGAGTCAGCACTTGGTTCCACATAAGTTAGAGCACCGTATTGATTTTCCGGGGACCCAAAGTTGTGCTTGTTTCAAAGAATTCCCCACTTGTGTTAGAGAGATGATCCACTTACGCTGGTTTAACAATGTTGGACTGCATGCATACTTTCGCTCAAATATGACTTCATTGCCACATAACACTCTCTGTCTTTCATTTTCCTGCAATTTGATTGGTTACTTTAAGCAAGCCTTGAAATCTGATTGGTTGTTTTGTTTTTAGTGTAGCCTCTTCTTTGGCTAGAAAAAAGATGCGATTTAAAGCAAAAAATGGTGCGATTCGTGAATAAATCGCACCAATTAGAGCCAATCAGATTACAGGGACCACCAGAGATTTCAAAATGGGTGTAATAAAACAGGAAATCGACTTTGATAGTAGAAACGATTCCCAACACTTGTGTCTATATATTCGAACGTTTTTATTCTAGTTTTCCAGTAAGGCCCTGTTGGTAAATTTCGTTTATTGTTATCAAAAATGAAAATCATTTGAAGTGTAAGGTTTATTTTAAACGCACACTTGGAATTATTTTCAGCCTTGACAATTTTCTACTCATTACTCTCGACTTACAATGAACTGCACCCGAATTGGGGAAAAGAAAAAACAGGAAAACTGCCTGGGAAAAATTTTAATTTAAAACCAATGTCGAGTTTAGATATAAGTGGACTGGTGTAAGTAATTTATAATATTCCGTTATGATTATCTGCATTAAATAAGCCTTGCGATTATATTTCGCAGCAGGTCCTTGACAGCCTGTCGAATGTCTCGTATTCTCCAGCAGCAAATAGCAGGATTCAGAGATGACTTTACCAACATTAGTGCTTAGCGGAAAGTTGAAAATAACAAAGTGAAGTTGGAATAAGCTTAAAGAATTGCCTGGCAAGAAGACTGCAAAAAAACTGCAAATAATAAAATAAAACACAAAATAAACACAAAATGTGCTGATCGACGATTTCCTCAGCCTAACGGCATTTGCTGATTCCCCATTATGCGCTGGTTGTTGTACTTGTAAAGCTTGATTCTGGTCTACATGGAGTCTTATTGCAAAGCAAAGTCTGTCGCTTATAACAGTTATGAAAATGAAGCAAAGACTCCAAACGATGATTTGGATTTTGATTAATTGTGATTCAGTATAAGTGGTCCAAACGCAAAAAGGATGACTAAAAAGCACTAAGCACCCATGTTGAGATCGCCAGACCAAGAACGCGTTTGTGGGTGTGCGAGTGCAAGTTGGATGACCCGTAAATTATCATCTCACCATGAAACAGTTGCAATTCAATGAAGTTAATAATGGCTGAGCTACTAAACCGACAGCGAGATCAGATACAGCAAGATTCAGTAGCAATGCCTTCAAAGGTTTTGGTAAAGAGGAAGTGTTACCTATGGCTTGAATTATTATATTGTTGAAAATGATCGCTGTAAATGCTGAAAAGGAGTCAACTCCTTCACGTTAATCCTTCTCCTCCAAGTTTCACAAACCAAAGTATACATCATAAATTATAAATTTGCTCACAAAAATGTTTTGTCCAACCCAACGAACCGAATTGTTTTGCCTGTTTAGCTGTAAATTTGACGCCACTCAAGAGATTATTCATAAACACTTGCGCCAATAATGATAATAAACCGGCAGACAATCTCGTAATCTTGGACATTTCCTCCTGTTACCACGCTGAAATTAATTTCCCGGGGTTTTGCAATCGAATGATTTTGCTCGGAAATAAACATAAACTCGCACCCATTTATTCGTTTCCATTCAAAGGGAGGGTGACTTAAATAGCTTGACACAATCACTGAATCCGCATAAAATACTTCAGGGACGTTACTTTGCTAAATTTTCTGAAACGCACCCCGAATAAGGAAGGAACAAATTTATTGCAAGCGAAGTATACACTTTATTTACTGAAGCATTCATAACCTTTCCAACCTCTCTCAATTTTAAAACGTTTTTATCACATGCAAATATATTTCGCAGTATGCCCATGATAGAATGTCCAATATCTCTCATTCTCCAGCGGTAAATAACTGGATAACATTAGTGTCTGAGAGAAAAACTAAAAATTATTCAATGGTGGGCCACTGAAGCGACGTAGTCCAAAATTTATCCGGACAGCAAGAGAAGAATATATTGGTAAATAGCAAAGTATGAATACAAAATATAGATAGAGTACGCTCACCGCAGATTTTCTCAGCTTCATTGCATTCTCTAATTCACTATTCGATTTCGGTGCCGCTCGTTGTGCTTGCAAAGCTTGAATTTGGTTTACATGGCGTCGTAAAGCGAAATACAGTTTGGAACGTATAATTGTTATGCAAATAAAACAAATATTCCAAATTACGAGGAGTAAAACTTGGATCCAATTAAAAGTAACTGCTGAAATAAAAATATTTAACACCCATAGCAAAATTGCCACTCCGGCGACGCGCCTGGACGTCACAAGCTCTTGATATCTGAGATGAAGTTGAACAGCCAGGAATCTGTCCACACTCAGAGCCATGACACCGAGGAACGAAGTGTTAGAAAGTACATGCAAAATTCCCCTGAGTAACTTGACGAATGGAAATGGTACAAATGGGCTCTAGTACCCTGAAATCTCCAATGCAATAAATAATGGCTGAGCTATTAAACCAACTACAAGATTAGAGACAGCGAGACTCAGCATCAATGCTTTTAAAGGCTTCGGTAACAACGAAGTCGTTTTCATGACATAGATTGTGAAACTGTTCAAAATGATAGGGGCTGATAATAGGTTCAAGACAAGATTAACGATGCTCGCACCCTTCAGGTTGATTGTACTTTCATGCACTCCCATCCCAAACACTCTGTTTCGTACGAAGTGTGCTTGCCGATCACCCGGTGGGAGGCTACCGATGGCCTAATTTAAAAGGCCGGTGATCAAAATGCTTTATCAATAAAATCCACGCTACAGTCCTAGTTTTCTCCTAATATTTTCATTCAAATTGGTACAAAACTTTCGCGTTTCTTTTCTGAAATGTACGTCAATTTCTGAAATTTTATAAAAGAGTATTTAATTCTCTTATTTCATGAAATGAGTCCTTACTTTACATAGTGGAATTGTCGTTTAGCTTAGGTGTATGCATACCGGAAGCAGCGAGACTCACATCTCAGGTTTCAAAACAGTTTTCTAGAATCATTTTAAGATTATCTATTTAAACAGTGACCTGTGGAGATGCCAGTTTGGAATATTTATCATATGTCATTCACACAAATTAAGCGGCTCTTTTCTTGCAATTTTTTTTTGAGAAAAGTGAAATGAGGCCTTACCCTTACTTTAGTCCTGAGTTTCTAAGTACTATCTAAGTTATTTTCAAGGTAAAGCATTTTTTTTCAACGCAAACACCTGAAGCATTACTACTACTTCCTCTACCAGGTGGCATTGACACAAAGGGATTTAATTACGCGCTTTAATTTGTTTCCGTCAAGAAAAACGTTCGGTCTGCATAAAATCAAATGGCAAAATGTCAGCGTAGCGTAATAGTTCAGACGTTTTTGAGAATACGACGGCTGCCACAAGTAGAAAGAAACCAGTTCTGACGCGCTTTGACGTCAAGCAATGAGCTAATAAGCCGCCACAGAAAGAACTTCCATGACAATCGCGTAGGGAAATAACTCTGAACTCCCAGCCACTTTAATTAATGGAAACGCGCTCACGAATGAAGTGTGCCTCAAAGTATGGTCGGGGTAGACCAATAGGAAAACAACAGTAGTAGACTGATTGACGGCTACAAATGAGCGGAAAAACTTGCGAGGCACTGAAAGCCTAAATCAATATTGATTATTCAGAATTTATGGTGGTTCTTTGAAAGACTAAGCCTAATTTTCTCCATTTTGGTAATAACTTCTGCACTAGAATGCCACCATGAAAAACAATTTATTTCAGGAATATTTGGCTTGATTTGCGGGGAGAAAAAGCTTCACGCCATTTACACTTTGTATGAATTATGTTAGTGTCTGATGAAGAAAAGTCCTCGCCTATGAGGCGTCTAATATGTTATCTTCATTTTCCACTGATCATGCAAAAGCTTTATTAAACACTCAAATTCTAACACTATGTATGAAACTTGTCTCATGAAACTAATTAAAACGGCACATGCAGCGCTAGTGACCTACAACTTAGTTTGAGAAAATCTGAGATCATAACCAGAAGAACATAGATAAAATTCCTATGAAAGCGCTTGGAATTAATATTTTTGTTTTGCCTAGTATGCCCGTTTATCATGAAAAAAAGCATTATTTTTCATAATTATTTTTATGTGGTGTACATAGTACCAAAAGCGTACTAATCGCTGACCCAAACCAAAATTTCTAAGTCAAGAAGAAAAGTCACAACCGCCTCAACTTTCATGTAGATTTCCCTACGGTGGGGATACCACCTGCTGTTGATATTCTTTCTTGCAGAGATCTTTTAAGCACTAATTCGTGTGCCGAATTACATGGGAATATGTTTCTCAGTATGCTCATGATGGTTTGACGAATTGGTCTTATCCTCCAACAGTAAATAATAGGATTCAGAGAGGAGTTGAAAAACATTACAGTCCGTGAGTAGAAAAGTGAATTGCCTTCACCTTTACGTACCACATATAAAATTATGCTACAGTACATCGGCAGATAACAAACTAAAACTAAAAGATACACATACAGTGCACTAACAGCAGATTTTCTTGGTTTTGCTGCCAGTGCTACTTGCTGTACCTGCAAGTCTGCCTGGATCTGGTTTCTGTGGCGTTTAATAGCTTGAGATAATCTCAAATTAACAATTGTCATGTAAACGAAACAAAGACTCCAAACGATTGCGACGAGAGAGAAGACTTTGTATATGTCTTTCCAAATCCAAACTAGTGAAATACCTACACTTAATATCCATATCAAGATCACTGCACCAACGACACGTTTGTGGGTTACAAGTTCCTTATATCTGAGATGAAGATGAACAGCCAGGAATCTGTCCATACTCAGAGCGATGACGCTGAGAAGTGAAGCAGTGCATAGAGCACATACAATGACCAGTATGGTGGATGTCAAGGCATGGTCTGCGGTGTTTTGCTTGGGCCAAATGACAATTAGTATAATGTATAATGGTTGAGCTAACAAACCAGCAATAAGATCAGAGACTGCAAGACTCAGGAGAAGTATTTTGAAAGGAGCCGGTAAGGATGAAGTTTTCCTCAAAGCGTGAATTGTAAAAGAGTTGAACACAATGGCGGAGAAGGATGTGCAGGCGTTCAAGACGAGATTGACGATGTGCGAGACTTCCATGCTGTGCTGAAAAAGAAAAATACTTTAAGCGTTGGCACAGAGAAGTTTATGGTTAACTATCTTATGCGCCGATTTCGGGCTTATGAACGTGATACGCTTTAATGATGAACAGCTGCTCACATCTGAGATATTATGTTCATGGATTCGTTTTACATACCTGATCTAAAAATAACGTACCCTTTCAGATGCCGATACCACTTCAAGTCGAAGTCCTTCATCTAAGCTTGATAGAATCAAGAACAACAGGGAGGTTTTGCAATTTTATCATCGTTGATGTCTGGTAATATTTCAATGATTGATCTTCAAGAAGGGTTAATGAATGATAAGATAGACGAGGATGGTTTCTTTAATATACATATTTTTCATATGCACTTTGTTAAATAAATTCCATATTTCCATTTTATTCAATGAGCATAGGGGTGAAAAGAAAACGAAATTTAGACTTCGGAATCAGAATCAAACTTGGACTGAAATTTTCTTAAGTCAGAAATGCATTAACTGTTTTTTTGGCAGTCTTTTTCGAGAGTTAGTGGGTAAACTTAAATCATGTGTAAAAGAGAATAATTCTCAAAATGTATAATTTTAACTAAAAATCAAATTACGCAACGTAGTCGATTGTGGTACGAGTCAATTCGATCGAGGGTGGGTTCACCTGTCCTTTTAAGAATTAGCTTTTTCCAATGAATAAACAATTGCCACACGAAACTACTTGAGAAAGCTTTGGTAAGGAGTGCTGAGAAAAAATTGCACTTAAGCTTTAGTCAACGATTATATTTTCTTCCTTCTGTTTGCATTTCTGTATATGTGTCCAAAAATAGAGGAAGAACCTCTCAAACTTAAAGTTATTTCTGCTTTAATTATTTTTTGTCAATTAATGATATTTTCAAAAAGGAACCCGCGCTGACGTTTTTGACATAATTTGTTTTTGGTTCAGGTTATTTTCTCGAATTCTCCTCAGTCCAATTGTAAGTGAACAGAGTAATATTAAGACCAAACTGTGAACAGGCAATGCATTTTTATGTTTTTGTAGTACTTAAAAGAAAGGATATTCATTATCAGGATGGAATGAATCATTTCCCTTTAAAAACTGTCGTTTTAAAAGATTTTTTACGGTCTTCTTGTTTAGTGAGGAAGTGAAACTAATTTAAATACATATTTATGACGCTGTACTCCGTCTGCCTCGCTAAACATTCATTAAATGTTAGAACAGTGCGACAGAAGACGTTTCAAAATAAAATTATGGCGGCTTAGATTATCTGTTATCGCCTTCAATTAACTCTGAATTAAGCAAGCATCGAGAAGACTACGAAAAGTTTCGGGTAATTTCCGGAAATTTGCATATGATAAATACTTTTTATTATAGGGTTAACTCAGGACGAACTGAACGGATATCATCTCCCGTTCATGATGTTGTCATTGTCCCGTCATTGTCGCTAGCGACATAAGGTCTTCTGAGCACTACCCAGGGTGTACTTTAAATTTACTTTGCTTAGACTTTCTCGGTCCTTTTCTTGTTTAATATGATCGCGACGACGGGATAATTTATTCCTCCAAAGTGATTGTCTTCTATTTCCAGTAACAAAGAGTGTGATCTCCTTTTCATCATTGAGGCTTTTGATCGAAGCTCTATTCTGTTTTAAGAAAATAAACATAAGAACGTTCGTACTTCAAAATGGACTGATTAAATGATGTTTATATTGATCTTCATTCTAATTTTGCATATGTTGCCGGCAGTGGCGTATCGAAAGTTAATGGGTGGGAAGGGTAGGTTTTGAGTTTGATCTTCCATTAAACATGGCTTCTCATGAAAAGCATTGTTTTCGTTAATTTTCCTGGTGGGCAGTTTTGCACAATTAGAAGCCAAGCTTACCTTCTGCCGCTGCTTAGCCAGTAGAAAAAGTCCCTCTGGGCCAAGGGTGGTTGAGTGGCAAAAGCAAGAGCCTGGGCTGCAGAGGGGGTGGAATCGACAAGGAGGTGCGGGTTTGTTTTGCCAATTCTTAACAGAAATAGTTAAAGATGCGAACCATTAATAAAACATAACGAGAACAAAAGCAAAGGATAGACAGAAAAAATAACGAAACAAATTAACAAACAGGTGTGTTACTCATAAAGCTTGAGGTAAAACTAATAAGAAATCCTTAGGAAAGTTGAATTTTC
Source organism: Pocillopora verrucosa (assembly GCF_036669915.1). Lineage (NCBI taxonomy): Eukaryota > Metazoa > Cnidaria > Anthozoa > Scleractinia > Pocilloporidae > Pocillopora > Pocillopora verrucosa. Next base: position 397,867 of record NC_089319.1, read on the forward strand.
TGCTTTGAGCGAATCTGAACCTCAGAGATCAGGAGTTTCCTCTTGTATTAGAAGAAAATTATTTCATCTCAAAATTACCAGATATCATGGCAAAAATTTCAGGTGTATTCATGATAGTTTTCCTAAACAGCTTATCGTAGCTATGGTTACAAAGCGCGCTAAGGGTCTCATGTCGAAATGACAAATAACTATTTTTCGAGTTAAAAACTCCAAAGCTTAAATTATCTCCAAACAGTATGTCGAGGGGAATAACATAAGGTGCGAAGAGTCGGTTAACTCATTCAAATTTGTTCAACGAATCGAAAAATCAGCCACGAAACCGGATACATAAAATGAATTTAAGGCTAAAAAGTGCAGCTGTAAAATTTGCAATAGAAGTGAGACATATAATTATGTCGATCTTCGTTAATTGAGAATCTTCCAGAAATAAATTGATGCACATTTAGTATTCGGAAAAAACCGGTGAGCTAATGGGGTCTAACTTTCACCAAGCTGTTTTATAAAAAAGCGATAAAAAACTTTTTAGTGTCGTGATGATTCAGATTTTTACATAATCGAAGCCATAAAAACTCTTCAATAAATAAAATTGTTCCTGGCAGTATCCGGTTCTTGGGTCTACTCATTTCCTTTTTTCCAATAACTGCTGTGAAAACTACGACAAGTGTGTATTGAATGTCATTTGGATTCGTCTCGGAAGAAAGGGCTGGAGAATTAATACTGGATCTTTATTTGTTTAAAGACTTATAAACTTCTAGTGTAGAACCACTATTAAAACCAAATTCACAACTACAACAAAAAAAACACAAAATTAAAATATAATAGCTTCCACTCGAGGAGAAGAAAAAGCATTTTGAAAAAATAGAATTTCTGATTTCCCTGAAGTCATTTCGTCGGGGAGTTGTCGGCAACTCCTCTGAAAGCAACTAAAAGGTCAATTCAAATTTAATTAGATGTTTGTAGGTTTAGCCACGACGCTGTATCAGTCCGTGTATTTTTATCTTCTATAATGACTTATGCAGCCATGAAAAATTTGAACGTTTCCTTGTTATTTTGTAAAAGCTCTCCTATAGATTTTAGTGCAAGACAACGTAGACAGCTGAAGCGCTTTCATTCATTTTTGAAATTCAAATTCAAATTATCACCATGCTTAACATTTATGTTCAAACTATATCGACCTTGGCTTTGAAGATATGTACAATAGTAACCAATACGTTTTGATATATACCTTTCCATGAGTGCATTTAATTTAGAATTTCATAAATACAAAGCACTTATTTTCTGTGGCAATGTCATTAGCAGCGAGCAATTGAAATATTCTCCTTCAGGCCGGCTCCCTACTTTGTTGTTGTCCTTATCATTTAAGATCAATTTCGAGTATTACAAATGGATCATCATATTACTACTTAATGCAGGCTGTTAACTAAAATAGTTGTTAGGTTGTGTTATTGTATCCACTCTTATAATAACTTTCAGGTGCAACATTAAAAAAGGTTTAACTTGTTTTCATGCTATGTTGCTTACTTTCTGCACGGATGTGTATTTCTGAGAATGTTAATGATGGTGTGCCGAATGTGTCTCATACTCCAACAATAAATAACCGGGTTTAAAGATGAATTCACACACACAAGAGTCCAACTGTATAACCTAAAGGTTTTTAAAGAATCAGAAAGCTCGCCATGGCTAACAACCATATTAGTGCAGTATTCAGGCAAACAACAGACTAAAAACACAAGATAAACGTAAAATGTGCTAATGGCAGTTTTCCTCATCCTTGCAGTATGCTCCATGTCACCGACATTCTGCTCGGTTCGCCGTACTTGCAAGGACTGTATTTCCCTCAAGTGGCGTTGTACAGCGAAATAAATCCTGCAGTAAACTAATCCTGTGCAAATAAGACAGAACCCTAAAACTACAGGAAAATAATTTTGAAGGAAAAGAAGCGACCAAAAATAGCCGGTTACTGCAAGAAATACACTAAACATCCAGATTGATATCACGGCCAAAACAGTGCGTCTCTGAGTGACAAGCTCTTGATATCTGAGATGAAGATGTACAGCCAGGAATCTGTCCACGCTGAGGACAAAAACACTGAGTAATGAAACAATGGAAAAGGTGTCCGCGATGGCATACATGGCATTATCCGTTGATTTGTCAACAGGATCGGCGCCTTTCAGCTTTATAACTAAAAGCACAACGTAATAAGGTTGTACAAAAATGCCGACACCCAGATCTGAGACAGCAAGACTCAGCAATAATGTTCTCAGCGGCCTCGGCAGAGACGATGTTTTTCTCATCGCGTAAATTGTTATGATGTTCAACACGATAGCGGTGTAGGATAATAATGCGTTGAGCACACAATTGGTGACCATTGATGAATGATACAGGTCCTCAGTGCTTGTCATTGTTTAGGACACAAACGGAGACCGAGCGGCTTTACAGATAATGCGAGGCTTGTCGAACAGGACACTAACAGGGTTGATCGTTGGACAAAATATTAACCTCTCAAGAATCAAAGACTCTTTAAATTATCTGTGACTCCCCGGTGCTCTCGACTGACGAATTTGACGTTAATTGCCATCTACCAAACCATATTTTGGCTACCTCCCATGATCCTGCAAACATAAAATTGAGAAAACCTTTTCAGGGTATATTTCCAGTGTATGATATATTTTGTTTTACCATTACAAAGCAAGAGGAAAGGTCAATTGATAAAGTCTTTCTTTTATGCATTTAGATTCTGTATTTCTCGCTTGTCTTTGTCTTTTTTATAAACATCAGAGGGTGAAATAAATATCGAATTGGCTTTTGAATTTACATAGAAATGTCAACAAAGTTTGAATTAATCCGATTTACCCGGATTCAGATGGAAAATATTTATTTCATCTCTTTCGCGGAAGCGTTTCCTCAAGTTTAATTTCCATTGAAACCCCATTCTATATTTCAACAATTTTGAACAATCACTATACGTGATAAATTTACAGAAAACCGATGGCAGTTTCAAGGCGGATTCATTGACTGTAATGAACAGATGGCCTATGCTAATTAGTTATGCCACGTTTATTCCAAGTTAGAGCAAAATACGAAATCAATCAGACAACAAGGGTGTCTTTGTCCTGTTCCTATAAATTGATCGTATGAAAGCTTTTTCAACTTCAATGATGTCCTTGATAATAGTTTGATCGCGCATAAATATTATTTCCGTGGAGATGAACTTGGAGATGTTCTGACTGATGGCTTAAATGTTTTGATATGTAAAGTCAGATGTAACTCAGTTTTTATTGATCTCCACAGTGAAGTGTTTTGTAGTTAAACGTTGGTTTGGGCCGCTGGCCCTTCAAGGTTCCTGAAAAAGATAACTCAGGAAGTTTATTTGATTCCAAGGCAGTTGAGGAAGTTTCTAAGGAGCCTTTAAGGAGTACGCAAGACTACGTGTTATGTTAAACGTCACTCGTTTGTTTTAACAAATAGTAATCGCTGTTTTCTTACAAAATAGAAGATTGATATCGTTTACTTGTAGCTTTGGAGCTTCTGAATTGTTTTCCTCTCAACAGGCCTCAATTAATATCTGCAAATATGAATCAATGGTGCAATTATAGCAAAAAAATTAAATTTACAAGCAACCTTTCAACGTCCTCAAGATATTATAATATTTTTAATTTCAATTTACACGAGGAAAAAAATAAATTGACCATCTTCGCAGGTACAAATGTCTGGATCAATAAATGCTTTTTTCTAAGTGATCGAGAAAGTGCAATTTATTGAATCCTGCTGTTTCTAATAGACCAGAAAAGTAGGCGGGGTTTTCTAATTTTGTCTTTGTTAGAGAATTGCTAGCGCATCCAAGCTTAAAAAGAGAAATCAATCTTCAAAAATTCACAAATGTTTAAACGATATGCAATTATAAAACGCCGACCAATGTCGTTTATTTGTTTGTTGGAGATGAACCAAAGGATCGAAATTTCAATGGACTCCTGTTCAGCGATTGATAAACAATCAGTCATTTCATTTCACATCTCGGAACATCAAAGAAGACCTTAACGGGAGTATTAGCATAACAGAAACCCCACAATTAATAAATTTTGCCTTAAACAGCGTGTATTGAGTTTCAAGCCTTGAACCATGCCCAAATTCTGCCGAATCCGCTCTTATCTTCTGGCTTTGTTTCATTAAAACCCTCAAAGCTTTGAGAGGTTCCATGTTTTAATTGCCAGATGATTCCGGCTTCTTAAAAGCAGAATCGCTTTTCAGTGTAATAAACTGTCGACTGGATTCTTAAAAAAAATCGATAACATTATATGCCTAACCCTTTCAATGCGTTTCTCGTACAGATGGCGGTTTTTTTCTTCCATTTCTTCTTTTGCTTGTGATGTTTGCAAGCAACTTTCTGATATACAGCATTGAAAATGAAGGTTTACCTGTGAGTATCAACCACTGGTCAGTTCGTCGCCGTCAGAATTATTAATTATAATGGTTCTCTGATCGATCAGCCGGGCCAGTTGTATTTAAATGAGAAGGTGACACTTCCCCGTGTTTTTTCCGATTAGTGGGTTGACAAATTCCGAAGGTTATTCTACAAGTAGAAGGTCAACGAGTAGTAGATTAAAAATTGTAAAAGGAAATACGGAAATGCATTAATTAGTTATAGGGAGTAGCTCAATATGATAATCACAAGGATTTATGATCTATTGGCTCTCCAACTAAAGTTATAAGATGAATACAAGGTACAAAGGCAAAAACTTCGTAAAAAATGATATTAACCATCAAAGATATGATTAATGCTCCTTAGGTAATATGATTTGAAATGAGTATGAGAAATTTTAGCTCGATAAATGCAAAGCTAACCATTAATGCATAGGATAATGTCATTGTTAGCTGGCAAAGCTTCTAAACGAATGGAATGTCCAAGTTTTGTATCTAAATTTTTCTTAATCTTGGCAAGTAGTAACTTCCTGACGCTTTTACTCTCTCGATTGAACTTTGGACAAGAATCACTTGTAAGTATACCTCATAAAAAAGGAAATTATTTGTCTCTTGTTTCTTTACCCATACATGTGACCCTTAGGGAAGTAAAAATAGTTTCAAACAAAGCTGTTGATGTTATCTAACCATTCGAATGATATCACGGAAGTTTAGGCGATTGTGGTTTTCCCCGCCCATCAGTATTTTCCTTCGTTATGTTTATATAATGTCTGAAAGGTTATTACCTTTCAGTTTTCCCCGTGGCCATCGTGGGAAAGTTAAAAAGGAGTCGTTTATTGTATAAGTATATGGTAATAGTGAAAAGTTGTAAATAAACTTTAGTACGAACTGAGTATGACTCTTATTACAACCAATACAAAGTAAGGGCGATAAAACGCTAAATTTTGGCAAAGCTTGTTATCAAGCTCGGTTGTCATAGGAACATTAGTTATACTGTATAACTAAAAACGATTACCTTTCAAACTTGGTTCCAAATTTAAGAAATTGTTAAGACGTTTGGGAAGACCGATGAGAGGGTCTCATGATTTTGATATCAACGATTTAAAGTTTGTAATTCATTCGGGTTTTAAAAATTTCGGGTCGTAAGTTTTCAACTTGGACCGGCTGGCAGCATCTGAATTAGAATGTAATTAACTTGGCTAGAAAACGGATAAAATGAGGTAAACAGGTTCTAGTTTTCTACCAATAGTATGTCACCTTTAATACGAAGGCTTATCATGTCTATTGACAAGCTGTCTGTCAAATTCAACGCCCACTCAATTTCCGTAAACTCTCGAAATTATTAGATTGTTTATAAGGCCACTGGCAAAAACAATGTACAACAGATATTTCGAAGTCACATAAATTTCCCTTTAATGCAAGCTGCAAAGTTACCTTTCAAGGCCCATGAAGTATTGTTGGAAAATGAATATTGTGTACTTTTGAAGTGTTACCTCTGAAAGAATAGATACTAGTTTTCAATTAATTTAAAAATTAATCGCTCTAAGACTCTCCTTGGCATTTTTAATAAAGCTACAATTTTCAATTGGAAGTATTTTGAAGGCCTAATTATCAATATTATTTTCAATTGTTACCAAACGATCATGACCGTGTCTGTTGACCAGCGTTTGACACTTAGAAATTTCCGCTATGCATTTCACTGTTTTTAGTTGACTGCCCTCGAACAGATCATAGTATATATTCATACAGCTAATTTCTCCCTTCTTCAGCAGTCTTCTAGAGGGTGTAAACTTAAATATTAGTTGTTCTAATGTTGAAATGTCATAATCATCCAGTGAGAGGCATTTATTGTATTCGAAACTTTAACATTTTTTCCACCACTAGTCCATGATAGAAAAAAGCTTTTTCCTTCACTAAATAGCAGTTCAAAACATCGATAAGGGACTCCTCTAATCAAGTACATAGGGACTGTATTTCTATTTTTAGTGCCAAAAATCCCGATATGAGGTCTTAAATCAGTTTCAATACGACGCACTGCATCCGCATTAGACTATGTCACAAACAATATTGCTGACCTGAGGCAGACAACACCAGTGAGCAGTGGGTGGGAATGTTACTGAGATTTTGACTAAGATTTTCAAGAACGTTATCGGAATCGACTGCTGATAAGAAATCGCTTAAAGTGCGGCCTTGAGTGACAAGCTATAGAAAGGTTAAAATCGAACTTGAACTATTTAACAAATAGAGCCAATATTTCGGCATATTTTTAAATAAAAACTTTCCAGAATAAGTTCTGTCCAGTTTTTTTTATATGTTACGTGCTCGGCAAAAATTTTCAACTAGATCTGTAAGTTTTTCTTTGTGTGAAGAGGCCATGTGTTCCACTGGGGGACCCTCAAGGGGTGACGTATAACGTGAACAGCTGTTCTTATTGTTTTACAATATATGATTTTTATAAACTGATAAGTCACTCGGAAATTGATTCAAACGAACGAAACGAAAGAAAAAGCGAGCCTATTTTTTTACTTTGAAATAGGAATATGGCACGTGAAGAGCGATAGATTACGATGGAGCAACTCTTGTCTAGCATGGTTGCTGTAACTTACACGTGTTGATTTCATATAACGCTGCAAGGTCATTTGTGCAGCAAATACGCATAGTGATTATGTGGGAGTATTAAAAAGTTAAATACATATTCATTTATACACATGTGAATCTTCATGACTCAGTTTAGTTTTCATCGAAATACATACACTTTATCTTTTCCTGTACTAAAACAATTATTCACATCTACTTCGGTGAACAATTGATAACTAGTTCCAGTCAACGTCAAAAAAGATATCATTTCTCTTTTTTTTTTTATATTTTATTCAGTGAAATCATTCTTTTATCAGCTTGTTGCGAAATGTTGGTTTATTTCGCTCATTAGCCTACTACCCTTCCTCCCACAGGGTAAAAGGCTCGGTCTTCGTAATATTACTGCAACTTCATGTTGCACAGGATATCATTTTATTACTTATTAATAATTTACATGAAAAAGCATCACAGAAAGTCAAGAAAGACGAAATTTTAACAGCGCTATCAGATCAGTAATCAGAAGTGCATAATTTTTTATGTGTATTATTTCACCATGACTTCGACTGACTTTGTATCAGTACGACACAGAAACCAAAATATTAGTTTATTTCTGTCAATATACCAAAAACGTGTCGGAAATTGAACTCTTGACGCGCGACTTTGTCTCATCTGCTGCTCGTGTCGACTCGTCGGTGAATAATACTTGCCATTCATTTCCCAACTAGCCAATCAGCGCGCGCGAGAAGCTCTATTTACCTGTGTGGTGAATTAAAATTAACGTCTCAATTCAACAAAATCAACGAAGTTATATCTCAGTTCCACTTCACTGGATCGACATGTAACTCGTCAGATTATTATTTTCACCCGGTTTTTGTGTATATAACTAACAGAAAAGTTAATACATCGGCGGGTGATCGACTCACAACTGGATAAACTTCATAAAGTGTTCACAAACTTTTAAATTTTAAAAAATCTAGAAATCATTACTTCACTTTCTCTTTGTGAAATATCTCCACATTTCATCAGCTATGATCATGAACCCCAAAGACATTCCGATATATATTTCGAAGTATGCCCACAATACTATGTCGAATGTGTTTCACCCTCCAGCAGTAAATAACAGGATTAAAAGAAGAATTTGCAAACACAAGAGTAAAAGTAAACAAATCAAAACCGTCTAAAAATAAGTTTGGTCGACTCTGTAACACATTCAGGATAGCACTACAATAATCTGGCAGGTAACAAATCATAAATACAACATATATATAGAAAGTACTAATGGCAGATTTCTTCAGCCTCAAGAAATTCTTCATTTCGTCATTTTGATTCTGAAAAGCTTGCCCTAAGTGCAAAGCTTGCATTTGAATTTCAAGGCGTCGCACAGTACGATAAATTCTGAAATAAAAAAGTGACACACAAACAAAACAAAATCCGAAAATAGTAATTTCCAGTAGGTCGATTACAAAGTCGCTCGGTAACCACAACAAACTTAAAGAAAGAAATGTGCTCAAAAGCCAAACTGAGATGACCAGACCAGCGACACGTTTGTGAGTCACAAGTTCTTGATATCTGAGATGAAGATGAACAGACAGGAATCTGTCTAAACTTAGAGCCATGAGACCCAGAAACGAAGCGTAATAAAATAAACTGGTGATCACGTCGAAGATGTTATTAAGGAGGTTGTCCTCCACGTCATTGATCCACTTAAACAGAACTGCAATATAAAGAGGTTGAGCCAGCAAACCAACACCAAGATCAGAAACAGCAAGACTCTGCAGTAATATTCTTAAAGGCTTTGGTAACGACGATGTTCTTCTCAGCGCTTGGATTGTTAAACTGTTCAACATTATGGCTGAGTAGGACGAGAAGGCGTTTAGAACGCAATTGGAAACGTAAGATGAATACAGTGGGTCTTCAATTTCTGTCATCACTTAATGGAGTTATTTCAATTGCAAAATTCAATTCTTGCTGCTTTGTCCTTCAAATAATGAAAGTTTCCTTTCCCTCGCGGCTGATACAAATTTGCATTAGAACCAAACTTATTTTCATCACAACTACGTGGGGTGCCTATCGTCTGCTTACGACAGGAAAAAATATAAGCGAAACTTTTCAAGAGTCCTCGGGGAAAATAAAATTCGCCGTAATCGGTTAGTTACCTCTGTCAATTTGGGGTAAATTACTGATTTCTGATTGGTTTAAGCAGAGGTCGATTTGGTTAGGGGAAATAACCATTTCCAAAAGTAATAAAAGCTTTTTGTAAATCATTTACGACTCGTCGCGTATTTATCATATTAACTAAACTCTTTTTGTCTTCATGGAAACTTGTTTACTACGTACATTACTTCTTTATGATTAGTGGTAATGCATCGATGAGCTGTTGGAAATGCGGGAAGTTGACACATTATCCAGGTCTCAAGCGTTTTTTTCGCTCACATTCTCGAGGAACAACACAGAACTCATGTGTTTATAACCCTGAAGATCATTTGCCATGTTTAACATTCGTTCGCGCAGAATGATTAGCGATGTGCCCCAGGCTCTTTTCACTTTCTACTTTCTGCGGAAGATTTTTCATGGAGCAAATATTTAACCAACCAGAAAGAAAAACATCAAGATAAAGATAAGTTTATGGTCAGCCGTACTTATCTTAGAAATTTATCTCTCCTATAGAAGGAAAATTAGCCATATGTGCCTGGAAAAATGGTATGAAAAGTACTAAAAAAAGTTTCGATTATGAAAACCATATTGTTATGTTTCTAGTTCATCAAGCAATATCCATCTGTTAATGCAGTTGCCTGCTGTTATTTGCAGCAGAACGAGGCCGAGTTAATTAGGAGAGGCAAACGGTGGTAAATTTAGAATAAGCTTTCGTCTCCGGGCTGATTATCTCAGCATTTTAGAACCCATTTCCACCTGAATCCACTTTCTAACTACAGCGTGTCTATCAGAATCAAAGGTTTCAGAACTCAACGATGAATGACAGAGGTGGTACTTAAGTTGTGCCATTGTAAAGCTGTAATATTAGAGGAAATGTAAACTGACGTCAGTCTTATACTATACAGTCATAGACCAGTAACAACAAGTAAATACCTTTCTGATACCTTCCTGTAATGGTGGACAACCGCACTGTCAAACATTTCATGAATAAAAGCGAAAAGAATAAAACAGTTGCATTTTCGTACAAATAAAAAAACCAAATTACAGTGGGCGTTGATTTCGTATGTCAATTTATTTTGAAAGTAGAATCATAGACCTTTGAAAAAATAATTATATCCAATTAGATACCAAGTCTTTCCTGTATTTTTGGCAAAACTTTAAATAAAAAACATAAATTACCACATTTTATCATAGCTTTTAAAGATTAATTTTCATCATTGTTACTTACATATTTACACAGTTTAAAAGTAATATACTCTTCCGTATGAAATGATTTCGCTTGGGTTCACATTAGAAAATAAGGTTACTCTTATTTTCCTGAACCACTATTTAGGTCTGCCCACACGCTTTAGAATCTCCATTTAATCATCCCCGCTTGGTAATTATTCCCTCTTTTCTTGGTGAGAAACTTTGTCTCAGCTTGTTTGACTTTCACCCATTTTCCCGTTTTTGACATATTTTGATTCAGTTGCGACTTGAGAGCTCTTCTGCTGGAAACAACTCACTCTGTGGAAAATAAAATACAACGGTTCTAAGAATTAATTGAAATTGTTACGAACTGATAAGTTCTTTGTTTCCAACAGTAAAGAGTAGTTAAAATCGTTATCAAAAAGACCTCTTTGACAATTTTTTAGTAGAGCCCGACATGACAAACGCTATTTTGAATTGTGTTGATCACTCCATGTACTCAGGGAGAAATTTCCGCCTTTGCTCCGCCCCTAGATATATGAATAGAAGAAAATAGCAAGACTTTGAGGACAGAGCCAAACTCTGTAGGAGAGGCATGGGATACGCGCTTAATCCACGTTTAATACATAAATCAATCAGCACGAGTAAGTGAATAAATTCAGGTCCATAACAAAACTACGCCATACTTTGAGGGATTTCTAAGCTTAAGTTGTTTGCCTGTCAGCAGAGAAGAGAGGAAATTGCTAAGGAAAGAGGCAGTGTCATACCTCCTTTAGCTCTGGAAAAATCTCTCCCATCAAACTATCCAGGAGAACGTACGTCAGCTTAGAGACAAACAAAAAGCAACGTCACGATTAAGATACTAAGATTCATAATTCAGTCAACTCCCGAATCGTCTCTTGTATCCACTTTGAACTATCTGACTTGATTTGAAAAGCTTTGTTTGTTTTCTGGCTTTTTATTGGATGACGCAATTCTTCATTTCTGCATACATAAATTAACTCTTCTTTTTTATATAAAAGGCGAAATTAAAAAAAAAAAAACATAAACACAAAACACAACACAACGACAATATATCAGGAAACAAAAACCACTGTAAATATGTTCGAAACTAGCCTTGTGGCTCAATTCGTCAGTTCCAAGCGTAAGGTTTTAGAAAACGTAGTCATATAAATCATGCTACGCTCTTCATGAGTTTATTTTCCGTTGCTCTACTGATAATGTCAGGCTGCTTTATTTTCTTTCTTTTAATGGGTAAAAAGGAGTTGTTAAATGACTGAACATCTGGAACAAGTTACTTTAAAAGTATGACGTGGTGCAGAATACCTGTTATCCCGGAATATTGAAAACCAGTTTACATCATCAACCAAAGGATTCCTTTCATTTTAAAGCACAAATGAACACACCAACCTGTTTGTTCAATCTTGGCTGCTGAAGGAGCTCAAACAATGAAGTGATCCCGGTTTTATGTCTGTCAGCTCCAATAACACGTACGGCCATATCTGAAGACAAGTAACAAACAGTACGCACTTAAGCTAAGAATAACACCAGCTCATTGCAAAATGTAGGTGATTTAGCCATAATTTGGGTGGAGTCAAGGTAGAGGTGTGTTTTTTGTTCAAACGCACTCCAGATGGCGAGTGGTCTCGTGTCGTGTACGTTGACTTACACACCTGGTATAAACTCGAGCATTTCTTTCAGAGTCTTTTCACGTCTTTCTAACTTTTGTGTATCGGTTCTAAGAAAAAACCGAGAGAAGTCAATCAAATCAACGAAAATAACTATAGAGATAAATAAGTAAATGAGAAATGAAATGAAATACCAAGTAATCAAACAAACGTGCAATCAAACTCAGTAAAAAAAATGACTTTTACAAACAATTTTTTTTACCGTGGAGGATCTTCATCAAAGAAAAGTGCGTCTACAAGAGAGAGAAAAAATTGTCATAGGCGTGTCTTTGAGTATGTAAAATAATTCAAATTAAGCTAAAACGTTGAATTTTCTTCCACTTGGCTTTGCATTTTTCACCAGGTTTTGATCGCAGTTCTTGATGGGCTCATATCATATGAAAACAATCTCAAAAACATCAAATTGATCTACATCAGAATTTTTGTCACCTCTTAGTAAATGAATTATCATAACCAGGCGATGTTCATTCGTCAACAAATCCACTTTACCAGCTAAATATCTGCAATACAAAAAAGAAGGTAAGGTCAGTAACGGAGAGGGGAATGACCAGATTTTGCTGAGGTTGATATGTTCGCGTTTTAGTGGAAGTCATCTCTTTCACAATAACTCTATCTTTTTGAGAGAAAATAGTTAGCTCATCTTGTATTGCGCCGAATTCACTGTGCATGGAAAAATAAAGGTTCAATACCAGGCTTGGCCGTTATGTTGTGTTCTTTGGCAAGAAACTTCACTCTCATGTAGGCTCTCTCCTCGAGGAGTAAGACTAATTACTGCGGTATTGTGGTGGAAATCAAAATGGGCTCTAGCAGCTATGCATGTCAGTCTCATATTCAGAATCGCTCTGATGTCCTGTTAAAAGTAAAGTTTCATGAGCACCTGTCAGCGTAAACATCTAGGGTCTGTTGAAATGCGACTTTTCCACAAATTAACAAACTGTATAACAAGGCTGGGACATCGAACAGACGTTGCGCTGTGAAAAGGAAAAAAAGAATGAGAATAAATGGTTTGACTGGTAAAAATTCACTAGGGAAGTTTTTCATTATCTCTACAGCAGCAACACCAATCGTCGCATGCTTTCTTGGTTAATTCTTCACAATCCTAAAGCCATTGATCAAATGTAACTTGCGACTTGACTGATGGCGAGAGACCCAACTAAAAAGCATGCGCAGTGGTTTGGCACCAAAGGAATCTAATTTGTCCCACGTACTTCATGTACACTTTAAGGCCAAATTTCATACTCGCAGTCAACTACAAGAACCGTAATAATGAAGCCTTTGAATTACTTTGCCCGCATTTTAACTGTTCACGTATGTAAAAAGTAGCACTTATTATGGACGGTCGGTGGGTCGCACAGGTTGCAACTTCCTTTATACCGCTCACACCACTCAGGCTGAGTGACTTGCAGTACACAAGCATCCCAAGCCAAGACATTTTAATACTACAGTCAAAAAAACTGATCAAATGACTTACCGAGGAACAGGATGTAGTCGGTGACACCAGTCACTGATATCAGCGGCTTTCCTGATGCTGCATAACGACAAAGATTTCGATGATAATCAGCTTTATCCAACACTCATGTCCTACTATAATCCCATGAGCTACACCATGTAAATATGAAAAAACAAACAAACAAACAAACAAACAAACAAACAAAGCGATTGTAAAATTTTATGGATTAATTGCTCACCTTCCACCTTCAAGCGTAGCGAACTACCCCTAAAAAAAGGAAAAATAATATCAAATGATTAGATAACACTGTCGATTGTACTCATTGTTCCTCTCGAGGATAATAAAGAAGGGTCTACGAACCACGCAATACTTACGATGGTTTTCTCCTTCCTGGAAAAATTCCCTCCTGGATGCAATTCAAACAAGATGTAACACATTACAATGCTTAAAAGGTTTCAAAACCGAAACTTCAAAATCTTTAAAGACATAAGATTGAAGGCTGGTAAAAGCGAGTTTAATTTAGTTTTTTCTTAAACAAATAAAGAATGCAAAAATGGAAATAAGGTAATAACGTATGAAATGAAAGCATACCTCGCTTCTTCTTGACTGAGCTAGAAGACCCCTGCAATAAATAGTACCTAATATTTACCAAACCGATAATACAGCGCAATTTTGTCTTGAATAAGCGACAGCAAGCCCAGACAGTCGTTTTTTTGTGCGAGTCCTAAGCAATCAGATGTAATATAACTGGTTTTCGCGTACCACTTGTGACTCACGTGACAAGATAAACTAAGAGACTCTGCTTGTAGTTCTGCACGATCGCCTGACATTTACGGTCACATGACTGTAAAACAATTCAGCATGAAGAGAATGACTTACTTTGGCAATGGCTTCCTTTTGGTTGGTTCTACGGTGGATGATAAGAACGATTGTAGAAATGGATCAAGGTTTTGACCTTTCTGTAAAGAGAATCAGAAAAACTTACAGTTTCACGATGGAAATGTTATATCCAGTCCCGCCAAATGAATACTGAAATAGAACTCGGAGTAAGAATGAATGTCATTCACTTTTCTGTACAGCATTTCATAGCCTGTTCTTCAATGCCTACCTCTTTTTTGAGTATTGTTGTCATTGACTTGATCTTTTTACCTAAGAAAAGCGAAAAACCGAGAAATCAGAATAAAAAATATAGAAAAAAAATCAAGCTGGAAATGTATGACAGTGTCCGTTATATTCTTCTGACAGAGAATCATGATGAACCACCAAACTGTATCATGAAGATTTAGATATATGAAAATTCACATATTTGCACTGCGGTGGAAAGATGAAATTAGAAATTAGATATATGAAAATTCACATATTTGCACTGCGGTGGAAAGATGAAATTAGAAGATCCACCGCAGTGCAAATATGTGAATTTTCATATATCTAAATCTTCATTCGCTCGGATGTTTATTTGTACCCAATTCATTGACCAGCTCCCAGTTGGCTTGTTAGCTCAATTGGTAGAGCGCTGCACCGGTATCGCAGAGGTCATGGGTTCAAATCCCGTACGGGCCTGAAATTTTTTTCAGGTCCTACTTACAACTACTAGTTTCAGTAGTGTTATTAGCTGCGAGGATCTTCTAATTTCATCTTTCCACCGCAGTGCAAATATGTGAATTTTCATATATCTAAATCTTCATTCGCTCGGATGTTTATTTGTACCCAATTCATTGACCAGCTCCCAGTTGGCTTGTTAGCTCAATTGGTAGAGCGCTGCACCGGTATCGCAGAGGTCATGGGTTCAAATCCCGTACGGGCCTGAAATTTTTTTTTCAGGTCCTACTTACAACTACTAGTTTCAGTAGTGTTATTAGCTGCGAGGATCTTCTAATTTCAAACTGTATCATGTTTCCTAATTAGCTCCGATTAACTTATTTCTCTGAGCTGCACATATGTTTCAAACAAGCTTTGTTCGCTCACTAACATCGCATGGCTTTATGACTTATCCTTATATTGATTGATTCATGTATTTTTTCATTCATGAGGTAAGTTTCTAAAGAAACTGTGGTGCTATCGCGATGGGTTGAATTATAAGGTAATTAGTTTTATGAGCTGAGTTTATGATGTAAATTGGCCACCGTAAAGAGTTTCTTACGCTGACGTTTCGAGTGTTTGCCATTCATCATTATGTTACTGATGTACAGAATTTATTAGTAGCACAAAAACAGCATGTAACTTACCCGCTTTATCGCCCATCTTGTCAGGGCCAAACATTTTACTGAATTCCTTTTCTGGTGAAAGGAAGTTGAAGAGTAAACCGCTCCCTTTGAGCAGCGGATTAGAACACAAATACTACAAAAAAGACAAACCACAAATTATTGCAACAATTCATTCCACGCCATGAGATTCATCATTAATGCTTCATACTGACCTGTAAATATTTCTCGAACTGAACTCTACACGCATCAAAATAAATAGCTGTACTCTTCTGTGAAATTGATTTTGAAGAATTTCGCTTCGGTGGGAGAAGCGAGTCGTCGATTGAACCTACAAAAAAAAATATATGCATTACTGATAGAGGTTTTAAGTGTGTCGTCCAAGAAAAACATATCGTCTTGAGGATCTCAAAGGTGTGTCCCTCCTCTCCGACGGCTGGGTGATAAAACTAACTATGTGCCTACGCTATTTAGTTCTACGAGTTTTTCTTCTGTGGCCTTTGAACACTAACGAATCACAAGTTGACTTGAAGAGCATCCAACGTTTGGTCTCCTTTATTTAAAATTAAAAGATTTACTTCTTTCTGGTGAACAGATTTGGATTCCGCGTCCTATAAATGGACGATCATTAGCAGTAGTTCTAGATGTTCCCACACCTACGCCCAATGGAAGAGCTACCTAAGGTTCGCCCTGTCACGGTGTTTTGTAATGTAAAATCAGATTTACTGTGGTTCGTATATTGCCATTCACGATTGCAGATTGTAAAAGAAGAGACTGACATACAATTCGCGACGGAATATTGACAACTGTGACTTTGAGAAAATCACCTAATCTGTGTTTAAAATCTATGAGGCTCAGTTGCTGTGCGGGTAGTTCACGCATGCTTAGAAACAGAAACAAAACAGATATAACCCGAGATAAGCCAAGATTCTTCAGTCCAGGCTGACCAAAGGGTAATCTTAGCCTCATGTGGTGGACTTTAGATTCTTTCAGTAAACATGGAATAAACTCCATTACTTACCGTGAAATTCCTGTAACTTGCTTTGAAGAACAAAGAATTCCTTATACCTCCTGTGGATTTAAAATGAACATCACAAAGCAACTTAAACTGTTAAAATCAAATCTGCAATGGCTTAGCTTCTTTGTATAATGACTTGCACAATAATTTCCTTTCCGCAACTAGGGTGATAGAATACGAGCAAACCTTACACTGAAAAAAGGAAAAAATATCACCAATACCTTCACCACTTTCAAAATTGAAAAAACAGGTGGAATCTTTCGCAAACTTCAACTTTGTGAAAAACGTCAAAATTCGTGTTATTCGTTTAGTTCCACTACAAACTAGAGAATGAAAGGACAGCTGTCCAGCTTGAGCCTCTCTTTGTTGTTCAATTAATACAAATCAACTGGTAACTGATAAACTACGAGCATTCTCTTTTTTCGCGTGCACTTCGCTCCCATAGTTTCGCGCGGCGAGCTAACACCGTTGGTTTTTTTCACGGATTTGTTTTTGACTCGTGCTTTTCGCTGAAAAGGATGGACTGCTCGAAGTCTTTGTAGCTGATGACAAACAGTAATTAAAACCTACCGTGCAACATCCCATCGGGTAACTGCAAAGAAAAGCAGGAAAAAAGAGAAATAGAATTCACTGCTTGAGCTTCGACGCCGTTTTCAACAAAACGCAAGCAATAGTAGACCGCTTTACCGGTCCTCGAGAAATAATAAAATTCTTTGGGATTTCCTTCATTTGGATAACTTCACCATTCCTATAATAGGTTGCCACTTACGCGCATTCAGAAAGCGGTTCAGCCATTTTGAAAGAGGTGTGTCCTATTGACAACGAATGAAATAAGAGCTTTGAAAAATACGCGCGGATTGTGGGGGAGCTGGGATGCTTTGAAGGCATTAGTTACCAAAGGTATATGCTGGTTTGATATCCATTGGTATCGTTTCATACTGAACTAAAGGAAATTGAATAGGGCTGGAAAGGAAACACTGATAATCAGAGTTACACTCGAGAAGTAACCGTGGAATGAGCGGATATTTGAAAGAACCTTCGAACATAGCTTTGGAAAAATACTTTACAATTTAGGTGAAAGAAGTAAAAAAATACCTTATAAAGAGCGCTTTGCTGGATAACATCTTTCATCTTAACGATTCGTTTACATGTTGAAATTTGTAGCTTAAAATAGTAATAGTTATAATAATTTTGACTTTTAATTACCGTCTTCTAATTATCAACTTTGTTGCAAAGAAAGCCGCTTTTGGCTGAAACAATACCCCTTTGATTTCAAAAGGTGGCGTCGCTTTACAACAAAGCGATTGTTAGAAAACTTTATACACCGTCGATAGAACATCAAGCGAACCAAAGCCTGGCTCTTAACTTCGATAGAAAGACGATGGAATATGAGAGAATGCGCGATCGGCTTGAAACCTTATATCACCAGCTTGCACACATCGACCAAAGACTTTCACAAAGTGAATTACGGTTACAAATGTCCATGCAACAAACTCAAATAACTCAACAGGCAGCAGCAAGCTTAGAAAACAAGTTCACACAAATATCCAGAGATTTGGTGGAAAAGGAAGAAGGACTCAAAAGTGCACAGAAACGTTGGTCGAAAGCAATGAAAACTATAAGAAGGGGAAAAAACATCTGACATTGAGATTAGTCTAGTAAACTGGGCCAAAGTCACTGGAAGATAAACTATTAACTTAGACAACGCATTGAAATGGATGACACGCTATCTCATCGCATTTGAGGACAGGTTAAAATTCGTTGTTTGGTAAAAGTTAATTCTGCCATGTATGTCTTGTTCAATTTCGCGATGGAAAAGGCGACGATTGTTAAGAACACCTTGATTCGGAATAGTGACAATTGTACAGAATGTAGGTGTAAACCATACGCACCTTCTCCTACATCAGCTCTTTCCACTGATATAATAAACATACACTTCTGTAAAGCAATGTAATGTATTACGCTTCGTATAAAAATGTCTATAACTGGTGTAAGACGTGAAGTGAAAACATCAGCGTTATCACTAGTCTAAGCATTTACCATAATGTTTACTCTACAATCTATCAACACGGTAACCAATCCTATCACAAGACTGCGTATTCAATAGATTTCATTTAGGTCTGGTTTGATGGTCACAAAATAGAAATTGAAAGTCAACCGCTTTGCATTCACTAAATTTTGTGGTTGGTGATAATTGATTTCCTGCTCGCTTTAACTTGCAGCGGTAGCCTGTTCCAGGGCGTTCAAAAAGTAATACGAAACGCGAAAGCAAACGGCGCGATAGTAGCGGAGGAGTGAAAAAACGAGTGAGGTTGGGTCGAGTGAGGTTGGGTCGCGTAATAAAGTACTTGACCCTACAGTGTCTTAGCCCTGCCGCTCTGCTTGTGCTATTTACGAACTGAATGCCTGAAACAGGCTCCTGCAATGCAGGCAAAAGCGAAAGTTATGGCTGGCTAAACTAAGCCTAAAATGTGGAATGACCAATCACCTGTTTAGTTTCCATGATCACGTGAGGAATCGTTATCTTCCACAAGCTGAGGTCACGTGTCTCCTTCTCTTCCACTTCTTCACTTTCTTCACTTTGCCAGTCGAAATCCTAATAATAATAATAATAATAATAATAATAATAATAATAATAATAATAATAATAATAAAAAGAAACTAAAAGAAGAGATACCCGTTTCAACATCAGTGTTCATGATAATGTTGTTCATTACATTGCTAACCAACATCCAAACTATTCCAGGGTGAGACATGGTTTGATGCTACTCTGGTTTACAGATTTAATGAATGTAACCGAAGAAGTTAACTTCAAAACCAGAGTAGCATCAAACCATGTCTGATTGTCCACCTGGTTGCCGTGTGAACTTTAATATATTTTATTCCAGAGTGTTTACACTATTTAGTGATTTGGGGAAAAAGTTGTAGAGCGTTACCGGAGGTGTATCCGGGATATCAAACGGGTCCTCTTCATACGGTGAATCATCTGGAGTGGACAAAATTTAGTGGAGTCAATACCTTAAAAGAGTATCCTTATGATAAAAAAAATTAACGTTGAAGAATTTACAGCGCTGTTGGGTGAAACTGTAGTCAAGAATTATTGAAATCCCCAAAAGTTCTACAAACAAAGTAAAAACATGGTATAATGGAAAAATCGGGTGTACCTAATTTCGTATTACATGTTTAAAGCAACCTATAATACTTTTCGACCTACGACAAACAAAGTCACTTTACTTTTACTAACCTTTGTTCGGATTCATTACTTTATCTTTCAACTTTCCGGCTAACCTTGAAAACTCGGCCAAAGGATCGAACTTCTTCTTTGAAGCCCTGCAACAAATGGAAAGGAATATCTTGCTTCTCTCAATCTGTCGCGTCGAAGTTAACTTGGTCAGCGTCATTTTCAGTTACAAACGAATGACAACTCATAAGAGATATCGTCGATCAAAATGAAAACGAAGCGATTGAAGAGGTTTCTTTACCTTGAAGTCGGTTTGTTCAAAGTTTTGGCCGGCAATCGGCTTCCACACAATAGTGTAAAATACTGCAGATTGAAATGAATGTTCGAGCCTTAACGTAAAAAATCAGGGGTTAAAAGCAAATTCATGTCAAGGAAAAGTAAGCTGATTAGCAAGACAATGCTGAATATATGCGATTTGTACAAACAACTGTGTCCTACAAGAATTATATACGAAGGTGCACGTATCTACAGACAAACAAACAAACAAATAAATGCAAATTAGAGGGAAAAGAAATTTATAAAGGGGTAAGTTTCTTAAGAAACTGTGGTGCTGCGTCGGTGGGAGAGTATAGCAGGTAATTTAGTGTTGACAACTGGGTTGAAAACGTAAATTAGCCACCGTAAAGGGTAAAAAAGCTGACGTTTCGAGCGTTAGCCCTTCGTCAGAGCGATTGGGTCTGACGAAGGGCTAACGCTCGAAACGTCAGCTTTTTTACCCTTTACGGTGGCTAATTTACTTTTTCAACCCAGTTGTCAACAGTAAATTACCGGAAAAGAAATTTGCCGACAAAGAAGGTACAATGCGTGTAAATGATTCCCTCCACAATGTGATTTTTGTTTTCGTGACGAAATGTTATAGGTTCTTGCAGGATCACATGACAAATTCATTCATAAATTTATTTCACTCTTCCTATTTCATTTTCGTTTAAGTAAGTTTGGTAAAGTTTATGTTGTTTGTAAATGTCTGCATTTGTCACCTACTCAGAAACGCCTATCTGGGAAAAATTAAGTATGTAAAACTATGCGTGATTTCAAGAAGGGGGCTTTTATCATCGTGGAAACTTATGAGACATCAATAAATTTATCTTTACAAGTACTTACATCATCGCTCTGGTAAAACAGGGGCAGAAAAGTTGTCTCTAAAAGATTGTAAGCATGTTCACAGGCCCTGAAATATCGATCGAGAACAAATCACAAAGACAGCATGTAGATGCGGTTGAGTATAATGTTTATCAGGTTGGTGCGGACAGAGACTGTGTTTAGTTAACACAACCCTGAATATCAAAACTACAACAAAAATTATACATCTGTTTTCAAACCAACGTAAAATTGCTTCAACTGCTACGATTAAAATTAACTTACTTTGACAGAAAGGAAGCTATTTTCAATCTCTCCATCTTGTCAACAGGAGCATTAATACCTGAAATAAAGTAAAACAAACGAGAAAAGTTTCAAGACAGAAGAACAAAAACTATGTAACTGACACCCGCAGTAGAAGTCTGCATTCAGTTAAATGTAAAATACGAGGTCCAACACAAAGAAAAGGTAATACTGATCGTAAACAAGCCCCACCTCGTCATATCTAAAAGAAGAGGTTTCGTAGTAAAACTTGGGAACAGGTCGGTCAGGTTTCATTTTCAGCAAAAAAAAATCTTTCTTATAGCTGAATTTAGCGTTTAAACACTTACAGTCTTGTAACCCCTGGACCATATCTGGATCAAAGTTGATTCTGTCCACAGCTCCATTATCGAAATATGAACTGAAGATTTCTCTGACCTGTGTAACCAAAGATGAACAATGGTCTCAAAACATGTCCAAAGATACATACCAGTGATTTGGTAAAAAAGGTTATAAATTAAGACACATGCAGATCTTACCTCTTTTAATATAAATACTTTCTCTTCTTCTGTTTCTTCAGAAGCAAATATTCTTTTATTGAAATCCTCTGCAACATTTGTAGAACAAAACATAGGCAAAATTGTTGGAAAAAAACCCTCTAATAGACAATTTTTAATGCTACATTGTTGTATTACTGGAAAAAAATTACAGTGTTGGTAAATCTAAATGTTAAATGAAATTAACATACCAACAGTAAGACAGAACTGGAGAATGTTTAGCGCTCCTTCGCTTTTCATAAACTGCATGAAAGGAAACAGGGCAGACTGGGTATGAAGTATATCTGCTATGGAAAGATGAAGAGCCTGAAAAATAAACAAACATACAAACTAGCAAATGTAATTATCTCACATTACTCAGATAAGATGTTTTGCCTTTAAGAGAAAGAAAGCTAAATATTGCAGTGCTAGGCACTTAACTATTAGTGGTTATATTCCACATGCTAAATTTTTGCACAATTTATTGCTTGGACTCGAGAGCTTTTTTTTTGTCTCAATGACAGGATCTGAACTTTTAAAATATCTGTCTCCATAATATTCTTGAAGTTTGAACCTTCCTCTTTCACCAGAGAGAACATAACATAACAGTACCAAATTAAGGAATGCTAGTGGATACAGCTATTATATGACCTTTCTAACAAAGGTGACATCTGTATCAATTCTGTCACAATTCAAATTCCTCCCTGTGTGACATGTCCATGATTCACAACTTACCGAGCTCATAACTGGAGTCCTTGGTTTGGCAAACTTAGCAAGTAATGGCACTTTTGGAGAGGGTGGTTCTTCTGAGGCAACCATCTGAGACATGGACATGACTTTGGTTTGAATAATATTATGAGAATTAATTGAATAACCCTTCTTATTATATACTCAACAAAATATCGCGTTTCTGATTGGTCAATGATGAATGCATAAATAGGTTATAGAGTGCAATAGAGGTTATAGAGTGCAATACGGAGAAGTTGCCATGGAAACACCGGGGAAGCGCCAAATTTGAACACCAAATTATAAAAAAATGGCTGACAGCTGGTTTGCTTTGTCAAACCAAAACATCGTTGAGCAACTTAAAGAAAATGCGAAAAACAAAAACACGTTGAAAGCTACACAGACCTGGTTAAATGTCTGGCAAACATGGGCGACTCAACGAAAAGTAAACCCAAAAATGGAAGAATACGAGCACAACATTTAATAACTGAAATTTAGCTTTTGAGTTCGGCTTGTAATATTTTCTGAGAAACTTTCAAGAACTTCACACTTGATTTACCTGTCACATTTTTGATTGGTTCAAATAAAACATGTGAGCATTTTGGAACCCATTGAAGTGTTTTTTGTAGTACGTAAGGCGTGCAGAGTAGCGCGATGGAGTAATTTTGTTGAGAATATAATAAATAAAAAATCGTATGAACCTGCTCGTGCATTTCGTGATTTATGGTCACTCATGATGTTTTGAAAGTTCTCAAATTGCACTCGCCTACGGCTCGTGCAATTTTGAGAACTTTCAAAACATCACTCGTGCCCATAAATCACGAAATGCACTTGCGTTCATACGATTTCCTATACTTACAGCATTACCCAACATGAAAGCAAAGTTAAAACTAAACAACAACAATTACTTTAATACTTTATAAACAACAACTACAATGTGACATGTTGAAAAGAAACACCTACAGGTTCTTTGTCCAGAAGTAGAAGAAGCATGTTATTCACAAAATCCTGAAAAGTTTAAAAAAATTAAGTTATCATAACAAAGTGTAGTATTTTAAAATTATAGCATTGCATTTAAAATGAATCAGACCATAAATTACAGTCAACTTTTTAACAGTGAACTGACCGGATCTGATAGTTTGTCAACTGCTGTTAAAAAGACTGCACTGGCTAATAGTTCTCGCAGTAAGGACAAAAGACTCCTGAAATTTGATAAGATCTGGTTAAAGCAATACAGAAAATCTTAAAAACAAATTAAATAATAGACTATTCAATGGATTGCTTACTAACATGTACTCTGTGTGGTTTGGTGAAAAAAGAAATGTTATGGCCACAACATACCTACACTGCAAGGAATTTGGAGGTAATATAACAGGAATAATAGACTCTGACAGTTTCCTCAGATAGTGAAGTTCCATTTGACGACTCTGCAGTGCACAATGCATCTTGGGTCCAAAGCGATCTAAAATGGCTGTCTGGATGTTGGCTGCAGAGCCTGATGCTGTGACTGGATGAATACAACAAACAGTTACTTTTAGTCTTGTGAATTAATTATTTCTATTATAAACTCCATGTTATCATTATCATTATTATTCTATACAGATAAAGAGCACTGCTGGGTGATACCTTTTTGTTTTGTTGTCAAATACATCTCTAAATGCTTCAAACCTTCCTTGCCAACATTGTTAATAACAAAAGTTGGGAGATCAACCTGAGGAGAGAACAGATATTGATAGTAGTTCATGTATTGGGCTGGCAAAGAAGCATTGCTTAGCCTCATTGTAGGCTGAATTCCCAGACCTGGTGTCATATGGCTATGCTAGTTGTTTTTTTGCCTTTTCTAACATTTCAAACATTCATTTACAGTTTGTAACACAGGAAATGTACCTTTTGTATTCTCTTTAACAACACTGCAGCCATGTATCTAATGCTTGCACGGATTTCATCCACACATATTTCACTACAGCTTAACTCTCTACAGGACAGTGAAGTGAGATACAATTAGAGCAGAATTATTGTTAACAACAGTTTTATTTTAAGTAATCTAAATACATGTATGCATGATTCAAAACTGGTATACCAGTTTGCAGCCAACTCTCTTAGTGACAAATTGAATTTCAAAATGAAATACAGGAAAACTGTTCATTTTTTATTTAATTGCTACCTTAGTCTTTCTTGTATATGAATGTAACCAAACATTTGGGTATAAACTCTAAATATGTAGGATTTGAATCATATGACATGTCTGTGATTATTGGACAGGAAACTCAGTAAAATATCACCTGGAGTAACTTTAAAGTAAATTATGATATAAATTATTTACATTTTACATTAATCTTTCTCTTCTATTATTAAATAAGAAAAAGTTTACCTGTACCAGCTGTACACATAGTTTTGAAGTAAGAGACCAAGAAACTGAAAATAAAAGGATACAATTACATATTAAATAAAATCAGCAAACAATATATACCTTATCAAAATGTAGTATGTCTGATGAGTGAATTCCATAAGTACAAGTCAGTAATCACATTCTATGACAAACCTCTTGTAATGCGGCATCTACAGATTCTGGAATAAAAAGGTCTTCCCATGGCTACAGATAAAAGAGAAGCAAGATTAGGAAATGGCTTACTTTGATCACTTTGTTGCTAAATTTAATATGAAATACCATTGGAAGATAATTTCATCCACCTAAAGTTAATTCCCTCAGTTGCTGATCATCTTAACTTAAGTGATAACAAACCTGCATTCAAACACCTTGGTCCTTACATCTTACAGCCACTTTTCAAAGTCATGAAATTTTCCCTAAGTTACACCAGTCACTTTTGTTTAGAATAATATACTAGTTATCCCTTAATAGTTGACTTCCAGAAATGATTCACTTGTAAATTCTCCCTATAGTATCCCCATCCAGCAAACAGGTAATGAGAAAACTCAAACTTATCAGGTATAGAAAGTGTTACCTTAATTTAACACATAATTCTTGTAACTAATTTGTAGGGAAATGTTTAGCAGCCAGAGGGGAGAATCAACAATCAGATCTTGGGAGTTGAGGGCTCATAAGTGACAGAAGCATTCCAAGCTGCAGCATTCCATTCCCAAGAACTAAAAGTGTACTTTTGCCATTTGGAATTCTTTTCATGATGTCAGAAGCAATGTTAGTCTCTACCCACGAGAGTTCAGGGGAATAGCGTTGACCTTAAACATTATTAATAATTATTGCCAGAGCAAAAAGAGTGAAATATTAGTTGTGATACTTTTACCTTTAGCTTGGCTCTTGAAATCTCTGGTCTTTGTGCATTAAGAAGGAAATAATAAGATAATTAAAAAAAATTAATTTTTTATCACCCAATATATGTACAACAAAGGATTTAGTTATATCTGAAATTGAAAAGTGTAAATGTGCCTGAAGTAAGTCAATAAAATGTTTTGCCATTTTCAAATATAATTGGCATGCAAAGAACAAAGAATTTGTGATATTGTTATATACCTGTGACGTTGGCATTTTCTATTACCACAAATGGTACACTGCTTGGATGAGGATGCCTGTAACTTTTCACCTTCTTCATAATACTGTAGAAAAAGAGATTTTCACAAACCATCAATAAATTTGTATACTATTAGGTATATCACTATTTATATCCACTCTTAATTCAACTACTAACACACGGCTAACATTCTTTCGGTTGGCTGATGTACAATACCACTAGGCTCCTAAAGTAGAAACAGTTTATTATAATACAGTCAAGTACCTTTTTGCGAGGGCCCCAGTGCAGTAGTACAGAGGGTAAAACTGAACAATAACTGGATATAAACAAGTCAAGATATGCAAGTGTTAGTAACATTAAGAACTACCAACTTAGAAGCTTGACAGAGAAAAAAATTATTGTTAAGGTAACAACTAAGAATTAGATTCATGCGCACTTTTTGAAGTTTTAAAAGTTTTGTAACATAAAATGCAGGTCTCCTTTTCCTGGTTAAATGAAACTTTGGTCTCTTTAGACTTGAGCCAGTGCTGGTAATCAGCATCTCAGTTTGGGCATGCCCTTTAAAATCATATCCCAGATTTAGTGAGTAAGTTTTGCTTTCCAGCTGTTCATTCACTATAAGTAAACTATTACCATGTATTTACTGCAAGATTTGAATATCTATGAATATGATGATCAAACTTTACCTAAAGACAAGGAATCCTACTGCAACTCCAAAGGCAAGAATCCATATTCCAATGACTAATGGGGGACAACTAGTTACAAAAAAAGCTTAGAGTTACATTGATGCAAACACGTAATAACAATTTTTTTTGAAGAATAATCCAAGATATCTATAGATACTAATTTCCTTATATGGAGTAAGAGCGATATTCATAGTTGATCTCGTTACCGATATATCTCTCCCTAAATTATTCCGACCCAAACCCTAAAAACCCCCTTTCTAACTAACACCCCTCATCAACATCAACTACTAATACTAAGCTTAATACGTCTACAGTAAGCTTACAACATGTCACATGATCTTAAGTATTGGTATTTGAGTTGGACGTGAAAATATGGGTTCATAGAAATTTGTTAACTTTATAAGATCATAATCAACTAACAGCTTCAAAATCAAAATTGAAACAGAGAAGATAACCATAGACATACTGTGATCACTGATCTTCTCAGCTGGGCTACTTACGTACCGGTTACCAAATCACAGCTCATTTTGGGTAGGGTGCTGATCAAACAACAAATATGAAAAAATGTAATAGAATACTAACCTGTAAAACTGGAACGTGAAGATAATCACAAAAAATGCTCCTGAAGCCAAAACGGGTCGAATTGTTTCTAGATTTTGACGATCCGATCTGATCATTTCGTAGACTACAGTGCCGTCATCCTTTTTATGTAGTACCCCTTGAAAAATCGAAGGCTCTCTACTTCGACGGACAGGTTCAACTTGCTTACACAAAGTAGTACACACCATTCTCTGCCCAGTCTCTTCGCAGGTTAAAGTCCAACATGGACGACAAGCCGGTAGGTCGTGTGTATAAGGTGGTTCTAAAACTCTGCTTTAATACCTCAATAAGAAGCAATTTTTCTTTGAAAATTATCTAATCGAATTATTTCCATAAAATTTACTTGTCACCGTTTTATCCCACCTTTACTTAAAATGCAATTGCAGAAGGGAAACACGCGTGTTTCCTTCATGTACAGCTATGTACAGCTGTATACTCATCCTTATGCAGCAGTTATTCACTCGATATCTCTATTTTGTAGGCTAAAAAATCAAGGAAAAGAAAACGGCCAAAATCAGTTTCTGGTAAATAAACACCTTAGTTACACATAGTCTTTTTCTTTTTCTATACATGTATTATTCACGAAACACTGTATCACAATCGTTTCTGGTTATGCAGGCAAATTGATCCAGAACATAAATTTCGTTGTTATCAATTTTTTTTCCTGTGACAGAACCAGTAAAGAAGAGAAAAAAAAGTAAGGAGAAGAGTGAGAAGGAAGTGCAGAAGGTGAGTGAAAAAAGCAGAAGGACTTCAGCAGATTTTTTACTAGAGAACAGAGATTTTTATTGATGACTAGATATTCAAACAGTCCTACTCACAAAAGAGAGAGACTATTTAATGTGTTACACCTTAACATCAGTATGCATATTTTACATGCTGTTTTCTATACATTTCCTAAGGTAATGGCAAGGAGAATTTGTTTAAAAATCAAGAGCCTTCATTCTGGTGACCTTAATGTGTGAATTGAGGTGGTATTGTAAGGAGAAATTAGATGCTAGTCACTTTAAGGGGTTGAAGGGTTAACTGTAATTAAAACTAGTTATTTGAAAGGTGTGTGAAATTAGCTATTTGTGATTCTATGAATTTTATTATCATCCTTTAGCCAAAGATTATCCCTCATGCACATCAGTTGTTCAGGGTTGGAAAAAACACCAAAGAAAGAATTAAGATCTCAAAATTAGCAGATCTGATTTTCTTTGCATCCCTACGAGATGTTGATCCCAGATGCCAGTCTTGTCAGTCCTGGTGTCAGATAGAAGGTGCTGATAAAGTCCACAAAGTCATCATCATTCTTGTCAGTGGTGTGGGAGCAAAGGAATTTATTGAAAATAAAGATTGTTTTCCCAAATGTAGCAGCTTCTTTGAGTTGGTAAGATTTTTTATCTGGTGTGTTGAGACAATTAAATGTTAAGTGGTTTCAACCAATTTTGCTTTGATTTTATTTCCTTTTTCAGGGCTTAAACACCAAAGCATCAGGAACAGACTTTAGTGTCAAACTTCCTCATGAGAGCTTACTTTTTGTTGATATGCCAAAGAAAGAGTTAAAGAAATTGAGGAAAAGGCTGGAAAAGAGTGAGTGTTTAACCAAATGATGTACATGTTAATCTGTTTCAGATGTGATGATTTTCCTCAATATATTTTTGTTATGATTTTGATGTATAGATCAGTGATTATAATTGATCCACCTGTAATTTGAAATCTTATTCAGCTAAATTTGGTAGAGAGGATTACAAATTAACTCTGGAGGAGATGCATGAAAATAACTTTCCACTGCCAAGTGCTGTCAGTGACAAGAATGGGGAAACAGAAAATGATGGTATTGGTGATAAATGCATATAATCTAGATATTAATAAGATACATGAAAAAAATTACTCAATTCTGATTAGTTTAAGATAAATGCAGTTTTCAGATAATTCATGCAGAAGAGGGTTAACTCAGTGCAAAGAAGTAACAAAACAGACTTAACAATTCCTTGAACTGTTTAGCCGGACTTTGAACTTTTTTGCGCCTTAAAGAACTGATGTGAAAATATAAATAGGCACTTGTAAATTTTTTCAAAGACCACAAATTGCACTCGTCCTACTGGCTTGTGCAATTTTGTTAGTCTTTGAAAAAATTTACTCATGCTTATTGCGCTAAAAATTGCACAAGAAACCATATGATTACGTATACTAATGATAACAGGTAATTGATATTTGTAATTTTAACCCTATCATTCCTATGAGAGAGAATTTCTCCTTACATGTAAAATAAGTGTCATCAAGGTCACCATAGCAACTGGTCCACAGGGCACCAGGATATGGAATAAAAATCTGATATAGAATATGGGAGGGGAGGAGATGAGGGTTGCAAGTTTGCAAGTAAAGGCAATATCATGTATTAGTATGCAGAAAAAAAATTAGGTCGGTCTGCAGTTTCATTAACACTAGTTTCCTTGTTTTTAGGGTTTATTTCAACTAAACCATTTAAGAAGTCTAAGAAATCTCCAGAGTCACCAATGTTTGCAATCGATTGTGAAATGGTACTGTATGTTCACAAAATCATATCAATTATTCAAGAATTATAGATAAGAATTAATTGTTCTTCCATGTAAAGTGGGATTGGTAGTCAGTTCTATTAATCAATAAAAACTTACCTCAGTTTTAATGGCCACATTGATTGATTTGTTGTCATTCATGTGTTTACTAGTGTAAGTCATCACTTGGAAAGGAACTCACAAGAATATCATTGGTTGATGAATCATGTAGGGTGGTTTATGACACACTTGTAAAACCACCCAGGCCAATAGTGGACTACAAAACAGAGTAAGTGACAGAAACAAATTTTCAGGGGCAAATTTACCTTAAACTATGTGTGTGATCATGATAAATAGTTTGGGCAGTTTTTAACTTACATTATGGACCTTGAACTTGGCTTATAAGAGAAATGCAGCAACTACTCTTGAATCAGTATTTCCCAAATTTTATTTGTTAACTTAGTTTTTCACATCAATTTCAATTATAAAGGTTTCCACCCTGTTGTGATACTTTTTTTTGTGTAGGTTTAGTGGAATCACTGCAGAAATGCTGGAGAATGTAACTACAACGTTAACTGATGTTCAGAAACATTTGGTAGATATTCTACCAGCAGATGCCATTCTTTTAGGGCATTCACTAGAGTTTGACCTCAGAGCCCTTAAGGTTGGCAATAATTTGACATTTATTTCAGTCTGTAATGGAAGTGCATGCAACGCACTTTTTTCTCTTTTTAAGAACCAGTTTAATCATGTCATAATATAGTATGGTTCAAATATTTCTTGATAAGATTCTGTTTTGTTTGTGATTTACTTGTTATTGAATTTCCTTCTTTGTTATCTTATTTTATTCATGGTTCAGGGATGTTTTGCCCTGATGCAATTTTGCCCCCCACCACCCTTGTGAGTTCACCCTCTGAAGGAGAACCATTTTGCCACCTCCTCCAGCAGTTTGTCCTCAAATATTACACCTTATATCTGTATGGTATAACATGGTACTTTGCACATTCCAGATCTCTTTGTTCATTTACCTATTTGATTTTCAGCTCTATCACACAAGAGTGATTGATACTTCTCTCCTTTATGGAGACTGTCAAGGAGTACCTTTGTTTAAATCATCATTACGGAATCTTGCTCGTCAGCATTTAAAGTAGGTTTTTCAAATATTTCTCACAGCTCATTCACTCACCACTGATTGCAGGATGGACTTTTTTGGTTAACAACTAATCTGTTAATTTGGCAATAAATTTATATGAGACAGGATTGAAAACTTTATCTACAGTATTAAATTTAAAAAAAAAGTTACATATACATTCATAGCAGTTAATTTTAGTTAAGTTCTTTTTTTTCTGAAGGAAGGATATTCAGAATGGAGAAAGTGGTCATTGTTCAATAGAAGATGCAAGAACCTGCATGGAATTAGTTCAGCTTAAAATTAAAAATGGTCAGCATTTCAATTTTTACCAACTTGTTGGTTGTCATCAGTTTATTATCTTTTTCTGTCATTAAATCTTTGTTATTTTCTCTGCTCTTTCCTTTTTCAGGTCCTAACTTTGGAAAAACCTTGTCAGGAAAGGAAGGGTATGAAGTACATGTTGTCTCGAAATTTACCTGCAGCACAGTTTAGAGGACTTTGCAAAGGCATTTACAATTGAAGACATTAGCCCTCTTGTTTTTGCTATTGACTCTTTTTATATTAAAATTAAAAGTTTGATATTCAACATCAAATAAATCATTGCATATGTTTTTAACCATGATTTGCTTCTCTAATCAGATTTTTCAAGCAAATTGAACGTAGTAGGAAAAGAGGTAGCTGAGTTTTCTACTGTACTGGTGAACCTTGCCACATTTTCACCACAATATTATGATCTATTAACACTTTTTGATTACCAAGTTTCTTGGAAACTTTTACTTTTTAGTACTACCAGAGGAGTTAGCAGGGTACTAAAAGTTTTCCCGTTTACAACAACTCTCTTTGAGATCTTTCAAAGTAAAAAAAAATTCCTTCATGTCACTTTTATTCGTCCAGTTGATTTTAAACAGAAATTGAATGATTGTTGATCCCATTCCTTGCATGATATTGATAACTTCAAGAGTATTACCCCCTCCCCCTCTCCCCCCTCCTGCATCATTATAGCCATATGGCTCAGTGGTGCTATTACATAATGGAGGCCACCACTTTTTCCCTAATAAAGATGCTCTTTTGGACGTGAGGTTGATAATGATCTCAGTCAAATGAAATAACTAAATAAAGGTTGATTTTTTAACAGCACCTTTACAGAATTACATTTAGGGAACTATCGTCTCTCTCTTAAAACTTTTTACACATAAACCAAAGAGAAGTGTTGAGCTGTCTGTTTTGTCATGTTGTAGGATCCATCCTAGATTTTCCCGGAGTAGTAAAAAAGTTTGGCAAAGGTGCAACACATGCAGTAACTTGCACTTCAGATGAAGAGGTGGGACTTATGCGACGGTCTAGAGATTACAGATTTAAATGTGTGTGAGGCTTTGATATTGTTGAGGCTGTTTTTTCACATAATCAGAAAATGCTTCGGCACAGAAATTGCCGCAGCCCCGAGAATCAAATCGTGAGGTTGTCTTCCATACTTTTACATTGTCAGCTTTGACAGAACATGTGTTATTCTGGGATGTTGAGACTCACAATATACAATAGTAAGCGAAAGGTTTCCCCAAAACTACACCTGATCTGGCGATTAAAAGCAAACAGTCCAGTAGTCATGATTACAAAGAATTCTTCCTTTACTATATTATAAGATATTGACATTCACTTCTTCCAGGTAGTTTCTGGCGCGGTTAAATTAATGGAGTCCTCCGATATCGTCTGGACTCATCTTCATGAAGCTGAGATGTTTTTCAAAGGTAAGCGGAATTTGATTCAGCGGCTTATCCTTGTCTGATAATGCATCACTAAGGGGCCAATCAGATAATTCGTTTACTGGATGACGAGAAAAGCAAGGAGAACCTTTTAATTTGATTAATGCGTTGTACAAATTAAAATACCACTTCCTTGAACTGAAACTCTCTTCGCTCTCATGATGCTTTTCTACCTTCTGTGCGCTTTCGGAGACTTTTGCTCTCTTCTCGTCTGATTAGAATGCGATTAGAGTCCTATGTACTATCTGTTATGGTAATTTTCGCATTTTTTGCATACTTATCGTATGATAATGAGCCTATGCTTAATCTTCTGTTTGCAGAGGAACAGTCAAGCAATAATGAAAATCAGCAAAGAACTTTCAAGGTAGGAGACGAAAGTGCACTCCAAAATAAAATTCATTTTTGATAGCTGAACTCTTACAACGATCCCATGCCTAAAAAAACACAATAAAATAATGTAACAAATATAAGCTCCATAGATTGAAGTCCTCAACGCAAATTACAAAAAAAAGTGTAGATCTTCCAATCAAATATTAGACTTAAGTGTCGACCATGCTTAAACGTAAGTGCGCACAGAAGATTGCAAAATCGTATCTTATCGTAATTCACGGTAACTATGTTAAATTCAAATAAAAGGAGGTCAAACATATCTCTGTAGCTCTGGCTGTAGGTTTAGCCAATTTTTTTTTTATTTTGTGCCTCTGGCAAAACATACACAATGTCAAGTAAGGGTGTACATGTTATCGTCTCCATCTGTTTAACCAACTGGTCGGGTCTACGTTTTTCACTGCTCACACATGTACCATCAATGTAAAGCGTACATACTTCAAATGGTAAAGTAATCATGTATCTTTACTCTTAATAGGACGTACTTCATTCCGTGGATTCAAGTATCCAGCAAATCCACGATGCTGTGCCGAGTGACTGTTTATTATTAGTGGTGTTTGGTTGCAGTGATTTATCGCCCGTGATAAGGTTCGTGTACAGTCATATTCCTCTCACTTACCATTCCATGTTTTCCGTAATTCATGTTCCGAGAATTTGGTCCCACATCAGTTGGCAATCTTAGCTTCAAGTTAAGAAACAGCAATCTCAGGAATACCAAGACCATTGTAATCACTATTTGTTTTCCCCATTGTCACGTACTGGAAAGTCTGTGGCACGTAATAGCAAAGCTGTGGAACACGCATGAGCAAACTCCCCTCTGAATCCTTACTGAGCCCACAATTTATAACGCAAAGTTGTTAGGCATTTGAAGTATTTGATGACCTGGTAGTTTTAGAAAATTTTCTTGGTGCTCCAGATCTTCTCTGATCGGATAAGACTCAGCCTTCTCAGTGAGACTCTTTTTTGGGGAGGGGTAGGGCTGCGTTAAACACGTAAACACGATAGAATACATAATCTAAGGAAGCAATGCCTAATTTTCACTACAATTTGAATTCCAGGCTTCAGTCAAAGACAAAAGAAGATAAAGCCAACAGAGCTGGATTGAAAGAAGTTGTGAGCCAGACAAAGAATGGACTGTGCTTTCTAAAAATTACGTAGCGGTGTTACTTTCACAATCGATAGCCGTGAAGCAAAAAGCCTTTTAGGAGCTTGTTGAACAATGACCAAGTGAACTGTTGACAATACTGCAAAAATATTCGTCAGTCAGCTCAGCTCAGAAGGCTGTTAATGTACAAGCATTCACCATGAATACTGATTCCTTCGAGTCAGTGATTCATTTGCAATCAATTCAAGGAGAGAAAATAACACGGGTTTGAATCAGACGCCGCCGAGTGAGAAATTCAGGATATCCTTCAACATTTTATCAACATGAGAGAACTTTACCAAACCAGTACTGCAGCGGGAATGTGGTGGAACTAAAACTTTTTATGTGTATAAGCTGCCTTTACCTTAAAGCCACTGATAGGTTTTACAGGAACTTTTAGCATGTTTAATTTCAGTGAACCAGCTGGGAAAATTCTATTAACATTTCAAAAGTTTTGTTTTAAAACTCCGGGCAGTCAAAGTAAACTTCTGTTGTAAACGAGTTTTAATAATCTTAACTCCAATTGTGTTTTCATAAATTGTTTATGAAACAACGTCTCGGAATTTATGCTAAAAACATAGCTTTCACACTGCACGTAGTTGGGAGGTAATTGAACATTCTCTGAGCTTCTGGATTAATTGTATAGGGAGGTTTTACGGAGGGTTTTTTTTAATGTCAGTTTGCTTTCCCGATGCCCATAGGTGAAAAATATTTGACCTATTTCTTTTAAGAATGATATATGTCGGCACAATTTATAATTTTGTCAGCTATTTTTCCTAATGCACGACTCAGTCGAAATGACGTCAAATGGTTGAGATCTGAGGACGTTAAAACTCGTTGAGGTTTGTGGTCAATAATTTGAGGGCGAAGGATAAGCACTTTCTCATATTCATTGGCTGCCAAATTTCATTGTGGCATCTGATATTAAATCATTCGGAGAAACATTTTACATACGTGTTTGACAAAGTCTACTTTGAATAAATGCGAAAGGATGTGAATTTCCTCTGTTCGCTGTGACAGTGATTTCAAAAGATAGAGTTACTCCAACAAAAGTGAGAGATTATTGTAGCGTATAGACCGAAAATATTCTCTCGGTTAAGCTAAAATATTTTGTCTCCAATTAAGAACTCTTTGAACTTTCGTTGAAGGAATGGCTCGTGCAGCAGGTTAGTATTCTTAACTCATAGTTTCATAGTCACAAACTCACAGTTTCCAACTCGTAGTTTTTAACTCGTAGTTTCCACGTAGTTTTATTACAACTTTGTTTACTTCGTAGCTTGAAAGTGGTTTGTTTCTTCACCTTTGTATGTCAGTGCGAGAAGAAGCAGCGAGAGCTTTTAATCCTTAATCACTGATATGTCAGTTGCTGTAAAAATGTGCGGATGTCACTTCGGCTTTTTGTTGATGTTGATGTATGTAGGGCTTTTTATATTTCTGCGGTAGATGCGTATGAGATACCAGAACTTTTCAAATGTCTCCATTCCAAAAACAATTGTGACTCAGGTTTTAAAATAGAATATTGAATTTGAAACCCAATAACAAATGTCATTTCTCGGCCAATCATTTCCCTATAGTATAACTACCGCCGACTGACACAGCTGTTACAAGCTGACTCTAAAGTGTATAATTATTTCTTGTTTCCTTCATCACAGGACTTGTAAAAATCTTTCACAAGCTGCTTCTCGCGATGATGTGTAAGAATTTCAAGTCGAGAAGATGCGATAACGGAACATTTTGTTTCTCACGGCTCAGATGCAAAACGAACTTCAAGCGATTTTTACCAGGAAAGAATTTTCTGACCAGAGCTGACAAGCATTTGAGAAGCGATCAAGAACTGTGCCTTCCATCTGCACGAGAAGTGTTGCAGCCGATTTACGTCACAGAAATCACACGAAACTTCCCATCAGAAATTTTGATGCCTTTTGCTTCAGCGAGGGATGAGCTGGACGAAATTAAATTTTTTGGCAATGGAAACCACGATAAATATCTACCCAGAGAATCCGATATTTCTGCTGATTCTGAGGAAAATGTTATATCTGAGATTTTTGCGTGGGTCTACAGAATGGAAATTACAGAGGAAGACTTTTCAGATGGGTTGTCGGCTACTACATCTGTTTACGAGAAATGATTTTCTCAGAAGAAAAAATTGGAGAACAACTCAACTAATTGCTGCAATTTTACGAATTTAGAGGAATACTGCCAGCGATTGGCTGGTGCTGTCATAGCTGGCCAAATAATAATACTTCATTTGAAAGCTGTCTCAGTCAGTCTAGAAGTTGTAAATAAGATCAGGCTGATCAGGGAATAGGCCTTAAACTGAATGAATCATTATACTGTCTATAGAATGACTGCTGTTTCACAACCTGTCATTTTAGCAGTTTCAATTATAACGATATTTTTCTTTCCTCCATTTTGTTTCCTTCAGATTTTCAGCATTAAAATTTGTTACATTTGAACTATCGAACTTCTCAGGCGGATAACA
Source organism: Pocillopora verrucosa (assembly GCF_036669915.1). NCBI lineage: Eukaryota > Metazoa > Cnidaria > Anthozoa > Scleractinia > Pocilloporidae > Pocillopora > Pocillopora verrucosa. The sequence goes on from NC_089319.1 coordinate 434,601, forward strand.
GGTTTCTTCCATTTTCACCTTTTCACGTTATTTGTTTCAACCAAAGAGAACATTTTTCATAATCAATTGTAAAACTTGAACAAACTCAAAACAGCTGGAATTAATCATATTTAGAAACTTTTCAAGCACTCGACTTTGAATTCATGAACTCAAGATCTGAAATATCGCGACTGTATTTCAACAACTTCAGATTTGATTGCATGATTCTCATTTATTGCTAAAATTTCGAATTTTGGCGAATATTCCTCACCCCGCATGTACCTGTTAATTGTTTACTGTAACAATTTGTTGCAATACACGTGCAAGAGTTTCTGCCTGCTTATTGGCCGAGAGTTCGTCGACTTATTCCACACAGTGCGAAAAGTATGGATTTAAAATTGATCGTTAGTGAAAAACATTGAAATAAATAAAAACTAAAATAACAATGTACATTTATAACCAGTGATGAAATAGTTTCTCGTGCAATTCAGAGTAAATAAACAGTCCTCAATTTTTCGAATACTACAATTCGCCATTTTGTTCGTATGGGATACAATTGTTAATCGTGCTTATTCCCAAATGCATGGGAAATCATTTGAACACCCAAGCAAACTTTTTACGGGACTGAACTCTGGCAATAAGGAATCTCTCTGTCAGTTAAATATTCCACGGACAAAACTGTCTCGCGAATAAATTTCGTTCGTTTATTTTTTTGTTCGACTGCAAATGGAAACCATACATTAAATATCCCGCAATGGTGGGTGGATTTTCCAAAAAAATACGAAAATAATTTTTCGTTGTTCGAAATGAGGAGGCTGAGTTTGATATTTCACCGAAAAGGAGAGTTTTTTTTTTACTTTTAACCCTTTGACCCCTAAGAGTGATTTGCATCTAATTTCTCCGTACAACGTCACACCTGAATCACACAGTAAGGTCATGAGAACGAATGAAATGATTACCAACTAAAGAAGCTCTTGATTGTTAAACAAATTCTCCTTGCAGCACCCAAGGAAATGCATGGAGAAAAGTATGGAGAATATACTTACTGATGTTAGGGTGTGAAGGGTTAAGAGGAAGATAATTTTTTATTCTCATTTATTCCTAACCATTACTGCGTGTTGATAAGCTAGGTCTCTCATAAAAACCAAATCTACCGCCAGTTGTCACACTTGTGGGGCAGATGTTATCCGAACGAAAGAAAGCGCCCGTAAACTTTGTGTGCACAGCACTTTTAGCCTTCGCTGTTATGTAATTTTCTTCTTGTTATGTAATTTTCTTCGTGAAGTCAGATCGAAATACTAGAGAACTTTTTGTATATTTTGGTCGAAAGTGATTGAGGATACCATATATTAACCGAGGACAGTCAACACGCAGCAGTTTAGAAAGGATCCCATATTGTGGGGTGTGAAAAGCGAAAGAATTTCCCAGTCCCTCCCATTTTCCTTGCGACTGAGCCTGAATTTTTCCAAGATTGTTTTCTTCCATTTCCTGAAATTTCTCACTTGTCGACTTGTCATGTTTATGTCGATACTTTTTTCTGAAAACATTGTATACAAATCAGTGGTTCGACTCTTTTGGGATTTCTTCAGCTGCCGTATTAAGACAGCAGTGAAAGGAAGGGCCTATTGTGATAATTTCTTTACTTTTTCATTTCCGCACTAAGACATATAATTTAACCGACTGCTCGCATTAATTCGTCAACTGTCTATCTTTTCTTACGGAGTAACCAATCGCTCCCAGGTATTTTATATCCTTCATTTTCCTTAATGCCAGAGACTTAGCTGGGTTGATTAGAAAGTTTTTCGCCTTTAGTATGCCTTGCTATAGACTTAGCATTGTTTTAAAACTGAACAGCTTGCCTTTTTTAAATTTTTCTGTTTTTAGTATCAATAAATCACCAAGGCATGACTGAAAATCCTTTTTTTAAATATTTGAGAATTTCTGAGTTGGTAGTTGAACGGAACCTTGATCGCATTTCACAAGCTTAGTGCAGTAAGCGAAAAAAAATTTGCGTGCGTTGAGACCCAACATAAGTTTGGAGATACTCATTCGAATACTAATCCATGGAAAAACAGACGACAGAAAATCTTTTAGGTAAACTGACACGTAAGGATTGAGGATTGCCCTAGGTAACTTTGCCATCTGTTACAGCAGTGTTTAAACATCACTCAGAGAATGTAAAAAAACACTGTACAGAGAAAAACTTAAATAAGAAAACTTGGAAAAGAATGAAACGTCACGTGTACAACTAACACGTGACTGCAACTTAATTTTCCATCAGGGAAATATTCGTTGCTCTAAGCTGTAAAAACGTTTATTGCATGACGGTGCAGTTAATACTCGATCTTATCTCTTTTTTTTTTCTGCTTTTCAGCTATATGTGTAACTTAGATATTTTTTTTTGTCTTAACTAACAACAAAGGCACACTCCACTCAGAACCGCTGTGCTTAAATATATTGAACCTAGCACTTGTACTGTCCACGACTATGATCAAATGGAGTGGTGTGCGCCGGACCTCTTCAATTACCAACAATTTTTTTTTTTGCAAATGACTCTTTCCAATTATTACTTACATAACATACATGAAAACAGTTCTGATTGGCTAGCAAGGAGTGCAGTTCTCATGTTATACGAGTGCAAATTACTAAATGGGCTATTTCCAGATGTACATTTGAATAACTTTAAAATGATAGCGTTGCAAAAGTTTGAAACTACCAAACGTAATCTGCTTCAACAAACCAGCTGAAATAATCTCACACGAAATTAAAGAAAACGCTGTCGAAATCTCAGGCGTTCTAATTCATTGTCTGGCCTTTTTTTCATGTAGACTAACAAAATTGCATGAGCCCGCAATTACAATGACAAATATGAACTTTTTCGTGTGAATATTTATTAGAAAATTGTCGGAAGTGTCTTAGGTGTACGCAGTCCTTGATATTTGCAAGTGCTGGATGAAAACATGACACCACGTGAGCCAAACAGCCTTCAACTCAGTTGATAATACTAAACATGCAGCCTTCACACTGTTCATGTGTCCAGCTCAAAGTGCGTGGAATCGCAGCAAATGTTTTTGATGTAAATAGCATCCATCATCAGTTTATTTGATGTTATCAGAAAATTAATTGAGGAAAAAAACAAAACTTGAGAGTTGTTTCATAACGGAAGTTTTTCAGTCTTCTTTCAAAATACCGGTAGTAACAACACCGGTTTAAAATGAGCAAATTTATCCCAATAAGGCCGTAAAGTTGTTTTTTAAGAAAAAAAAATTCGATCCGCTGCTGACGGAGAAATGAATGGCTTGAGCAACAATGACTCGCAAACTGAATATATACACCGGACATTTTGGAACACATGGGACATACCAGTCAAATGTTACAAGTTATATTCGTTTCGAGCTCGAGGAGACAACTTCAAGCCTGTGCGTGTAAACCCGGTGTCTCTTTCAGAAGGTAAGGTCAAGAAAATTTCTGTCTACGTTAACATTTCTTTTTATCTTTTTGGTCTTAATTTCTTTTGGTATTAAGATAAATTTGTGCAAAAAACCCAATTATTGAACATTAAACGTTTTCATAACTTTTTTTTTTTACTTCATCTCAAATTCGGAAATTCATTTTTAGTTCGGCTGATCGACAAATTGAATCCGGTACATTATAGCAATATTTTATATTCGTAACTTAACACAATAAATGCATTTAAAAAGTTCTGAACTGAAACGAGTTACAATGTACTGCCGTTATCTAGAAAGACAAATTAATGGAGGGCAAAATCATATACAAGACTCAACGTTCTTGTGTTCTCATGGAACACGGACAATCTCTCTGGTGGCCGGACCATAAGGAGAAAATCAACATACCAAACGTTTCAAATCTGTCGTTCTCCGAAATTTCTTAGTCAAAACTAATATGGATCGCCTCGTTGAGGAGATTGAATAGAACCCTAACTTGAATGTCGTATATACTTCTTTAATAAGGCTTCAGAACAAACACATAAAATATAGATACGTCCGTATCGAGAGCAACTTAAGAATTAGAGAAGGCAGAGAATAAAACGGCAATCATGAAATGATAACATTATTTTTTAATTTCAAAATATTCTATCACTCGATTTTTCTTGATGAGCGTTTTGAAATAGTTTGAGTCAGCCAACTCTCTCAACAAGGTACATGACACATGAGGTGTTCAAAGAGAGAACAGAAAAACATTACTGAAGATGAAACAAGCCTCAAATATGATTGTATAGAATCTCGGCGCTACCGACCATAACTTTTTTAGTCGGTGTGTTGATATTATTTCTGGTCTTCCGCAGGTCAAACCTCTAATTGTTTCAGGCCAGGCATATCTTTTAGAGGGTTCACTGGAAGAAATCTTAAAGGTTTTACATGGTGAAGCTTTCGAAAAATGAAACCCTGCGATTCCCACAAAGAGGATGCCTCACACTCTACCACATTACCTTAAATCTACAAGAAAAAAGTTAGTCAGGTAATTTAGAATATTAATACTGTACGTGAGCGCACTGATAAGTTCCCAACCAAGAATAACATATAACGTGCCACAGGTATATATATCTATACAGCCATGCAAACAAACCTACGACACAAAGCGCAATACACGAGTTGAAAAAATGACCTGTGCCAACTGCGTGGCGTTACATTTCTTATCTATACTGCCTTACGGTTTTTTTTTTTTACCACGAAACGGTGCACGTTCTAGTCTAAAAATGATTTACTTACGACTTTAAAACTCATTCAATCAAATTTTATGTACCAATCCAACAGATTGTGGCGTCATGCTTGAAGGATCTCACCAGCTGTCAAACCTCACAACCCGATCGTCGGGCTTCCTAAATGGCTCAAACACAACAGGACGAATCTATGTGTTTTTACCAGCAGGCTTCACCACCAAACTAGTTGCAGTCTTATTTTTGGCAAATTTTGGAGTCGTAGGATTCGTTGGTAACAGCCTTATATATTATTTTATTTCAAAAAGAAAGAAAACCGTCGGGTTTCTGCAAAAAAGCGCTTTTGTAAGAAATTTAAATCTGTACATAAAAAGTTTAGCTCTTTCGGAAATTCTTTGTTCCATGATATCTATCCCATTATTTTGTATTCAGATAACGGTAGACGTATTTCAAAGGCACACCTGGGCTTGCAAACTAGTTCGGTATTTCAACATCCTGTTTCCTACTGTTACAATAAATAATCTTATAGTAATAAGTATGGAGAGGTATTTTGCGACTCGTAAAGTTCCTCGTACCTTTAGTGTTGCTCGTGTTCGCAAGCTAATATGGGCTGCATGGATAGTAGGTCTTATTCATGTATTAGGCCCCGCTGCAGCAGTGGATGGAATACCTTATGATCTGGATGATACACATTACACAGTCATGTGTAAACCTGATATTACTTACCGAGTGTTTCAGATAATTTGCGCAAGTCATGGAGTAATACAGTACCTTATTCCCTCTTTGATCTTAATTTATTTCAATATTTCCATTGCAATAACTATGTGGGGCAGGCAGAAAAGAAAAGTAGATATACAGTCAAGTAACGCCATAAGAGAGGGCTTAAAGGCTGCTACAATTCGAGGAACATATCTCCTTGTTGCCATTACACTGTCATTTATCGTTTCAAACTCAGGGGTTTATTATTACGCCATATATTCTACTTCAATGGCAAAAGATCCTCCAGATTTTAGAGCACAATTTATCACAAGGTGCTTTTTTTCTGGGCTGATTTTCTCGAACAGCATTCTTAACGTTATCATATATCTCATTCAAATGGAAGATTTTCGTGCATTTATTAAGGGGCTATTTTTCAAGAAAGCCGCTAAAGCCTCCTGATGGAAAAATTGACTCTCATCGCTCCGATCGCTCAGGTAACGATCCATCATAACCTTCAAGTCAATTTCAGTACACAATAACCATACACAGTAATCCAGTGGGATCAATTTAGGAACAAAACTTTTCCCGACTGTTGATTAATGTTCCAGCAAGCTCCAACATTAGTACAAAGGTGACCACGGCAGAAGTCAATTAATAGTCGCTTCTCTGCGTTTTTATCTTCTCTTTCGATACCACTTTGGAAAAGCCCTGTTTTCGGAGATCGAAAGAGCCGTTAACCCCGACCGATATGCTTCATTTTGACTGAGGAAAAAAGATAAATTTTCAAGTTTATCTGCCAAATTAATGGGGACTTCTAGGCTAGATTAACTGTGTACAGTAAGAAATAAGTTTTGTCATTACTCAAACATCGAATTCCAATCACATTCCCAGCGCTATAGTGGACAACATTATGTGTTTGTTAAGGCTTGGTGGGACAAAGTGGCTGGAGTCTAAATAGCTAGTAATCATAGTAAATTCTGTAAAATGTTGTGGTGGAGCTTTTTGAGTGTAAGTACCCTCAAATGTGATAAAGCAATATATCAGTGGCACCTTTGTACTATTTTGAGTAATTAAAGTATTGTAACTTACCTAAGCGAGTATCGTAAAAAAAGACTCTTGTATTTCTATCCCGATGTTCCTGTCATAATTTCTGACTGGAATTCGAAAAAAGATGATGTATAGAGATTTCAAAAACAGTCATAAAGAGCGGTTGATGCTGCTCTATCTGTTATCAAAAATTGTAGATAGAAAATGGGATATGTATAATGCATGTGGTAAGGTAATGATCATGTAAATCATGCAGGTCCAGGGTCGCTTAAATAAACGGTTATCTGGGCGCGTGGAAGCCAGCCTTGTTACTTGTAAGCTGGCTATGAAACCTGACCTTGTAACTCAGATTTTACTTCGTGTCATGTTGGTTAGCATGTGATTTCTTCAAATATAATCGCCCTAAAAGTGATCGATAATTAATTTTAATCAGTGCATGTATTTCTACACCTTATACAGAAAATCAATAAAATATTCATCATTGTGTGATCACATAAATTTTTTTATTGAAGTGTTTTTTGACTGATCGTTAAATTAGCTGGAGCGCTTATGGGTTTGGAAAAAATTTATTCTAAATGAAGTCTTTGGTCAACGACTAATGTGTTGTCAATGGTGAAAAAGGTTTGACAAGCATGAATGATTACCATAGCTACAATGAATTTAAGTGAACTAAAGAGACGGAAAAATAGATTACGAGTATTTCTAAATTAAAGAAATTGGGGGTTCATCATGCAAATTTTTCTCACATACAAAACAATTTTTAAAACGAAGGATTTGTTTGTTGATCTTCCATATTTAATATTCCCCCATGAAAAGTTTGAATATAAGTTAGTGTCAGTTTTTTCATTAACTGTCAAGTCCTACAGCTCGGGAACAGAATCAAATATTCCTTTGTTGTAAAAGAAATCTTGACAGGCAATACCCTCGACTTGTCTTATGGGAGCGTAAGATTTGGATTGCTTTAAATCACATAAATCAATGCAAGTAGGCATGTTAACAAATGGGGAACCGCTTATATCACACAATAAGCCTAATTTTAGCGGTTAGACGCTGCAGTAGATAGCTGTAGTCATAGGAACTTTATAAAAACACAATTCAAAAATCTTGTTTACAAACAGAGAAAAAAAAATCCTTCAACCACCTCTTTTTTGATTGAAGTTGGATTTTACATCTAAATCTTGCGTCATATGGCTTTAGAATATATACTGGTTCATGTTCTTCTTAAGAACTCAAACTTAATAATTAAAACTTCTTATTGACAAAATTAAATTTGCGAACTTTAATCAATAACCTTTTTTAGGTCTTTATTTCCTTATCACAATTCCAAGAGCTCTGCTAGCATCTCATCGAGTTCTTCTTCCGATGCGCTGGCTCGGAGTTTTGCGCAATTTGTTCCATCACACGCTTCGCTCGAGCTTTTCGGTCTCTCTACGGTTCCGCTGTTAAAATTACTCTTCTCCCAGCCCACATTCTCTAAATCACGCATGAGTTTTTCAACCAGGGAGTCCGTACTTCCCCTCACACCTGCGGAAGCTTCTCTTGAAATCTGCCCTTCGTTTTCTTGTCTTGTGGTTTCAACAAGTTGAAGCAATTCTTGTAGCTCTGCATTTCTCTTCTCCACATCCAGAAAAAATTGTTCGAGTTCCTCGTCTGGACGTTGCGAATCTTCGTCTACAACAGACGGACGTTTCTTGGCGTTTTTAGACGAGGGGCTGTACAAATTGCCAGTCTCAACCTCATCCAAAATCCTTTCCATGTCCTCTTCTTTTGCAAAACTGTTCACTCTCGACAGCTTTTTCGAGGAACTGGATATTTTGTGATTAACAGTTTTTTCTTGATTCACCGTTGAAGGCTCCAACATTTTGTTCCTCGCTTCTTTAAAATGATTATTCGTTCTGTTTTGCACAGAACCCAACAAAAAGCTTGTCCTCATGTCTTTACAAGAGCTTCAAGTACTAACCACTAGTATGCTACGAGTGACCGCAGTTTGCGTTTACTTGCTGCTTTAAAGAGCTTTAATTAGCGCTGTGGCTCGTAGAACTTTCCCAACCAAGTGATAAAACATTTACACCTGTCTCCACTTTCCTAACAATTTGACCACAAAGGATCGTTGTGAATAGGAAAAACCTTCGCCCAATGAAATTTCCAATTTGTTGTTTTCCTAAACAATAAATTATATTACGCACTAAAAAAGTAAAACTGAAAATCCACGAGTGTTAATTAAATAAATTTCATTGAGTATATGCTGCCTTCGCTGTGGCCAATAAAGAAATTTTAACATCGTTTTTTTCCGAATCAGTTGTACGACGTATGGATGTTAAATTCTAGTCATGCATAACAAAAGACGTCAACGTGATATGGAAGCGATGAAAGCTTTTATTTCGACACCATTTTCTCATTCTTAGGTGATAAATAATAATTGAGGCACGTCCTACATCTGACAGATTTTCTTAGCATGTCAAATTTCCATGCCGTCATCGTCGAGTACAAACGTGAGACCAAGAAAAAAAAACCTTTGATAATTACTTAATTAATTACAAATCTGGAGTTTCACACAACTGAAAGGAAGAAACTAACTACAGGTCAATATTTTGCTTAGTTTTAAACGTTTAGGCTACAGAAATTGCAGGTGAAGACATGGATGAGAAATTACCAAACCCTTTGCAATGGAATTAAAATATCACAAGGTTAATTTTGTAGTTAACGATTGTTTCGATAGCATTTTTTAGTTCTATCGACGAACTTTATTGAAGTTCAAAAATAAGGAACATTTAGTAACTCTGGCACTGTTCTTGTGATTATAGGCAAATTTTCTTCTAATCACAGATTAAATTTTCATCTCCAGCAGAGGGGTACTTGGTTTAAACTCCGGTTTTTTAGCGAAATTTTCAGCAAGGGTTTCAGAAGTGTAGAAATCATTCATTGTCTTAGCAATCTTGCTTGTTCCACATAAATTCTCCTTTCTTCTGAACGTGAACGACGTTGACGAATTCATGGTTCTACTATTAGTGACCATTTCTCTCACAACTATAAAATGCTCAGTAGCTTGGAGGCAAATTGTCGCAAAGTCTCCTTTTGCGAAAGTTTCGCTTAAATTAAACATTCTCTCGGGCTCGTTTCCGTTGGTTGAAAATCGGCGCATCGTGGGCTCATTTTCCATATCGGAACGTTTGACATCTGGGGCTTTACTTTTAAGGAAAGGAGTTGCAGTCTTGTCCCATGCATTTTTAAGAATGGGTGATACACATTTCAGGCGCGGTGTAAACGTGCTATCTGGAACCAAGTTCCATCTAACTGTTTTCTTTGTCTTCTTTGGTACGCCTCCATAATAAGTTTGTTCCACTCGTACTACAAGCCCTGGGGACTAATTTGATAAACGTATAACGCATAAAGAAACAACTAACTTAATAGGAAAACAGATTCAGGTATGAGATGATTTAAGACACCGTGACAGAGAAAGCTTCACGTAGTGTAATTGTATCAGGGATATTAACATCACTGCAATGCAGTTTTCTATGGGCAATCAGAGTGATATTAGTTAAAAGTGGGTGATAAACTTCTTGCTCACTCGCATCAAGATGTGTCTACCTGGACACCATGGAATTGCCTGATGTCTTTTCGAAAATCATATGCAGGGGAATAAATTATCGTCAAATTTAGGTCCTTATGTGCAGCTGGCATGGTTTCAGTCACCCTAAACAAATGACGTTGATACAACAGCACCAATTAAAGTATCATGTTAAGGTAATTTATCAAAGACAAATACTAGATACTTTTACCTTGGGGACGATGTATTCGTGGTTTGTAAACATCCTTGTTACAGTAAAATATGCAATTTTTTCCTGACTAACAAGCATTTTCAGTGTCTCTCTCAGTTTATACATCAGCTCTCCTTCGCAAACTCTTACTCTTCCTTTCCATGACTGCCCATAGACAAAATCCCAAAAGTTCTGGCAGTTCACATCCAGAATCAAAGACCGGCTGTTAGCACTGGTTGGTTTTTCCACAAATATCTCTGAAGGACAAATTTTGCGGACAACCTCAATGTAGCCGATTGATTTTTTACCTAATCGCTGGCATCCACGGGTAACTTGAAGTTTCAACTTTTCTTGATACACTTTCCAAACATTTTTCTCAATTTCTTTGGCTGAGGAAGGTGTCCATGGCTTAATGACACACCTCTTCCCGCTTTTAGCATGCCGTTGGTCGTTAACAATAATTTCGTGCTGTCTTTTAAAACAGCTGCTGCATATGCAAGTATTTCTAGTTGCAAACGACATTTCTAAGGTGATTCAGGTGAATTTTATTTTGATTATGTGAAACTAAACGTATGCGTACGTAAGATGCATGCGTCATAAATACTGTGAAATGTTTGACCAGCGCGCGCTCTTAGCGTGTACTGATCGGTCGGAATCCTAGACCAAGAACTATGAATATGATTCTAGGCTCCTTTTTAATTCATTTGTGTAATGAGATGTATCATCATTCCCTTCGACACAAATAGTATTTTTACACCAGACTCTCGTTAAGAATTCTCAGTCCGTAAACTAAACTCAATGCTTTACCTGTTACATAATGGTTTACATATCTTTATAAATCCAGCATCAAGCTTTCACGTCTGTCTTTTCCAATCCATGCTATGTCCATTTCTCCACATTTCACCATCCGTTTCTTTATGACCCATTTTCCTCATTTGGCATTTTTGTTTACTACCAATCTAAATCAGCATCTCTGGCTGAAAGATATGTTGCATATCAGCCGACGACGGAGGCTGTTGCGATGCAGTTCCATCAACTTCAAATATCTGAAAAGTAATTCTCCCATTTAAGAGCCAGGCGTTGACGTTTCCCTGTGAGATAAGTTAGAGAATTTGATTTTATATCACGTGCACCCTCTTGATAATAACTTCACATTGTCTTTTTCAGGCCCTGTTTGCTGGAGTGATGTATTAAGATTATTTACGTCAATTACCTTCAGGTAGAAGTAAACGTATAAAGGAAAAATAAATGAGATGTGGTTAAATTTACATTCGCTTTTAAATCTTTTAACTCGCCCACCTTTTGTAATAACAGCAAAATAAACTTTAAAAAAAAGACAGAAAGCAAGCCTTGCGCTGTGATATTCCTTTTCTGTTTACATTTCCTTCCAATGAGTTATAATGATTTTCTGTATGGTTTGCCGCAACTTGATAATTATCGGTATTGTGAGGTGGATGGTGGATGTGCAAAAAAAGTCATTACTATTTGATATCCACCTCCATAATAGGTTTGACGAAAATACCTCGAAGTCAGCTGAGACACATATTTGAAACTTGAAATTGAAAACGTTTAAAAACAAAATAAAACACAGATTTACATTCTGGATAGAAATTGATTCTGTGAGGGTGTGTAGAACCCAGCTCTCTTTTCAGTTCAATTCTTATCCTTGAGTTGGCAACAGAATTTTCTGACTGCAACAAAAGCAAGGTTAGGTATTATTCAAAATAACTCGTCAATCCTTTAGGAAATACTGAGTGCACATAACTTCTACGGAAAACTTACATAAATTATTCCGTTTTTGACTGATTCAACACAAACAGCAATTAATTAACAGCGATAAGTGGTACAATAGATAAGTCACAATGCCGGCTAGAACCTTCATTTTGTGGCATACCTGTCGGGGTATTGTATGATAAAAGATCAGTTTATTTTAGGAAATGAGATGTGAATGACCAAGCATTTTTCGCGACATGTCCACGAAAGTGAACGTTTGCTTTTAATTGAGTAGATAGTGCTTAAATTTTATTGGTTGGTGCGGGCATCACAAATAGCGTTCATTTCAAAAGTCAAACCAGGGATTAAAAAAATCCATTAACTTTGCCATAGCTTGACGGAAACATACTTTAGAAAAGAAAAGAGAGGATTTCCTCTGAGGATATCTTAAACTCGCTAGTGAGAGCTGTGTTTTTGTTTTCCTAATACACAGACCGCACCTGAGGCCATAATATTAAGGTAGGTCGGTATTTATCATTAAAAAGTACGTTAGATTCCATATCTTGCAAATCAGCGCTACTCGACGTGACAGGTGTGATGAAAAAAAAATATGTAATTTTTAAGATTCCCACTTGGCTTGGAACACTTCGATTAATCAACAAAATAATAATTTTCACGAAAGTTGAATTTTATATGCTCATGAAAGGCTACTAGAGATCTTGAACAGTCTTAAAGGACATTATGCCAATGGAAAAGACAAACGGCATTTATTGTTCAAAAGAAGTCATTTTTCTCATCAATAAAGCCTGTATATAGTACCTGATAAATTATTTGAGAAACGGAAATAAGTTTCGATGAGAAACGGAAATAAGATCAATATCTTAGACACGCGGGCCATTTTCTTGATTTTGATGAAGCGATGTTTGATGTGCGGTTCGTTTTCGTCAACGCAATACGGTACGTGCAGCAAAATAGGTAAATAATACCTTCTGTTTCAAATTTTATGAGCCGAGGGGAATGCTTTTAAAACCATCACTCTCACAAAAAAAGTAATTAGTTCTGAAATTCTGAAGTTTTATTACAAACTGATTTCTGTAGAATCATTAAAAGTAAGTAATTTCTGAGATCAGTCCCAATTGTTATGGAAATTGAGGTGAACTTATAATTCAAATTATGGCACCCCTGCTCTCACAGACAATTTCTACAGTAATTTTAATTCTTCTTTATTTGTAAGCCTCATGGACCAACCACAGGCCGCAAAATAACTCGTGACGTTTGCAAAACAAAGCTTGGTCCGATAATTTATCTCCCGGGCGGACATTACCAACGGCAAAATGATAGAAGATCCGGAGTACATTAAATTGGAAGGACTGATCACGGATGATCAAGACATGTCTCTGCGCAAATCCCTTCTAAGTGGAAGAACTTCGCGAAGAATATCTGATAATTCAACGAACGAAAATTCTCTTCAGCAAAGCATTGATGAAACTGTGGAGCGAAACCCATGCAAGCGGATCAGCCTACATCAGGTAATGAATTGACTTTAACTTTAAATGTCTAGATGTCAGGGGGATTCAAGAAATCAGTTTCAATAAAAGTTTGGAAATGCATGTTTGCTAACAAATACATAGTCTCTATGAGGGAGGAAAAATGATGCTACTTGATAATAAAAAGATTTTTCTTAATTACTTACGCTGAAAATTAAAATGTATTTATTTTATGTGTTTGTTACTCAAAACCCTTCTTGTCAAAATGTTTAAAAATTTCAGCCATTACAATATCTTGGAGTCTTCGATTTGTTTTTTTCATCTCAGAGCAATTAAATATAGGGCATGTGAAATCACTTTCCATCGATTGCGGTGCACACATGAGTGACAACGCCAAAAACAGACAGCCCCACTCAAGTGCATTTATTACATTATAAAAATGACAATACTCTCGATGGGAATATCAAATAATTTTGTTATCGACAAGCGCTCTTTGAGTGCGATAGGTGGTTGTTTTGACTTCGAAGTCAGAAAACCCACAAAGACAACAGTTGGTAATTTCTGTAACTGTCTTTAACAACAGTAAAAAAAGCACCCTATTAAATTCAAATGCTATCAGCTAGAAAGGCACTACCTTTACAACTTATCTCAAATTAATTGTGTGCTATTCAAGGGGTTCTTTGTCTCAGTATGATTCAGCTTTCAAAAGAGTGTTATCCTCTAGCGACAGCTGCATCTTAGCATGTGGAGGATCCCTCTGGCCTACGAAAGTCTAACACATTTTACAATGCATGTCATCAGTACATCTTTTAATGGCAACATATATTTTTGTTTTATATAAGTTACTTACTTAAAAAAGGAATGAATGGTATAATTGTCACCTTTTCAATTTCACCGAAATTATTTTTATAATCGCCAGGAGTGAGGTTGCCAAAATGTAATAAATTTCATATTTGATGAGGATTTTTCTTTAGACAATGGTAAAGAAGAAGATTCAAACGCGTTTGTTAGAGATTGCATTTGAGAGAAAACAGACAATTGTTCATCACAAATGAGGCTAGATTGTAAGACTGACTACTGTAAGAGATTTTCCATCCAATTTACTATATTTCCTATTCAATTTATTTCAAAAGACATGGATTTATTTCAAAAGACATGGATTCTGAGGCCACTGTTCAACATAAATCTCTGGCCTGTTGAAATGAATCAAATTGATACTCAGTTAGGCACTAAGGTCTCTTCGCGGGTTTCTTGACTTAATCATATTAAAACAAACAACAACATGATCCAGATTTCCTAATTAATACACGATTATTGTGCTGAAACACAATAACATTTAGTATTTTTTCCCCGATTGATAGTTGCAAATTTTGATGGTTATCCGGCGGCTCGCTTGTTGTTAATCAGGTAGATGAACTCATTTCGGCAGCTAAGGAAACTCATTAAGTTATGCATGAGCTCCGAAATCATAAAAGGCGCACTTTGTTGGAGACCTTTGATTCTCATAAAAAAATGCTTTTGCACCATCTATTTCATTGAATATGGTTGGAACTGCTCTCGTCGTAATTTTTTAAATTTCTCATGCAACTTATTTAATTAACTCTTAATTTAATTAACTCTTGCAATATTGTCGATGGAAGTGTATAAGGGACCATCTGACTCAAAATTGAACATTGTAAACGACATTTCCTTGTTGCAAAGGATGCATGATCTTCCGAACTCAGGCCTCGATTTTAGAGCCACTTAAAGGAATTGAAGACTTAAGTAAGAGAAATGAGACTACGTGGACATCAACAAGCCTCCACCTTTCTTAAATTCAGCTGTAAATGACTTAAAACTGACAGAGGATTGTTTTAAAATTATAAAGAGCTGGTATTTTATCACTACCAGTATAAAATGAAATAGCTTTTTAATTGTTAACACTCTCCCACCGACGCAGCACCATAGTTTCTATACAAAATTACCCCCTTTTTTCAATTTTTAAGTTTTAGATGGAAATAAAAGATGGATTCCGGTAGAGATATCACTAGTCTGACTTTGTGTGACTGAGGAATCCATTTTCCCATATGATTATCTTGTTTCTCTACTCAATGAAAAATCTTAAATTTTGCGTCGTCATTTCCCATGCAAGTTAATTTATTTACTGTTGATAAATTTCGTTCAGGTACTTTATTTTTAGCGACCTGTCATCATGCACCCAGGTACTTAAAATTGTAAACATCTTTTTTGTTGAGCTTAACCTTTTTAATTTAAAGAAAGTGACTAATTTTGAGCTAGACATAAATCCTGTGAAGTTCACGTTTCATTCGATTATACCAGTTGACAATAGGAAAACTCCTGGCGATTAGAATTTTGATATTCACTTTGCTATTTGGTCTTAATTCAATGTAATTTTTTCATATAATAAAATGATCTGGACTGCTATTTGGACTATATAAGAGCAAGCAAATTTTTAAAAGAGTGAAATAGTTGCTCAAGCCCGTAGAGTGAGGGAAGGTAATTTGAAATCTTCGAAAAATTTGCAATTGTTTATGTATTCCAAATTGCATCATAAAGCTATCTGTGTACATTTAAACTTTGTTCTGCACTGTTTGCGATGAAAACAAATGGACAAATAACGTTATGCGGGTATATCGTTTAATGTTTTAGAAAAGAAAGCTCTTCTTCAAAATACAAATATTATCAATTTCGTCTTAGCTGAAAAAAGGAAATTCAAATGAAAATTCCATTTTAGCAGACCATGTTTTTCGTGTCATATTGAGGCAACAAGAATTGCAGACCTACCCTTGATATATTAGGGAAATTTTCCGCAATGATATTGTGTACCTCATGAAACATGATTCAATTTCCTATTTCACTGATTATAACTTCCTTTCCAATGCCCCTCGAGGAATAACTCCAGCTGAACCTATTAGAGAAATCACCTCATGATAATTAAGTGTGGTTAAAAATAACGTTATTCCCGACCAATCAGAGCTTCTTTTTGATCACTTGAGCTAAAAGAGGGTTTAAGGAGGAAGCAGATGATGAATCACATCATGTGACCAGTAAAATGTTATTTGGCTGGTTGCACTGACTATTTTAGCTTTGTGGCTTCAAACTGTCTCCGCTAGATATTTAGCCTTGAATTAAATATCAATAAATTTAAAATCAACCGTCACTTACGTTGATATCAAAGTGCGTTATTGTGATAATCCTAGGCATGCAGAGATGGCCTGGCTACTGTAGTTGAGAGGCTGATCAGAGTAAATCCTTCGGTTTGTAATGAATACGACAAAGATGGAATGGCACCTCTTCATCATGCGGCCAGAGGAAACTTCGTACAGATTATGAAATTGCTTCTTAAAGCTGGAGCTGGTGAGGGATAAGTTTTAAGGTTTGCATCAATGTGCTGATGGCAAAATGCAAGTTTGTACTAAAGTGAGCTCACTGTAACCGGGTCCCAAACAATGTTGAAATTTTGGTGCAAGGTTGCAGTCACGGTGGAGGGGGAGGTAGAGCGAACGGCAAAAAACTACGACGGTCGGTTTCCAAAAAGAGTCAACTTGTTTAAATAAGGTACTATTCCGTCAGCTCTGCGTGTCACAAAAAATCGTAACTTTTTGGTTGAAAATCGAAAATGGAAACTTTTCCCTTGAACTACGTAGTAGCGCCGCAACAGTCTCAGAATTAAATATTATTTACACCCTCCTTCGTTTAAAAAAGTATATTGGTCGATATTGACTTGTTCTTGTACAACCAGCTACTGTCTGCGAAAAGGAGACATGAAACTAATCATGCGACTTCTTCATACAGATATTGACATCCCGGCCACTAAGAATTGTATGTACGTGACACCGCTAATATGCGCTAGCAAGTTTGACTCGTTCGATGCTTGCCGAGTTCTCATTCAAAATGGCGCCCAAATAACGAAGAAAACCTGCAACGGTCAGTCACCTTTGCATTATGCTGCACGGAAAGGACATACACGTGTTCTTGAGGTAAACAGCTATAGCATGTTAAGTAGATTAAAAGTAAAAAACAGTACTTAAAATAGTTTTAAAAAAATAGTAAATTAAATGAAAATGAGGGAATGAGAACAAGTGAGCCAAAAGGCAACGTCAAGGATGGAAAAACAACCCATCTTTTCCATTACCGGTGTTAAGTCAGGGTGATTACAATGACAAAAAACATATAGAAAAGTTGCACAGTTATTTTAAGACGATTTTCTTCTTACTTGGATTATTCAGGTTCTGCTAAATGAAGGAGGAGCTGACGTAGACCATGAAGATAACGACAAAGCCACTCCACTGCACACTGCAGCACAGGCCGGCCAGATTGAAGTCATTAGGAAACTGGTGAGGGTTGAAATTTATCCCAATCATTTATTAAAAAGTGCATTTTTCTAGAGAAAATTGACTTTATTGGCCAAAGTTTAAGAGTTATTTACTGCGTTCAAGCCCATTGAAACCTCAAGGTTCAAACGCGGCAGTTTTTTCTCGGGTGAGAGGGCGACTGCAGTAAACACTGGAGAGAAATGCTATTCAGCACATCTCAGTCGTCTCTCTTTGGTTTGACAGCACAATATACGATTTCTGATCTGGTTCCCTGAACCTTGTTACTTCTTAGGTGTTCTACGGAGCAGACGTGGCTCGTAGGGACAATGACGGGTACACACCGCTACACCTTGCGGCACGTGAAGGTCACGTGGATTCCTTCAAGGAGATCCTCAAAAAAGGTAACATTTCACAAAGTCGAATGTGAAAGGAAACGATGTGGAGTAGATCTGAAAATGGATTTTATCAAATTCAGTCGGGCACTACCCTAACATGCTGTGAAAATCAAAATATTGTAGAGAGTATTTTTTCTCCCCAGCCAAAAGTGGTGGTTTGTCTACAAAGACACTGTTAAACAGTCCTGATTGTTACGGAAACGTCTGCTTGCATCTAGCGATAAAATATGGACACAGAGAGGTCGGTACAGATAATTGTCACTCTAACTTAATTTTAGAAATTGATCAGAACAATTACTCGTCAGAAAACAAATTACCTATGACCAATTAGATTTATTTTCAGAGGGCAGCAGTTTAATCATGATTTTTACCCCTTCTTTGCTTATAGAACTTGATATACATTTGATTTTCTGCAGATCGTGGAGTTATGTTTGGGGTCTGGGGCTGACATAAGTACAGCACAGGTAGAAATGTACATAATTGTATTGAACTTATTCCATATTTAGCATGGCCTTTTCCAAGCGTTCAATAACAGTGGTCCATAACAGCTCGATAGAACCAACATGGGAAATTGTTATATACCTAGACTTTCACAAAACAAAACAAGCACTGTGATTGGTTGATTCTTGGTCACTTGCCCTTGGTACAATTCAAGTGTATCCTGACAGGGATACAATTGCGTAGTTGTCGCCCGCGCGCCAAATACAACAGCATGTTTTTGCCATATGATTGTTTAAGAGAAAGTCTAAATATATGACAAAGTACTTAATAGTTGGTCCTCCGGGAAACTGGTCAGTTTTGTTTTCCCGAGAGTCCTGATGTTTCCTGAGACGAAGTCGAGGAAAACAGAACCAACTGTTTCCCTCGGGACCATACATAAAGTGTATGATAGTGAAAGGAAACAAATGTTAATGCCTGTTAATTCAACGCCTGGAGAGAGGCCGTATTTAATAACAATACCATAAATTTAGAAATTGCCTTTGGTGAACTTAACGAGATCATCTGTAAAACATTTTTGAGAAATTTCAACCTAAAACACAGACGAGGAAGATAAAAAATTGAAAAAAGAATAAAAACTTCTCAGCGCACAAAAAACTTTCATTTGAAAAGATAAATCCTTTTTTGGATCATAGATGACTACCGAAATTGTTTTGCAGCTGAGACTCTGATTGTTTCATACAATTTATTTCAGGATGATTTTTCCACTCCGATCCACTTAGCTTGTAGTCATGGAGACCTAGAAATTACAAAGCTATTGGTTCAACAAGGTGCTAAGATTGAAAGTGAAGACGGTAACGGCTTAACACCTTTGTTGAGGTAATGAAAAGACCTCTCTGTCCTTTCCCTGAGTTAGTGCATAGATCAATCGAAAGTGGCCCAATTCCTAATTGGTTGCTTGACCAGGATCAAATTCAACTTTGTTCTCAGTTTTTTCTCTTCTTCGCTGGAAGGGGCGGGAAGAAGAGAGAGCCTGAGAAAGAGTTTCAGCGGATCTGGTCCCTGCTATTCTTTATTTAGGACTATACCTCGGTTAGATTAAGTGCATTACGAGACTGACAACTGCTAACATACGTGCGAAGTTGTGCTCTTGGTGGCTGGGTTTTCTTGATGCATAAAACATTGTAAGCCTTACACCATTTTACCCCCGTTTTCCACACATGTATTCACTATATTAATTATTACTTTCTCTTCAGGGCTTCACTTGGAGGGCACGTCCCAATCATCGAATTTCTTCTTGCACAAGTATCAAAGTGTTATTATTGTGAATGATATCCTAGCTCCCTGATAACTACTACTCAGTAACAGTTTGTTCCAAGCTTTTTAATGATCCTCTTGGAATTTTGAACATTTATTTTGATAATCGAACCATGAGTTTCTCTGGTTTTTACTTCCTTTCGCTCATAAATTTCCTGAATCTCCCGGTACTTCACTCATCTGACCGAAACTAAGAGCACTCGCAACTAGATCACTCGTAACATTTTCTTGTCCTGTGGTCATATTTCTTATAGTTATTTTGAATTTTGATACATGAATGGTCACTCTTACTCATACATTTGTGCCATTTTAACCTTTTGCTGCTGATAGGGAGCTAGGCTCTATCCAGTCGCAGATAGTTGCACCCCGTCTCCCTTAATGTGTGCTGTGAAACGAAGCCAACACAATGCTGTCAGATATTTCTTGGAACGCGGTTTTTCGCTGAAATATAAAGACCTGAACTGGAGAACCTGCCTCCATGTAGCGGTGGCATGTGCTGATATTGAAACTGTAGACTTAATCTTAGAGGTAATTTAACTAAAACTTAAAGGAAAAGGTTGTGGCTGGGATTAAATTTTTCTTCCCTTGGTAAAATAAGTTTGTTTAAAAGGGGAAAAACCAGCCATAAAATGATGCAGTAAAGGTTACTGAATCGATCACAAACACTACAGGTCCATCACTATTTCCCTCTGAATCCATATTTTTTGCTAGGTCCACGTTAAACCTCTGGCTTCAAAAAGAGAATAATGCAGCATCAGATTTAAAGGTGGTGAAACTTAAACGCTTTTTTTTTCAGAATGGAGGTCATAGCCTTTTGGAGAGCAAAGATCAATATGGGAAGACAGCAATACATTATGCTGCCGCCACCTGTAATGTCGATGTAAGTATTATGTAAAGCACAAAAAATCAAGATTTAAGAGGTCTCTTTGCGGGTCACAAAGCAGGTGGAGGTGCAAACCACCTTTCTCCAGCGAGAATCAGTGTTGTTTAAGGGTTACCTCCCAATTTTCCTCAGGTAGAATCCCATTCCAGCGACAGCAGTACTCTGCCTATTTTCAATCAGATATTATATTCACCTCTATCTCAAATGAAGCCCGTCACACTCTGGTGTCACATGACACTGACATCAAAGTCTTCGGTTAACCTAGATTCAGTCATGTCTTAATAGCAAGACGTACACTGGTGAGAACACTAATTGCACTTGACATGTTCCTTTCACATTTTATAGATAATCAACCGTCTGATCCTTGTGGGAGCTGATGTCAGGGCAAAAGACAACGAAGAAAAAATAGCTCTTCATTTTGCTGCAGAGTATGCATTGACAAGTCCTTTACCGATTTCATACGCAATTAGATATTTTTTAAGTAAATTTACTCTTCAAATTGACATCCAAGGAAAATAAAATAGTTTCATTATGCGCAATAAAATGTAACAGCCCGTTTATTTCAAAGCAAAAAGGTTTCGTTCACACATTTGGCTCAATAAAAGTCTATGGAATTGCTCATACATTATAGGCGCCAAACATTGGAAATCGGAATTGCCTTTCTTGTCGGTTTTTTATTCATATTGAGAAGGTTAAGGAAATAGATTTAGTGTTTATAAACGAAAAAATTCAAGGCAGGATCCGAAGGTTCATTTGGTGGACAGACTAAATTTAGTTAATAAAGTTTGAAAATAACGCGCTCCTTAATTTTTTTGTTTCTTAGGGCTGGAGCTCTTTGTGCCGTGAGATCGCTTCTAAGCGCATGCCCAGAGTCTGTAAATGACATTGACTATGGATCCCGCACGCCTCTCCAT
This sequence comes from Pocillopora verrucosa, assembly GCF_036669915.1. NCBI lineage: Eukaryota > Metazoa > Cnidaria > Anthozoa > Scleractinia > Pocilloporidae > Pocillopora > Pocillopora verrucosa. The sequence continues at coordinate 456,225 of NC_089319.1, forward strand.
TTTGCAGCAGCCGAGGGAAGAGATAAAGTAGCAACTCATTTGTTACAAAATAGTGCTGAAGTTGACTACAGGTAACTGAACATGGAAATGATTATTAATGGCTGGTAATCTAATCATGCTTCTCATTTGTGTGCACCGAGTTACCAGTTATTCCTCCTTGCCACGAAAAACACTGATCATGAATTTTGGGAACAAAAATTTTGACTCGCGAAAAGAGCGAGTATCATAGTTGTGGATGCACACTGAAGATTTCTTCTTGTTGGCTGCAGGGATGATGAACGTTTTACACCGTTGTTTCATGCTACCATATGTGGTTGCCCTGCGACAATGGATACGTTGTTGTATCATGGGGCAGATATCAATGCTCTTGAGAAGAATCGAGTAAGTGGAAAGCAGCTAGTGTAGCTGGCTTTTTGGTACAAACAAAAACTTCAAGGACTTTGAGCCCAGTAAATTGACGTGGTAAATTATTCACATGTAAACACCATAGTCTGCCACTTGTGATGTATGAGTCAGCATGGGTCCGTTTATTCAATTTATGTAAAGTACTGAATTTTAAATTCCATGAGGGTGTTTCAATGAAAAAACGTGTCCATCAGAGCCAAAGGAGCGCTTTGCATAAGGCTCTCTAAATCGGTCATCGTAATGTTCAGTCAATACGTTGAAATCATCAGGTTTCTATTTACAGGTCAGCATCCCAACCTAATTACTTTACACTATGGATGTGAAGACTTCCGTTGATTGAGTTACAATAAATAAAAGCAAACATAGCCAAATCTAAAATAAACTGAACGTCGCAATTACGCTACAATTTAGATTGTTAACAAATCGTCTGAAATTGTTGTATTTTTTTCTAAATTGCAGAAGCCTCCGTTGGTATTTGCAGCATTTTTCAAAAACAACAAAAATTTTCGAAAGCTCGTTCGGTTAGGAGCAGATATGACAATAGTATCAACGACAGGCTACAACTGCCTGGATGCCGCTATCAGGGCTGGGAACAAGGAAGTCTGTATGGAAATAATTAAACACGAAAAGTATGTATTATCATTAAGATATGTTTTGTGTAATTACATGATACTTGAGACTCTGAGTGTTTTATTTTTCTTTGTCCACTGATTTCACACTAAACAAAAGATTCTTTCACAGGTGGCGGGAAGTCTTAAGCAACACAAAATGTGAGGGAGTATCACCCATGCGGCGACTTATTGAACGGTTTCCAGATGTCGCTAAAGTACGTTTGTTTATCATTAGCCTTTGAACCCCTAAGAGTGATTAGCATCTAATTTCTCCTTACAATATCACCCCTGAATCATACATCAAGGTCAGAAGAATGAAAGAAATGACGGCCAACGAAAGAAGCTGTTTAATGTTAAACAGATTCTCTCTGTCAGCTCCATAGGAAATGTATCAAGAACAGCATGGAGAATATGCATACTGATGTTAGGGTGTGAGGGGTCAAAAGAGGGTTAAAAAGTATGACGTTTACGGCAAGGCGAAATTAGCAAGCAATAACTGTGATTTTACGCTCTTTTCCTGAATTCTCAATCAAGTCAGCAAAAATTAGCGGAAATAAGACGGCGAGAGTTCCAATTTTACCGTTTGTCGTTCCTGAAATGTTCAAATAGAGGGAGCTCCCCAGACGCCAATTAAACATCAACTAAATTATCATCAAACTCTTGCAGTCAAATACTCTCAGTCCATAGCACTGCACCATGACGGGGCAAAATCGTAACGAAACTGTGGCTATTCAGTATTGCATAAAATTCATGATTGACCATCTAAATTTATTCAATGTCTACCTCCACGTGAGAAATAACTCCAAACAAGTTCCGCACCAAAATGTCAATTTCACACACACATCCCAATTAAAATCTGTCTTCCTCTTTGGCATCTTATCTACAGCTTGTGCTAGACAAATGTATCGAGCATTCGCCACTTCTGGACACAGATCCAAATTATACGGTAAGGGCAGAAGTAAAACACCGACTCGAACATCTAAACGTGTTTAAGGATGCCATCTGAATTTCTTCCCTTAATCTCTTCTCAGATCACCTACGACTTCAGTTTTATTTTTCCAAACTCGGATGAAGAATTTGACCTCAACCAAGAACGATATTGTGGACTAAAGGTATGATGAACGAAAGGATTGAAACAAATAACATTTATCGCTTGAGAACGTCTATCGATAACAAGACTGAACATTTATTCTTGCCATCGTCAAGAAAACATCAACATCGTAAGTAGAGCATATACATGTGTACCAAGAGGATATAAACTGTTTATAATCTCTTGTGTGTACTCTAGATAGCCCATGGTCCTAATTTTTGTCACATCGGTTCTTCCGTAGACAATGTTGGATTCTGGCCGTGAAGAACTTTTGTTTCATCCTCTCACCAGGGAGCTGGTACGAATGAAATGGTATGTAGGATGATACTGCCTAACAATGATGACCTTTTCCGCTTATACTCGCTTTCTTAGTAAACATACCTTTGTTTAAAGGAGTATGATATGAAATGTAGGGAGAATTAAACAAAACAATTGAAATTTGAAAAAATTAAATTATGAAACTGCAATGCAGACACTTTTTTTACGGTGACATTAGAAGATTTGTCTCGCGACAAATCCACACCAGTTTTTTGCATCTCATTTCTTTTCTTTGTTTTCAAACAGGCGACGTATTGGTCTGACTGTGTTTCTCATGGGAGCAATCTTTTATTTAACGTTCCTGTCCGTATTTTCTCTCTACCTTTACTGCAAAAGCGATATTTCTAAGGTTAGTTTAACATCAATCGCAATCAATCTTGTACCCAGATCTTGCTTTAACTTCAATGTGAAAGCCTAAGGGTTGCCTTCTTATCTGGATGTTCCCTGAATGAAAAGTCCTGTCCGTACGACCGAGTTCCATCCTTTACTTTCTAGTGTTTGTTTGTTTGTTTGTTATGAGAAAAATTTACAATTCATGAAAGTTCACATCTTTACCAAATATGACATAATTGCATGGTACATTTTCAGCTTTATTTTAATTTTTGTTCCAGAGATCTGAATCATGATATGAAATCATGTTTTTTCTTCCTCTATTACGAATAGAAATATGTAATAAACTAAATTCCTCGGGATACAATCGACGAGCTTAAATTATGAAATAAAGAGGATGACTCAATTTAAAAGCAAGAACAGAATTCGTTTCACAACGCAGAATATAATTCTTTCCCAGAGACACTGCAATGATGGTTGGAATTATCCACAAAAGATTTTTCTGCTTATTTTCTGTACGTCAAACCTACTTTTGGAAGCTTTCCAACTCTACAACGAGGTTCGTATGTGCGAGTTTTTACGTTTCTTTCAAGTAACAAACTTAATACTTTTGAGTAACGTTTGAACTGGTTGAAGATAATTATTCATGGTCATCTATTTTTTCTCAGCGCTGGATGTATTTTGAGTTGACCAATTTCTTGGAAGTTTCCACCTACGTGACAACAATCATGGCCGTCACTCTACCAGATGGGCAAGACCACCAATGGGCTGTCGGGATCATAGCACTGTTAATGGCATTCTTCGCCATGCTTCTACAGCTTCAACTGTAAGTAAATACCCAAATACAGTAGTTGGATCGCATGTTTTCCGGCTTACCTAAAATAAGTGATGAATCAGAAGTGAATTTTAATGCTTAAAAGGAGAATAATCGAGAATTTTCTCTTCGTGAACGCCGATTTTCAGCGGTCCTGCTTAAAGTTATTAAAATGAGTAGAGGTTGGCTTCGATTTACAGAATGACATGAAAAGTACGATCATTGTAATCATATGGAGCCACGATTAAAAGAGTGATTTAGTGTTATCAGCTGAGTTGATTAAGTAAATTGGCCTCCTTAAAAATTTGCGAAGCTGAAGTTTCGAACGTTAGTCCTTAGTCATTCGCTCTGACGAAGGGCTAACGCTCGAAACGTCAATTTTAAAACTCTTTACGGTGGTCAGTTTATGATATAAACCAGCCTTTTATACTCTCCCACCGACGCAACATCACAATTTCTTTAGAAACTTATCCCCTTTATTCGCGACCAGAAGGGTCAGCAAAATAATTGGAAATTGGTTTCCTTTCATCTTACTGAATTAAGATAATGCCAGAAACCATAATATACCAAACTTTGACATCCACCGAAAAGGAAAGGTAAAACCAATATATGATTTACGATTTTATCTCAGACTCCTCTCCTGCGCCCATGAAAACTCCTTGCGACGAAGAAAAATTATAGAAATCAGGATTTTCATCACATGAAAGTTTAAGGAAATATATAAGACAATAATACACTATTGTTGCATCCTTTCAGACTTTTCTGCTCAGGTATCTACGTCACAATGCTGTTGGAGGTCCTTAAATCTGTATTCAAGGTTTGTATCGCAAACAGTGCTAAATATCTTTAATAACATTATCTTATTCCTGTAATTTCTCTTGGTCATAATGAGGCTGTTTAAGTGAGAGCAAATGAGTGTTATTTGTATCATGGCATGAACACCACCTAAATGCGCATCGCCACCAAGGCTGAAAATATTTCGCCAGTGGTCTCTCAGTTAGTTAGTTCATCAGATTTTTCCCGCTGATCTCTTGTAGGAGGCTTTACTGTCTTTTTAAGAAGTTTTCATTATTTGTTATTTGACTCAGTCGGATCAAATGTCCTCAAATAATCTTAAACACATCACTGTTTATCTGCTGGTTTTATTTTCAGGTGATCGTTGTGTTTTCCTTGCTTATTGCGGCTTATGGATTGATATTTTACTTGCTCTTGGGAGATGAGGTGATAAGAATAGAATCAGTTTACTAACAACTGTGAATACATAAATGTCATATATTTGAACTGCAGATAAAGAAGTAAATATGAAAGCGATCTTCGCAGTAATGAACACTACTTGAGCAGTCGTAGAAATAACGCCTGAAAAAAAAATCAGGCCTGTACGGGATTTAAACTCATGACCTCTGCGATACCCGTGCACCGCTTAACCAACTGAGCTTCCAATTTGAGAGATCTTCACGAGTGAGCCCGTTTAATCATAACTGTCATTATTTTTTTTTTTGCTGTTTTCCAGTTGTCGTATACTTCCCCGTATATGTCAGTTTTGAAGGTGTTCGACATGATGGCTGGTGGAGTCGAATTCAACCATTACTTTGTGGAGAACCTGGAACTTCGCATGCCAGATCTGGCCCGCTTCATTTGTTTCACATTTATCCTCGTTATGTCCATCTCGCTAATGAACCTGTTGGTGAGTAACAACTGACCTCGCGCCTCAACTTTTTTAATTGTGGTGTAGTGTTGTGTTGTTATCCATTTGTTCATACATTTCTCCTCAAAGCTGGTTTCCAAATACATATTACTTTCAATTGATAGCTGTAAACATTTCAGGAAATGTCTACAGGAGAAAAACTCTCAGTCGTAAATGTATACTGACACCAAATTAGCTGAGTCAAATGTCAGTTAATATTTTAGCGATCGCAATGTTATTCCCAATTTTTTATACAGTGCCGCTTTATTTTAGTCACGCCCCCATCGGCATGTTTTCTCTTTTTTTCTAATTTCTTTGCAGATTGGTTTGGCTGTTGGGGACATTGAGTCTGTACAAAAGAATGCCGAGCTCAAACGTCTGAGGACACAGGTTAGTGACCAGGCTGATTTTTTGTTTAACACGTTGGCATCCTTTTTGTCCACGTATCTCTCCCAGTCATTCTGTTTACAGAGTCAACATAAATCTCAACCAACCAGCACAAGAGATAGGGCAGAAAATTATTTATTATCTACAGTGTTAGTGTCGAGGTCAAAAGGGGTGAAATGTATTTTTGCAGTTCTTCTCCAATCGTATACTCTGGTCTGGCTAGAGGACGATACCCCAAGAGTCAACAAGCCAAGCAGAATTCTCTTTTCCCTCTACATCACATTTTGGAGAGCAAACCATCATCATCGTAGAATGACTTTCATGTATTTCTCAGATGGTAGGCGCAGAACGACAGCTCAGGGACAACTGAAAATTGTTATTTTTAATCCAACCACAATCTTTCTCAACAGATAGAGTCACTGTCTCAATTTGAAAAAAAGCTGCCATCTAGTATGAAAGATCGCCTATATTCTCCCAAGCTGGTTCTTTGGCCAAACTCGGGATCCATGTCTTTTGTGAGGAAATTAACGGTAAGATAACGCACTACAGGTATTAAAAAACAGCTGTAAGATGAATACAATAATAATGAATACCTTGGTTGACTGCTGAAGATTTTTTTTTGTGCATTTTTTACTCGTCAGTGGTCTCTGGGGCTTGTGGATTACGCTTCAATTCGAATGATTGAAAAAACTAAGCCATCCCACGAAGAAGACAAGATGAAAGAGCTTCAAGAACAACTCAAAACGCAACAAGAAAGGTGAATGATGCTTCCTTCACAAAAAACATTTCTTAAGACAACTTCACATTAAGTAGTAGAAAATGGGTAAGAGTAGCAAGAATAAGCCATGGAACTCACTTCAAGGTTATGCTAAGCGATTCAATTATGATTATTATTACGATGTTTTTTTTTCTTTGTTGTCGATTCCAATCGTCATTTACTCAAGTAATCCATTCATTCGTCTCTTATTCAATCATTCACAGTCTCTTTCGTCGATGCATTCATCTTTTTTTTCATTCACACATCCAATCAAACTCGAATTCTCTTTTCCATCGTATTTCTAGTCTCAATACGTTACGGACGGAGCTGCGATCTCAAAGAACAATCCTAGAGAACATTTCCATCAATATGGGAGCGAGATCCCCTGTCAGTAACAGAACAAATCTGATGGATGATTTCTGAGTCCTTATGTGGATATTTGAAAGTATAAACTTTCAACAAGAAAAAGCTGTTTCCTCACTCTTTAAATTAGTAACGCGACTTTGTTCATAAGTCCTTGATGAATACAGAAAACGCACAACCTGAAACACACCATTATAGATACTTAAACAATTCCAGTGAAACTTTATTAAAGCAAACGAAAAAAGATTTAGTTGCAGTTATGGCTAAAATTGCCAAAAAGTCGTTCAAGACAACTGTGAAATGATAAAAAAAAAAACAATAGCAAAACAAAATGGACAGAAAAAAAGTACAAACGATCCTCAATGTCAGCATGGTTAATGCAGAAGACTGTAAAATGCACCTCAGGCGATCTAGCATATATTTGACTCGACAGTAAACTGCCGATAAAATCAGAAACGTTTAAAGCAAATCTGATACTGGATACTGCTTGTTACTTACATTAAAGGCCCCTGAAATAATACGACAGATTCTAATGAGTTGTACATAGAAACAATAAAATAATGCTAAACTGACAACGAAAAGTGGAAATTCTTTAATACTCATGTAATTTTCTAGCGATTACTGGCTGACTTCCTTAGTTTAATACTTGTACTTAGCTTTACACGTATTCTTCTTGATCTACTCACGGATATTCAACATCAGATAGGTAAAATAAAACAATCTTCGTTTTCTTTCGATAGTTTTATATCAACCTGTTTTCAGATTGTCAAAGTTTTCATCACGAGATCCTTCCTCTCATCCTCGAAATGTCTTTTTGAGAGACTCTGTGAAGGAACTTTCCCTACTTTTCACTATGCCTCATCCACCGCTCGGCTGTTTATCAACCAGAGGCCTGGAACAGGTAATGTGATTTGCAAACGTACATGGCACTACAGGTCCACTACTGTCACTGAACAAAATTCATCGATGACAACACAAGAAGCGAACAGTGATTCCATGCAGACCTAAATTCAATTGTGCTTATCGGTGCTTAAGACCAAGGCAAGCAAAGAGAAATAAACAATTTTGGTTGAATTCATTGTGCGTTTCCTGTGATCGGATTGGTCAGTTTTGGGTAGGTTACCCCGGTAACAGTGGTTATGTGATAATTGCTACCCTGTGGTACAGGTGCTGCTAAGAAAAAAATAAACAAACAAACAAAAGAAAACGAAATAACTTAGCGCTATTCTTCCACAGCCTGGGACAAAAATAATGGTTTGTAAAAAGTTAAATGCTCTATTTATTTCTTCATTTGAGTTTTGAATCCTGATTCAACTCCTGGCATAACTGAAAAAAATTTCTGCACGAACGTTCTAAATAGTACATAACATACAATATATATTTACAAATAAGTCCGTTATCAGTCAGAAATCTTTTCATATTATTATCATTTTCATAACATAAATATCGGACGTGGTGTTGTTATAAGGCACTCGGTGTATCTAACTTCATAATAGATAATATAATTTACCGTATAAAGTATACATCCCAGGATTTGTTGCTGAAAATCAGCGAAACTATAATACACATTTACACTGTTATCCTCGTAGCTGGTGCTAATTTTTATCTAATTCAATCACTTTTTTGTATTGTGCCCAGCATCAACTAAAAAATTTGATTCGACATTTTCCTTATGAATTTCAACTCATAAACCAGCTGTTCCACAACTGAGATATAATTTATTATTGGCGCGATGACCGCATTTACGAGAACATTTGCAGAAGAGAGTTAAGCAGTCTTAAACAAAGTTCATCCACTTATTCACGAAATATGAGGCTTATCTCCAGTGGTTCTCCCTTAAGTTTCTTGAAGTATGGTCAACTACGAAACAGATTTTCTGTAACTGCAATGATGCCGATCACTACAACACTAAAGCTGTTGGTCCCGAATTCTACTTGCTGCGGCCTTCCTTCAGTCCTATTCAACCAAAAACGAGAACTGCGATGTGTTTCCTGAAGCAGAATCCGCCATCGTGAGGAAGCTGTCAGATCTCTTGAGCGCTGGTAATGGCGGCAATGTACTCTGTCTGACGGCCATCCAGATGGGTTCTGCTGACGCTCTGCTCGTCTTATGCGTCATACGGGATGTCACTGGCATGTTCTTAGGTAGCTCGTATTCTTTCGTGTCCTGTTATGAGAGGAATACATATGTAGCAATTATTGCTTTCCTTTAGTTTTGGTCTTTTGTTTCTGTTTTTTTTTTGCCCCCTAGATGGATCTCCTGAAGAACAGGCGTAATTATTTGCGTTTTTCAGTCGAACGGAGACAAGCTCTTGACGAGCGAGAGGGGAGGTATCCTCCCCTTGCACGTGACACGCTCTTCGCGCCGCCTCGCCTAGAGCCTCCATTCCGTTCCATTGAAAACGCAACTGGGTTTCAGCTGAAGAAAGGTTTGTAATTAAATTAAATTGAAGGACTCGGATAAAATGGTAAAGATTTTGTTTATCTAGAGTTGTAGAAATGTTAATAAACTTCTGAAAAGTAGGAGTTGAAATTTGTAACATGTTAGATTCATGCACCAAGGAAAGAATATTATTTTCTGCAAATTAAGTAGTCATGCCTGTATTCCCTTTAAACAAACTTTTTATCAATCACATTCTTAGATCAACTTACAGGGATATGAAGCGCTTGGAAAGGAGAACAGGCATTTCCCAATCCTCCTCCGCACATCAACTTTCGGTTTACATTACCCACGTGATCTCTTCGTGATTGCCTCGTCTCCATGCGGCGCCTAAAATCCTTGTTGTAATGATCTCCCAGGATGGACTAACAAAGACATGCATGACAAGAACAGAACAAGTTACAATTTGGCCTCAGTTGTCATCAGGGATCGCATTAGTTTGGTATCTTGGCGCTTTGGGAATTCCAAATTTCCACTGCACACCTTCATACCAGCCTCTAACGAAGACCAAAAAAGGCCTGACCTTTGTGTTACGATAATCGTTCGAAAAAACGTTTTCAAGATTCGTATAGATCAACTTAGAACAGCGCAAATAAAGCCCACTACTAAACAAGAGCGTAGTAGTAGGTACGTAATTAAACTACAGAAAGTTATGGGAAGCCTCTGTTCTTTGCATCTTCAGCAAGCTGGAAAGCTCTCTGTTGGCTACAAATTGTTCGATCCTGTTCCTAATTTGTTTGTTTAATTTGATTGGTAAGTAACGTGCAATAAAAAAACAAGCTGGAAAGCTCCCGTTGAACGATTAGATCGCCTTGACAACCGAGACCAGACAAAGATCGAGTTCAGTGTTAATAAACACTAACTTACCCACGACTGTGAATTCTTGGAGGATCTTTCCAACACCAAGCTGGTCATGGACCTGTAGTATTCATTTTTCCTCCAGGAGTATGGATCCTCTTCGCTTCCACCTTCACCTACCATTGCTACTTCAATGCTTGGCAAAAAGCTGCACTCGCGAAGTGTTGTGGGTGTGCTAAATGACGTAAGAGATAGAATGATTTACATTGTGATTGCGTGTAAGTCAAAACTGCAACGATATTTTGTTTTTAATAACGTAATATTAAAAACACCTTTCATCATTTCTTTACCGAGGTAAAAATTTACCATCTTTCGTATTCCATTTACAAACTTGACACTATCGACATTGCTGATCCTAGCAGTATGCAGGACGCTTGTCTCATATGAACTTTGAAATTGGCCTCGCTCACCGTAGAGTCTCCGTGACTAAATGGTAGAGCATTAGAGCGCATAACCCGAAGGTCTGAGGTTCGATTCCACACGGGGACTCAAGAGTTGTTTCTTAGTCCTACGCTTGTGAGAAAAAAAAACATCTTTCTCTACTTTTTTACCGAGCTCCAAAAAAAAGGACCATCTTTCTTATTCTAAATAAAAAATGTAACAACGCAAAAACAAATCTCAAACTCAATGTAGAATACATGACAGAGGACAATTTTTTAATCGATCCAAGATAAACCGAGAACAAGAAACACTCACCTTCTGCTTAACCGAGGCGGGTCAGAGATTGATGGACTGGTGCCTCGTTGAACTGGACTTAAACTGAGAGGGGAGGGTGAGTCACCATTTGAACCACCCATCTCGCCCAGATGACTTTTCTTCCTGTCCGTTTCCTTTACTGAAAAGACGCCAAAAAAATCTCTTAGCACATTTTATTTGTACGATTTAACTTGCGTGGCATTTAGAGGCATATTTGACATTTCCATAAATTGTCATGTTGGCATCGCATTATTCGATTGCTGAAATTTGGTAGGGTTCGACTGCGACGAGTTGAAGCCGAGAGCCATCGGAGACTGACGTCTTAGTTACACTATCGAGCAACTAAGTTAGTGTAAAACAACGTGCTGAGTATAATATCATGATTAGGGTCATGTTTTACCTTCCTCGGTTTCCTTTCCTTCGAGACCACTACAAAAACGAAACAAAACAAATACAGATTAAGCAAAAGGAGTAAATTGAGAACTTCATACCAATACTGATCATGACACAACAGCCTTCTCACCCTGTAAGTCGGTAGGAAGTTGGATCTTCAACATTCCACAACCTCTTCTACAAGAACAAAAGAGTAATAATCACAAAGTTGACAAAAGATAAGCATACATATGTATGACTCATTCCAATGATATGATAAAAAGCAAAAAAAGCTGAATTAAATGACCTGTCCAAACATTCCGATGTATTGCCCACTCAGTGTCCACAGCCTTGCTGTGCAGTCCTCAGAAGCGGAAAGCAATAAAGCGCCCTTATCACGTGATATGTACTCCACACTGGATACAGAGCCTTTATGCGCATGCCAACTGGCGAGTAGTGGAGGTTTGCCCTCTGGGTTATCATCGGTAGAGCCAGCTCTTTGAGTTGTCGACCAAACCTGAAGAACAAATTTGTGGAAAGGTCATATAACTATCGTTTTCCCGCCGCTCCGGTGCTCTTCTTCATGTTGATGAATTAAAAGTAATTCAAAACGGCAATGGAATCGGTTAATAAAGCCGAAAATTTCACAAATGGTTTGAAAAACCTGTTACTTTGCAAATTTTCATTAGTAATACATCTCTCCTCTGGAAAAATGATCAACCAACCTGAGCAACAATGGCTTCTGCTCTTGAAATGCAGTAAGAACTGATGTCCCACACAGAGATGGTGCCGTTGGAATCACCAGTTATCAACATCTCGTTACTGGGGTCGGTTGTTAAGGCAAATATAGTACTTTCCTCGTCACTGGCAGCGAAATATCTTCCTGTGGCACGTCAAGTGCAATAGATATGTGAAGAAAGGGAAAAATATTGTTGGATTCACTTGTCTCAATTGTAACACCTCAAATATTGAGGTACATACCCATGGGTCTGTTTGCGCCGTAAAAACACCAAAACTCAAGAGTACCAGCCTCCGATGACACAAGAACAGCGCTCTCCTGAGTCCTCCACTGAGCTCTTGATGTAAGAAATAACAACTTGTCAACCGGTGCACCACAGCTATTTTGACTGAAAAATAGCAAACGAAGAGTAACCAGCGCGTCAGAAAAAGAACTCGCCAGAAAACAATAAATCTCTCTTCGCGACGTGAAAATCAGTTCAAGGAATAAATCATGGCAGCGACTTACTAAGATTTCTTCGTCTGGATAAGACCCAGCTTTTTAATCTTGGCTTTTCTTGGTAGAGTAACATGAAAAAACAGAAACAATAACAGTTAATATTACACACAAGGAGGTGACTGAAATATAATATACGAAAGGCAATCAACTCACAACAGACTTCCAGATCCTTTTTTCAGCCGTCGAATCATCTTCTCCCGATCCAGACCCCAAAGAATGATATCTCCGTCAAAACTTGCCGTGGCAAGGTAATTTGGGGGACAGTAGGCAGCGGTCAAAATGTCATCCTAGAGATGAAGCGGCAAGCTCAGTAAGCTATGGAGGAAACTTAAGTCTAAACGCAAAACTTACATTTGTAAATCACTGCTCAAACAATTGGTCTGCATTTTAACAATTGTCTTCTTATACCTGATGCAACTGCCCTCCTTTCCAACCTGCGTTGGGTCGAAGACAAAACGTCTAGATAACAGAGAAAAAATATCAAAACAGTTGACATTAGTGGGAAACACCGCGACTGCTGATCGACAATTAGGGTTTGTGATCTTGCTAAGACCTCTGTGTTGCTTTCTTGAACAGAAGACTTAACCCCCACAGAACCTCTAACCTCAAATTTTTAGAAAAAATCCGACAAAATACTTAGTGTAGCCTCCCACGGTGTAACATTCCCTCTAGAAAAATGTGGCATTACTTCCACGCGCTTCATACCACGAAAATCCGAAGAACTTCAAAGAGCTAGGAAAGTCAATGTAAAACAGTATGTAGACTTCACCAAATTAAAATTGAGAACACTGAAATGTTCCCTTCCCAACAATGACTTCTTTCTTCCATGTGCGTATCTAAAAATTTCATCAAATTCTACAGCGCCACCAGCTTTCTTAAACGTTTACTAGAAGGAACGTTTTTTTGCTTTCTTCACCTGCATATCATCATAGTAGACCAAAATCTTGCGATTCCATCCCACTGTAATTATTTTACTTTTTTCTGGAAGAGATATGATTCCTGTCACTTCATTTTCCTCCACAGGTTCAAGTTTGTTTAACAGATGACCATTGCTAGCATTCCAAACCTGTGAAGCAAAAAAAGGAAAAATTTTTTCTCAATAAAGTATTTTACAAAATTACATCATCGACGATTAAGTATTCCAAATTGTGTACTGTTTTCCAGTGGAGCTGTTTGTTAAAATGAACGCAGAATCTCAAATAAGTACAGGAGAAATGCCCATAAGAACATCCTTTGATCTGAATCAGAGATTTACTGAAAAATCGAAACTGGAAAGAGAAAACCAATAATACCTCCAACTTTGATAGTTATAGTAGATTGTCCCAGATATTTCGGTTCATAATGATATGTTAAAATTCTTGAGCAAAGGAACTTTGAACGCTGCAACGTTTACATATTAACGAGATAAAATTTCTCTTTGTAACCGCCAGTTCAGTCTTAAACTTCACAAGGCGTAACTCACATGAATGTGACCACTCCTGTCCCCCGTCATAAGCCGCCGCCCTGAAGGATCAATTGTCATGCAAGAAATCTCCTCCGTGCCATGTGCCTCAGAGATGTGTTGCGCCTGGCGTCCGGTGTTCAGATCCCAGAATGTTACCACAGACCCTTCACAGGCCGTGATCACGTGACCCATGCTAGGGTTGTACAGAGCAGCAGTCAGGGGTCTCCAGTGAGTGGTTTTGGCGTTTTTATTTGCACTCATTGCCACGATTTTGATTTCTGCCAAGCAGTCGTTACTCCCAATAAAAAGAGAGTTGATGGGTGAGGTGATGAGGAGAAATGGAAAAGGTCCGTGTTCAGGAATTCTGTGGCCAAATGGGAACCTGACAGGTATTGTTTGAAGACAGACTTGCTCTCTGATATCCCAAGCCTTCAATACCTAAATTTCAATATGAGAATGAAAGGTAATGGTTCAAACACATGCCGCTAATTCGAAAAGTAAAAACACACCAGTATTCTTCGAGTCTTTTACCCCATCCTTGTCATAACTGAAGACCTGCTCCAGAGCCTCGTGGATTGCTAAGTCAATGATAGAGGACTGGTGTCCCTTCATAATGGCGACAGGTTTCACTGTCACGTAAGGATTCCACAAACGAACAGCATGGTCCACTCCACCGGTGCAGATAACATTTAGGTTGTGACTGTAGTCAAAACATTCCACGCCCTGCCCAGAAAAAAAGCCTGAGGGTCAACTAACCCTAAAGCAATTACTTGTTCCAACACTCAGCAAGCACCTTGAGCGTGGCTCTAACTAACGCAAGAGTGTCGGTAGATCAACGACCTTTTATCGGCCAGCTATCGACGACTTTCAATCGACTGCCGACTAACTATCTATGTAGCTGGCTAAAGCTATGAGCGGCGATCCCGTGAGAGGTTCGTGACAGAGAATAGTTTAAAACACTCGCCGATTTGTCGTTCATCTCTTAGCGCAGATAACCGCCAGCCACGTAGGCTACCGACTGACAAATGGATCGTTCAGTATTAACCGATACGTAATATGAACCGAGATACCTACATTGAAATGAACAATTCATGGACAATTGCGTGAGTACGATATAGACAGAATATTTGTCCCTACAACAGCGAGAATGTTGACGGCAGAAAGAGTCGCACGAAAGGAGACTTTATGCACCTTGGGTACCAATGTAATGTATGAAGTTGAAAGTTGAAGGGGATACATATAAAAATCAGATCACATGCATGTTTCATACTTTGTGGCCACCAAACTCACCCTCCAAGTTTAGTTGTAAATTAAACAGTCTCTAAACAATTTATTTTGATATCTTGAAAAAAAAAATGCATTTTAAGGCATGGTGTTTACCTTTGCCACTTTAAAAGTGTATGTTTTCCGCTTCTTATCATCGATATCTCTGACTACAAGTGAGTCTTTTCCACTGCCGCTACAGGAAATAACAAACTCCTTTGCTGGAATATACTTCACTCTTCTAACCCAATCAGAATGGACTTGCCCCAGGGTGTGGCAAGATACAAAACGAGAGTGCGTTGGAAGGTCCTGGGAACAAAATTACAACTTACATCAGTAAACATTGGAAAACTTCGTCATCTTTCCAATCTTGCTTCCTTTCTCTCCAAGTTGCATACCCCAATTGAAAAATTCCACCCCCTTGCCTCTCTGCAGATAAATGCATGAAAAAAGGGAAGTAGTAAAATGGAGGACTATTCTTTCCTTTCCCCAGTCCGTATCAAGTACATATTATCCTCATCTCTCTGTCTCACTCATACCACCTCTGAATTATAATTCAAAGTGATAACACCTTGTTAAGTTTTACATACATGTACAAAACACGAAACAGAAGTTAGGAGGGAAAGGGGTGGGGGGGAAGAGATGTCATAGCTGTTCTAACCTGAAGGTAAACCTGGTGACTGCCTGATGTCTTTTTGAATGGAGTCTCAAACAGTCCTTTGAGAGGTGTAGAGAACACAAGGAACAAGATTACGCCATTGTCCATTCCAAGAAAAAGCATTGACTTGCCAGCAGGAAGCTGTAGATAGTAAATGCTTACATCAACACTATAATAATTTTTACACTTGTAAAATAACCAGATGGAGTAAGAATACTTACCCAACCTACCCCCCTCCCTCTATGCCATATTCCCTCTCATCCTTTACACTGGAATTGTTATCATCTACAAGTTTGTAAACTTAATTCTTTAAAACTGTTATTTTTAAAACTTTGATTGCTGAAATTTATTTGTAACAGCTACAAATAAACTTACTTTCTTGTTGTAACAATAATCAAGACAGAGAACCACGTTTCCCAGAGCTGAAAATAATGGATAGACAGGGTGTTAAAAGACACAATTATTTTACTGGATTATTACCAAAATTAACAATTCAAATAGCTCACCACAAAGATGAAATTGTGGTGTGTAAATTGGTGTGGACATATCATAAAAATGGATGTCTCTGTTTGTGGTAGACAGAGCCATTTTATGCACGTTGGGCATAGCAACAGCATCTGTAACCCACATCTTGATGTGTCTCTTGTTGGAAGTTCGCTCAGCCTCAGAGTTATTATGCTCCATTTCAATTTTCCTTTGAAGGTCCAGTTCTGTACTCCAGACACCAATAATTCCTTCCTAAAGACAATGATTACTAAAAAATTAATTATTGACCTTGACCATGTGGATGAGGTGGCATCTTTCCCACACACATTTGAAAATTGTACACAAAGACTACCAAAATTTTTTTTCTTAACTATTCAGTGATTTATTCTAGCAACAAAGAAACTGATAAAACTGAAACATAAATCAGGTACAAATTGTATTTATATTTGTGTCATACCTTACTAACTGTTACATATCTCATAGGATTAAAATCTGTGAGAATTTTTGTTGTTGTTTCCTGATAAAGGAATAAAGCATTTCAATTAATAGGGAACAGTAATGACACAGAAGAGTATTGAGTAACAGGTCTAAACATTGTACAATTTATTTAAACCTAGATGAAATATTTATCTCTGAATATAGGTTCAATTATGTACGACTAATCAGCAGTTTGTCTGCAGCCAGAAGCATAACATTCATGAGTCACTTACACCATTAATCAAAACCTGTAGCCTTCACAATTATGTGTTTTAAATATACCTTGTTATAATCTATCCTAACAATATTTGGCTTTGGAATAAAAGTATTCCCATTGACTTTTGTGGCTTGGTCATTCTCCTCAAACTGAAGCATCAGATAAGTACAGAATTCATCCCAGTCAACAAGGTCATCAGACGCAATATCAACCTATATACAGTAGAAAGAACATATTTGACAATGGTAAATAACTATATTAATGAATACTTGGTCACATTAAATGACTATATTATTTTTCAACTTGTATCAAATAGTACTGTGTACCTTTTTGAATAATGTCCCTATCTCCTTCTCAAATAATGCCACCTTATGACTGTCCCATGTCTCAACTTCTAATAAATCTGCCAGCATTTCATGAAATTCTTCCTGTGTCATTAACCCTGCAGAATGAAATCTGCTCTGGTCTCTGTATTCTGATCCTCGCCTCGTCAGCCATTTCTTGAGTTCCACCTTGTCAGGAACGTGTGTCTTAAACTTGAACATCAGAGTCTCAAGGTGTTGGATGTCCAATTCTTCCTCCAACCGCAGGGGCCCCAGGCCCTTGGTATTGCTATGTTTCAAAGTGTACAATGTATCTCAAATTGAAAAATTACTCTTAAGCAGGAGCAAGGGGAAGAGGGGTGGGTAGCACTTGGTTAACTATCAACTATAAGTTGATGAACACAGACAAGCAAATTTAGCTAATTTTAAAAATCTGATGTTCTGAAAATTAGCCCTTGATCAAAGCAAAGTGGAGTTAGGCTGACCAAGCAGTGTATTCTTATCAAAAACAAATCATACAACATTAGCTGGACATGATCAATAGTTTCCATTTCTCTTTGTCATTTATCTTCAGAGCAATTGATAGGATGCAAGCAACTGTGATGAAGAGTTATATAGCCTGTTCCAGGAGTTCACTAAGATGAAGCCTGATAGTGAACAGTGCAGTAGTAGCAAAGGAGCAATAAAACAAGGGAGGTGCCTTCCTCCTGTTTTCTATGCTGCTAGAACTGTGCCATTTACCATTTTTCTCTGTTTTGCAGGCTGAAAGACTGGAACAGGCTATCAGCTAAACAGTTATGAGTAAAATGTTGAATATGCAATGTAGTAACAAGATGCTGCTTGTAGCTATTCCTGTTCTACTCATGGAATACAAGTGAATTTAATATAAAATATGCCAAAACCTAATGTAGGTTCAATTGACTTAACATAGATACGACTTGACCATAATAACATGTACCATATACCATGTACCCACAGGAAAAGTTGGGGAGTCAGAGTCCTATTTGACAACCAAGTCATTTTTCAAAAACAAATAATTTTAATAGAGTGAGACAAGAAACACGTGTCATAACATTGCATCCTTAGTTTTTATATCATTTTAAACATTTTAAATGCCTCCAAGGTAATAAAAAATGATCAAGTCCTTCACAGAGAAGGCCAAAAATACTCAGTATTATTTAAAAGTTTGTTTAGTAAATATAAAAAGCTGCTATGTAATAATGATAACTGACAAACATAATTAACATCTCTGCATGCCATGATAGATATCAGTTGTAAATCTACATCATAATTTCAGCTTTATGAAACTATGCTGTTCACAAGAAACTTAAAAAGGTAAGAAAATTGAGCAAAAACTCTTTAAGATTTCTTTAAATCTTTCCTACCTTGTACCCATTCCTTCTTTAGACCAACGGTTTTAATAACAGTTTTTTGTTTGTATGTGTAATCCCATGTTATGATCTTGTTAATATCCCTGATGTTTCTTTGAGAACTAACTTGTGTTCTTCAGACACAATTTCAGAACTTTGATGAATAACCTCTCTACATTAATTAGACCATGTGTGAAAATCATTCTCAAGTATCATAAAATCTTTTTGTAGTCTGGCGTAGGTAGCCATGGTATTAACCAACTTCAATGGTCACACTTGAATGACTACAAAATTGACTTCTGTTGAAATTTGCATAGGTAATTAAATGGTTTTCAGAGACTTAAAAAAAGACAAAGGGCAGTTGAACAATGAATAAAACAAAAGATAAGTCAACAAATTGGAAGATTACTGAAGGAAAATCAAAGGAATACTTTATGTCACAATTTAACACTGGTCCAAACAAAATATTTTTTCAGAAAGGCAAGTTTTTAAACTTCAATCTTACATGCAAAATGTAATTACAGACACTCTGACTATGTTCCACATCAATGCACAATTGTCAAACATAATAAACTTCATTATTACAAGTAGGACTACATTTATCCACCACTAACTTAAAACCTCTCATATTAAAAAAAGACAATAAGACAAATTATTTTTTCATCTCTTTTTAAGCGTCACTCTTTCATCTCTCACATTTTCAGAACACACACACACACAAATATTTTTCCAGAATCAGCTAGGTATTGATTAACTTTCTGATATCAACATGGTTGTCTTTACTAAATATTTTAATCTCCTAAACTGGAAATGTGCTTTTAATCATATTTTGTCTGTCTTGCACTTATACCCTGTACATCTTCTTCTGGTTGAAAATGGTTGCATGGGTAAATTTTCCCTTATGAATGGTTGCATGTCCACTGTATGAAATACATCATCCTTTTCAAAGAGATAAATTTGAATCTGTGCTTTAAGATTTACATGTAAGTCCTTTCATGTTGATATCAAAGCTAAGGGAAGTCATCAAAATTAGCCAAACAAAAAGTCACATCTGATAACAAGCACCAGTTCCTTTTTGGTGTATTCACAAAATCTTTACTTATTTGTATTCTTAACAAACCACCACCTCCCCTCTCCCCTCCACTCAGGCTATTATCCAACAGTCATTCAATCTTAGATTAAACAGTTAAATGAAACCAAGTGACACACTATTTGACTGCATTGTCAGTTGTCAAACAATCAAACCAAACTAACCAAAATTGTTCTTTCATGGAAAACTCACAAGTCTTGTGAGAAGGGTGGGTGAACCCTCATAAACCACCACGGGACAGGAGAAAGACTTTTTTCTTGCAATTTAGATTCCTAATATCTTGTTACTAATGAATTGATTGAATTAAGTTACGTTCTTTTTAAATTCCCGTACCATAATCGAAAAAGAAACATCATATCTTACTCGTTTGAAGAATCATTTGTGTGGAAAGAAACAGGGGTGGTGAAGGCCACTGATTTCTGAAAAAATAAAATAAAAACAAGATGTGGAAACCGAATAAAAAATCATGCGTTCCTCAAGAAGCTTATCGTTCTTCACATTCTAATCGTGTCCAAGGTAATTACTAAAACAAGCAAATTTGTGGCGCCTTCAAATATTAATACCTGCCTAGTCTCAACTACGTGCTTGAACTTTAACAAAAAAGGGGATGATTGATAAATTGTTGGTGGACTTGTTCAGCAGTTAACATCAGTTTGTGAGATTGTTTTGACAACATAGCGTCACACACTGCCTCAAAGCGGGTCATCCAAACCGTAACAGTCACCAAAGTCCACATTAAACCACAAAATATCTTTCAATGCTGTTCATAAAACGTTAAAACCCAAAAACAATAACAAACCGCTCTCCGGGACTGTATTCGCGACCATATAACTGGAGCAAGCATTCGTACTGTTGTTGAAAAGTGTATCGAAGCAGACTTCAGCGAAGACACTGCCGAACCATCTCGAGAATTTTCGGACACGCTTTCGGCTGTAGACGACGTCCCAGGAATCTGAAGGAACGACATACCCGCAGGGGTTGTTTCCTGGGTTACAGACTTCTTAGGCATGATATAACGTTTCGAGTATCTTTGTTCTCAAAACAACCCTGAAAATAATGCAAACTGAGTACAAAACATTTCTGTCTGTAAATGTCGCCTATAAACATCCAGAAGATTCGCTGCTCCAGAGAAAACATTCATTAACACTATTACCTTAGATTCGATATTTCAAATTTACTGAACTGCTTTCCTAAGCTAAGCGAACGCTAAATTTTGAAAGAAAGCCGACAGCCTATTTTGGTCGGTCTTCCACCAATTGCAAATTTAACAGGATCACTTTAAGGAGCATCATCAAGATGCCAGTTAATTGTTATTGAAAAAATGCCACTTCTTCGAGGAGTAAGTGATATCTCCTAAGTGTTAAGTTTACATACCTCTTCGATCCCTGCTGGTGGAAGTTGGTGACTTGGTGAAAAATGCCGCAGCTGCGCTTTGATTTGGATGAGCAACTTTCATATTTTTTAATTCTGTCGTCGTCTTTGCAACTCTACATAGCTTCACATCATTTCCTTTTCCGGGACCTCTCCGTAAAACTCTAATTCTGCAAGAACTTCCCTAAACGTTCCAAGTGTATTTTGATAGCACCTTATATCATGGACCACTCGGTGAATTAAATTGAATAGCATAAAAAGGCAATTAAACCAAATTACAAAGAACGGAATAATCGTATTATGATTGACTGGTTGTCAATCAAACTAAGCCGCCCTTCAGAGGTTGTCTAGGGAACGCCGCCAGCATCATAATTGATGTCCAAAGAATTTCCAAAGAGCCAATTGAGTTTTTGTTTTAGGGAATTATAGAACAAATGCGCTAAGACGTGACATGCGAAACAGCATTTGCTTAAATAATTATGCTTTGACAGTTTGAGAAACTCAGCTGTAGTGTCACGAGGTCGTCCTCCGGATATTTTATGACATATTTTGAGGATATATGAGAGCTTCCAAGCCCTTTGATATGACCTAAAAGTGTTGATGCGTGACGCAACAATTGGGACTCGCAAATAGATGACTGAAGAAGAAAAGGCTTAACTGTGCAAGACTGTCACACACACACGTTGAATGCTCCAAATGAAGAAGAATGAAAACGTCAAAAATTGAAAACGTAAACCTAATATTCAAAGGATGTATAAGAAACATCAGTGACTCGGAAGAGCGCAATGTTTGTGGATTTTGACATGCAAACGGATCACAGGTAAAGGGAAAAGGACTGTGACTCGCATAACAGTAATCACCTCACTAAACCCTTTATTGTAATTATCATTATTGTTTATTCTCGTTTCCTTTTTACGACCTATACTCCAGTAACATGTAATAGTAATTTTCCTTTAATCAATCCATAAATCAGTTTAGTTTTAGTCACTGAAAGAGACCCTGTCAGAAAAGCGAAAATCCATGCTTTCCTGGGACCATCTGTAACATTAAAATCAACCAGTAAATTCCTGGCTCCTAGAGGCAAAACTACGACTGGCTACTATGATGTTTTTTGCCGAAGGTTGACGAAACTTTTAACTTTCATAGCATAGCTAGGCTCTCACACCATGAGCAAAGACCCACGGTTGTCAGTGTTCAACCCTTTTTTTTCCTTGTTGTCTGACTGTTCTATGATCATGTTTTTTCCCTTTTTTTAATCGTCGCTCAAAGTTCTTCGTGCTTCAGTCCCGGGCATCCTTTGGAGCAGTGACTCGAGCAGTTTTCGTTGTTCCTTCATTTCCAGGGTTATACCACTGATTCTGAGATAAAAAGGCAGAGACCTACGTTTAATAATAAATCACGCAAATAATTGCACTGAGCCTTATTAGTTTTTAGCTTGAACCAAAGATAAAATAAACGTTTTTTCAAATTGGCTATCAGAGATTTTATGAGTTAGGTGAATCGTTGCATCGGCCTTCAATTTAAGTCTGTGGGATTTCGCTAATTAGCTTTTTTTTAAGCTGCAGGGAAAATCCACACGGATTTGAAAATTAATGTCCTGTGCAATTAAATATTTGCGGTTTTGATTCCGCACGCCATCGTGCAAAAGTCTCTAATAACATATTGTTTAAAACCAGTCCTAAAGTTTTGCTATAAGGGTACCTAACTGTGTTAAGGTAACTTTTAGAGAGCCTTGAAGAATTAAATTCAGTTGTTGCGTTGATTATTGTGGTTCTGTCGTTGTTATTGTTATTTTTGTTGTTGTTTTCGTTGTTGTTACCTATCATCTTGTTCCTTCATTCTTGATGTCAAAATCTTTGTCAGATGATCAGCCAAATTTCTTTCCGCGTCCTCTACCGTGTATTTTGCTTTTTTTCCGCTGACCAGTCTGTTCCCTAAGCCCTGAATCAAACAACATTAACAATCGAAAACATGAATTCACATGAAGTCACATGTTGGATGTGAGACAGATCACTGTGATTTCCTTTGTTCTATCAACATTTATGTTGTTGTTGTTGCTGCTTTTAGCTGATTAATTTAATTTACCTTCGGCCTGCGGAGTTATTCAGAAAGACTTCTCCAGGTTGTGTTAATACTGTGCATGTTATGGTCATTTATAAATCCAGAAGCCCATTACCCGGAGCTTCCATCTTCCATACTTACCCTCCCGTATCTTTTATTTTTAGAAGCACCTCCCATGGGGTTTTTCGCGGGTGTTTACATAATAGCCAATCATAAGAGAGCTGTGGTCCTCTATTGTTTTCGTCACACGCAGAGAAGGAATCTTTGGCTGCCATTTTTGTTAGGGTGTTATGCGAACGTCAGCGTGTTTTCACGGGAAATTACAGAACATCCCACATATCTCATTTCTTAAAATAAAAAGATACGGGACAGGGTTGACTCAAGGGTAC
Organism: Pocillopora verrucosa; assembly: GCF_036669915.1. Taxonomy (NCBI): domain Eukaryota; kingdom Metazoa; phylum Cnidaria; class Anthozoa; order Scleractinia; family Pocilloporidae; genus Pocillopora; species Pocillopora verrucosa. The sequence continues at coordinate 479,735 of NC_089319.1, forward strand.
AATTGGTATGGAGGCTGCGGGTAATGGGCTCCTGTTAAATCTTAAATTCAATGAATGTACAAGTTTTAACATAAACCAGTAAGAGACGTCTCGTGAACATCCACCAACCTTTATTTTTTGCAGTATAGTTTTTGCCTTCCTGTTCGGCTGTTTAACCGACTTTGGCTGATGTAAACGATGAAGAAGCCACAGGGGCGATTTTTCGTGGAACTCGTGGATAACTTCGATCTGAAGAAGTTTGCAAGAAGCGTTACTCAATGGAATTATAATCACGGAAAACAGCTGCAAAGTCCACTTACTTCATTCATCTTTATAAGCTTAAGGATTTGCGGGCGTTTCGTATTTCCCCGCTCCAAAGTCTGCGTAGCTGCCTTTTTTCCGGGGGGCACCGCGTCTTAAGTCTGCTACGACTTTGCAGTTCGTTTATGCGACGCCGCAAAGCGCACAAAGGGACTGCAATCTACGTAGGCTAGCACGTACTGTATGCTAATATGGCTTTAAACGTCAAAGCCGCAACTCGTTGTTCGTAAACCCTGCTACCAAAAATGAAGTACTGAACCATACCCTATTGATTTTAGAATTTTAAAATAAATATTTAAATATTAACTAGTGAATGAAATAGGAAAACCGATGTTAGTCCTCTCCTATTAGCCATTTGCCCTTCAAAAATTAAGTTAGAAAGGCTGCTCATTTAAATTCATTTCATTATGGACTGGAAAGTACTAGTAAGAGCATACCTTTATAGATAAACGTTTAAATTCGGCATTTTGCTGAATGGAATCGATATCACCAACAGCGAGACCAATCTGGAAAAAAAATGGAGACATGAACTAACGAATTGTGCTCCAAAGCAAACAGAGCTTTTGAATCAAACCTAAAGATTTAGACTCTGAAAGGGAGTGAGGTGAAACAACATGCCAGCGATAAGCCGGTAACCTACTTTGGTAAGGATCTGTCATGTTCACGCAGGAGCGTGGGAAAATCGTCAGACGAATTATGGTGATTGGGTGATACTTGAGTTTTTGGTCTTATCGTATTAACCAATCAGTCATGATGGTTTCGATCTAAATTAACAGACAAACATGACATCCAGTCTAACACAACGCAAAACACCAATAACAATTACAAAATGAATGTGGACTTGTACAAACCGTCAAATTCATTAGTACAATCGGCATCATGACACAAAATACCAAGAATACTGCTTGGCTTAAGGTCGGCGAAAACAGCCGCTGGTCAATGAAAAAGCGGGTGTATTCGATTTCACCGATTGTCATGGCAACCACCTTCACAAAAGACAAACGTAATGACTGAAATGGGTCCTATTAAAACAAACAAACAAACAAACAAAAAAACAAAAACTAATGGATGAGATTGAAAACGTTCATTTTCAGGGAAGAAATGTCAGACGAATTTGTAAGTTTTTTTGCCTGACGTACCTTATCAATATCTCCCAACAAAGTTCCATTCATTGTCATGTTGAGAGCTATGGCCTGCATTGTAAAAGATGGTGGAAGTTAGGAAGGAAAATCGCCCATACAGCTTGAAGTTAGGTTGCATGTTATGGGACAGAAAGCTGGTTTTACCAGGTAGATAGTGTAGATATTGGACAGTGGTCAAAAGTAGTTCGTATTTCAAGAGATCCTAAGTAGCAAAGGGGTTTATTGATTGATTGACGCATCATGACTGATGGATGGTGGATGATTTAAAGACAAAACAGCAGATAAGAAAAATCGTTACTTTCTCCATTTTGTACATTGACTTTGGAGAAAATTGAACAGAAAAGCTATCAAATTCATCATGCTGAGTTAAACTTAAAATAGGTGAGGTGAGGACGTGCATAAAATAACAGTGAATACTTTTTAATTATACAAGAAACAGTCGCGTTAAAGCGAAATTAAACTGAAGAATAAACACTTACATTTGCTTCCTTTGATAAAAGCATTTGAAATACCAAAGCAAAAGCAAAGATTAATATGGAGAACATCACTGCCACCTGAAAAGAAAGACAGCAACAACACCTCACCAAGCAATAAATGCTTCATATAGTCCGGAAATACTGTTACTAAAAATAACATCAGACACGTGGCATCGAGGCCATTTCTATTCATTATGTATTTATTTATTCATTTTATTTATCGTTATTTAACACACTCCTCTGGATCAGACAATATTTAATTGACAGAACTATTAAAGGAAAAACTCTAAGTTTTTGTTTTCCCAAAGGGAGTGCTCTTAGTGAGTATAGTTAGACAACTGGCCAGCATTCCACTGAAAAGAAGTCTAACAAGCTTAAATGCAACGTCTCGCTTGCACTCACTTTACGGTCAGAGCAAAACACGGACTCAGGACTTCCGGACTGCGCTCACCTCTCGAGCATACTGCCTCCTGTATGTAATTGGGCTTATTTTTCACAAATAAGAAGCTCAGAATTCATCACAAACCTTGCCTAATGTCTTCAGCACAACAAAAAGCATGGTGACGTGTATTCCAGATTCAAATACACTGAAAGAAAAGAGAACCCATTTAATTGCTATAACGTTTCATCGTGAATAGTTGGTTTTTCTCAATCGTTTTTAGCGAAATGTTTAACCTCATAACAAGTGGCATGGTTTTCTACTGCGCTGGACTCCCGTTCGAAAATACAGGGCTCACTCCAAGGCCATTGCGCTGTCTTCTTGGACAAGACAATTTACTTTCAAAGCAGATCTCGCCATCCAGAGGTTTGATGAGTAACAGAGACCTTTCAGAGGAACTGGACAAAATACATTCGATCCTCATCCCTTTTTGTCACTGAAACTAAGAACAGCACCGACGGCACTGGCCTTCATTGGCCTTCATGTTCGCAACTTAAGTTTACCTACACAACTTTATACCTCGGAGTACTCTGAACAGTAACGCAAAAGAGCTAAAATGTCTCAAGCATAAAACCCCTCAAATTTCCCTTCGTAAATACAGATATTGGATTTAAAAGTAATACATTTTAACCAACCTTTGCAGATACAGTAAAAGCGCGAGATATCCAAACAGCACAGAAATAACAAGGAAAACACATTTATCAGGAAATTCCAAACCCAGAGGCTCAGGAAAAATGGAAATGAGTGCCGTTGAGAAGGTGCAAATATCAGCAATGTTGCTGAATTCAATGTAGTTCCATGTCTGCGATGAGAAAAATCAAACAATCACCAGATCATGGTTGTCATAAATTTGCATTTTTTAACAAAATGACTTGAGTTTTGTCACAAACTACTCGTTTATTCTTGAGTTGGCCTGCTAATTACTATAACACTTGCAATACTGGATTTTTTTCTCGTCCATGACCCTCCCCAGGTCCCAGGGCTCTCTGTTTGGTAAATGGGAGAAGCGATACCACAAATGAAAAGAGGAACGAGATCGTTAAAAAAAAATTAATCAATTAAAGGAGATAAATTTAAAATGATTATTGCATTTACTGAATTATTTTCAGTTATCAGTCCCATAGAAAGGCAAACCTACAAAATAGCCAAACGAATCAACACATAACTCACTTCCCAGAATGCTTGATGCATTTCTATCAGCAAATAAACAGCTGTCATAACTGCAATGAAAATCTCCCAGACCTCTATGCGAGCAAAGATACACACATTCTGAAAGAAGATGACACGTGATACAACTCTAAACGATCCATCGTGAAAGAATATATATATATAGGCCGGCAAATCTGGAAAAGGTTTCAGTGGGTTTCGTACCTGTCTGGTTGGAATAACTGGTCGGGCGGAATTGAGCAAATAAAGATGTTGAATGCACAACATGTAAAGCGTCAAGTTTCCAAGGTAAAACAGGTAAATCACGGCAGAGATGTAAAAATACCTGACGCCCATGTGCTGCCTGTTAAAAGAAGACGTTTTTCAGTTGAAAAGATGAGATTTCTCTCATTAGTTGTGTCACGTGTGAGACGCTTGACCAAGTGGTCAGCGGGTCAGACTCTTGATCGAGAGGGACCTGTTGCTAATAAAAGAAAAGTGTTGGACGATCTTACCATTTACATCGCATCAGCTCGATGATCAGTGGATGAAAAATCAATTCTTCTCTTCCATAGTCCAGCATTGTCTGTAATGAGATCCAGAAATCCAGATTTAGATGTCTTAATCCTTATTAGATCGGAATCGTCTCTGTTTATTTAATTGCGAGTCATGGGTAATAATAATCTATCTTTCCCTAGAAAGGCTTGTTACGTCAAGTCCTGATTTCAGCTCTATCAAAATCATCGTCTGTAATTCAAGCTGTCAGTTTCTCCTTTATCACCATCTTGCTTCCTTATGTCGCTTTAGCATGGTAGGAGTATTACTCTATTTATTTAAACACCATTCTATAGCCCTCGATCAGCTGATGTTGACGTTGTTATCACCTTTGGAGCAAAGAAGACTCGTCCATCGCTAAGCAAGGAGGGATGGGGATTCACGTATTTAAAGTCATAAGTAACCTAGGAATAAATAACAAAATAATTTCGTTAATTTGCGCTTTCAGTTGCCAAAAAAAAAAACCAAAAACACCTAAGTCATATTTTCAGAGACATTTTGTGACAGTGTAATTTTCTGTCAAGAATAAGTACATTTATGGAGTACTTTACACCTGAAGGTATCTAATTAAAGAAACATTTAATTTTGATCCTTTAGGAGCTCTTTCATTCATACCGAGTAATCCTCATCTGTTCGTAGGTGATGGGAGCTCTGAATGCATTTATCCAAAACCACCTGAAAAAGAAAACAGTAATTCAGAGCAGTAAACGACCAATTTTTAATAAACTTTTCTTTTATGGTGAAAATCCTTTTTTCGGTTCGTTGTATCTCTTACCTTGGACACAGAAGGGAACGTTTCAATGAGACTTTTTAATGGAATGAAATTGCTTCTTTTGTCACACACTGGAAAAGCTTCCTTCCACCTGAAATTAGGCAACGATGGATGTTATGCACCAGTGAAGCCTCGGAAAGAGGTTTTAACTAAAGAATATCTCTTTAACCGCTGGTTGACTGTTAAACAGCTGTTAGGATTTTGGCAAAATTCTAACTGTGCAGTTCTTCTTGCTGCGTACTGAATGATTGGTCAAACTGCTACTTGTTTTAGATTTGAAGAAATGGTCCATTGTGTCGCGTGGAAAGTCGGATTGCTGAATCGGAACAGTTTTGAGTTTACCTCTCATGCTTGATAATTTCCATACAGACATCTTGGTGACCGTTAGCTATTGCAGTTTCCAGGCAGTTTTTACCGTCAGTTGTTACAAGTCGGATGTCCGCTCCTCGGTCCAACAGCAGCCGCAGAACACTCACCCTACCTCGAGATGCTGCAGCAATCAAAGCGGTGCACTGAAGATTGAATTAAAAAGAAAATAGAAGTCTCAGAATGCGACTTCAAGTTGAGAGCATCTTATCTTTTAATGAAAATCACATATGTTTTAAACACTTTATAAGTTGGTCTCCAAGCGATAAAGTTTGGTTAATAAAAGACTGACTGTATGGTTTTTAAATTACACAGTTAAAAGTTCAAGAGCGTGTCAGTGAAAAAGTAATTGTTAGCGAATCATGGCCTACAGTGTGACATATAATGTGAGTAATAAATGACAACTTAGAGCGTCTGCACAAAACCAGTTAGAAGAAATTGAACTGTAAAAAAGATTGTGGTATGTTTTCGACACAACCAACCGAAATATCGTACCCCGTTCTTGTCTGTAGCATCAATCTTCGCTCCGTGATCCAACAACAGGCTAGTTGTCAAATTACAACCGCAAAATGCCGACTGAATTAGCGGAGTCAGGCGTTCATCACATCTACAAATTTACAAAATTGTCGCTTCATTACCAAAGAATTGAAAGGTGTATGCTTAAAAAGTGATTTCAGAGAACATTTTTTTCAACGAGTTGGTATTAACTATTAGGAGAACTTCGTTTCGTTTCATTTTACCGATGTCTTCTTCAAAATATCGATCTTGAAGTACAATTTCCTGATAAAGCAAATGGTTAAATTCTCTCGGTTCGTTTCATTCACCTGCTGTCGACAGCAGCTCCTTGATCCAACAGATATTTTGTGACTGCAAGATGACCGTGCCAAGCAGAAAAATGCAAACAATTTTGGAGGCAAAAGTCGGTTATGTGAATTGACTCTGGGCAGGCTTCCAACAACACCCGAACACATTCAAGATCACCATTTCTGTGCATGAAAAAACTTTAATTAGCACTCTGGCAGCTTTTGTATAAGTAATTTGTTATCCAAATGTACTAAGTAGAGTATAAATAAAGCGCGTATCGAGTACAAATGTCCTTAGATATTAGATGAGTAGTTGGTTATTTTGTACTATAAAAAAAACTGCTTAACCTTTTAATTTCCACAAGAGACATGCATGAAACTTCTCCCGATAATATCCCTACGTTATCCAGCAAACAGGTCATGAGAATTCTAAAACTTATCAGGTAGATTTTTGTTATCCTCATTTAACACCAAATTCTCATAACTAGTTTATAAGGAAATCTGTGACAGCTAGAGGGGAGAATTGACAATAGGATCTTGGTCGTTGAAGGGTTAGCCTGTCGGCTGCGCGCTATGCCTCTCTATCTGCTTCGCTTTCCCCACTTTATAAGAAATACTCATGAATTAAAGCAGTTGGATAGTAAATAACTTATTAAAAGTTTTGGTGTGTAGTATCGTAAAAATACTCAGCGACACTACACACCAAAACGTCTAATAAGATATTCTCATCTCAACCTTATGGAAATCAGAATAGAATATAGGACTTAAATCAGGGATCCATTGTACAACGTGTTTAACATCAGCTCACACGTTCGGTGTCTTGCTGTTATGGTGGCTGGAAGTATCGATTGAATTAACAAGAAAAAAACACTGCAGCTTATTTTGTATTACTTACTCCACAGCATAATGAAGTGGAATCCTTTCGTCTTCATCTTTGACGTCGACTTTGGCCCCAGTTTTGAGAAGCTCTTGAATGAGCTATTTGAAGAAAAGAAAAAGGAGAGAAGAGAAGAGAGAAAGAGACAGAAATGCAAATAAGCCTGACTGTGGTACCTCCAGCACTGTAGCCTGTGCGTCCAGACAATTGTTTTACCTGTAAACTTCCTTTAGTCGCTGCATAGTGGAGTGGTGTCTGATCGTTTTTGTCCCTGCTGTTTAACAAACATTCTCCCCCGGCCTGCAGTCGGTCACAATATGTGGCATTAGCGAATACATATAAAACTGTTGACGTGAAAGTGCCAAGAACAAAGGGAAAGGGCAATTACATCACACCTGCATTAGCTCAATGAGTCTTTCCTGACATGAGGAGATCCTTCGATACAAAAAATTTTGCCTAAGGGGAATCTTATGTACTCAACCATGTACTCGAAGCAAATTGAAAAGTAATTTTGTGTGTCTTGTTTGTGCAGTAGAGCAGATACGCCTATTTGAGTAGGCACGTGTGTGCATTTAAAATCGTGGAAACCAAAAATGACTAGAAATAAATATAAACTCGAATTTCTTAGAGTTATGATTTTTATATAAAGCAAAGTAACGCACGATATATTGTAAACTTGGATAATCCCACCCGTTGCAGTAGAGGTCTAAGTTGCCTACTCGATACATTTCCCTTGGTTGTCTTAATTGTTATTTTTCAGCTCTGAGTCGTAAGAATCCTGTCTACCTTGGGTTCAGATGTCATAATCATAACAATCACTCAAAGTTAATCAAGATTTACCTGAAGAATTACTTTCAGTGTCTCAGCATCAGAGCTAAAAACAGCAACGTGAAGAGAAGTCCTGTGACTTACGTCTCTCAGGTCAATGGGTGATCCGCGTTGTAAAAGAAATCTGACTGCATTGGGATGGCCTCTCTTTACTGCGCACATCAGTGGTGAGGGGGAATAAGTGTTCTCTTCAGATGAAATATCAGCTCCCTTATGTAGAGAAAAAGCACCGCAAGACATTTCAGATTAGATGTGTAGTTAGAACTTAAATAGTGTAGCAGGTATGTTGGAACTTCCAAAAACATGTAGCTCATTTGGTAATTAGGCGTGCCGGGAAAAGTTTTTCACGCTGACCATCAGAGCAACCACACACTGAGGGAAATAAACACTCACCTCTGAGAGAAGAAGATCGAGAATTTCTACATTTCCAGTCAGTGACGCCCTGTGACGAGTTAAGAAAGAAAAAAAAATAATTACATTCAAGGGAGAAATGCAGCTTTAATTGATGCAATGATTATGAAATAATTCCTAAATGATTTAAACATCTGTTTACTTTTTACCTCAAAATGGGCGTCATTCCTTCTGCATCTTCATCGTGTATGTTGGCCCCGTTCAACAGGAGAAGTTTTGCAATCTCATAATAACCATTCACACAGGCAACATGAAGAGGAGACGACAAATCATCCTATGTGAATAAGAACTGCGATTGAGACTGAATTCCAAACCAGTAATCATACATCTACTCTCTTGACTCGGCACTAGGTATCTTTCAATAGCGTTTGTTAAATCGTTAGTTGGCGATTATAGAAGTTGCTTTATGACAGCAATATCTATTCTTTATATAGAAAACAAAAATCTAAAAAGCTAGGATAGACGAACACTTTCAAACACTTTGTCCCTCTGTAAGCAATGGATCGCGTCACCGTTTGTCGAATGTTAATTTGCTACTTTTGGGATTGTAAATTAATCAACTTACCTGCACTGCGCATGTATCAGCGCCGTATTTTATACAAACCTCTGCCGACTGAAAAAGAAGTGGAAAAAAGGAATACTGTTCAGAAAAAAAATAGAAAATAGATCACACCTCTAATATACTACAATCATTCAAACGAATAAACAGAAGTAAATCAAGCTTACTTTAATATGGCCATGTCTGACAGCCAGATGCAGACATGAGTTGGCATCATTATCCATTTTGTTCAAAATAGCTGGACATGATACACCACAGGTTTTCGCTGAAGGAAAATTTTAGTTTTAAAAAATGTAATATTTCCCTAATATGATACCTTACTTGCGTCAAATTAGGTCTTGTTCTTCTCTGGAAACAGTTATTCTATGAACATACACCATTGAGATATTTTGACTGTGAGCTCGTGTAATTTGAAATAGATCCTGGCTCAACAATTCTCAATTGTGCGAACCAAAGGCGTTTTAAAAATTTTAAATCATCGAGATGAACTATAAATTACAAAATTAAGGAACAGACTACTTGAATTTCCGATTTTTCACCTGTGGAAAGTAGTTTTTCTAACACATCATCGTATCCATCTTTAGCTGCTAAATGCACTGCAGTGTATCCGTCGTTATCACTTAAACTCGGGTCAGCGCCATATTGCAGCTAAGGGAACAGAACAGAACAGTTAACACACTAACATAATCAATGAATCAAAGACGGTAACAAGCCGACCTTACCAAAAAGATCAAAGATGACCTATCACAACTGACTTACGCTACTAGAGTCTTACAGCCAATAACATTAAGGCGAAAACTGACCAATCAGTTCAGTATAATGAACTTGACTGTTAACACTCGTTGACAAACTATTTCCCTCGTAAGTCGGATGATAACCTTTGTTCATGTTGACGTAAAGTCATTCGTTGTTAACGTCTCCAGCCCTTTTTAATGACTGCATTATATCAGAATACACGATCGACTGCTACTCCGCGGTCTCATCTTTTTCTGCGTTGCGATAATACCCTCACCAGAATTTCGACAACATCTAGCTTTCCCTCTTGAGATGCAGCATGTAGTGGGGTGGAATTCTCATTGTCCTTTGCATTTACCTCTGCTTTTCCTTCTCTGAGCAGAACCTAAATTAAAACATGCACACAGAGTAGATAACTGAGATATTGTTATAAAGTTATCTGTCTGGTAATTTTCATGTTATCTTGGATCGAGGGAGTTTTAGAGTTCAAAAGTTCGCGATATTTCCAAAACCCACCTGAACGACTTTTAAGTTTCCTCTTCTTGCAGCATAGTGTAAAGCTTGTTGTCCATAACTTGACTGCTTTGCTACATCTACTCCATTCAGTACCAGCAACCGAGCTGTGGCAGGACTGTTAAATCTTGCTGCGATTTGAAGAGGTGTAGTAAATTTGCTTTCACAGCCAGAGAATATGTCCAGATCTAAAACATTAAAAGGTATGTTTACCTTATTTATAGTTAGGTATTGTATAATGTATGAGCTGTATAAGTTTTCCTATCATGAAACGGAATATAATGACGACACTGAAAAGAAGACCCTTGTCATCGAGAGTAATGGGCGACGATTTGCCACACAAAAAAAGAACTTTTCGAGGGAAAACTATCGCAGAGAAAATGAAACAATATTCGGATGAAATATTACCTGCACCTCCCTCAATTAGTAGCTGCACAATCTCTTCGTGGTCATAACGGGCTGCGTAATGGATTGGGGCCAACCCATCCTTGTCTAAGGTGTTGATGGTAGGTACACCTCTCTGTTGTAATGCTCGAACGATATCAACGAGACCATCCCGACAGGCCTGTCAAGGAAGAAAAAAACTTTTTAGTAAAAGTGTGAGCAAACGAAGCTTAATGTAGGTGACAATAGTTTCGTGGTGTTTCTCTGTAAGAATTAAAACATATAAATATATTTTTTTTGAAAATCAAGAAATGATTTCAGCATATAATGGATTTCTCCTCCCCAATGAGAAAATTATCAGAGCGGATGATCGATGATAGAACATAAATGTATATTTTAAAGTCGTCTAAAGTTGAATCAAATTACAAATCATTGTTCCATGAAAAATTAATTATTAATTTACAGATCGGTGGAAGCTTTCATTCCTTTTCCAAGAGATCACCCGTTGTCCTTAACAGCAATTACACATTCTCAAAAGAACGGAGATTATCATTGTATACAAATTTTAGATTATCATTGTATGGCGCATTCCATGTGATATGGAAAAATATTTCATTCTGCTGAAGTCGATACCGCACATGTCATATCTACTTCTCTTTTATTTTTTTTTCAAAATTCCTTGAGATTACTAGTAAACAAGATTAACAAAAATTTTTCAGAGACTTGATGGTCACATCCATTTTGAGTTTAGTATTGAGTCGATTTCTTCTGATTATTTCTTCTGAAACTGGTCAGCAATAAATACTCAAATACTCAATTGTGATTCAGCGTTTGAGCAGCAAGTGAAATTGAAATACAACGAATAACAGTGAACGATGTTAACTTTTCCTCCCCACACATAAAAAATGTAAGATTTTCGTTAGTATTCAGTTGAGCCTCACATCTTCCAATGACGCTGTTGGCTACACCACGGAATGATTTACGTAAAGGGAGAAATGGTAATAATAGACCGGCTTCGGATAAAATGATGTCTCAGTGTCTTACTAACTTCTTTCCGACTTTTCGCTGCTGTAAATTTTTCAGCTCTTTATCGATTTTCGTGTCCCAATTTTGTCATTACATTATTTAATACCTGATGCAAACCAACACGGTAACAGAGATTTCTTTCCACTGAATCTGAAATGCTTCTTCGCAAGATGCTCGTCATGGTTTGGCGACGCCTTGCAACTCCTCTCTCCTTGGTTGAAAATTGTCGGAGAAGCGACAAAGGCAAACCTTGATTTTCTTGAGATTTATCTTCCTCATTCAAATCGCGAAGAAGTACCGTCGTGCTGCGATTCATATTTTGCAAAACAAAAAGCTGTTCAGTGCCTAGCGTGGAAACTTTTCCTTGATTGCACTTTACAGGAGTTACAGCGTCCTATTGATCTTTTCCAATCCGTAAAATATTTGTAAATACGCACTGCATCTCGACGATCCGATGATAATTGTACGCACAATTCTCAGCAAGCTTTTCATCTCAGAACAAGAAAAGCGCTTTGGTAATCGACTGACATCTGATATAGATTATGTTGAGAGAGACCTGTTTACTCTTTATGAACTGTAATTAACGCAATTGTAGAAAGGCGAGAATTTTGAGGAGAAATCACTTTTTAAATTGATTGGAAAAGGATAAAAATTAATAAAACGAACGTATTCTTACCACCTGGATAGCTGATAAAATGATTTATTATATCTGGTCAGTTAATAAAACGATTTTATTATATCTGAGATGACTCATTTACGAGACTGTGATGTTTTTTTCTTATTAATTTAAAGCAAGACTTCTATCTAAAAAATTAATAGAAAGTTGCAAAGATTATACAGTATTGTCTGGCTGTGAAATCTACCAAATAAACATTTCAAATGGCAAATAACTTGATTCAAATTTACATAATCTCCTTTTCCTTCAATGATTTAAATATTGTTCATATAATTCTTCCAGGATTAAAAAACTCACAGCGTCAAATTTAAGATTGAGATAGGGAAATTATATGAAAGGCTTGTCTATTTTTTCTGTCAGTGCACCTGTATGTAAGCAGTTTCAATTCTATCGGATGCGTCATTAAACCTTTAAAATTGAAATTAACAGAGGAGGAGTGTTCATAAAACATTAGTTGTGCTACAGTGGGAGTTAAAAGCGTGAAAAATAGAGAAACCGTCGGTCTTTAGCATCAGGTGAACGAAAAAGAAGCCCACATATACAGACAAAAGTCCAGGTGACATTTCTCAGCGTTCAAATCGTTAGGGGCCCGTCACGCTTTGAAGTAAAGTCTTAATTTTTTAGCATAAAATTATGTCATCAACGATATCACTGACTCCTCTTTGATCGTGAGATATGACTGAGTGTGTTTGCGAACGCATGTACAACTTACTTAGTTGAAGCAAAAGTACAAATTGCCATTTCATGTTCCGAGATCGTTTTTCTATGAGATTTTTCATTCGAAATATTTTTCTTATCAACTCGAAGTACTCTTTTATCCTTTTTCATCAATCAAGCTGACGCAGATCTCAAAACATGCATCAATACGTTTCTTAAATCAATAATTATTTTTCTATTTCAGTGGCTAGCACTAACAATTCCTATAATTTCAATTCTCATCCAAATGTATAGGGTTGGGGGATTGACATTCAATCAGAAAGAACATATTTTTTGCTCAGTAAATAAAATATTAATTCATATAAATTATTGAGCACAGCACAGCAGCACAACAGTAGTTTGCGCATGCGTAAACTGAACAACTTCTCAAAAGAAAAAAAAACAAAAAAGCTCATGCACAATATTGTGGTCCTTTAACAATTCTCTGCTAAGCTGCTATGCCTTTGGGTATAATGGTGACCTTGTTATGATACATACTACTTTGTTGTACTGCTAATTTGTTTCCTCACGTCTCTTGATCTGTCACTTAGGGTCAGCCTCAGCATTAATACCATTCCTGACCAAAGGCTTGGCAACTAAACGCAGAACTTCAAGAGAGAATTATAATCGTTTGTCTCACGATGTGGTCGCTTCGGATGTGCGAGTAGGTCGCACCTGAAGAAGACTGCAGTATGGAGTCGAAACGTCGCGATCCACGTCCGAAGCAACCACATCATGAGATTATATTTCTCCTTTGAAGTGTTATTTACCACAATGAATAACCACAACTCATTTTACGACATAAGTGCACAACTGTCAAATGGACTTTTTACTTTCCGTGGTTGCCTCTTCAAAAACTGCCGAGAACACTTCGAGAGTGTATATTGACACAATATCGATAGTTAGTAGCAGAACATTTACCTCACTCTCTTACGAAACGGTAAATATTCTACCACTCAGTTGTAAATTTACTTTAATTTAAATAAATGATTCAGTGTAAGGTTGATGATGAGTACTGTTCACTGTTCAACGTTCAGTACAGGTTATATCCTTAAACTAACACTATGTTCTTTTAAAGTCTACTAAAACCGTAAAGTTTTTGTCCTAAACCTACTCTCGAGCTTTCCATCATGAAAATGCGCGTTCCAGAAGTTTTTAAACTTTTGCACGAACTTCACGTATTTTTCAGCAACAACCCACACGATTTAGACAGGATTTAGGAACAGCTATCGATACCGCTACATTGTGGCAGACTTGGACTTAGAGACATCCGGTGAATTGGAGAAATAATATTAAAGGGAAGAAAAGAAAGAAGCATTGTAACGGAAATATATGGAGCATTAACGATAAACCTACTGACGCGCACCAATCGTACCCTTTGACTCCGCTGGCTCTCAATTTGAGTCAGGTCTAAAACTTGATTCTGAGGATAACGCACGTCGATCTTTATATAAGCGATTGTGGTGACTGTAACGGTAATTACTGTAACTGCGCAGCTAATTAAGCTAATTATTTACAAAGAAAAATGCTCGCAGAAATTTGGAATTAGGGATAATACCATCCTCGTAAAGATCTCATTTACGCCTGTACAAATCTGGAATGACAAATTATTACTATCACATTATCACCAACCATGTAATAAAAAGAGGAATGGTTCGATCATAGTACAAAAATATTCTCAGTCTCTTCAATAGACTAACACAGACCCGTGAATTTTAAAGAAAGGTACGTTTTATTAACAACCCATACCAAGTGAGAACACTAGTAAGGATGTTCTTGTTACATGAATTTGTCTAATGTGTGCAAGTTATAAAAGTGTCTCGTATCTCTTTCACTTTCTATCCACTGGGAAAAATACATGTACAATGAGTTGAGGGAAAACAAGGCTTGAAACCCAAAGCGAACTCTCGAGGGAATGTACAGAAAATGGAATAGTTACAATTTGATCTTCCGCCGCACTGTAAGAGTTTCTCTTCAACGCTTTCAAAGCACGCTTTGCTTTGAAACGACAATGATTCTCATAATTAAATATCGTTTTAAATAAGACTAAATAAACATACGACATATTGCGACTGAATATATTATTGCACGTAGCTGTCTTCAGAATTTGGGCAAGATCTCTGCCATAATCTGACGAAAAAGATTCAACGCGATATACAACGCATTCTGGATTACAATAGTCGCCCATAGGGTAAAAGACCCCCAAGTCACTAATGGAGTGCATTTCGAATGAGTGTCGTAAAACCAAAAGTAATGCCAGTTGCTCATCAAGACCAAAAAAAAGCAAGACAACGGGCTCATAAAAACTCGATGAAAAAAGCAAGAAAATGAGAATGTAAAGAATAGTACTCTCGACACTCGATTGAAACTGTTCAATAATTTGCAGAGCAACTGACCCAGCCACAAAGTGACCACGAATTAAATACAAGCCAGGTGCTTCAGTCCCATTGAGGTTTTCCTCTTGCAATTGGATTCTTTATGGGTCCAGTTGGGATAAACTTTGGTTGAACAAGAACCTTCTCTTCCGTGGTTTTTTCTGTGAACAACAGTTACAATTGTGAAAAGATTATCAATAAAACAAAATCACATCATCATTGGATAACAGCTGACAACTGAGAAGCTTAAAAGACAAAGGCGGAAGAAACATCTATCATTTGGAGACATTTTTTCTTTGCACGCGATGTCCAATCCAAAATCGCATGAACGTTTCCCCTTGACTGAAATATTTTAGGATAGGTCTAAAGCAGAAAAGGTAAGGGTTAAGCGCTCAAAAAAGAAAATTCAGATATATCTGATCCAGAAACCAAAATAACATGCAAAAAAAACAATCAAAATTTTTGCTCCCACATTTTTGCTTCAACCACTTTAAGTGTTCTCACCTGGTTCATCAACTTCTGAAACAACCAGTCGGTCCCAGACCAGCACGGCGGTATCCAGACCTCCGGTTGACACAAGTACGCGGTCATCATAATTCCACCGAACGTTTGTCACGTGTGAGGAGTGACCTCCATACTTCCGACCACGTGCCCCACGATGCTGAAAAAAAGACAAACGTTCAATTTTTGTGGCTACTGCCTCCTATAGGAGACGAAGCCACATATGTTATCTAAATGAGAGAGCGACGGTATTAGACAACAGTGTCCAATATCGGATTTTTGACACAAATGTCCGATTTTGGACTTGAGACACCAGTGTCCGATTTTGGATTTAGGACACTAGTGTCCAATTTTCCGCCGAAAATTCAATTGAAAAATGTACTTTCATCTTTGAGGATCCTTTGTTTATCTCTATGGTTGTTCCTGATTTGTGCATTACTTCAAGATGGACACATACTTCTTCTGGTCCTTTTCAATTGATCCGTAAAATAATCAAAAAGCTATGCAAAATACCACTAGAAGCAATTATTTATCAAAAACTTATTACCGACACTGGGTACTCAAAAAGCTTCACTAGACCAAAATCATCACCACTGGCCAATAAGCCTCCGTCTTTAGAGCGACAGGTGGCGTTGACATCAGTGACGTCACTTCCGGGCGGGAAAACACCTTTAACAGTTGGACCCAGGACACAAGTGAACGTGGACCACTGCAATCTCTCAATATCCGGAACACTGATGGTCTTTCGACTGCCGAATGGCGCCTCGTAAAATAAGTGTTCGCGGGCTCCGGAGTTGGTTTGAATAAGCTTTCCTGAAAAATGACGCACTTTCACGTTGAAATTCACATCTTTCCACTAAGTTTCATCATAAAATAAGATATTACAAATTTTTTTAAGTGCGTGAAACAGAGAAAATCTGGGTTCCAGTAAGGATTCAAACAAAAGCCAGTTCCGATTCCGCCGCCCGATCTGCTGAATAATATGAGAAACAGCGGAGGACTTCGCAATGGAATGGGTTCTAGGTTCATATGTGACAAGTGTCCTAGAAACATTCGCTCTGACGGAGAGCTAACGCTCGAAACGTCAGCTTTGTGACTCTTTACGGTGGCCAACTTACGTTATCAACTTAGTTGTTAATACTAAATTACCCTGCTATACTTTCCCATCGACGCAGCACCACAGTTTCTTTATAAAGTTACCCCCTATATTCATTGTTCCCAGAAACTACTTGTCTAATCAAGAAAGCGAGCGTGTGCCAAAGTCCATCATAGTTTTGGACCAAATGAGAGGAAATGCAGTAATAGAGGCATCCTAAAGCGACAACTGTACGTGAACAATTCAAACCGTGTACTATCTGGTACTAACAAATACCATTTTTACCTTTAGTGTCCCAGTCCAAGTGAGTGATGTAACTAGAGCTTCCTTTACAGACACCAGTCCGTCTGCCTCGCCTTACGCTGTAGATATCCACAAAGTTGTCATGTGAACCGACCGCTAATAACTTACCATCTGTGGGAGTAAGATACAAACAAAAAGACATTCACATGCAATTTTTCCTACCTAATTCTGTCCCATTCGAACGAAAAAGGAAGAAAAATACAATATTCGGTTTACTTTGCAAAATGATCGAAACGCTAACGATCGAAATTTTGCAGGTGACTCTGCCAGGAGTCGATTGCCAGTCGCGAAGAGAGATTCCTATAAGACAACTTTTTGGTGATCCTGTGACTAATATACGGACAGGTCCTCATTAGACGACCATTTCTCCGCTCGGGTCGGAGAGAAGTTTGTGGAGGGTCTGGCACTAACTAACAGTGCCAGACCGCTTACAGACCTCACGCTAGTTAACGTTGCCCAAAGCCTCAAACTTTCTCGCAAGCGAAGAAACGCGCGTTCCTGAAACGCAGATAATGAGGGCCTAATCGCAAGCTATCCTTTGAAGTATTTCTAATATTAGTAGCACAACGCTACAAACAACTCAGATGAAAGTTTACCAGGTGAAAACTTGATATCGGAAATGCCCTCCTTTCTGTCCTTGAATCCAACAATCTTTTCCAATGATTCCGCATCTAAAATGAGGAAACCCCCGTCGTTCTGACCCACAGCCACAGTAGTACCATCTGGGGAGTATGCCACAGCACGACCACCTTTCTTTAATTTCTTTACCTACGCAGGTTACAGAAAAAGGAACAGATGTATCGATGTTAATGTTTTCAATTAACTTAATTAATTACAAAATACAATGTTGCGACTCGGTGTTTTGCATCTTCTAAGAAACTGGATGATGAAATTAAACAATTTCAGAGATTTTGTGAAACTCACCTTTTTTAGTCTCAGTTTAGTTAGGTCCCAGACTCTAAGTGTCTTGTCATCACTGACGGTCATACACTCATCATCTGCTGGATGCGTGTCTAGGCCCCACACCTCCCCTTCACCGTGGCCCTGATGAAACGTAAATAAGAACGATGAAAATGCAATGAATTATCAAAATGACGTGCAACAACTTTCAGATGAAAATTAAGGCAAGACAGCTACCTGCACCAAAATTGTCATCTTGCCATCTTCTTCAATTTCAATGATCTAAAGAAGATAAACATTGTTACTTAAGGACTCTAGTTGAAATAATAAATCACTGCCTCTGCGCACCTTAAGGTTGAACTACATGTTATGTTGCAAGAACCAAAACCACATAACACGAAAATAAAACAAGTGCCCCAGGCCTTATAATAAATTCATAAGTGATTACTTAGCAAAATGAATAAAACATTCTGGTCAACAAATCCAAAGTACACAATTACATGGATTCCTTGAAACTGATTCCTTTCCAGTCACCCTTAAACCATGCTGGGCATGTGATGTGGGGACTGGTGAAGAAGAGAATAACTAATCACTCCCTGTGTATCACATGTCATGACCCTAAGCTGTAGTTATTTTGGACTTCATGACGACTGAGAATGAGTAAAACTTTGCAGAACTATGTTAAATACAAACTAACTTCATCATTTCCGGTGCCAATAAGTATTTTTCCTTCATCAGTGTGTAAGGCTCTAACAGGTGGCAAATTCTGCAAAAGAACTGAGCCTGGATTCATGGCAGCATCTTCCACCTTGAAAGCTTTAAGACATTGTTCAAAAAGTGGATCCCACATAGTAACCACACCATCTCTTCCACCAGTCACATAGCCCTGAATGTTACAAGCAAGGAGTGTTATGATTTCTTTCAACAATAACAATCCAAGCAGTATGCAGCATGCTTAGTGTGCATGAGACAAGTAATGACCATGCTCATTATTTAGTTCACTAAAGATTGGAAGTACTACATCATCTTGCAAACATAAAAAGGTCAAGGGTTCCAATCTCCTCAAAGAGAATTCAGTTATTTTTTGTAGCCCCATACTTATACCATAACCAATAACAACCTTCTTTGAGGGGTACTGTGATTTATACAATGATTCCTTTCCTTGTCACAAAAATAACCTTCAACACACAAAGTGGAGAGGTTGAGATATCAACTAAACAAAATTAAAAACCACAGTCAATTAAACTAAACAACTTACAGCTGCCAAAGATTGCTTGGTTAGACAGACAGAGACAGTGAGGTCAGAAGGACAGAAGAGGAAGGAGAAGAAGAAGAAGAAGAAGAAATGATAAGTAGGGGTTTTAGTTTAACAAGGAAGTTTGACTGCAAGCCACTCACTAAACTTCATTATATAACAATGAGTGAGAGGTACATATATAGGTATGAATATTGAATCACTACATCTCCCCAAGAAATGTGATGCATATCAAACGCACAGGACAAACAAATGCGGTCAGTATTTCAAATGTCTTACTGAAATCTGGCTTTCACAAAAACAAAAGAGAAATTAGGTAAATCTTGCTCAAAACAGTGTCACATGATTTGTAAGGCTATGATTGAGGAAATCAATCTTTCAAGAACAACAATACTGTCATAGTTAAGTGTTCAAGAAGCAACAAGAGAAGGAAAGAATTGTATTTTAAGATTATCTATACAATGCCTTGTACAATACCTGTTGTTTGAATTGGCTGAGTGAGTACATGGCACAAACAGGTCCTTTGTGTGCTTGTACTGAGCGACGAAGAGTGGTTCCTTGCCACACATATACTAGTCCTGTATCACTCCCAGTAAAGCACAAGTCATCTGTAGGACTATGGCAAACACACAGCATAGTTGCAGCAGTACCAGCTTTACCAAATGTCACAGGACGCTTCTCTAGCTTTGAATCTAAAATCACAGAGAAGATTGTTATTGTCAAACATGCTAAGTTCCTTCCAAAAGTACTCACATCTGCATACAGTGAAAAATCTACGATAAATATGCGTCTATGTTGATCCAATAAACTACACTGTTGCATACTGTACATTTGGATATTTCCTCAATCACCAGGAGACAAACTTATTTCACAAATTTGATTACTTTTCTGTGTCCAGAATTTGATGTGCTTCTCTCCAACAGACACCAGGTAGTTTATGTTGAAAGGATTCCATTCAATAACAAAGATCATGTCCTTGTGACCTCTTGTTGATGCCAGTTTCTCTTCCTTTTTCCAGTCCCAAATACAGATGCTATGGTCATCATCCAAGCCCACATCGGCTAATTTCTTTCCATCTCCTACATCAAGAAGATTGAAGCCAACTGAGAACTGCTTTCAGTATAATACAACTACATTTACAGTGTAGCAACAATTTGTGTCCGGTACAGGATCAAGAATGTCTTACTTCAGTTAATTCTTGGTCATTAGCACCTAAAAAATTTGAAAATAAGGTGCATGCAAATATATGCACATGGTGGTAGCACAATCCTCACAAAATATAATTCCACTCTTCTTTTGATAGGCAACAATTATTGTTAACCTACTGTACCTGAGAAGTCAACACATATGACGCCTCTCCTGTGGAAGCCTTTCAGCACAGACACAGTCCTCATGGAACTGGCATCCCAAACATGAGTCTCTGCCTGTTTTCCCACCTTTAATAACAAGTAAGTGACAAAGTGCAGCAATAAATAAAAATGTTTGGTTAAGTCTGGATGGAAATTCCACAACTAAAGGTAGTCTCTTTATCAATCAAAAATTATTCTTAAGTTCCTTTGACTTCTGTTATTGTTGTGACTTTCAGGGCTCTCACATGGCAAACTTGGAATTTCCTCCCTAGTGCCTTTTTAACCCAACTAAACCAGTGATGTACATGTGGATACAAGAATTGCTAATGGAAAACAATGGAAGATATCAGCAAAAATTTGTAAAGTTGCTGCAGTGTACATGTAATTTTCATTAGGCTCTATAAGCAAATAATATTACTAATATATATGATAAACATTTAACTTTCAGAGACCTGTCCTGTAGCTACAAAGTCTTTGTCATCATGAATTGTCAGACACAGAATATCATCTGTGTGACCCTTGTAAAAGCGCTGCTGATGACTGGCTGGACTGTATACTATTCCAAGAGCTGCCACATGAAATACTATTTCGTTTGACTGTGTGTAGAATAAATTGTTACATGCATTGTATCCATGATACCTGTGAGGCAACAAAAGCACAAGACCTACCAGATTAAAAGCTGTAAACTAATATAAACAGTTCTAGCTACAATCTGAAACTACTAGTGAATAGTTGACTTACCTAGGTACCTGAGCTCAAGAATGCCACTGAAATTGCTTTCTTGAGTACAGGTGCTAGCAAGTTTAGTTCATTCCTAATACTCTTATTTACAGCCTCTTTCCCAAGAAAAAATTGAACTTTGTTTCTGTTGATTGTACAGCATTGACTGTGAAAAGGATTATTTTTTCAGGGATAAAATATAATAAATTCTGAAGTTCTTTTCCATATATTCACTTAATACTGGCTAAAGAAAATAATGTGTCAACCAATCTGTTGTGCACTCTGGCTTGATATCTACAGAAATCTCTCAACTAATATTAGAAAGCAGTTCCTTCTAAAAAAAAACTAGAAATTGTCAACATACCCAAATGCAAATTTGAGATCAAGGCCTTCATTAGGACCCCTCTTTCCTCTTGTTGGACTGACTGATCGTGGACGCTCTTCCTCTGACACTGTCTCTCTCTTTGCAGACTTAGACAACCTTTCATGAAGCAATTAAAATTATGAGTCACATATTAAACAAATGAACAGCTTACACTGAAAGCATTTTGCTGTTAAGCTTCACATAAATGCTTTGTCATGCACTTGAAAAGTTCAGAGTTTTCTTCAAGCTTCTTTCTCAGGAAACATTTTTAACCTCTAGGAATTCTTTCAAAGTTTTTGACAAATATTCTATTATTAACTTCAAATTATGATGGTGAATTGATTGGCAATTATTAAATCTAAAACAGGTTTCATTTGATAATTAAACCTTACCAAGAGTGCCGCTTTCTTGAAGATTCCTCTTTGGGAACAAATGGACAAGAAGCTTGATCATGAGCCAAAGAAAGACAAGCCTTGCAAAGGACAGCTCTTCGTGCATCCCTAGATGATGCCATAATCCAAAGGTTCTCATCCACTGTGCTCCAGTTCTTCAGTTCATTCTGGGATGCTTTACGCCTGAATGCTACATCATACCTTTGCCAAGCTCTCTTATCTTGGCATTCACGGTATAACTTAGTTATAATACCCTGATATGCCAATAAGTCTCTTATACGATTGGGATGATCACATGTAAACACTGCAATATAAGCAGCCATGCAATCAGTCCATTTAGTAATGTCATCCACTCTTTCAGTCTCATCAATGGATTTGTAGCTGTCAGTAGTTTCTCTTTCAAGGTTTTCTGGAAGAATTTCCTGAAAGTTGATATATCTTCCTTCTCGTATTTTAGCAACAATTTCTTTGGGTATTGGTGGTTGGCCAGTATGCACCTGAAAGTCAGAGATGGGAATGCGTTGAGATTCAAAGCTTCTGTTCAAAGATGAACTGGATCTTCCATTAGCTGCAGCCCGCCACAAGCTTTCAAAACTTTGTGATCGATCACCAGAAAAGTTTAGAGAAGCATTTGGCGTTATGGATGAGTTATATTTATCATAGTCATCTTCTTCATCGTCATCATCATCAGACCATTGCACATGCTTGTATCCATTCCTCTTGTCTGGGGAAGGTGATCTACCATTAATGTTTCCTGAAGAATCATTTTGGGAGCCAGAAAGAAGCGTCTCCCAAGCTGCTTTGGAACTTTTTCCCTTTCTTCCTTTCTTGTTAGTGATTTTGGCTGGGTCAACTTTCACTTTTTCTCTTGTAAACATTGTAAGACATTCACGTCTATTTCCAGTACCTTAAAAAGTCACGCTAACAACAGTGATACAACTTCTCTCAAAACAGTTAAACTGTACAGATCATAACTGAAAAATCCCTTGTCAACCTTTTTTTACCAATCAGTCATCCATCTATTTCTCCAGTGATGAAAACCAAATTCGAATAAATTCCCAAGTGAACTACAATAACTTAAATATGTTTTCCCAAGAGGCCATCGATCAACCATACATTTGCAGTTGTAGTGAAGCTAGGTGGTTAAAAACCCTCGTTGTTCCTGGCTAACGAAAAGATTCTGCCATCTACACGTAGAGTACATCTGATAAACTTAACATCCTTAAATAGAGCTCAAATATTGACACTAATAAACTTGAAAGCTCAGATGAGCCATTTGTTGATTTCTGTTTACCCGCTCTCCGCTGTGAACCGCGCCTGGAAACTGGACATGACTTCAAACCGAGGCAACCGGGAATTGTATTATGGTCTAGGCTCTAAAATGCTCTCTCTCTCTCTCTTGCGATCGCAAACTTCCACCTAGGTATGAGCAAGATCTCTCAAAAATCTGCCTTCATCCGCAACTGAAATGGCGAATACCCATATTTTTCTCCTTCTCTGAATAAAGCAAGAACTCTTCTTGAGTTCTGTGTCGTTATTTTTTTACTTTTTTATCGAATGCTGCTTTTTATGGGATTTGTTTTGACGCTTCTGCTGACACGAAAGTGTTTTCTATCATAGGATTCAACATGGTGCGAATTAACGTATTAAGCGACGCTCTCAATTCCATATGCAATGCTGAAAGACGAGGAAAGCGTCAGGTTCTTCTACGGCCCTCCTCGAAGGTTATAATCAAGTTTTTAACCGTGATGATGAAACACGGTGAGTGACTCGAAACTTTGTTTTTTCCCCAAAGTAGCATTTAAGAAATCTACCATTAATGTTCCTCGAACACGTGGTTATACTGCATATAAATACAGCAAGGGTAGTTTAAAGGTAATCCAGTCTTATGGCCTTCGCATATCTCTTGGTTCTTTTCTCGTTATTTGATTTTTCACAGAAAAGTGTCAATTTTGACCCAAGCTTTCAAACTGTTCTTCTCTATCAGCTAGGTCAGATGAACGGCCTGGTTACGACCTGTAGGAGTACATGTAAATTCTCATCGCGCAGTATTTTGACAATTTGGCCAAGAACTGTGGTTGGAGATATTTTGTTGGGCACTTTTTACCATATGATAGATTTTGATGCATAACAATATAAAATATTATTTGTGGTGGAAAAGTGGGAATTGTATCCCTCTGTATGGTTTTTTCCCTTGAAGGATCGCCACCTTGTCGTGGTCAGCAGGCTTGAGTGTCTTGGAGACCCCTAGAACTATGCTGGCGGGAGGTTTGTCTCCTGGTAGGGCTATCCAAGCCTGATAGGTCGAAGGGTAGAGGTCTAATGAAGTGCAATCCACTGGTCCTCCAGATTAGGGGGTTGGGCACAGGGCTAACAACCCTGTCCTGTAAAACACCCATGTTACGGAAATGGAAAAATGCTGCCCTACGTGCCACACAGCATAATGGGCATGTGTGAGTGTGTGTGGTTTTTTGACACCCCAAGTGTATATAATCTTTTACTATCACAACTGATGTTTTTGTGTATTATTTTGCTCGTCTCAGGTTATATTGGTGAATTTGAAATTGTGGATGATCACAGATCAGGCAAGATCGTTGTTAACCTTACTGGACGTTTGAACAAGGTTAGTACTGTATTGTCGCTATACAGATAGAGGTGAAAAGAGATTATTTGAGTGATGAAAGTCTTGCACTAAACAGTCTTAAACACTTAAAAAAAAAAAAAATTAACCATCATGAAAAATTTGCCATTTTGGGCTACCTCCTCCAGGTATTGCAGAAGTTGCTTACTAAGTGTTGTTTTGTAGTGGAAGAAAACTACTTTATAAATTCAAGATAATTTGGTTCTATCAACTGAGCAAAGGATAGTGCTCAAAGGGTGAGCAAGTTGCATTATCAACTCAGGTCATAAAATAAAATTATCTTGTATTACCTTCCATCAACACAACACCACACTTTCTTTAGAAACTTTCATCCTTTATTCATTTATTTCATAAATGATCTTTACAGAGAAAAGCAAAACCATTGATTTCTTTGAAACTCTTTCTTCTGTGATTGTTTCTTTTTCCTCTTGTTCTTTGTTCTTGTAGGATCCATATCTTTATACTCATAAGTACATTTAGGGCAGTATTTCAGTCATATAGAGTACATAAAGGAGTTTCTCTGATATGATCAACCAATAATTTTGGTACTGTTTTCTTTTTTTTTTTTTAGTGTGGTGTCATAAGTCCTCGCTATGACTTGAAAGTTCACGACATTGAACAGTGGGCAAGCAATCTTCTACCATCAAGACAGTTTGGGTAAGTATTAGTATTGCTAAGATGAAAGTATTTCAGATTAAATGGAAGACTTCAGCAGTATTGCATTAGGTTTAGAACCATGTATCTGAAGGGCCAATAGTGCCAGCCACCCTTTAAATTACAGTTCACTTGATGTCCCAGTAGTTTTTGTTGATGGATAGCAATTTGCATGGATGGTTGTTTTTTCCCCCCTTTCAAACAACTAGGCTGGGAATCAAAGAAGGAATTTATATGGTTTGAAATGAAGCTTTGTTTACGCTCTTACAATAATTTGCCAGTGACATCAAATGGTAAATGGTTTTAAGCAGCAATCCATTTCCTAGGGTGACTCTCTAGGTGAGTTTAGTGAGGATATGGCCCACTGGAGACACTGACTGATTGTGCAAGTGGGCAAGAGAAAAGATTTGTTTCTTGTTTCTTAGATGATGACACAGCAAGGGTACTTGCTCATAAAATAGTTGCCTTTTTTAATTTAATGCCAACATTGTTGTTGCAGATACCTTGTGATCACCACATCGAGTGGCATCATGGATCACGAAGAAGCCAGAAGAAAGCACACTGGTGGAAAACTTCTTGGGTTTTTCTACTGACTGAAATCGTTATAAATAAACAGAGAAAAATTCTGTGTAAAGCCTTTTTTTGGATTCACTTGGTTGTATATGTTGCAGTTCTCACTGATGGAAATTTTCTTGTCCCCCTGCAAAGCTGATGCTCAGATTACTACACAATTAATCCCTTGCGGTGAAAGGTGGTTATGAGACACCTTCTAGGTGTGTGTTTAGAGGTGCTCATGCCCTGGGCATCCACTTTGCAGTGTTGGTATAATTAATACTCTCTGCTTTGGCTGGAGCACAAAGCCTTTGCAGGACTGCTTTGCCCCCTTTCAAATCTATGAACTTATTAATTACTTACACAAAATTGCATATACAGAAACTGTTTGGTTGGTGGGAAAGTCAACTCACTGGGTCAACTAATGAGGTTTTATGGGGTTAACTGAAGCTCAATAACCTGGAATTCAACAAGGTAACATCTTTGTTAAGTCTCAGACCTGTAGGATTACACTGTAAGCAAGTTTGTGCGAAGTGGGCCTGCACATCGCAATCATTTCATTTACTAAGGGTGAGTTAGTGTTATCAACTGAGTTGAAAACGTAAATTGGCAACCTTAAAGAGTTTAAAGGCTGACGTTTCGAGCGCTAGCCCCTGTTCTGCCTTTAAACCCTTTATGGTGGCCAATTTACGTTTACAACTCGGTTGATAAAACTAAATTACCCTGTTGTACTCTCCCACCAACGCAGCACCACAGTTTCTTAAGAAACTTATTCCCTTTATTTCATTTAGTAAGTCAAGTTGGAGGTCGTTAAATGGTCTAACGGCTTTTTACCTCGCAGTTATCTTTAGAGCCAAACTCGGATTCTAGCACCTAACTTTTCTGGAGAGTCAGATCACTGAGTCTAAGCCGTTAGAGAGCAGGAAAATTTTCCAACTTCAAATTCGTTTACCAACGCGCCAAAGAACCCTGTGCGTGTATCGTTTTTTGTTAAAAAGCCGTCGAGGGTATGCTGGAAGGCCAAAGAGTTTTTCTTCACCGCCTCATTTAGGCACTGGCGTTTTCCATGCTATGCACTGTTGAAATTCAATTTCTTGAGCACTAAACATCCTGCTGACAGCTGTAAGCATCATTACACGATCTTTATTACATTCATCATCTGAAGAGGTATTCTTCAACAAGAAATTTACCGGTGTTCTATTTTTCTTGTAATAATCACTGAACAGGTGTTATGACACTCTTGACTGAACAAGTAAACCTTGCATATACAGGAATCCCCACGAACTGTAAGTCAGTCAAAGAATCGAAGATGATGGTCAGCCCAAATTCTGCTCTGTTATTTCCAGTGCTAACCTCACTTTGTAGTTTTTTCCTTGATGTGGCTTATTCAACAGTTGATACGTCTAAATCAGAGACTTACATTATCAAGGACTGTAACAGTATCCAGTATCGGTTGATGGTAGACTTAGGCGAACCTCCATTTCCTGATACAGCTTGCGAAATAAAACAGGTAATCTCTTGGGTTCGATGTAGAAGCTGGCCTGAAAAGGATATCAGACCATATCGAAGTCAATCGAAGACTTCTACGGCATCAACGAGCAGTTCCGTCCTGTATATTTTGATTGTCGTTAAGTACTTGATTGTTTAGATAAAAAAAAACCAAAAAAACAAGAAAAAAAATAGGTTTATTTTTACTAGATGCCGTCAAAATTGATACACACCTTAGAAACATTTGCTATGTACTTTTCTCGATGGCTTATTCTGAAGAGTGAGTTGTTACTGTTGCCCGATTGAGGTCGATTATACGGTAACTTGTTCATAAACGTTGATTATGCTCGGCAGATCGTAGAATAACGTAAACGAAGATATTTAGCCTCACGAAAACTAAGGAAAAGGTTATAGCCGGTTAACAGTTCAAAAATATAATTTGTAACAACATAAAATCTACCAAATCAGTTTTTAAAATATCGGACAAGTCTATAAGTTTCTGATATTTTTTCTTTAATGGGGGGGGAGAAAGGGGGCTGGGTGGGGTGGGCTGGGTCCTACAGGCATGGGAAGTTAGGATCCTATGGGGAATGCCCTACCATCAATCGTAATCACTTTTCCATATCAGAGGGGGGTATATGTACGGAAATTTTCCCTCTTCACAGACCCTGCTCTACTTTATTTCACCAACATTTTCAATTTGTGAGAGAATTCTCTCAATCTACAGTTAATATTGCTTTCAGAACTTTCCTTGTCCCTCTTGATACAGAAAACGATAACATGTTTTGAAAAAAGCGAAGGCTCAGGAGACCTGTTAGATCAGGATCGATTTCTTCTTTTCAAGTCTGCAACAGTGGATAAAGTACTGATGTGTCCTGACCTTGACTACCAAAAGCTACAGGACTCTATTCAGAACTCCGGTGAGTAAAACCTTAAAAAACTCCATTTTTTCACCCGTAACTTCATGTTCTTGCCTGTCCGGCGCGTTCAAAGAAGTAGGACAAGTTCTCATTCTACAGCCAGCGTTTGCATAAAGTTTAAAAAGACTTGGATATCAGACAATATTTTCTGTTATATTTCAGCTGCTGCACAGAAGCTGTCTAAGGAGTATCCTACGGGTATGTGTTTCACTTCGTTTAATCATTTGTTTGTTTGTTTTTATCATTGTTCAGGCACAGGGGCGTCCTCTTGTCGATCCTTTGATCTAAGCTAGTTCAATGGCGGGGACATTGAAAGACATTGTTCATGTCTTGTTACGAATCCCATGGTCGATTCAGCGATCGATATGTTTGAATGAAATACAGGTAGACTGGGTCGAGCTCGTGATAGATAATTTGGCCTGCGACCAAACGTGAACTATCGATTCTATTGTATAATTCAGGCTTGGGAGCAAGAAAACCACGTTTCTCCTTCCGAGTTTGCCTTTCAATTTTCGTGCTTCTGAAATTTTCTTTTCTCGTTTAGAAATACAACAGCTTCCTGAAAAATGTGCTTTTGATATTCACAAGAACTGCGAGAAGAAAATATTTGATCAAGTAGTAGTGAACCATCTTTCATGGCCTGAGACAACAAAGTGGAGGCAATGTTACCTTAAGGCTTTGCTACAGACGCCGTGTTCAGCACTAATTCTGCAAAACTACGCCGCCTTGCAAGAAAAGTTTGGAGAAAGTTTTAGAAAAAAAGAGTTTGATTTAGGACTCTATGGAATATTTATGAATGATCATCACTTACAAAGTAACGGAACAGTAGAAATATTATAGATACATATTTCGTGCTTCATGAACTGTACGAGGTAAAGCAAACAAAGCGGTTTAAAAAACATAAGACTCCACGAAAAAAAGGAGTGTTGACATTTTACAATTTCGATACATTTCAAACTTGCTAGCTTAAGGGTGTAATTTTGTTATAACACCAGATTCTCGTATGACTTACCAAGGTATGTCTAACAGCTAAAAGAGAGAATTACTTATCTGATCTGCGAGGACAAGAGATTGTGAAAGCGAGAACTGAACATTTCTACGTGTTCCGTTACAAAACTCCCCACATTATCAAGCCAAAACAAAATAAAATATTTTCATGTTTAAATTTTAAAAGTTTCTGGACAACAGGTATTTAAACGTTGTTAGACGATATTACACAGCTACGGACAAAGGAGGAACTCCTTAATGAAACTTGTCCGCAAGGAAAAAACAAATTCAAACAATCCTGGTTTTTGTTTCAAATACGAGAATTAACCGAGCTAAAGATCGAGATTCACAAAAATTGCTCACATCACAAACTCCTACATTACTACAATAATGGGTAAAAAGGAAACTTTTACAATTCCATTGAAAATAAAAATATGTCCACTTTGTTATGATTGATCCTCTTGTTTCCACATTTGGCTTATAGTTTTTCAATTTAGAACCTCTTTACATTTTGAACCCCGTGGTTCAATACAAAGGCAAAATAAACGCCTTGTTAGTATATATTCCTAATACGCTTTGTTTCTTGTCACGTGGTCGAACCTCCCTTTTTCAAGTATCTGAACACCACTATTCCAGCGGTTGCTAAGAGCGCGGCTGTTAAGCCTGCCATAATCCAATATGACGTCACACTGTCTGCATTAGGGCCGCAGAGGTGCCTACGAAACAAAAAGCAACAACGCTAGGTATTTCAAGATCTTTGCCTCTCCCAGGCAGTCATTTTGTAAAGACGAGCGAAGAAGCAATGCGAGCGAGGGAGGAAACGAGAATTCAGTCCATTTTCTATCAAACAACCGAGAAACTAACACAGACAATGGAGATATCAGTTACCTCATCTCCAGGTTGGCCTGCATGTTACGACATGTTATGATCTTTCCCTGCTAACTGAGAATTCGGGGACTGCCATGTTTCTTTGTATTTACCTTTATTTTTAAAACCCTATTACCATACTTGACGAACCGGTCAAGTCTACTAGAACTACTACAGCCAAGTTAGCAAATCATGACTTAAGAGTTTTGCTCCCCTTTTACAACTGCCCTTAGCATATGATCCACTTTACTTACGGATAAACGGCCATTTGGGCGAGGCTGTCGTAGATAGCTCTGTGTATGTCTGGTCTGTTAAGGGATGAAAATGGCTGCAAAATGAACACAAACAAAAACAGTTGTTAATGTTAGGCTAATTTGAAAATTTTTAATTTGAAAATTTTAAATTTTTCTTCAAAGAGGCTCATTGCTATTCTTACAGCTTTCTCGATGGCTCACAAAGTCTTCCTAATAGTTGTTCAAAACTAAAAGATTTGTAAAAGTAAGTCAAGAGAAGACAATTCCACATGAACAGTTTCAATTGTTAGCTTTCACTTGAAATCCAAATGATAACTAACCTGAGGTGGCGGTAACTTGTTTAACGAGCAGTACAAAGACGGCTGCATTTCAAAATCCTACGAAAAAATGCAATACACCATGTGTCAGCCTTGATACTCACACATCAATTGTGATTTATTTCCTGTATCCCAGTTCTGATCAAATTTCTTTACAGAAAGAAAATTCTGGAAATTATTACCTGTTTAGCTGCAACGCCTTCACTTTTGCCAGCAACTAACATACAAGGAACTGTTTTGGGAAGTTTCTGGAAACACACAAAGATAAATCGTAGTCATAATCTTACTAAGTTTTTGACTTTTGTTTTACACCCTTTGTAAGACGCTTCTCAGTAGTACTACAGACCTGTATTACGCACCAAGTATCCATGGCGGTAAATATTTACTTGAACTTGAATCAGGTCACTAAGGACACCGAAACTTATTAAGACTAACATCAGATTCTACCGACAAATACGTACCCAGTTTTCTAGAAAATATCACAATATGAATTAATTCGATGCCTAGACATTGTCATTTTACGTGAAAAACTGAATTAAGACCCCCGAGTACAAAATGAAGCCTTTTGCATGTTTGTAATATTTTGTGCACTTCAGTTACTGGAAGCGGCAAATCCACAGTAACTCTGGAGTGTTACATTATTAGCACCAAGCTATAGTTATTACCTCTCGCAGTTGTACCACTTGTGTAAACGAAGCTGGATCCGACGAGTCATAAAGAAAACAGGCCACATCACATCGTCTGTCGTGCAACAGAAATCCAGAATTTTCCCATTCGATTTCACGTAACTGAAGTAAATAAAAAAGAAATGAAATCAGAAATATCAGCGAATAAACTTGAAACAAACTGCCATAGAAAATATGTTTATCAAAGCGACTGATCATGAAAATGACTATTGGGCACCTGCTGGGAGGAGGACGGCCATCAATCCGTTGGAAATATTTCGCCATTACAAAGGAGATCTACAAATTGTTTTCACGAATTAAAAATCAATTCGTGATAAAGACACTGAGAGTGACAACAATAGTCAACCATATTCACAAAAAGGGAACTCGTCCGTCTGACGCTTAGACATCACCTTATCTACTCGAGTGTGCCGATATAACGCAATTTTAAAGAAGTTCAGTCCTTCTACTCACCACTAGGTATTTTTCTTGCCTGTTCACCTCTAGTAGATTAATGGCATAATTCGACAATTCCTTTTCTGATTCGCCAGGCTAAGAATAAAAAGAAACAAAGATAATTTGGTGGTGGGAATTGTAGGATATGAAAGAAACTGCAAGAAGCATAAACGACTTTTTTTTTCGTTTATTCCTATAGCACTTAGTGAAGTTTTCCAGAGTGGAAAGATTACCATAAACAAGGGGCGAGTCTCTTAACAGCGCAGACACCTTTAAGAGGCGCTACATGAAAGTGATGGTCAGCTTCCGTCACTGAGCTGCATTCTGTGTTTGTTTACTGAGAAGACTTTCATCCCAGTATTGCATCAACCGAGACAAGCCGGGCTCCACCTGACGGTTTGCCAAGGCCTGGTAACAAGAACACTTAATGCATGACTTGTCCTTGGTGTCTGTAAATGTAGTCTGAGTGTTTCTGCAAGTTAATGGAAGGGAAGGAATGGAAATTCATAGCACCCTCACCTCAAGGGTTCGCCCTAAAAATGCTTGAAGGAAGGACGTCTGTAGAAATAAAAACAAAAAAATCTGATGAAGATGAAGCATCACGAAAAATCACCGTATTCTCAGCGACGCGCGCAAACAACCGTAACGGCCAGACATGGTTTGATGCTACTCTGGTTTACAGATTTAATGAATGTAACCGAAGAAGTTACAATTTATAGACCCAACGTTTCAACACTCCTGTCTAGTGCCTTCATCAGGGGTGATCTAAACGCTGCAACAAGAGATCCTTTTATATGATCACTAATTAGCTGCCTTTTTTCTGACGAGGTGTGAATAGGCGTCAGGAAGCAAGCCGCCATCGTCACGATTTAAAGGAGTGTGGGCGGAGTTAATATGCCAAGCCTCCAAACAAAGGCGCTGATGGTGGTGATAATTTTAGAGTTATTCTACAGCCGTTTGTTCGACGATACAATTACTGCTGTAAAATTTAACTCAACAGGGTGGTACCTTTCCAACGCCTGGTGGTCCAAATACGTAACACTGAAATACAGAGCGAGATGTCTGTTTCTTCTGTAGGTCAACAGCTTTACTCCGAGTAACTTGGATAAGAGGAAATGAATAAATTAAAAGTACTGTTCGCATGTGCTTACGAGCGGTTAGGAATTTCAATTACACATATTATGATTACTTGCACGAAACTGTGTAACAAGAGAAAACTTGATCACAGTCTTTACCACAACTCAGCACTCTCTGTCATTTCACTTGTTGTACATGTATTAATATAGGGAGATCAGTTAGCACGCACAAATAACATGAAACAAAATAATAATGAAACAGATGAATAAATGAACGGATAATTGAAAGCAAAATCAAATTAAAATTACCAGAAATCAATAATTGTTCAGCATACACAAAACTTATGAAGAACAGAAGAAATAAAAAAGAAATAAGCAAAGTGGATGAAAGGAAAAGAAAAGTAAAGAAACAGAAATGAAAAGAACAGAACCAATATCAAAGTGTGTTTTTTTCAAGTTTCTCAACTCTTGCCATTATCACCTCAAATAGTATATAGATTACTTGACTGATAATCACACTCAAATCAGTTTTTTAAATGTTTTAAGGTTATTGAATTTACAACAAAATTTACTTCCGGATCAAACGTTTTTGACAAGTAGTAAATACCCAGTTGAGTTTTTGCTTGGCCCCACTGAGAGTAAGAGGAAGGTAAAAGTCGTAACTTTTTTCGCATCTGAATGAGGCGAGAGACAGAAGAGACCAGAGTAAAAGGAAGAGGGGAACAGACTGGAAGAGATAGATGGAAAAAAAATCAAGAAAACATTAGTTAGTAGACTATCAAGTTGAGTTAATTTTCTGTCTACAAAGCAGCAGGATGACATAATTATAAGTAATACTTCAGGGTCAAATGGGTTTTAGTTAAGTGCTTATGACAATGTCTATTAGTAACCTTAATATCATTCTGGAGTCAAAACAGTTTCTTTAATCCTTTACACCTTGATATCAGCAGGCAGACTGTTCTCTGTGACAAGGAGAATTTTTTTTCACAATCAACAGCTTCTTTAGTTGGTGATCATTTTATTTACTCTCGTGATCTTAATGTGTGATTCAGGGCTGATATTGAAATCAGTTACTTTTGCTCCTTGGTTGTTTGTAGTCAACATGGAGTCAGAGGGTTATTGTTAAACTTTTTGATTTGTTCAGTTTTAAAGTAAATACAGCTTTATTTTCATTCATCTAAACATCAACTAAAATCATGGATGTTTAAAAAAGAAAATTGGTTAAAAAATTACACTTATGTTGACGCAAGAATGCCCTTGACTAACAACACTTTTCACTTCCAGATATATGAAAAATTACTTTAATATTTCTCACTGGCTGAGTAAAGTATATGCTTTGTGAGGCAGCGTGTGTTTTTTATTTTACCTGTTATTGCGGTAGAAAGGGAAGCTTCAATTTCCTGATGAATGTAACCAAAAAATGCTAAATATGCTAACATTCTAGTGTAATCCAAGAAAGTTGTTAGCCTGCAAATGATAAGGAAAAAATATTCCTCAGGGAAATGCAAAAATTGCAAGTTTGTTAAAAAAAAAATGATGACAGAAAACAAGAGATTCGCTGAAGTAATTTTTTTTTTGTGCTCTTCATTAATTGGTAGACTGTCTAGTAGGTTTTTTTTTAAAACAGAATAGTCATCATTATTGATGCATAAAAAGTTCAAAATTGTTAAAAATTCACCCCAGTGAATGAAAAATGCAAACAAAACGAATATCAGCATTTAGCCTTGTTCATTTGTTTCCCAGTCAACAGACAAGTGACATCCCCCGTGGCTTCCTTGATGTTTGTCTCTGTCTCACAGCATCAAAGCACAAACTACCCATGTCAAGCTGCTTCTTTCTTTATATATTTGCCTCACAGTTTATCCCTTTTTTTAAACATTTGGTTGAATAGAGGAATTCAGAGTAACACTTACGCCCACTGAGCTAGAAATCCTTGGAGAGTTATCCATCCATTGGCATTAGTTTCAACAGAGCTAAGAACATCTTCACCCCAAGGCATTGTCGGGCAGGTACCAAAGAGTGCCTAAAGCAGAAAACAGAAAACAATCTGACATTTGGAAACTTTTTCTACCATATTATGAATATTACATTTTTAAAAACTGTCTCAATTTGTTCTCATCATTATTATTTTCCTCAACTCACTTGAAGTTCCTCAGGAGAAAGGGCTTCATCTTCATCCTAGAGACAAATAAAGGTGTTAGTTAATCCTGGAATCATGGTCATTGTGAGGGGCTCTATCTTTAAACAACCCATAATAATCACTGAAAATAGATGTTCCTTGATTTTCAGCAATCTACAGTGATATGAGCAAGTTTGGTCCATAGGCAACAGAAATCATGAAATTAAATATCAGTTGCCTAGTGTTTTTTTCAATAAATCAAGCAAAATTCAACTCCAGTGAGTCCCAATTCTTATCATAATTTATCTTTACACAGTATTATACTGTCTCCCTTTACCTGTACAATCATGCCTTGCAAACTCTCAGTGGAATTCATACACACCTTGTCATGTCTCTGGAAGAGGTCAATAAGAAACTGATATCCTGCATCTGATAATTCCACTGTTTGATCTGCCCCCATGTCAATCCTGTAACAATATCAAATATTTGGAAAGCTTGATTTCTCTGGAATTCACAACTAATTGAGTTCTTTGTGAAAATATCACTTAATTTATTACCCAACTCTCTCAAGCCTTTTGCTGTTACCACTGCTGAGGGAAAACTAGTCATTACCTAATACAATCTAACAAATTCATGTCAACTTACGTAAGACACAAATAATCAGGTCTGAGCTTAAGATCATCACCATATCCAAACTTTCTGAGAACAGTCCATGTTGTTTCATGTCTCCCCCTCTGGATAAAGAGTGTGTGAAGAAACAGGAAACCTACAAAAAATGCTTAACAATTATTGATTGAAAGTGAGGTGAATATTGTCAAATGGTACCCAAAGCTAATGTTATGGACCATGTCTGGGTGGAAATGCTCACTATGAGATGTTTGGGTTCATGTTGTAGGCAAAAGCTTCTACAATTGTATAAGAACATGAGGGTTAGTCTAAGGAAAAAACTCTGGACCACTTTATGTGTGTTACCTTTTAATGTAAGTCCACCATCTTGTAATCCTCCCTCAACATTCTTCCTGACTACATTTTTAACATCTTGTAAACCTTGTCCTTGCAGAGGGGTATTGAAACATCGATTCTATGGATAAATTGTAACAGAGAGAGGATTAAGACCAATACAATGGTTCAAAAAATGGTAACAGCCCATGTTCCCATCCTCTGGCTTCAATCAGATGTTTATAATAATAAAAACAAAGAGAAGTGATAATCCTAGTGACATCCACAGAGTGGCTCTTTGATTGACAGACCTTATAGTTCAAAAAAGCTGTAGGGCCACACAGAAAAATTACAAACCAGAGGCAAGTGATCTACACACTTTTTTAAGTGTTCTCCTAAGAGGGCTGTTAACACCACTAAACTGATAGAAAGTGTGTTCTATTGCTATTAAAAAATAAACCTCATTTTTCTGTGGCTTTATCAGTGCAACACACAATAAGTTTTAAACCAATCAGGGCTAACTAACCTGGAACTCATTCAATTCATTGTCACTCAGTAAGCCATCATTATCCTTATCTGATATCTACAAAATGAAAGAAGGGATAAGTTTTGTAAGTGTTATTTCTTTTTAATTGCCAATTAAAGACAAAAATATCATAAATTTAAATTTATACAGAGGAATACTTTAAAGGTACCTTAAAAACTCTTGTGAGAGCAGCCTGGCATAATGGTTTTAACTGCAACAAACAAGACAACAAAAATGAACAACTATCTCTTAATAATTGGCAGAAAAAAGTAGATTGATGCAGATCCACACAATTTTTCACATGGCTATTCTCACAATCCAAAGGTTAAAAAATATACCACATAACTACTCTTATTCATCCTTTTTTTTCAGATTTCTTACTTATTCATCCTTTCTTTCAGTTTTCTTACTTATTCATCATAATTATCTTCTGAGTATTCAATGTTTGTTTAAAAAGTACTTTGTTCAATTATAAATGAATCATTTTTAGGAGGAACCTACTGTTGATACGGACCTCCTTGGTTTCAGCAGAGAAGAGAGGAGCAGTAGGATGGAGGACTGCCTTCTGTGCATAATAAAACATCTCAGATATATTTTTCAGATCCTTTGCTGAGCACTGAAGTACAAAACACAATTGCCACATTTTTCATAAGGTTTGTCTTTAACCTACCATAGTAATGACTCATTAAAGTATCTCAAGTGAATAATTTAACTTTTGCAACTGCCAGATGCTCACCTCAACACAAGTTTCCACTTCAGTGTAATCATTCATTATTGGTAAAACAGTCTATTAAAAAAAAAAAGAACATCACAAATACTTAAACCAACTAGATCAAAATGGTATAATTACATGATAATTTGATCTAATCAACCAAGTTGATCACGTAAACTGGCCACCACAAAGAGTTTCTCAACCTGATGTTGAGAGCATTACCCCTTCATCAGAGTTAAATTACAGATTACTTTCCCCTTGAACAATGCAGTTACATAAAGAACTAGTTGAAATAATTTCATAAGACTTGAACAAATTACAAGATACTTTCAACACAATTTCATGCCACAGAAACAAACAGATGTCTGATGCATCAGAGTGGTTTACTAAACACTAAAAACATCTCAAGTATACAATGACCTGCCATTTTTTTGTTTCATTTTTGATACAAAAAAGTAATGCAAAATTTTCTTAATTCAGGGACTTTATGGTAGCCTATCAAATGCTTTCAAAAATTAAATCTTGAGTCACCTTTTATATTTCAACATTTTACTTTCATCTTTAGTGATTACCATGAATTATTCCTCTATATCCTCAGGCCTATGTAAATATCACTATCATATTCATTTTAAATTATCAATCTGCAGTTCACATAATTATAATATTCATATCTTCAAAGTTATTCATTCATCACTTCACAGTTTTATTATGAACCAACAAAATGACCAGCTCCCAGTTGGCTTGTTAGCTCAGTTGG
Organism: Pocillopora verrucosa; assembly: GCF_036669915.1. Lineage (NCBI taxonomy): Eukaryota > Metazoa > Cnidaria > Anthozoa > Scleractinia > Pocilloporidae > Pocillopora > Pocillopora verrucosa. The sequence goes on from NC_089319.1 coordinate 517,624, forward strand.
TAGAGCACTGCACTGGTATCGTAGAGGTCATGCATTCAACTTCCATACTAGCCTAGATGTTTTGATTTTTTTTTTCGAAGCCTTACTTTCACTACTGCTTAAGTAGTGTTCATCACAGTGAAAATCACCCTCATAATCAAATTCAGGTTCCTAAGGACCTCTTTGTAACAACCATGTATATTTTTAGCCCATTTACACTCACATCCATTGTACTTCCATCCATAAGGTCTGACTGTAAACCAAAAAATACAAATAATAAAAAGACATTATAACACTTTAAACAACTCATTTGAAAGAAAATTTGGGTAAAAGTACCTTGTAACTTACATATAAAATGGAGGCAAAGGGCAAAGCAGTGTTCAAAATAGTGTTCAGTATGGTGTTATTGTTTGTTTGCCAAGTGTTTCAACAATGGTGACAAGGGTTCTGTAATTGTAGTGTTACATTAGAATGTTACTCAATTAATATAACTATATTTATAAAGAAAAGTACTAGAGCCAATTGGTTGAGGTTGTTTCTAATGTTCTCTTTTGTATCCATGTGTATCAACATTTGACGCAACCTAAGCAAGGTTCTTTGACATTAAAACACATCCATGAACTCCCTCCCCTCCCAACCTTCAAAAAGGGCCTGAAGTAAATCAAAGAGCAGTCTTGAGCATAAAAGCAATAACTTAAAAACATGCCAATTAAACTACCTTGTTTCCAACAATAATAACAGGCTTTGAACTATCTTCCTCTCCAGTTTGTCTTATCAGCGGCAACCAATAAGATGTAATCTGTTCAAACAAACCCGCACACATTCATATCAAGTGGTTTAGCATGAGTTGGCAGTGGAGCAAATGGCTTATTGTAAATAAATATATGACGTCCATCATGGATTTTTCTATTAAATAAGCTTTTCCTTAATTCATGGATCCCTTAGAATGACTTGCATCTAATTTCTCCTTGCCACATCATCCCTGCATTAAATTTTACTGTCACAAGAGTGGAGGAAGTGATCACCAACCAAAGGAACTCTTGATTGTTAAACAAATTCTCCTTATCAGTACTTTAGAAAATGTAAAGAACAGCATAGACAATATGTATACTGATATTCACTGTCAATGATTCAGATTCCTCCATGCAAAAGAAGAACCCTTAGTCTATAATGTGCCCCAGTCCCAGCATATGGCTTCATACCTTAATTGTAGGTAGCACCCAACTAATAACCGGGAGGCCTGGGTTTGAATCCTGTCAAAGCCCAGAGTTGTTCAGGTTTCTTTTCTGCAATTATTTAGATTGCAGCTCACCTGCCAGGATAATTGTTTACCTTGATTTTCAACCCCAGTTCAAAATAAATTTACATAATTTAATGGTATGATCAGATTCATATTCATGAATGATGAAACTAAACAAAACTTTGTTGCTTTCTATTCAATAATTATTTTCATGTTGATCATTTCACTGCTGACAAACCGAATTTTCCATTACATCCTATGAATATCTGGAAAACTATCAAAAGTATGTATTGTCAAGTGTTTGAGGAAGTTTAGGGCATATGGACAAAAGTATATTCTTGATCTAAAGTAACTTAGATAATCTAATGCTTAGGAAATGTTTATTTTTTTTTCAATGCAGACTGACATAAGATTACACTTACCCTTTCAAGTGATCCTTCTGATGTGACATCATATACCACACACACAACATTGGCCTGTCAAATCATATTGGACTGTGACTAATTATCATATTTTTCTCGTAAAAAATGAAATAAATATCTGAATTTCTAAATGATTATCACATCCAACAATAGGTTTGGAGTCACATATAACTGTGACAAAACTTTGATCATTAATCCTTTACCTAGTGAGGAATGACCAAAAATGAATTTCTCCTTTCACTATCAATACATTTTCAGGCAGAAAGATGAGGAGAAGTAAAAAAACATCAATTTAGGGGAGTGAAAGTGAAAGGGCTAAAAAGGGTAGGTTGCCATCAAAACCAAAAAATACAGGATTGCATTTTGGTTATGAATGATCATTCCCTGAATAGCGAAACATTTGCCCTTAGAACTCTATAGGAATGCTACAAAGGAAGATTTTAAAATGTACATTTCATGTATAATAGTGCACCATTATCCATGTTTTGAATATTACCTTCACAATCTCATCAATCAGCATATCTTCTGACTGATCAAGGTCTGGTAAAAAAAAAAGGGTACCCATCTTCAAAAGACAAAATAAAAGGAATTACATCTTTTTCCTGGAGGACATATCTGAAATCTCCCTGACTAGCTTTTTGCCTTAATATTGGATTGGTAAGATTGAGGACAGCATGGGGCTAGTAAAAAAATTGAGTAGAAAGATGTGGCAAGGATAACAAACTAGTGAAAGGAGAAGGGGTCAGGATGTCCTTCATTTACCACACTGTTTTACCCTACCTTTCCCACCCTCCTGCCTCACCCAACCCCCCCTCCCCCCCATCACGCACACACCCTTGCATTTCCTTATGTTTCCACAGCACTTCACAGATATCCCCTCCCTTCTAAGATGTATGATCACAATTCTACTGACCAGAAAAGTCCACAATATGTGTTGGGACCTTTTCAGGAGTCACATCAGCTGGTATGGTGATTTCTTCTGCTCTCGCAGGGACCTTCAAAAATTATAAATGAGATAACTCATTAGCAGCAAAGTAGGTTGAATGTAAACATTTTTTGCTGTTCCTAAGACTAGCTGGAAGGAAGAGTAATAAGGAAAGCAAGTAAACAGACTCATGGTGATAGCCATTGAAACTATCATACAAAAGTTTTGCTCAAATATCAATAAAAGAAGCTCAATAACAAATTTTCCCAATCTTTTTGTTTCTCCCTCACCATGCCAGTTACCCTATAACCTGAAACATTATACATGTATGTAAATAAAAATTTCATACAATATGTTTTTCCTTATGGTAAAGAGAAATCAAGAGCTCCCTTTCCTCTCACGGTAGCAGACCTGGGAATAACTTATCTTCTGTGCTACGAGACGAATTGTCACAGACGTAGAGGAAATAATAACTGCGGCAGATTGTCAATGTTCATTTCCTCGGCACCTAACAAGTTGTGCAATCACAGGTGTACAGGAAGCAACTAAAGCATTCCCTGTGTTATGAATTGGTCTCTGCATGTTCATTCCAAGAGAAACATGAAATAAACAGGGATCGAATGTAGATCTTTAACAGATATATATATTGACAGAAGATCAGCTTCGTCGTGCCCTTTTTGGATATACCGCGCCTTGTTTAGCTTACCTCTTCAGGAAATTCCTCGCTTACAAGCGACAGAATAAGCGACGTTTTTCCAACTTGAGCTGTAATATAACGCATTTCAAAGAACATAAATACATATATATTTACGTATGACTTACTTCTGCTTATTGTTACGTAAGTCCAAAACAACAAGAAGCTACATTTACTTACGGTCACCAACCAACAATATCCGAACGTCCTTCATTAGTAAGTTATTTTTTACTGTCTTGGAATAAATACCACCTAGTTGTTTACGTTAAATTGAGAATGACCTAAAGAAAGGTACAGCTGAAAACCGATCTTTGTTATACAGGAGATCTATATTTTAATTCAAATGTTCCTCTCCCCCTAATGCTCTTCAGTTATTACTATTTGCCGCCTTCCATCTTAAATCAGGAATAAGTAATGCGCGTGAGATTAGAAATCAGCCGCTGTACAAGATATTGTGGTAGCAAGGCGAAAGAAAGTTGTAGGTGGGAGTGGGGAGGGAAAGGGATTTTAAACCCGTGATATTAGTGTGCACTTTCTCTGCAGTTCTCTCTATTCATTTTCTGAACTGCTAACAGGGAGAATTTATTTAAAAACCAGAAGCTTTTTCGGTTGGGATCATTTCCTTGGCCTTTCTTGTGACCTGAATGTGTAGGGAGAAATTGGATGCTAGAGACTTTAAGGGGTGAAAGGGTCATTGTTATGGATAGACAATGAGGCCCAATGCTATTTGAGAAGATCACAGAGCACCTGAGTGGTACAAACACTTGAAAGTCATCTGAAAGATGCCTGAGCTCCCAGCCTGATCTGTCAGACAGGTAACACCTTGCCTGGCACCACTTTATGACCCAGAAAGAGGGAAGCTTCCTAAAGCTCAGTAGTCTTAATGCAATAAGGTAAAATGAAGTTAGGTGAAGAATGAAATAAAGGAATACAATGACTCTTCCAGCTTAGGTTTGCTATTAACACACTCTACCAATAAATAATCTACAAGCTTGTAGCTTTGATTTCGATGGAGTATGCTTTAGGTTGTCTGTATGTATGAAAATTGATTCAAAGACTAATCCATAAACATTTTTGCACTTTGATGAATGTTTGCTTTTTAATTCAGAAATTACATTGAAAACTTTCTCTCTTAATTTCTCAGTTCTTTGGCCATCTTACCTACTGAATGCACCCTAGATACAGCAGACCTGGAATTCTAACACAACGAGAGTCAGCTGTCACATTTGATTCACAAGTTGTTATAAAGAAAGTGCTATCTTTTAAATAAATTCTAACATGGAGACCATCCACAATATAGTATTCTTCCCAGGTATAGAGAAACGTCTGAGCACCTTTGAAAATGATTTAGCTCAAGAACAAAAACAGACACAAGAGTGTGTTAAAATAGCTTTAAAAATTCTTGGATCTTTCAAATTCTTTTGTTTCATACTTTTCAACCCTTGCAAGTATGTGCATTATGCAACAGCTAATATGTATTTAACTCATGAAGAAGACACAATTATCATCATCGATCACAATGTCAAATCATTCTCTATCCATAAGATTAACTGTCAGTGTTGTTTAAACAGGTTGTCTAGACAATATTCCCCACCAACCAGTAAATGTGTTACAGTCAATTTGAAAGACATTTAACCAACAATTTCTGTATTGAAGGTGACAAGTAATGAGGTACCACATTCAGCAAACCACAGCTTCTCTGCTGTTCCCTTAACTTCTCAAAAGGACAGCTGTGCACCAATGATAACCCCATTGTATAAAATGTAGACAATGTTAACCCCATTGAATAAATGTAGAAATATATCCTTGACACTAACAGCTGAACATTAACATGAAATGCTTCCAGATATTTACCCAGCTTGTACATGTTTTGACTTGTTCATAAATGAAAGCAACCAAACTTAAAACACCTTAACTTACTCAAACCCTGAAGAAATAAAATAAAATTGCCTCAAACAAACCGAATGATGCAGGTGCTTGAAAAAAACCATTTTGGAGTAAAATCCTCTAGCATTTCTTTGTTAAATTAGTGTCCAATACATATCATATCACTTTCTCAATTGTTGTGATGTCAAGACAAAAAAATTAAAACAGATAGATAAATTGTATGCAAACTTTATTCCTCTTTCTTCAAAATTTTTAAATACAATCCAATAATAAATTCAACACCATTGTGGCTCTATTTTTTCGGAGTTTCTTTGAAACAAGAACAAAATACCTCGTACATCTCTTTTAAGAAACACTATACATTTTATATTTATAAACAAAACGTTTTTGTACAAATGTACATGCGTTGGAGAAATACTGTAACTTATTTTGTAAAAATTTACAATTTTCTGTGAAGAATTTCACATCATCTTTTTCCTATGGTTATCTATACAAATATTATTTTAACACCTTTTCAAATTGCAATGTATAACTCCGCACACCCAACACTTAACATTTTTCAGGCTAATATTGGTAGCTGGGCAGCAGTGTTGAAATTTCCAATCTCGTTGTAATTAAACCAGTCTAAAAAAGAAGAAGAAATGAACGCGCCACGAGTGGTATCCAGCCCACTGTTTTGTTGTGCTCCATAGTTGAAGTTGTCCCACGGGGTCCGATAGTTGAACTCTTTCGCGTTTGGCGACAGAGATGTCGGAGAAGCTCTTTTCGCCCTGAATTTAAACAAAGAAGACTCCTCTGCTGCGCTCCAGCTATTGTAAGGCATGTATTGTGAGTTGTACAAGGGAGGTGATGGTGAAGAACTGGAAGCGGATGACAACACAGGAGAAGAGCGGTCCGCCATGATTCTTGGAGGGCTTTGACTACGGAATGGAACTGGGCTGTTTGAGTTACCGCTGTTGTGGCCATTTAAAAGGTTCACCCAGCGAGTGGTTTCGTCACAGATTGCATCAGGTTTCTTTTCAGCTTTATAGATCGTCTTCACGGACCCTTGTTCGCCTACACAAAGAACAAATGAAAAGAAACATTAGTCATGCATACACAACCAAGAAGACATTTGGTAGAAGGTACACGCGTGGGCGATAATTTGCCAGGAAAATTGATTTCGAGGTTACAGTCTGATCACAACGAAATGGGATTATCTAACAGGATCTCTTTTTAAAAGAACCTGACCTTCTAAAGAAAATGCTTACCGAAGCAAGTCCTTAGCAAACTCGAGACGTGTGGATTCATATTTGCTTACGCATGCAGTTACCCTACGTGACTCTATTCAATCGAGTATTCGAACGCGTTCTAAAATATCCCTTTCGCAATATCAACCAAAGAATAATCCCTTCAAAGAGTAAAAAACAAAGGGTAACGAAACTTGTCAGAAAATACCATTTAAAATCTAAGAACAGTCGCTGCGAAATAAAATCCCTTTAGCCTTGGGCTCAAACAGCACTTACCGATTCTGAAGGATACTTCTTGTGGGTCGATCCACAGACAGAGCTTTTCCGGCAAATTGGCTTTCACATCCTTTGCGCTAAGTCCGCTTGCTTCTGCAGCAGAACCCAACACAGGATCTAGGCTGTCAGTTATAAGGAGGCAACGGTATCCGCTTCCTTTACATGGTTTTTCGGGGTACCAATGGCCTTCAAATTTCTTCGTCAGTTTCTTCACAACCTCCTCGTTAAAAAGCTGTACTCTTCGACGTGGCAGTTTATTGACGAGGTAGCCGATGAGGAAGTTAACAGCGACTTGTATTTCAAGCTCCATTGGCCTTTCGTTGACTAAGATTTTATTAAAAAATATATAAAATGTCTCACTAAGGTTTTCTACTTCGAGTTTAGTAGGATGGTAAAGCGAAAGACATAGAGAGGAGTCAAAGTATATTTGCATCGTCTTCGCAAATCTCATCACTGATTGGTTTCTAAGATAGACAACAACGTCATCGTTAACCAATGAGAATCATTTCATTTAATGACAAGACAATAAGCTAATATTATAACCAATTAGATAGCAGCAAGGAAAAGCCCCTCTAGACGCTCTAAATTGAGTGTAAATACGTCATTGATAGGCGCTTCCGACGATCCCTCTATTGTTTCGTATTGGCTTCCGTTTGACGTCATATATTGCAAACAAACTCTATATATGGTGTGATTATGACACTTTCGACTTCGTAGGAACAAAGCTCTGTTCGTAATCCACATCTAATTTATTTTGCCATTAACAAATATTACTTCCGAAACAAAGGCCTTCCTTCCTAAGTTGAAAACTTCGAATCTGAAAACGATCATTACTGTAGTTTTGTAGGAAGGGTCAGCGATTTAATTCGTATGCCCTAGAGAGTCTTCAACTCAAATAAACACATCGCTTGGGTAATTATATCCTACCATATTATGATACTATACTATATTAAATATTTTTTGTCGGTTATACACAGGACACCTTTTCAGTTGTATTTACGACAATCAAAGAGCAAATAGAAAATGAATACATGTCGATTGTTTTGAATTTAGAAATAGTTGCCTTTACATGCGACACGTTTATTATTTAAAATTATTCTTTCTTTCTGGCTTGAAGACTAACACATACTGCAGCTGGCGAATATTTTCCTCTTTGAAAAATGATTTACATGATTGTAAATGCATCTCAACCTAAGGCACACCAGAAAGCCAGATAGTTCATTCTGGTTTTCTTTCCTTTTAGCCAATCTTCCTCACTTACACAGTATTAAAGAAAGCCATCTGAGTTGGAAGAAAATATTAATAACATTATAGAACCAGAAAGTGAACAGAAATAGGCCGGGCCTCGAAATAGCCCAGAATTTACTCTTCTAAATGTGCCGATGATATTTGAGGGCGATTTTGTATTGCAGAAGTCAAAATGATATAAAGCATCGCATCATTAACGAAAACTTAATTCCGTCTGGTCAACGAAGGCGTTGATCATTAGCTTGCAATTGCCAAGATGAAAAGCAAAAGGAACTCATTTTACCCAAAGTACACTCTCTAGAGGGGAGGAACTAAAAATAGAACATTAATTAAGAGACACAAAGCGGAGAAAATGTAACGCTGAATATGTTGATAAATAGTACCGATAAATATTACAGCGCAGTATTTTGTTCGATAATCAGTCATTTTCCAAGGTTCACTTGTCCCTTAAGAAAAAATGAAGCACTGAAGATGTCAGTTTAGAATAAAAGCCCCCTCACCACTAACTTCCTCTCTGAAAATAAATACCGAACAGGGTCTCATTTTTTTTCTTTAACCAGAGTAATTGTACTTTCAGTTGGGTCCTTTTCTACAGCAAAACATAACCATTTGAGCCTGCCAGCATAAGTAGAATGGCAACAAGGAAAGAGTTAAAAACCCCAGCCCAAGGTAATTGTATGCCTCAAGCTTGTGTGTGGAGAGTTGAGGCCCTATAACCTGGAAACTTGTACATACACCTTCCAGATTTCATCTAAACAAGAGACATTATTTCTTGATCTTTTATTACATAATTAAGGCCAAAATCTTGAATGCAAGGTAGAAATATAACACGAATTTCACAAGATGTTACTGCCTAAACAATGAGCTAGATGTACATAAAAAATTATAAGGTTGCAGAGAAGATTATCCACACTTCTAAACTTAATACATCAAGACATCCTACTTCAAAATAGACCAACTCCTCAAATGACCATTCCAAAAAGCAGTTCTTGTCTTAATGCCATTTGAAGGCATATCTTATTTACAAACTAGCAAAATGGAAATTCGGATTTAGCTTGTTATGATCCCTGAAAATGAATCAAAGTCCGTACATGGTCTTTATTCAATCCGATATATATGTAGGATGGGTAACAAGTGTCTAAAGCGACAGTTTTACGCAAATGAACAACACCCAAGCTATCCAGCTGGCAACCTAAATCAACTAAAGCAATAACAAAACAATCAAAATATACTGACTCTGGAGTGATACACCCAAGCACGACTGTAGTACTTTCAAAATCATAATTTGAAAGATTAAATTTGTTTCATTTTTTTCACAGTTTACTCACAAAACCCAATGCAAAAATCATCATTAGAGGAGATGTAAAAGACTAAACTAACAAGGAGCTGTGCTTTTAAGTAATGACAGCTTTCCATTTAACAATGGCATGAATTGGGTTTGTAAACAAGTTAGAGCAAGCGCTGCTTGCCAGTGTGTATGGGATCCAGCCTCATTCTCTTGCTCTCCATGCACAAAGTAAACTGAATGATCACCCACCTTCCCATCGACACTACGAAAAGCACTTCAATAAATCCTCATTAGACAAAATAAATTATCAAACAAGAACCCTGTCAACTAATAACTACAAAACACAAGCCCTAGCCTACACAGCTGGCAGACTTAAGATAACAATCAGTCTGAAGAAACTCGCATGTAAATCTCATATATTCTCCTAAAGAAAAATCATGTAAAAGCAGTGCCAGCCATACAGTCATGTGTGCTATTTTCTAGTGATAAAAGAAAAATTCCAAATGAAGGGACAAAAAGGTTGGTGCAGGAGGAACATAAAACTTGAAAAACAACAGAGAATAACAGCTGTATTATCACTGAACATACATCTGAGCACTCATTCTAACACTACATGTGGAAAACAAAATGAACAGAATTATCTTCAAACCGTAAAAATATTTGAAAGTTGATTGTTACATTCACATCACAAATTCACTATGTAGAGCAATTAGAAAATTATGTTTCTGCTTTCTTGAGCCTTGCCCAAGAATGCTATCACTTCCATGAAGACCTATCAAAAGCTACATATATCTAGGTACCCTTCGAAAAACTAAAAGAAATAAACTTCATGTACCCAGTTGACACTGCCACTCAGTGAACATCAAAAAACATGATAGCAACTTGTTTTCTCATTTCAATATAAACTAATAGGAAAAGATTAATAATTCCTTTTTCAGGACAAATTACTTGAAATGTGTAGCAACAGACCAAACCAAGGAAATATCCACACATAACATGTTGTCTGGTTGTTTTTCCAAAGCTACGGTCTTTAATTTATAGCAGTAGACATCCACCTTTCTTCTTTGTTTTCTTAATTGTTGGGCACAGGACTGCCCTGATTGCCTCGTCAAAAACTGTTTTCAGTCCTTTCTGTGTAAGAGCTGAGCATTCGAGGTATTTTTGTGCACTAATTTCTTTTGTCATTTTTAAGCCATCGGTATACAATACAGGTAACAGCTTCTTCTCTTTCAGTTTCTCGAGTGTTTCCTTGTCATCCCGTAAGTCAAGCTTTGTACCAACTAAGATGATTGGGGTGTTGGGACAATGGTGGCTTACCTCTGGATACCACTGGAATGATAAACAATCAAATTAAGGTAATATACTATGGCTAATACAATTAATTAACTAAAACAGTTATCATTGCAAATCTGCAAATCAAAAGTTACATCATCCTTAGTATTAGTCAATCAACCTTGTCTGTCATTGTCACTAACAACAGTTCTTATCTACACAACCCTTGTACATGAAGTTAATTATACTACATAATCACATATCCAATCTGTAATAACAACTTTGTGATGTTGTACATTCTTTAAAGGAAAATTTCTTATCATATCACATACCCTGGGTTATAAATTGTAATTCATAACCTCTTGAGGGAAAACTATGATCTGTAGAAGTCAGTTATCACAGTACTGTAAAAAGTAGTTTAAGAAGTGAAAAAACAATAAGACTGTCAAAAGACAGTATGCAGATTGTTGATGAATTTAAAAATACCTGGTGACTGGGTAATTTGGAATTATCAACTGAGTTAATAACACAAATTGGCCACCATAAAGAGTTTCAAAGCTGACAATTTGAGCATTAGCCCTTTAACAGAGCAAATGACAAAAGATTAATGCTTGAAATATCATTTTTGAAACTCTTCATGATGGCCAATTTACATTATCAACTCAGCTGATAATACTAAATTACCCTGTTATACTTCCCCACCAACACAGCAACCCCCTTTATACCTTGTGACAGTTTGTGAGTGATTAACAACAATCAATTACTGATATCGATAATTGATACAAACAAACAATGATTGCCTGATTAGCTTGACTAAATATCAAATTTCATCAATAAGATATTCTATGAACTAAATAAGGCTGGGCACACCAAGTTATGTTACATACTCCAACGAAAGAGATGAAAATAAATAAAGTAAACAAGGGACAAAAACTCAACATGCACACTGAAGATGGATGATAAAAATGACAAAATGGCCAAGGAAAGCTGATGAAGAAACATACTTGAATTGAATATTGTATCAGGAATTTAGAATCCAAACTTACCTTTGCTCGAACATTTTCAAAGGAAGCTGGACTTATTAATGAGAAGCATATTAGAAAGACATCCTGCAACAGAAGAAAATTCAGTACTTTAATAATTTAACAATCATTTACACCCTTACCACAGCATAATTGTCTATTTCATGGGGTTATTTCCATAGGCTCCTTCAATTTGAAGCTAACATTGGCCCAAAAAATATCTTGTATATTAATACAATGATTCTTCCCACAAACAAAGAGAAGAAAATCCAACTTTATATGGAAAGGTCATATAAAATCTTGTTGTTGTACTTTGGGTGAAAGCCAGGGTACATTACTGATTTACCATTCTAAAATAATATAAGACAAAGAAAACTAATACTCACAGTTTGTGGATAAGAGAGAGGTCTAAGGCGATCATAGTCCTCTTGTCCTGTAAGACACAAAATGTGCAAATATGTATGACTGAAATTTCAGGAAAAATCACAACCAACTAAAACTTACCCCCAGAATACCGAGAGATTGGCTGTGATGGAGAGATATAAATACTGACTTGTAAGAACATACTGTTACTTGCTTCATACGAAAGAAACTAGAATAATCACTGGCAGATAAAACCAACTAGGCCATAAAGAATTAGCCACTATGCTATGAGATATATTCCTGATTCCCGGATGAAGATGAGAATCAGAAAAAGTGTGGAAGATCGCTGGACTAGATATGGTTGACACAATCACAAAATTTATTTCTTAAGGTGAATATTTCTTTCTTTTCAATATTTCCCTTTTAGTTTACAGTATTAGTTTACAAATCCATAACAAAGGGTGAGAAAGTGGGGAAGTTGTAGATTTCAAAAGTTTCCATATTCTATTTCCTCCGGAAAGTACTGGAGAGAGATGTAGAGGAAAGATATAAACATGGAAATATGCCATTAAATTGTCCCAAATTACAAGTGAATCAGCCTGTCATAATGTTCACCCTTCAAGCTAAGAGCAAAACCATAAAAACTAACAGGAACCTCCTTCGGCAGCAATGCCCCACTTGCTCTGTTGACAAATGCAATTAACTTCACAATGATCAACCATTCCATTGAACTGATTTTTTTTTAATTTCTTCAGCTGCACCCATTCAATATGTTACAGCAAAACATATTGTTTCAGAAAAAATCTTACAATATAAGAAATTGAAAGTAATGGATCATTATTATCCATGAGAATGACAAATATCTGCTTATTATTAAGATGTTTACTCTTCCTCAGTGAGAAAATGAAAGAGAAAAACAGGAAAAAATAACAACTTGTGTCTTCTCTACAACAAATATTACCAAGTTTGCTTCCTAAGCAAATAAATGACATCAGAGGGAGGAATTTGTTCTCTACAGGAAACAGGAAAATGTAATGTCTAGATGTACATTTTGGGATGCAGTTAGCATGGTTTAATCTTTGATTTCAGCAAAGAAGCTCTTTAAACAATTATGTATATTCATCATACTTAAATAAGGGAGTAAATTTTCCCCCAACTCTGTTGTTAAGAGGATTGTTGTCAAAATCATGAAAAAATCAGTTTCATCACAGCCTGTTATTTGACTTTCAAGCCTGAATAAAATGCAATGCCATTCGATGTAGCAAAGGAAATAAAACAATTTTGTACTCTTCATAGCGATAATAACCGTTTTAAGTAAACTTTGATTATCTTATTTTTATTTCTGATTTAATTGAATGTTTATACATTTTGTTAGTTGACCAAAGTGAACCATATTTTTTGATACTTTCATCGTAATAGACTATGCAACTTTTAACTATAAATACGATCGAGTCTCGGACTATCACTATAGTAATCTAAATAAAAAATAAGCCAACATTATTGATTGCCATTCCAGGTTGATGATTTGTCTCGCGAATAAATGAAGAAATGATACCCTGAAAACCTTCGTGGTAAACGTGCATCTGAATTTCCATTAATAACCATTTATGATAAGTTTGTTAAATAATGTCACCTTGATGTATCTGTTTGATAGCATATTAGAGATCTTGTGTTCTTTTGCTTTAAAAAACGAACCACAGATCAAATGAAGACTGAACTTACCAGCAGTATCCCATAAACCAAGATTTATAGGCTTGCCATCAACCATAACATTTGCAGAATAGTTATCAAATCTAAAGAAACGGACAGAAATTCATATTAGCCTGACTTTAACTGTTGTTTTTTTTTTACCATAGGAATTATCGATTCTATCGCTCAGTACAAAACAACAGCAGTAAGAGATTCAACGGTTGAAATAAAATCGGCAGCGAACAAAGTCGCTGTGAGAACACTAGATGAGAAAGAAATATAGTACTTACACCGTAGGAATATACTCCCCCGGAAAAGCGTTTGTGGTATAGCTGATCAACAAACATGTTTTACCCACGGCACTAAAAGAAAACAAGAAAACAGTTAGAAACTTACCTCACACTTTAGATTGAATTTTTTAAAAAGAATCCATCGCGAGGATTTAAAGTAAGCGAAGACAAGTTCTCAGAACGCTGGAACTAAAAGAACGCTGATCATCTTCACACGCCGGTAGCGTGAAAATTACGATGGCATTGAACACCGAAATAATACGATTAGGGGCGTACAAACGGTAAAAGTGAACAGCTAAACGTATATTATGTTTTTAAAACAACTGAACGAGTGAAGAATGTTCAGCGAAAAGGAATTCGCGATTTATATATCTTTAAGGTCATATCAACAGGATTGCATACCCATCTCCAACAACCACACATTTGATTGCTTGCATCGTGGCTTCGAGCTCCTCTCAAGTTTAAAGCAAACCCTTCAAAATCGAGCTGGGAGTCTTCACTGAAGTCAATTTACGATGTTCTATGGTAAATCTCTCTGACAAAACCCAATCTTATACGAGAATCAAACGGAAGTTCCAAAGCGATCGAAGGAGTCCGCCTTATAAGAGCTGAGAACCTAGCCTCGCCACACCCTCTAAATATATACGACCCCCAGCGAAGTGGCCAAAAATAGCCTATTTAACGGGGGTATGCTGGGTCCCGTTTCTCCCGCGATTGCTGAGACGAATTTAGAATCCGTCAGCAAATAAAAGCTGGCTTGACCGTTCGATGGTGAGCTTCTTCTGTGAAAAACTTGCCAGTTCGTTGTGTTAGAAAGCAACAGTGATCACTGAATCTCGAGATTACTTTTCGCGAAACATGATATCCCAAATTGAATAAGTTAATAGCAAATACCGGCTATCAGGAGGGGTCATGGAAAACTCCCGAAAAGGGAACCTTTGATCGGTTTGAGGAAATAATCCTTCTGCTACAGTTTTCATAGTAAGCTTCTCGTTTCCACCAGCAGATACACCGTACGAATTGTTCAAACGCTTCAGAAAAGACTGAAAAAACTTTACTTTGTATTCGTAAGAAAACCAAAGAATTTATTTAACAGAATCTTTATCCTCTGACTATGACTTATTTAGTCTTAACTTTGCCAGTGAAAATCTGAAGTCAGAAAATCATCCTTAGATCGAATTTTTTTATTTCTAGATTACTAACGAATTAAACATCAAAGAAAAGTTGGCCTTTTATCAAGATCACTCAACTGAACAACTTCAGGGTTTTGCAGATTTCTTATTTTTGAGGAGGTGGATAAACGGTATTAATTTGTATCGTATTTTAAATAATAATTGAATGGCGCTGAGTATTATTTGAAATTTTAATAAATAAAGAAATATCCATTCTTTATTTAACCGATGCATCTAAATTAAAGTTATTGATAATTTCTGACAGTCAAATACCGTAAAGGTGAATATTTAGGCTAATTTAGAGTAATTTCCGCTTAAAGTAACCCTCCCCTCCCCCCTGACCTCTATGCAACACCAAACATCGTACCCAGGGCTCCTCTTATTTTTACAAGAAGTGGCGGGAACTCTATGTTGGTGAACATGTTACCTGAATTTGTGTTGTAAAATAATAGTCTGTACTACGATCACTGAACCACAGGAATGACTCAAAGAGGAATAACGTGAGTTTATACTCCTTGATTCGTAGGAGCGTGGTTTGAGTAAAGATCAATGAAATTGTAAATGTTATTGTGGCGATCGTCTACCTTGAACCAATTAGACGCTTACAAAATTATTGTCTCTCCGCCTCCAGTGCATTTTTCTCTCCGTGTGCGAAACCAAAGGTTAAAGATAGGAGCGAAGAAGGAGTAGCCAGGTATGCTTGATGTATTGAAATGTTTAAGATCTATGTCGTTAACGTTGTCGTTTATTCTTCAAGACTTCATTGGAACGATGTATGTCAACATGGCATAAGGTAATGATTGGGGTTAGACTAAGCAGAGGTTAATACCACGAGCTAGATTAGTGGGGGCGCTTAGAGGACTGCCGCCAGCATCCCTTCTTCCTGATTGAGCTGAGTTTACTTTTGTAGTCTATCATCTTTCATAATGAGATTCATATGTTTTTGGTATGGAGTGGAGCCATGCACCAATAAAACTTTTCCATAGACCCTCCTTTATTTTGCAATTCTCTGTATGATCACATTTTATGCATTGTAGCTTGCATGAGTGCACATCACTAAGAGTATTTATATATTTATTACAGATATGATTGGGTTTTATTGTAACAATGCAGTTAACCTGTTACCTAATTTTCAGTAATGATGACATTGAAGTAAAAGAGGAGAGGACTCCACTGAAGTTCAAACCTCAAACTACAGCTTTAGATTCACCTCCAGTCAAAAAGACTTGCAAACAAAAATCACGCCGCATACTTGATGATGCTAGCGACGAAGAAAACAATAAAGAAGACTTTTCACCAGCCAAGCACAGTGAACATGTTGATATCCTGAAACAAAACACTGTATTGCAAGAAGATAATACTAAAACAGAGCATTGTGAAGTTGGTGACAATAAGGAAGAAAGCAAATTCATAGAAGTGATGTCTCCACAAAATGAGAGGATGCGTATCCCTAAACGAAAGACAGGTTTGCAAATGACAGTTTAATACTTATTTTGATACTGTCCTGAATTCCCCTGGTATGTTTTTACAAGTCACCAAAAACAAGAGTTAGCTGCCTGCAGCACCTGGGTTTATAAGAAGTACATCTTTGATAATTGTTACATGTATATAACACTAACATTATTCAGGTCTTTTCTCAGCACCAAGAAAACCTGCCAAAAGGAAGGTCTCAAGTGAGGAAGAATCTTCTGGGGAAAATCAGGTACAATGAACTGTATGCATAAGCTGATTTTCTTAAATTTTTTTGTAAAGCATCATAAAACATGAGCAAGATTTCCTGCAGTTCCTTCTAAAATGGAAAAGAACAAATTATTGCGTTCTAACAACTTTATTCTTTTTAGGCCAAAGTGGTGAAACGAGCAAAGTCAGAACAGGACTCTCAGGAAAATCAAAGAGAAAATCTTGACAAGGCAGGCAATCCTACATCAAATGAAATGAAAATGGAAAAAGCAGAGGGAGGATTCAACTCTAGAGTCAAGGAAGCAACTATTGTTAAGTGTGAGAAAGATCAAACAGCAAGGGGATCGGAATCTAAGGGCAGAATGAAAGAAAAAGAAAATGAAAGTGGCGAAGAATTAACTGAGATGAAAGAAGATACTGAAGAAGGCAAAAAAAAGAAAAAAACAAAACCAAAAAAAAATTTAAAGAGTGATGGAGCAAAAGGTGATATGAGGCTGATAGGCTCAAAACATGCTGAAACAAAAGAACAGATTAAGTCTAGTAAGGAAAATGGAGAGGGAGATTCTGAGACAGTGATAAAGAAAGATAAAGAAGAAGAAATATCCAGCAGTCAAGACTCCAGGGGTGAAAGAAAAGTTAAAGGAGCATTCATTGACTTCTTCT
Organism: Pocillopora verrucosa; assembly: GCF_036669915.1. Taxonomy (NCBI): domain Eukaryota; kingdom Metazoa; phylum Cnidaria; class Anthozoa; order Scleractinia; family Pocilloporidae; genus Pocillopora; species Pocillopora verrucosa. The sequence continues at coordinate 534,963 of NC_089319.1, forward strand.
GTAAGTACACTGAATGTTCATGTGTCAGTATATGTAGGTTTTTCTTTTCAAGTAGTAGCCTAGACATAAAGCATGCAAGCTACAAACAATACAGTGAAGACTGTTAAGACAAGGATCGAAACTAAGATCTTTGATTTACTGTTTCTCTGCTGTAAGTCTGACAGGTTTGGAAAACCATCCCCAATCACACAGAAGAGGTACATAAGGCTGTTACTCCTCAAGAGAAAAACATGTTGTTTCAAACTTGTTGGGTAGTCACTAGCAGCTGTTAACATCTATTTGAAAAAAAAAAAACATGGAGATTTTCAGAGAAGGATCATTAGTAAGGTAAAAAGGGTTCATTAATACACATTGGCAGGCCTTGTGGAAGGGTATGGCCTACTTAAATGACCAAGCATATCATGTCTGGTGACACAGAAATTTAATAAAGAAAAGTACTTTTTGGGAAATAATATGATCTTTAGGTTAGGGGTCCTTGTCAATACCTGATACAAGACACTTAACTTCACACATGATGATGTCTCTCTCCACCTTTGATTTTAAGCTCACTGGATTACTAAATTTCTGATTTTTCTCTTAAAGCTCCTAAACGGTCCAAAAAGGAAAAAAGTAACAATGAAAAACTTCCAGAGAAGAGTAAAAGTGACAGAGACAATCCACCAACAAAGAAAACAAGGTGAGAAAGAGTGAAGGACAAACCCTTTAATGCCCAGAAGTTATTGACTAGTGATGTCTCCTTGTAATATCCATACATAACTCAGCAAACAGGTATTGAGAATACTCAAACTTATCAGGCAGACATTTTTTTCTTGATCTAACACTGCATTCTTGTTACTAATTTTCAAGGAAATGTGTAGCAGCCAGAGGGGAGACTTCAGAACAATCAGATCTTGAGGGTTACAGGGTTACATGAAAGTTTAGGTGAAGATGCCGAGACATATCTAATCCCTTCCCTAATTTCCCTATACTCATAGGCAATGTGAGGGGTTGGTTTTTAGACTTAGAGAACATTTATATCTGGTCAAAATAATGTTGTCTTTAACTAAAGTACCCCACATTTTACAGCTCTTCAAATAAAACTGGGCTCAGTGAACCTGTGAAGGCCACAGAATATTCTCCAGAGAAAAGTGACTATCACCCCATTAAAAATGCTTGTTGGAAACATGGAGAAAGGTAAGTAATTGTCTATAATTTTAGTTTCCATCATAAGCAGAGGTTATTATAATAACCATAAATGGAATTATAATTATTGTTGGTATAAAGGTAGAAGCATCAACAAAGTGCAATTTTGTACTCTTAATTCAGGGCTTGACAACACACCCCATTTCATCATCTGTAACAATTAGATTCCCATGCTTCATGAGTAGTGTTTCTTACCTTACTCTCCTAACAATTGAGCAGAGCCCTACACAATCCCAATCATTTCAGTCCAGTCCTAAAGGGCAGGTATCTTTTTTTCTATAATTTATATGCAGTCTCTACAAATTTTAACTTGAGCAATGTGCCATATGTGCTGTTATTAAACTGAATCTTAAAAAGCTCCCTTCATTCATCCATGTATCCTTCTAACAATTATTTATAGATTTGTTCACCCAAAATTTTTTCAGTCACCTTTAGTTAATAAGCTTTTTTTCCCCCAAATTTTTCCTATAACATCTTTAGATTATTGTTATTAGCAATGTTTACACATGAAGCATGAGTGTCAGAAAATAAATACCTCATGTAGTCCAGCCACTCTGTAAATTATTAAATGTACATTTGTATTATCAGTGCCCATTTATAACTGTCTAACTCATCTCTTTTAGAGTACCTTACTTGGCTGTAGCCAGATCATTTCAGGCCATAGAAGACACTTCAGCAAGGTAAGTACAGAGTGACTTTTTTTTACCTTTGTGTAGATGTACACATAGATGAAAGAAGACTGTAACTAAGAATGAACCCTTGGTAGCTTTAATTATTTGTTATCATCACAGTAATAAATTTATTTCAATTTTTTTTAAACTTATTTTATGTCAAAACAGGTTGAAAATCACCTCCATCCTCAGCAATTTCTTCCGTTCAGTGATTGTTCTTTCTCCTGATGATTTGCTTCCATGTGTTTATCTCTGTCTTAATAAGGTAGAAGATATGGATAATTCTTCATCAAATGTTATGTGAATTGACATTTTATAAGAAGTAAACAACTGTAAGTTAAGTACATAATTATCACTACACTCCATAGGCAAGGCTGTTGAAACTGAGTGTACATTATACTGCTAGATTTCACATCAAATTCTGACGGCTAAAATTAAAAGAAATGTCTGGTAGACAGTGCAGAAAAATGATTATTTGAAGGAGTGAAGGGATGAAAAGTTACAGGTGTGGAGAAGTTCTATAATTAACAGAGGTGTCTTCAATGGTGAGCCCTTTACACCCTAATATCAATATACAGATTCTTCTAAGTGTTCCCTTTACATTCTCTCTGCTATTGATAAGACAAATGTTTTTAAATAATCCAGTGCTTCTTGAGTTTTCAATGATTTCCTTAGTTTATTTTCATTGCCTAATGTGTGATTCAGGTGTGATATTGTAAGAAGAAATAAGATGTGAGTCACTGTTAGGAATTAAAGAGTTATGCACCAACTGTACGTGTCTGAACAATTATGTTTGAATTGTTCCTTGATCACTTTTTGTCCATAATTCATAGCTGGCTCCAGCATATGAAGGAATTGAACTTGGAATTGGAGAGAACATTCTGATGAAAGCAGTTGCAGAGTCAACAGGTGCACCGAGAGTTTTATGATCTATTTGATGTGACAGAAAAAGTTAGCAAACTTTGCAATCAGACAGTTTACTTTTTTCTCTCAGGTTTTATGATATTTCAATTTATATGGTATAATTTCTTATCTTAGGACGAAGCCTTCAACAGATAAAGTGTGATGTTGGGGAAAAGGGAGATTTGGGAATAGTAGCTGAGGTATTTTTTCAGCTAATTCTAATTTTAATCTGAACATTGAGTAAATTTGAAACTTATTATTTTCTAATTTTTTTTGCTTATACGGTGTAGAAGTAGGTCATAGCTTACTTTACAACACTAGCAAGATAGCCATATTTGCATCTAAAAAGTTATATACAATAGTCAAGCAAAATCTTAAGAGAGACTTGGGATGACTACTAGTTAAGTCTTATTACCTGATTACTGTTGGCCAGTACAGACTGATACTGGACTATTGCCATTATTTAATACATTTATGTTAACTGTTGTACCAACAAAAACTTGATCATATATATAGGGCACAAAACTTACAAACCCTCAGCAAAACTTTAAGCAGAGTTTTCAATCTGCTAGATGAATGGTGTTTTTATTTTACCTGTCAGAGTTGCCGAAGCACACAGCGCACCATGTTTGCCCCACCCAAACTAACTGCTACAAGTGTCTTTACCAAACTGAAAGAAATTGCAATGATGACTGGACACAGTGTGAGTATAAACCCACCCAGCACATAGTAAACAGATAGTTTGGCTTTTCTGGGTGTTGCAAATTCTTTTTACCTGATATTTGCACTTCAAGGGTAGAAGTCATTATTGACAGAGACTCATGGCCAACTTGTTTAGAATTGTGAAAATTTAAGTTCTCTGGGTACAGTGATGTTAAATAATCTTTGTCAAAATTTTGTTACAGTCCATGACAAGAAAGTCAGAGAAAATCAAAGGCATGTTTGTAGCTTGTCGTGATGCAGAAGCAAGATATTTGATTAGGTAAGCTGTTACGGTAAAATTTAGTTGTTAAAACCATTATTGGAACTCTTCTTTCATTATTGACTTATAATAAAGAGGTAATTTTTCCGGGCAATATTAAAACATTATCTTGCAGAAAAGTGATGAGAAGATATCAGAAGTATCATGTGGGGGATGCAGTTTGATTTAACACCAAATTCTTTTTCATTTAAGCTCTGAAAGAGCCTAAATGAAAGATGTTTGGTTATTAGATGTGTGGGAGATAGACGGGAGAATTGATTCTGATATCTTTAGAGTGAAAGGATTAATTTCAGTGAAAGGATGTGAAATGGGGGCTTTGAGTGGGTAGAATTGAGACTATTTGGTTTTAGATGATAAAATTTTTCCTTTTTAATGAAGTTGCTAGTTTGGTAACTGTAGGATTGACTTTTATTGCAGTAAGCTTGAATGTGTCATGCAGCAAACTTGACAATATTTCTTGTGTTCAGATCTTTAGGAGGCAAGTTAAGAATTGGTCTTGCAGAACAATCAGTGTTAACAGCCCTTGGACATGCTGTCTTTCTCACCCCTCCTAATAAAGGTACAATATTATTACATCTATATAACATTCTGTATGAAATGAGTAGCAAAACTAATTGAATCACAAACCTTCTGTGAAAATGATTTCTTAATTTGTTCCTTTTCTTCTTTTTTCAGAGTTCCCTCCTCCCATTCTTGACAATGCTAAGAATTTTTCTGGTGATGCATTGAAAAAGAAACAAGATGAGGCTGCTTTAATTGTCAAGACCTGTTACTGGTAAGAAATACGATTCTCACCTGTCAGCCCTTGAGAAACCTTTTGGTTCTCAAAGTTATTCATACAATTGCTTTGTCAAGATTTTGATTTTCTTGCCATTAGGGGTGGAAAGAAAATTGAACAACTAAATTTGTAGCAAAAGCTGTGAGGAGTTTGGCAACCTGTGTTTGGCAGTCACAAAGCAAGCTGTAGCATTTTTAATACTCAGTGTTTTTGGTCTTAATTTAAAATATGATAAACATTTGAACAAATGTTGTGTCATATTGCAGAAAAGAAATTTCTCTTTTTTCCTTGTGACTGAAATTTGTATTTCAGGCTAACATTTTAATATTTTAGGTCCCTGACAATTTTTGAGTTAGGGCTAAGTCCATACCAAATGCCTTAATGATGCAATCAAACCAAATTTCTCTCTTCACATGTTTGATTATTTGGTTTTTTTTTGGTAGTGAAATGCCCAGTTATGACAAGCTGATTCCATCTCTTTTGGAACATGGCCTAGAAACACTGCCTGAACACTGTCATCTAACACCAGGTAAATATACATGTATTGATCAATATGAAGTGGCTGTTCTTCCCTGTCAGGCCAGTTGCATGTAAGAGATTCTCTGTCCTTGACAATACAACTAGAAATAGATTATATCTTCTTGGGAATAGTAGGTTTTTAGCATTGTTTTAGTGGTTAAACCCCTACATGTACGTGTGAGTGTTGCATAGCCATTATTTAGGGGCAAGTACTGTTTGGAAATGTACAGCTTGGATTTCTACTCAGGTATTCCACTGAAGCCAATGCTGGCTCATCCTTCCAAAGGAGTGGAAGAAGTATTCAAAAGGTTTGAGGATGCAGCCTTCACATGTGAATATAAGTATGATGGAGAGCGAGCCCAGGTTAGGAATTATTCGTAATATTTATTGTTGTTGTGTGTACTGTGTCACCATTGTTAAGGTCTGAAGATGCTGTAGTCTTCCTATCGACTCACTGGCACTCATAAATTGTCTAGGGTAACTTGTTGGATGATAAAACAGCTGCCTCACAAGGGCTCATACAGTGAGGAAAATCCATCTTTTCCCATTCACCCTGACTGCCTGCTGTTACTTAAGAATGTTTAGAGTTATAGAATGATTTCTTTTTCTTTGTTTCTAGATCCATGTACTAGAAAGTGGAGAAATTCACATTTACAGCCGAAATCAGGAGAACAACACATCCAAGTATCCTGACATTATTGAAAGAATGCCAAAAGTTAGTAGTTCTTATCCTTTAGGTACATTCAGTTGGGCAGAATCTCATCCAGATTCAGCATGTTTACTTTTGGTTCACTCGGGTAGCCTTTTTAGCAAGGTCATATACACTTTCCAACTTTTTAGTTATGTTTTTAGGACAGAAAATCTTTAAGTTTACAGTTTGTTCAACCATTTGGAACACTCTTACAACCCAACCCAGACTCACTAGTAGTGCCCACTTAGTATACTTCATAACAGACACAACAGTTGAATTTATCACAATTGACTACTATTAGTCATATGTAGTATTTTTAACTATTCATTTATTTTTCCTCTAGCTTGATGGTAAGCTATGCCAAGTTATTATTTTCATATAAATGTGTACAGCTCTTAGTCATAAAAAAGTAACATCTCATCTTCCCCAAACTTGAGCAAACTCACATGGTCAGCTATACCATACTGTTCAATGTAAAGTGCTTTCCTTTTCTTCATAGGTTTTAGGTGATGAGGTTAAGTCCTGCATAATTGATGCTGAAGCTGTGGCGTGGGATAGGGAAAAGAAACAGATTCTTCCTTTTCAGATTCTTAGTACACGTAAAAGAAAGGTGATTTATAGATTGATCTTGCAGTAAACATACCATAGTCAGCCCTTGCAGGATGAGAGAAAGAGTATATGCCAACCAAAAATAAAAGGGCATTTCATAACTTTTCAAGTTTAATCCTGTAGTTCACTTGGTCTTCCTGTAATTTCACCATTGTCAACTTCATATGTTATACATTTTACTTTATGTGGTAACAAAACTAGCATCATTCTTCTGCTTTAACCAGTAAACTAAAGTTTCATGATGCAAATAAAGATAAGTTTCAGTTTTTTTATTCCCTTCACTTGGTTGACTTAGTTCAGTTTGTATTCCCAAGGATGCTGATGCCTCTGAAATAAAAGTTCAAGTTTGTGTCTATGCATTTGATTTGCTGTACCTGAATGGAAAGGTATGTCTTTGACAATGTATTAGTATATTTTTCATTTGGGAGACCAAAAAGTTAATAGCCATTTTATTTATTTTCCGGTGGATGAATGTTAGTTAATATGATTTCACTTTTTATAAATTTCAAGAATTAAATTTGTTCTCTCTCAAAATTGAGAGAGGAGGAATAGGGATGTAAAAGTGTATTGCAGAAATTTGAAGGATGTAAGTTAAAGAGTAAATGGGAGCTTCTCTCCCCACCAAATATGGCTTCCTGTATTAGAAAGGACAAGCCAAGAGCTTCTCTTGCTGACATGTGACTAACCATTTAACTCCCAGAAGTGATTAACATAAAACTTCTCCCTACAATATCCATACATTCTTCAGCAAACAGGTAATGAGAATATTCAAACTTATCAAGTAGAAGCTGCTATCTAGCACCAAGTTCTCATAACTAATTCACTAGGAAATGTGTAGCAGCTAGAGGGGAGAATTAACAATCAGATCATGGGAGTTAAAGGGCTAACAGTATTGGTTGGAAAGAGCACTGCTCCCAAAATCATTCCTATCTTTACTTACTATCCACCACCATCCCTCTTCCAACACCTCTAAGTCCACTTTTGAATATATTTGAAATTATTGTAACCTTTGGTCTATTTCAGTCATACATCAAGGAAACATTTCGAACTCGACGAGAAGCTTTACGATCATCACTCACAGAAGTTGAAGGGGTAGGGAAAATTTTTTATATGCATGGTTGTTTCAATTTCAAGTAAAAACATTGCAAAAACAATTATTGCATTTTTTTTTTTTACTATTCCAGGAGTTCATGTTTGCTCAGAGTTCTGATTCAGTAAACACAGATGATATTGCAGAATTCTTGGATGAGTCAATCAAAGGTAATTAATAGTTGATGATTCTGTTAAATACAATTTTCAGGTTTTCTCTTTAATTTTCAGACATCTAGGATCGTACCTTTTAGAGGTGTAAAGCTCACTCTCTCTCTTTAGTTGTCTATTCTTCCCAAAAATGTGTGAATACCCTTGTGAATTGATTTTGCCTCTGTTTTACAATTTTTCAGGTAATTGTGAGGGTCTGATGGTTAAAACCCTTGACATGGATGCCACATATGAAATTGCAAAACGCTCACATAATTGGTTGAAGGTAAGTCTTACTTTTTTACAAATTCTGAAAAGAATACTAAGAAACAGATTGTTATAGATTTTCAGTGCTGTAGGTGTTTCATTTTAATCCACTGCTGATTTATTTACATTGTAGTGATGATTAATCCCTGTGAAGATAAACTGTTTCTCTTTCATTTCAGTAATCACTATTGTAGTTTTGGTTTTACTACATTGCTATGATTCCTACAACCTTGTTTTGTTGCTATGAAATTTGTTTTACTGTATAATTTCAATATTTATTTTAAAAAAAACATGTCACTGTCTATGTAACAGGAATAAACCATGTTATTTTAGCTGCTTATTTCAATTATACTCTGTTGTAATTAAAGCAAAACCATTGTTATAAAGAGAAAATTAGTTCATTGTAATTTTTGTAAATCAGTTCATCCCCTCAACTTTCAGTTGAAGAAAGACTACCTAACTGGTGTGGGAGATACTTTAGATGTAGTTGTCATTGGAGGTTATCTGGGTAAAGGCAAAAGAACTGGCTCATATGGTGGATACCTGCTGGCCTGCTATGATCCTGAGAATGAAGAATTCCAAACCATCTGTAAAGTAAGAAAAAAAACTTACAGAATATTTCAAATTATGTCATTGTCACAGAATAGAGTTCTTCCCAGGTCTACTCATACCCAATCTATGAAATTATTTAATCAACAATCTCTCTGTTCAAACAAAGTTGCTCTAATGTCACCAGGGTCATTTTATTTTCAATATATTTCTTCTCAGATTGGAACAGGTTTTACAGATGAGTTACTTGACAAACATTACCAGTTTTTTAAGGATCAAGTGATTCCACATCCAAAGGCCTATTATCGCTATGATGATAATCTGGCTCCCGATCATTGGTTTGACCCAGTTCAGGTGACAAATCTATTTTTCTAGACAGGAATTTTGAGCATGAGATTTGTTCTTGTTTGTGACTTTACAGATGTAGTTACATTCTGGCGGGTACTGATGGGTACTGATTTATTTCAAACAGTACCTTGTGTTTAGATCAGGGTGGAGGGGGAAAGTAGGATACCCCCCTGACCTCAACCCTAACCTGTTCCCCTCAGGTAAGTAGCCCATGTGAATACTGACCCTTTCTATCAAACATCAACAACTTGCTATGATTGCAAGTCGTTGCTACTAAAAGAGAAAAAAGAAATTACTTTGATGTTGCTAGAGGCTTGATTATCCAAAGTTTAAAAATACCTCAATTGTTCTTGATTTTGAAACCGGCTTTGTTTACCCTTAACATGCAATACAACATACATATACATGTAATGCTTAAAGTGTATCCTTTGCTAAGGTTACTGGGTGCAGTTTTATTTGAGTGTAACGTGAGTTTGCTTTTTTTTGTGGTGTAGGTTTGGGAAATCAGAGCAGCAGATCTTTCAGTTTCTCCTGTTCATAAAGCAGCTCTGGGCCTGGTAAGTACTACGTTTGTAAAATGCTCCCTATGATAATTATTTCATGAAGCTTTTAGTTAGTCCAATACTCTACGAGGTTTATAACACTAAATGCTCCACTAGCCCCCCCACCCTCCCTCCTCATTCCACCCGAGGTCTACCAGTTAAGAGGGTGGCAAAAAATATCAGTCACTGCTCTTTTTTCCTGGTACAGAATGTATTCTTTTGGTTGAAAAACAATGACATTAAGCACTATTTAAAATGGAAAGCAGGATATTTTTAGTATTTTGAAGCATTAGACGTAGCAGTTACCGGAGAGGGGGTGCGGTTACGCCAATAAGTCTGGAGCGCCACGTAATATCCATGGTAGAATCCCTTTAATGACGGGCGAAGATCTTTGTTTGTTTCTCAGAGATGCAATTTTGGATTTGGAAACTCCTGATTAAAAACTTGTCGGTTCAATTGAAAACGTAAAACCCCGATTAAGGAACAGGAACGTATTAGTGCCGCTTTAGGTAAACCACTGAGGGGATTTCTTTCCAGGTCTAAGAGCCAGAGTAGGATTCAATTACGTCTGCGTTTCAACTTACTGAAGAGTTCTTCCTCGTCGTTGTTTATTAGGTGGATCCTGTCAAGGGAATATCACTGCGGTTTCCTCGCTTTTTAAGAATCCGAGATGATAAGAAACCTGAACAAGCCACGGACAGTTCACAGGTTAGGAAAAATTTTATATTTAAGGAACGATGTTTACCATTTGGCACGAGAGTTGGTGAAACAAAAATATGCCCTCTGGCGAGGTTATAAACAACACTCAGCCAGTTTAGGGTTTCCGGTCCGAGGCTCTGCAAACTTACCTTCAGCGAGCTTTTTAGTTCCCTGAACCAGTTTCTGAGTTCATATTTTGCCGGTGTCGTGCATGATTCTAAGTTCTATTTCGAACTCGTCCCTTATCTCAGAAAATTGTTTCGGAGTGCCTTTTGAAAATTTAGTTTCCCTTAAATCTAGGTTGCGGAAATGTACAGAAGCCAAGAAACTGTAAAGAATAACGCAAATCCTCCACCAACCATAGACGCCTCCGATGACTTCTATTGATGCAAGAAATAATTCCTTTCCGTATCCTGTGAAAAAGGAGGAATTGGCGTCTCTTGAAAGCCTAGAAAAGTGATTTACTTGCACTCGCCAAAAGCATTGCATCTTCAGTTCACAGTAAGCGTTTATTTGGACGCAGTGATAATAGGACGAGTTGAATTTTCAATGAAGATGTGTTACCAGCTGCTACTCTGACCTTTTACGCCCTTTGTCTCAAGAGAGTGGTCAGATTTTAATTTCCTCTAACATTTATAAGACACTGTGTAGCATTCAGGTAATGAGAATTAAGCCAAATCAAGCTGCTGCGCGCGGAGGGACTAAGCAGAGCATATCTATGTAAACATGATAACCGTGCACGGTGGTCGGAAGATGGTAGAGCCGAACCGTCTCTCGTTTACTCGGTTTAAATGAACCCCCACAACCTGAAGAAAGTTCGGATAAAATGATGGGAAGTAAAAAAGGACCAACTTGAGCTCTGGGACCTGCCTATCGTAAGTAAACGTAGTACAAAAACTCACTTCCGTGTTAATGCAGTCCACATCTATATTTGACAATCCACTCGAATACAAATACAACTAGATAAAATAACTTAGAGTTATCTTAGGGGAGCATTCCCAAGTGTACACTGCCCTAGAGAAACTGAAATTTCGTGAAAGTTTCATGAAGCTGCACTTTCCGATGGATAATTTTAGTAATTTCTGTGAATCTGTAAGTAAATCAAATCGTACACTATTTCGTCTGAGAATCCCTTGTGTATACTAATATCACGATATGACAGAAGCCGTAATTTGTCTTATTTTTTTTCATTATATTAAGAATTATGATATTGTGTGAAATTCCACAATAATACTTTGTGTAAAAGTTGTTGCCATGTGCATTGATCACTCGATAAAGGTGATAGTCGCTTTACCATTTCCAGCCGTATTATAACAACATTCATTTTCCTGATTTGTCCCACTGTTAAAAGATCCTCCTCCTCCACCACAAGAGGGATCTTCATCAACACCTCCAGCTCCCCCGGAGTAACCTCCACCGCCGCCAGCTCCCCCAGAGTAAGCTGGATGTCCGCCGCCACCTCCGAACCCACCGTTATACGTTCCACCCTTTCCACCATTGAGAAATCCTTTGCCACCTTTACCTCCTCCTCCCCCATTACCATAAAAGCCGCCGCCGCCGCCGCCGCCACCTAAAACGATAAGAGAAATTTCCAGTGAATCTCTTTAATGGTACCTGAACTCATCTATATAAATGGCGGGAGAATACCTTTTTTGTTTTATTTACAACTGAGTTCTATGTTTTTCTATGCTTTGCCTTAGAGGACTTGAAAAGCAAGTTACGAAAATCGAATCCCTGTTAAAAAAAAGGTCCGTATGATTCCTGCAATGTTTTTGCTATGTCACTCAATCAACATTCTTGATAACTGTGCAAATGTCCTCCTTGTTTACTTTTATGACCTAATGTGTTTTCGTAAACTTGGTGGCTTTAAAATAATGTAATATGGGCGCAAGAGCGATGAGATTTAAGTGAACGAGCTTCATCCAAGTGAACTAAGATTTACACCATGTAAATCTAAAACTATCCTTTTTAATTCTCGCACTTTCATGCTTTACCTCTTTTCTTGTTGTCACTATTTATCATAATTGGCATTGTTCTACTTACTATAGAATTCAACTTCCAACGCTTTGTACAATAATTAACTGAAGGTGACAGAAATTTCTGCCGAAACGTGTTTTACAGATTCAAAAGTTTGTCGCTCTCTTTAAACTAAGATTTTGCAAAGTTTTCGACTTATTGGCACGTATGCTTCCGATGAATGAGCCCCAATGAGTGCCATAAATATAGGTTTTTATAACTCAAATGTGGGTTTTTGTAACTCATCTCACAGTACCCCTAGTTTGAAGATGATTGGGTAAATCTCATTTTACTAACCTGGCCTGTTACCAGCGCTACCTCCTCCGTTTCCGCTAGTTCCTCCTGACCCCAATGACGAGGAGTACCCAGTATTCCCTGTGGTGCTTAGGGATGCATCACACCCTGAATGTCGCTCTGACATGTTTTTAATTCCCCCACCACCTCCAGCTATGATTAAAGGCGTATTGGTTCCTCTCACCACAAATGTACCTCCCCCGCCTCCTGTAGTTGTTTTGGAGTAAGGCCCTCTCTTTCCTTTATGACCAACAAGTATACGAATGATCTCATCTTTGGTCAAATTAAAGTTTCCGGTCAACTTGGCTCCTCTTCCTCCGTTCTGGACGACACTGTTCTTACCGTACCACCCTGCACCTCCTATTGCTTCTATTCTGTATTCTCCAGTGTATGGCACAGTCCACAATTGAATACCGCTGGACACAGTAACTTGTCCGTCATGATCTTGCCCTGTATAGTGACTACCAATTGAGCTTGGACCACCAGCTGCAGTCGAACCAAGGTTTGTGAAGACAGCTTTAAACTCTGGCTCTAGGTGGATAGACAAAAAATGAGAGACGTGTTACTTTTGTAGGCCATGTAGCAGCCTAACTGATAACAAACATACCTTTGGTGCACTCCGAAATTCATGGGAATGTGTGGTAATCTTTTCGCGCCTTGCTTGATAAAATAGTGGAAAAAGTTGTCACTCAATCAGTTAAACTCGGTTTTTATGATTGGAAGCAAAGAATTGAGCGTTGAATTAACCTTGCTCACAGAAGTTTCCAGTCCACCCAGATAAGTTACAGGCACACGTGTAGTTCACGTAATGGTTTATGCACCTGGCATTGTTTTGGCACCGGTGTTGAATGCAGTAATCTGCGACTGGATGGGAAAAATTTCTAAATGAAACTTACTCACACATTATGAAAGTCATCATGAAATATTTGTCTTCCTAACCTTCTGTTTTCATGTCACAGTGGGCTAGAATAGAGTTCCCAGACCTGGTGGAATCCAACCAATATGTACCGCTGACCGCTTTTCCTCCCTCACTCGCCTTAATCTCTCGGCACGAATAGGCAGGTAGCTCAGGAATAGAGCCGAGAGGGACTGGAATTGTAGAAAGTACGAAAATGAGAAACAACGATGAGTTCCACTTTAGAATCCTTGAACGAGGTACTTATTTGAACTTTGAACAAAAAATCAATTATTTCTGATGTAAAGTTCTGTTACCTCGTTTTGAGTTTCTCGCCATGTAGTATCTGTCTTTATGTTTGACAAAGTCCTCAGGTCTGGCCTCTTTGGTCCGGTTGTTTAACTCGCACTTTGAATTAAGTATATCGATGTTATAGCTTTGACATCTGAAATCAGTGTAACAAGCTTCCCTGCATTCCAGCGCGACGGTGCCGGCTTGGCTCTCAATCTTCATATAGGTGTGGCCCCTGAGCATCTTTTGAAAAATGGAGTAAATGCCGGCTCCACACTGGTGGCTGGTAATGCCGTGGAAGATTTGAGTCATGAAAAGCACGGAAAAGAGTGAAGGCTTTCCACTAACCATTCGTAACATTTTTCTATTCTAGCATCTACAAACACAAGCACCACATTCCCTCTGACAGATGCTGAAGATCTGGGGTGGACTCTAATAAAAGTTTAAGAAAGGAGGAGACAATTACAAAAAAACTCTGAATATACGTAAGAGAGAAATTGGAATGAAAAAGCTTCATGCGTCACTAGAAACCCATCAGCTCTTCAAGCATCGACCTGACGAGCTTTCGTTTTTGGATTTTTGGCAGAACAAATTCCTGAAGCTTGAAATTGCTCACAGTTTTCCTCGAGCTTCGGAAAACTGATCGCATCTCGGAACAGATCAGGTAATATCTGCGCAAAACTATCCGTGCATATGTTTGGACCCAAGGGACAGATGGATGCAATTGTTAATATACACCTGTTTGGTCTTACCTGTGTAATAGAAAAGTTTTAGATTTTGTTGACGTCAAGTAAAATCAGAGCACTTGTCCCCGCATGTAAACATTGTTTGGCGATCTAACTATGAATTGTAATTTAAAAACTGCCAAAATCTTTGTCAGCAACTTGGTGTCTTGAAACGTCATAACATGGTCAACCATGGACGATTAAAAAAATTGTCAATAGATAACTTTTGCTGTTTAGCTAAAATTTGTGAGGTAAAGTTATAACTTCAATTTAAGAAAACGAAAAAGGCAAATTTTAATGCACAGTATGTAAATGTTTACAAATACGTGATTGACATCAGCATTTGTTTTTTTTAATTGACACCTTCATGTCCTTGCGGTCTCTTGAGGCGTAAATAACAACATCAAACTAAAATTGAATTATTAATTTGAAAAGATGGAAATTTAATGCGTAAGCTCCTGCACGCAATTTCTCACCGTATATCTGTGTAAAAGATGTTCGTTGTCGAACAATTGTATGTTAGCGCTGAATAATATGTTAAACGCTCACTGTGACCCAGCTATCAGATACTTTTTGTAGTGCCCCCTCAAGTCACGCGAGGAATAACATGAAAAGTAAACGAAGTCAGTCGTTCCTCCGTATCACGAATGTCCTATACCCCATTCACACCAAAGCTTAAACATGTTTTAAAGTTGTTTTGCTAAACACAGTTCAATGTTTTTTTCGTAGAAACTACTGAACATAATATTTTTTACTTAAAATGTAGCACATTGGAAATGCAAGTCAACAAGCACTTGAATCTTATGGAATATTAAGCTTTTCGGTTCTCTGTTATAATTTTCATTCAGTAACAACCAGTTTAGAAGGAGAGAAGACCGGAATTTAGTTTTCTAAAGTTAAAAATACGGGATGAAGAATACTTTTAAAGAAAAAATATTGCCTTCTCTGGGAGCAATATGACGAGCGCGTTAGAGGCTTTTTCAATTAGTTACTGTCAAAGACATTCCTTATGTGTCAAGCTGAAATAGTATGTGACCTTATCTTCCTGCTTATATTTATCAAAGCTCATAGGGTAATTAACGACTAAGCCTACCATTGACTGCGCAGCCATTCTAACTCCCGTTTCATCATAAGACCTAATCTGAAGGCGAGTTTCAATTTTTGCTCTCAAAGTCAATCGTTTAATAATTTAAAGGTTCTCAAGACGCCCTCTTAAGTGCAGCAGATTAAAATTAATGAGCACAAAACCCCTCTAATTCCTCATCCCTTTATACGAATTTCAGATGACTGCACGAAACATCTAAAGGTAAAAATCCGATTCACAACCTTGGTATGAATTAGTTTATAGAAGTGAGTGAAGAAAAGTATGCAATTTGTCAAATTCCTTATCACCGGTAACTCCGCCAGGTGATCAGGATCATAGTTTACAAAATATTTACTGTGACATTTTGTAATGTCTTTAAGAAACAAGCATTGACTGAAAAAGAATCCTGTACTGCTGATAAAGTAAAGAACAATTTTTAAAGCGAAGTAGATGCGAAAAGTCGCACTGGGACATGCCAGTCAAACAGATTCGGTTAATCCATAACCAAGCGTGTACTAACTAAATCGAGACTGGGCTTCATTTTCCAGACTATTCATTTTCAGGGAAATAAATTATTTGAAATGTGTACGATCAAGAATCCCAATTTGTTTTCTTAGGATTGTGCTGTTTTGCGGTTACTCCTAAACATACTACAATCTATCGGTAGAATTTTTTCACTTTCAGAATATACAGATGGACTCTCCTGGTTAGAGCCTTGTCTTATGTTTTTGTATTGAATAATTCCTAACAGCTGCATCTTCATCATTTCAAATCTACCCCAATCTCTTTCTAAAATAGTTCTCCAAAATTGCATGAGGCAGTAAATATTATTATATCCAGAGATATTACCGCGGAATTTGAAAATTCAGTCATTGAAATTTATAAGAGGTCTCAATGGGGTGATGGCTTTTACAGCTAACGGTTAATATTTTGCCACTTTAAAGATTTTTTTTATTCTATTGTTGTCGCCTTAATTCTTTTTACGGTTAACTTTTTTTTTGGACTATCGGTTAAAATTTGTCAATTTTTTTGACTAAGTTTTTTGGCCGTTTTACGGCAATCTGTTAACTCCATTGAGATCCTCTTAAAACTTTGCTTCTCTAGTTCTAAAATGTGCTTCAAACACAAAGAAGCAAATTGCATGGGATCAAAGCACAGTATTTACATATCATATTTGTGTAAAATCAATAGATGCTAACCTGGGACACGTTCAGGTAACTGCTGGAAATTTTGGTGCATCAAGGAGTGTGGGCCCAATTTGAGATCTAATCCGTTTTCAAGTCAAGTTACTGAACTAATGACATCAAAGTTTCTTCTCGTTCTTATCCTCATTCTCTGTAACTTGGCCGTAATCAATTTAGCTTACTTAAATTCTGACTTAGGCTTCTTGACGTATTCCGATTAGTCGAACTTCTGCATCGAAAGAGCGGGAGATGGCGATTTCAAGTGTAATCGAACAAATCAACTCCTCTTGGCGTGACATATCATGATCTGTTGTGTTGTGCAACCAGAAGAAAAAAAATTTCTTTTTATAGGTTTCATTTGCTCTGAAAATATCACCGATGACGGCCAAAACAATCACCACTGAGGAGAACAGTAGCAAATGAACCAAAAAAAAAGCAGTCACTGAAAAGTGAATTTAAAAACTCGACGAAGCAAAAAGAGAGCGATATCTTTTGCTCGCGGAGAATTAACACGTTTAAAGTTTTTACTGGCGAGAGAACATAATGGGGAAAAAAAATTTTAAAAAAATAAAGAATCTTATTAAACTATTTTCTCGGCTCCTTTGTAACTATTTTGAGACCTTTGAGATCCACATTCATCATTTTTGTAGGACAGCATACTGTATGCTTGTTTCTGACCGATCAAAAATTTCATATCATAATCGGAACACAATTTTTTTGAGACAAAAATAAAGCGTTTTCTTCGTAACTGATACTCCGCCACTAGAGTTTCTCAGCAAGAGACACTGTTCTTTAGCATTTAAGCCCTCATGAGGGCTTCTACATGACTGAAATGCTACATATTTTCATGATGCAAACACCGAGAAACTTTGGCTGCTTACCCTTGGTTGGTTTTAAACGGATTACTCCTGTCAAAGAAAAAATACTTCAAAATTTTAACACCTCATCTTGCTTTGTCTGGGATGGTTAACTGCATACTGACAGGAAATGGGACAAAAGATTCTTGGCCGTGTCCCACCGTGAATTTTACAATCGTTATTCTTTTTTTAGAGATATTTGCAAAAAACAACCATTTTGGACTTAATTGCTATGCACAGAAACGAAACCCTGACAGCCTGAAATAAATTAATAAATATGTCAACAGGATACCCAATATTAATCAGCTTCGTGTTCGAAAGTCTCGACTTTCCCAACTTTTGTCCCCGTTTACAGATTTTCATGAACATTTAATTATTTTTTTTCAAATATTTCACGTGAAAACGCTCTTTCTAATGTTCTTCTTTGAAAATTTACGCGGGAAATTGGCACGCGGGCTGGCCAAAATTGAACCCTTTGCGAATGCGTGGTTTGACGATTGACAACAGACAATGCATACTGTGCAGGTGGCTGGTAGCGAGGCCAATAAAAGCTTTACCCGTGAAACAGGACAGAGCCAATGAGTTTGAGAGAAAGTGAAACAGGATAGGATCTAATGGACGGAGAAACCAGCAAAGAAAACAGTTGTCGTGATATTGTAGATTCTCGTATTTCCGATAAAATATACTACCTCGCTCTTTCCCAAAGAAACCTTGCTTTTAAGTTGTGAAATGTTATAACTCAAGTCTAATGAAAAACAAACAGCTATAATTTGACAGCTAGGAACCAATTTATTGGTTTTTAACCAAACTGTAGTTTGAAACTATCAATTATCGACTGATAAGGAGAAAAAAGTAATGGCTTGTTTCTGTAATTTCTAGAAACAATTAATTCAAAACAATTCGTAATTAACATTGTTTGTGTCTACTAACCTTCACAGTTGAAGACAGAACACTTGCGCTCTATAAATACTTAAACACAACGTCTGTAATGTTCCGAAAAGAGCCGGAAAAGGAACAAAATTTTTAGGTTTTGCGGAAGATAAATTCCCTAAGGTCAAAATGTATCCACGAAAAAACCTATTTCAGCAAATACTGTTTGTTAATTCAAACTCTGAACTCGAAAGCAAAAATTCGAAAGGTTAGCGTACACCTTCAAACTCTTAATAAAAATTTTTTTCAAATTTGAGGATTGAGAAAAGAATATCTGCTTCACTTTGAGGATTGTGTCGCCATGTCCATTTCACTGAAGAAATGTGATAATCACTTTATCACGTTCATCGCAGTTATAACAACATTCGTTTAGTTGATTTGTCCAAATGTTAAAAGATTCTCCCCCTCCCCCACAGAAAAAAGCTTTATTCCCACCTCCATTTCCCCCGGAGTAACCAGCACCGCCACCAGCTCCGTTATCGCCTCCACGAAAACCACCGCCACCTCCGAATCCACCCAGATACGCTCCACCCTCTCCTCCCTGAAGATATCCTTTACCTCCTTCTCCTTGTACTCCACCACTAACAGTCTTTCCATAACAGATGAGTTCTTCTTCGTCGTTGTTTATGAGGTGTATCCTGTCAAGGGAATATCACTGCGGTTTCCTCGTTTTTTTAGAATCCGAGATGATAAGAAACCTGAACAAGCCACGGACAGAGTTCACAGGTTAAAAACAATTTTATTTTTAAGGAACAAAATGTTTACCATTTGGTACGATTGTGGGTGAAACAAAAATATGCCCTCTGGCGAGGTTATAAACAATACTGAGCCAGTTTAGGGTTTCTGGTGCGAAGCTCTACAAACTTACCTTCAATGAGCCTTTTAGTTCTCTGAACCAGTTTCTGAGTTCATATTTTGCAGGTGTCGTGTATGATTGTTAGTTCCGTTGCTTCGAAATCGTCCCAAATCACAGAAAATTGTTTCGGAGTGCCTTTTGAAATTTTAGTTTCCCTTAAATCTAGGTTGCGGAAATGTACAGAAGTCAAGAAATTGTAAAGAATAACGCAAATCATCCACCAACTACAAACGCCTCCGATGACTTCTATTGATGCAAGAAATAATTCCTTTCCGTATCCTGTGGAAAAAGAGGAATTAACGTCTCTTGAAAGCCTAGTAAAGTGATTTACTTGCACTTGCCAAAAGCATAGCATCTTCGGTTCACAGTAAGCGCTTATTTGAACGCAGTGATAATAGGACGAGTTGAATTTTCAATCAAGATGTGTTACCAGCTGCTGCTCTGACTTTTTACGCCCTTTATCTCACGAAAGTGGTCAGATTTTAATTTCCTCTAACATTTATAAGACACTGTGTAGCATATAGGTAATGAGGATAATGCCTGATCAAGCTGCTGCGCGCGGAGGGACTAAGCGGAGCACCTTACCTAGGTAAAGATGATAACCATGCACGGTGGTCGGAAGGTGGTAGAGCCGAACCGTCTCCCGTTTACTCGGTTTAAATGAACCCCACAACCTGAAGGAAGTTCGGATAAAATGATGGGAAATAAAAATAGACCAACTTGAGCTCTGGGGCCTGCCTATCGTAATTAAACGTAGAACACCTAGCAACTGGGTATTACGAAATCTCACTTCCGTGTTAATGCAGTCCACATCTATATTTGACAATCCACTCGAATACAAATACAACGAGATAAATTAACTTAGAGTTATCTTAGGGGAGCATTCCCAAGTGTACACTGCCATAGAGAAACTGAAATTTAGTGAAAGTTTCATGAAGCTGCACTTTCCGATGGATATTTTTAATGCTTTCTGTGAATGTGCAAGTAAATCGAATGGTGCACTATTTCTTCTGAGAATCCCTTATGTATACTTATATCACGATATGAAAGAAGCCGTAATTTGTCTTATATTTTTTCAATACATTAAGAATTATGAAATTGTGTGAAATTCCACAATAATGTTTTGCTGCCATGTGCATTGTTCACTCGATAAAGGTGATAGTCACTTTACCATTTCCAGCCGTATTATAACAACATTCATTTTCCTGATTTGTTCCACTGTTAAAAGATCCTCCTCCACCACCACAAGAGGGATCTTCATTAACACATCCAGCTCCCCCAGAGTAACCTCCACCGCCGCCAGCTCCCCCAGAGTAAGCTGGATTTCCGCCGCCACCTCCGAACCCACCGTTATACGTTCCACCCTTTCCACCATTGAGAAATCCTTTGCCACCTTTACCTCCTCCTCCCCCATTACCATAAAAGCCGCCGCCGCCGCCACCTAAAACGATAAAAGAAATTTCCAGTGAATCTCTTTAATGGTACCTGAGCGCATCTATATAAATGGCGGGAGAATACCTTTTTTGTTTTATTTACAACTTAGTTCTATGTTTTTCTATGCTTTGCCTTAGAGGACTTGAAAAGCAAGTTACGAAAATGGAATCCCTGTTCAAAATAAGTCCGTGTTATTCCTGCAATGCTTTTGCTGCATCACCCAAATTCGTAATTAATCAACATTCTTGATAACTGTGCAAATGTCCATCTTGTTTACGTGTATGACCTAGAGTGCATTCGTAAACTTAGTGGCTTTAAAATAATGTAATATGGGCGCAAGAGCGATGAGAATTTAAGAGAACGAGCTACATTCAAGTGAACTAAGATTTTGCAAAGTGTTCGACTTATTGGCGTCTATGCTTCCAATGAATAAGCCCCAATGATTGCCATAAATATGGGTTTTTGTAACTCATCTCACAGTACCCCTAGTTTGAAGATGATTGGGAAAATCTCATCTTACTAACCTGGCCTATTACCAGCGCTACCTCCTCCATTTCCGCTAGTTCCTCCTGACCCCAATGACGAGGAGTACCCAGTATTCCCTGTGGTGCTTAGGGATGCATCACATCCTGAATGTTGTTCTGACATGTTTTTAATCCCCCCTCCACCTCCAGCTATGATTAAAGGCGTATTGCTTCCTCTCACCACAAATGTACCTCCCCCGCCTCCTGTAGTTGTTTTGGAGTTAGGCCCTCTTTTTCCTTTATGTCCAACAAGTATACGGATGATCTCATCTTTGGTCAAAATAAAGTTTCCGGTCAACTTGGCTCCTCTTCCTCCGTTCTGGATGACACTGCTCTTACCGTACCAACCTGCACCTCCTATTGCTTCTATTTTATATTCTCCAGTGTATGGCACCGTCCAAAATTGAATACCGCTGGACACGGTAACTTGTCCGTCATGATCTTGCCCGGTATAGTGACTGCCAATTGAGCTTGGACCACCAGCTGCAGTCGAACCAAGGTTTGTAAAGACAGCTTTAAACTCTGGCTCTGGGTGGATAGACAAAAAATAAGAGACGTGCTATTGTTGTAGGCCATGTAGCAGCCTAACTGACAACAAACGTACCTTTGGCGCACTCCGAAATTCATGGAAATGTGTGGTAGTCTTTTCGCGCCTTGCTTGATAAAATAGTGGAAAGAGTTGTCATTCAATCAGTTAAACTTGGTTTTTATTATTGAAAGCAAAGAATTGAGCGTTGAATTTACCTTGCTCACAGAAGTTTCCAGTCCACCCAGATAAGTTACAGGCACACGTGTAGTTCACGTAATGGTTTATGCACCTGGCATTGTTTTGGCACTGGTGTTGAATGCAGTAATCTGCGACTGTATGGGAAAAATCTCTAAATGAAACTTACTCACACATTATGAAAGTCATCATGAAATATTTGTCTTCCTAACCTTCTGTTTTCATGTCACAGTGGGCTAGAATAGAGTTCCCAGACCTGGTGGAATCCAACCAGTATGTACCGCTTACCGCTTGTCCTCCTTCACTCGCCTTAATCTCTCGGCACGAATAGGAAGGCAGCTCAGGAATAGAGCCGAGAGGGACTGGAATTGAGGAAAGTGCGAAAATGAGAAACAACGATGAGTACCACTTTAGAATCCTTGAACGAGGTACTTATTTGAACGTTGAACAAAAAATCAATTATTTCTGGTGTAAAGTTCTGTTACCTCGTTTTGAGTTTCTCGCCATGTAGTATCTGTCTTTGTCTTTGACAAAGTCCTCAGGTCTGGCCTCTTTGGTCCGGTTGTTTAACTCGCACTTTGAATTAAGTATATCGATGTTATAGCTTTGACATCTGAAATCAGTGTGACAAGCTTCCCTGCATTCCAGCGCGACGGTGCCGGCTTGGCTCTCAATCGTCAAATAGGTGTGGCCTCTGAGCATCATTTGAAAAATGGAGTAAATGCCTGCTCCACACTGGTGGCTGGTAATGCTCTGGAACATTTGAGTCATGAAAAGCACGGAAAAGAGTGAAGGCTTTCCACTAACCATTCGTAACATTTTGCTATTCTGGCATCTACAAACACAAGCACCACATTCCCTCTGACAGATGCTGAAGATCTGGGGTGGACTCTAATAAAAGTTTAAGAAAGGAGGAGACAATTACAAAAAGACCCTTAATATACGTAAGAGAGAAATTAGAATGAAAAAACTTCATGCGTCACTAGAAACCTATCAACTCTTCAAGCATCGACCTTACGAGTTTTCCTATTTGGATTTTTGGCAGAACAAATTCCTGCAGTTTGAAATTGCTCACAGATTTCCTCGAGCTTCGGAAAACTGATCACATCTTGGAACAGATCTAGGTGTAGTAATTGTCCCTGTATGTATACATTGTTTAGCGATCAACAATGAACTGCAATTTAAAAACTGCGAAAATCTTTGTAAACAACTTGATTTCTTGAGACGTCATAACATAGCCAACCATGGACGATTCACAAAAAATTTGTCAATAGATAACTTCTGCTGTTTCGCTAAAATTTGTAAGGTAAAGTTAAAATTGTAATTTAAGAACACTAAAAAGGCAAATTTTAAAGCACAGTATGTATATGTTTGCAAGTACGTGATTGACATCAGCATTTGTTTTTTTGAATTGACCCCTTCATTTCCATGTAGTCTCTTGATGTGTAAATAATAACATCAAACTAAAACTGAATTAATCATTTGTGGAAAAGATGGAAATTTAATGCGTAAGCTCCTGCACGCAATTTCTTAGCGTATATCTTTGTAAAAGACGTTCTTTGTCGAACAATTGAATGTTATTAGAGATAAGACACTTTTACTGGCTCTAAATAATATGTTAAACGCTCACTGTGACCCAGCTATCAGATACTTTTTGTAGTGCCCTCTAACATGAAAATTAAACGAAGTCAGTCGTTCCACCGTATCACGAATGCCTTATACCCCATTCACACCAAAGCTTACACATGTTTTAAAGTTATTTTGCTAAACACAGTTTAATTTTTTTTTCATAGAAACTACTGAAGCTAATATTTCTTAATTAAAATGTAGCACATTGGAAACGGAAGTTAGCAAGCACTTGAATCTTATGGAATATTAAGTTTTTCAGTTCTCTGTTATGATTTTCATTCAGTAACAACCAGTATGGTTAAACATGTTTTGCTGGTGTGAATAAGGTATTAGCTCTAACAAAGAAGGACTGAAGCCTGAAAATTTAGTTTTTTAAATTTAAAAATACGGGATGAAGAATACTTTTAAAGAAAAAAATATTGCCTTCTCTGGGAGCAATATGACGAGCGCGTTAGAGGCTTTTTCAATTAGTTACCGTCAAAGAAATTACTTATATGTCAAGCTAAAATGGTATATGACCTTATCTTCCTGCTTATATTTATCAAAGCTCACAAGATAATTAACAACTAAACCTACCATGGACTTCGTAGCCGTTCTAACTGTCGTTTCATTGTAGGACCTAATCTTAAGGCGAGTTTCATTTTGCTCTCAAAGTCAACCGTTTAATAATTTAAAGGTTCTCAAGACGCCCTCTTAAGTGCTGCATATTAAAATTAATGAGCACAAAACCCCTCAAATTTTTCATCCCTTTTTACGATTTTGAGATGACTGCACGAAATATCGAAAGGTAAAAATTCGATACACAACCTTGGTATCAGTTGGTTTATAGAAGAGAGTGAAGAAAAGTATGCAATTTGTCAAATTCCTTATCACCGATAACCCCGCCAGCCGATCAGGATCCTAATTTACAAATTGTATATTGTGACATTTTGTAAAGCAAGCATTGACTAAAAGAGAATCCTGTACTGTTGATAAAGTAAAGAACAATTTCTAAAACAAAGTAGGTGCAAAAAGTCGCGCCGGGATATGCAAGTCAAAGAGACTCGGTTAATCCATAAACAAGCTTGTACTAACTAAATATAGGGTGGGCTTCATTTTCCAAACTATTCATTTTCAGGGAAATAAATTATTTAAAATGTGTATGATCAAGAATCCCACTCCTAAACATATTACAATCTATCGGTAGAATTTTTTCACCTTTAGGATGTACAGATGGACTCTCCTGATTAGAACCTTGTCTTATGTGTTTTGTATTGTATATCTTAACAGAACTATGTCCCAATTTAGCCCGAGGCTGCATCTTCATCATTTCAAATCATGCATGAGGCAGTACATATCATTATATCCAGAAATATTACCGCGGAATCTGTAAATTCAGTTATTGAAATTTATAAAAGGTCTCAATGGGGTGATGGCTTTTACAGCTAACGGTTAATATTTTGCCATTTTACAGATTTTACGGCTAACTTCAACATCATTCTATTGTTGTCGCCATAATTCTTTTTACGGTGAACTTTTTTTTTCGACTATCGGCTAAAATTTATCAATTTTTTGCCTGAGTTTTTTGGCCGTTTTACGGCAATCGGATAACCCATTGAGATCCTCTTAAAAACTTTGCATCTCTAGTTCTAAAATGTGTTTCACACACAAAGAAGTAAATTACATGAGATCGAAGCACAGTATTTACATATCATATTTGTGTAAAATCAATAGATGCTAACCTGGAACACATTCAGGTAACTGCTGAAAATTTTGGTGCATCAAGGAGTGTGGGCCCAATTTGAGATCTGACCCGTTATCAAGTCAAGTTACTGAACTAATGACATGAAGGTTTCTTCTCGTTCTTATCCTCATTCTCTGTACCTTGGTCGTAATCAATTTAGTCTACTCAAATTCTTACTTTGGCCTCTTAACGTATTCCGATTAGTCGAACTTCTGCATCGAAAGAGCGGAAGATGGCGATTTCAAGTCTAATCGAACAAATTACCTCCTCTTGGCGTGACATATCATGACCTATCTGTTATGTTGTGCAACCAGAAGAAAAAAACTTTCCTTTCATAGGTTTCATTTGCTCTGAAAATATCACCGATAACGGCCAAAACAATCATCACTGAGGAGAAGAGTAGCAGATGAACCGAAAAAAAAGCGGTCATTGAAAAGTGAATTTAAAAACTCGACGAAACAAAAAGAGAGCGATATCCTTTTCTCGCGAAGAACTAACATCGTTTAAAGTTATTACTAGCAGATGGCACATAATGGGTAAGAAAGAATAAAAAAAAGAATCGTATTAAACTATTTTCTCGGCTCCTTTGTAACTATTTTGAGACTTTTTAGATCCACATACATCATTTTTGTAGAACACCGTACGCTTGTTTCTGACAGACCGAAAATTTCATCTCATAGTCGGAACACAATTTTTTTCTAGACAAAAATAAAGCGTATTTTTCGTAATTGATGCTCAGCTGCCAGAGTTTCTTAGCAAGAGACACCGTCACTTTAGCAATTAAGCTCTCATGAGGGCTTCTACATGACTGAAATGCTATATCTTGTCATGATGAAAACACATAGAAACTTTGGCTGCTTACCCTTAGATGGTTTTAAAGGGATTACTCCTGTAAAGAAAAAATACTTCAAAATTTTAACACTATTTTTGTTTTGTTTTGGATGGTAAAGTGCATACTGACAAGAAATGGGACAAAAGATTCTTGGCGGTGTCCAACCGAGAATTTTACAATCGTTATTCTTTTTAGAGATATTTGCACTAAAACAAACATTTTGGACTTGATTGCTATTATTATTATTGCGAAAATACAAAACATAAGCAATACACTGACGTAATATTCTCTGACCGACAGCCTGAAATAGATTAATAAATATATCAACAGGATACCCAAAATTAATCAGCTTCGTGTTCGAAAGTCTCGACTTACCCAACTTTGGTCCCCGTTTACAGATTTCCATGAACATTTAATTTTTTTCAAATATTTCACGTGAAAACGCTCTTTCTAATGTTCTCCTTTGGAAATTTACACGGGAAATTGACACGCGGGCTGGCCAAAATTAACCCTTTGCGAATGCGTGGTTTGACGATTGACAACAGACAATGCATACTGTGCAGGTGGCTGGTAACGAGGCCCATAAAAAGCTTTACCAGTAAAACAGGACAGATGAGTTTGAGAGAGAGTAAAAAAGGATAGGATCTAATGGACGGAGAAACCAGCAAAGAAAACAGTTGTCGTGATATTGTGATATTCTCGTATTTGCGATTAAATATACTACCTCGCTCTTTCCCAAAGAAACCTTGCTTTTAAGTTGTGAAATGTTATAACTCAAGTCTAGTAAAAAACAAACAGCTTTAATTTAACAGCTTGGAACCAATTTATTGATTTTTAACCAAACTGTAGTTTGAAACTATGAATTATCGTCTGATAAGGAGGAAAAACTAATAGCTTGTTTCTGTAATTCCTAGAAACAATTAACTCGTAACAATTCGTAATTAGCATTGTTTATGTCTACTGACCTTCACAGTTGAAGACAGAACACTTGCGCTCTATAAATACTCAAGCACAACGTCCGAAATGCTCCGAAAAGAGCCGGAAAATGAACAAAATTTTTAGGTTTTGCAGAAAATAAATTCCCTAAGATCAAAGTGTATCCACGAAAAAACCTATTCCAGCAAATACTGATTGTTAATTCAAACTATGAACTCGAAAGCAAACCACTTTAAATCTAAAGCTTAGCGTACATCTTCAAACTCGATAAAAAATCAGAAGATTTTTCAAATTTGGGGTTTGAGAAAAGAATATTCGCTTCACTTTGAGGATTGTGTCGCCATGTCCATTTCACTGAAGAAATGTGATGATCACTTTATCATGTTCATCGCAATTAGAACAGCATTTGTTTAGTTGATTTGTCCCAAATGTCAAAAGACCCTCCCCCTCCCCCACAGGGAAAAGCTTTATTCCCACCTCCATTTCCTCCAGAGTAACCACCACCGCCCCAGCTCCGTTATCGCCTCGACGAAAACCAACGCCACCTCCGAATCCACCCAAATACTCTCCACCCTCTCCTCCCTGAAATTATCCTTATCTCCTCCTCCTTGTCCTCCACCACTAACAGTCTTTCCATAACAGATGAGTTCTTCCTCGTCGTTGTTTATTAGGTGTATCCTGTCAAGGGAATATCACTGCGGTTTCCTCGCTTTTTGAGAATCCGAGATAATAAGAAACCTGAACAAGCCACGGACAGAGTTCATAGGTTAAAAACAATTTTTTTAAGGAGCGATGTTTACCATTTGGCACGAGAGTGGGTGAAACATAAATATACCCTCCGGCGAAGTTATAAACAATTCTGAGCCAGTTTAGGGTTTTCGGTGCGAAGCTCTACAAACTTACCTTCAATGAGCCTTTTAGTTCTTTGAATCAGTTTCTGAGTTCATATTTTGCAGGTTTCGTGTATGATTGTAAGTTCCGTTACTCGTCCCTAATCACAGAAAGTTGTTTCGGAATGCCTTTTGTTTCCCTTAAATCTAGGTTACGGAAATGTACAGAAGTCAAGAAATTGTAAAGAATAACGCAAATCCTCCACCAACTACGGACGCCTCCGATAACTTCTATTGATGCAAGAAATAATTCCTTTCCGTATCCTGTGGAAAAAGAGGAGTTGGCGTCTCTTGAATGCCCAGGAAAGTGATTTACTTGCAATCGCCAAAGGCATCGCATCTTAAGTTCAAAGTAAGCGTTTATTTGGACGCAATGGTAATAGGACGAGTTGAATTTTCAATCAAGATGTGTTATCAGCTACTGCTCTGACCTTTCACACCCTTTATCTCACGAGAGTGGTCAGATTTTAATTTCCTCTAACATTTATAAGACACTGTGTAGCATATAGGTAATGAAAATTAAGCCAAATCAAGCTGCTGCGCGCGGAGGGACTAAGCGGAACACCATACCTAGGTAAATATGATAACCATGCACGGTGGTCGGAAGGTGATAAAGCCGAACCGTCTCTCGTTTACTAGGTTTAAATGAACGCCACAACCTGAAGGAAGTTCGGATAAAATGATGGGAAGTAAAAATGGACCAACTTGAGATCTGGGGCCTGCCTATCGTAATTAAATGTAGAACGCCTAACAACTGGGTATTACAAAATCTCACTTCCGTGTTAATGCAGTCCACATCTATATTTGACAATCCACTCGAATACAAATACAACTAGATGTAATAAGTGAGAGTTATATTAGGGGAACAATCCCAAGAATACACTGCCATAGAGAAGCTGAAATTTTGTGAAAGTTTCATTAAGCTGCACTTAGCAATGGATAATTTTAGTGCTTTCTGCCGATCTGCAAGTAAATAGATTTCGTCTGAGAATTCCTCGTCTATACTAATATCACGATATAACAGAAGCCGTAATTTGTCATGATATTGAGAATTATAAGATTGTGTGAAATACCACAATTATGTTTTGTTTAAAAATTGTTGCATTGATCACTCGATCAAGGTGATAGTCACTCTACCATTTCCAGCCGTATTATGACAACATTCATTTTCCTGATTTGTTCCACTGTTAAAAGATCCTCCTCCTCCACCACAAGAGGGATCTTCATTAGTACCTCCAGCTCCCCCAGAGTAACCTCCACCGCCGCCAGCTCCCCCAGAGTAAGCTGGATTACTGCCGCCACCTCCGAACCCACCGTTATACGTTCCACCCTTTCCACCGTTCAGAAATCCCTTGCCACCTTTACCTCCTCCTCCCCCATTACCGTAAAAGCCGCCGCCGCCGCCACCTAAAGCGAAAAAGAAAATGTCCAGAGATCTCTTTAATTGTACCGGAGTGCATCTATATAAAGGTCGGGAGAATACCTATTTTCTTCTATTAATAACTTAGTACTATGTTTTTCTATGCTCTGCCTTAAGGAATACGAAAGTCGAATCCTTGCTTAAAAAAAAAAAAGGTCTGTATGATTCCCGGAATGCTTTTGCTGTGTCACCCAATTAATCAACAACCTTGATAACTGTACAAATGTCTACCTTGTTAACGCTTATGACCTAATGTGTATTCGTAGACTTGGTGGCTTGAAAGTAATGTAACACGGGCGCAAGTGAAGTTAGAATTTAAGTGAACGAGCTACATTCAAGTGAACTAAGATTCTGCAAAGTTTTCGACTTTTTGAAGTGTGTGCTTCTGATGAATGAGCCCCAATGATTGCCATAAATATGGGTTTTTTAACTCGTGTGAAATTTTTTCCTATCATCTCACAGTACCCCTGGTTTGAAAATGATTGGGTAAATTTCATTTTACTAACCTGGCCTATTACCGGCGCTACCTCCTCCATTTCCGCCAGTTCCTCCTGAACCCAATGGCGAGGAGTACCCTGCATTCCCTGTGGTGCTTAGGGATGCATCACATCCTGAATGTTGTTCTGACATGTTTTTAATTCCCCCACCACCTCCAGCTATGATTAAAGGCGTATTGGTTCCTCTCACCACAAATGTACCTCCCCCGCCTCCTGTAGTTGTTTTGGAGTTAGGCCCTCTTTTTCCTTTATGTCCAACAAGTATACGGATGATCTCATCTTTGGTCAAAATAAAGTTTCCGGTCAACTTGGCTCCTCTTCCTCCGTTCTGGACGACACTGTTCTTACCGTACCAACCTGCACCTCCTATTGCTTCTATTCTATATTCTCCAGTGTATGGCACAGTCCACAATTGAATACCGCTGGCCACGGTAGTTTGTCCGTCATGATCTTGCCCTGCATAGTGACTGCCAATTGAGCTTGGACCACCAGCTGCAGTCGAACCAAGGTTTGTAAAGACAGCTTTAAACTCTGGTTCAGGGTGGATAGACAAAACATGAGTGAAGTGTTATTGTTGTAGGCCATGTAGCTGCCTAACTGATAGCAAACATACCTTTGGCGCACTCCGAAATTCATGGAAGTGTGTGGTAATCTTTTCGCGCCTTGTTTGAAAAAATAGTGGAAAGAGTTGTCACACAACTGCACCCTTACCTATGCAGCTGTTTCTTCCGTCCCCGGCAAATCCTACTTTGCAGAAGCAATTGTAGGAACCCTCAGTGTTGTTACACGTGGCGTCAGCATGGCATCCATGTAGACCTTTCTTGCATTCGTTGACATCTACGATAAGCATGATGATACTATCAGTTAGCCTCCGTTTTCATGATTGATAGCAAAAAATTGAGCCTTGAATTTACCTTGCTCACAGAAGTTTCCAGTCCACCCGGATGAGTTACAGGCACACGTGTAGTTCACGTGATGGTTTATGCACCTGGCATTGTTTTGGCACTGGTGTTGAATGCAGTAATCTGCGACTGGATGGGAAAAAATCTCTAAATGACACTTCCTCACGCATAATCAAAGTCATCATGAAATATTTGTCTTCCTAACCTTCTGTTTTCATGTCACAGTGAGCTAGAATAGAGTTCCCGGACCTGGTGGAATCCAACCAGTATGTACCGCCGACTGATTGTCCTCCTTCACTCGCCTTAATCTCTCGGCACGAATAGGCAGGCAGCTCAGGAATAGAGCCGAGAGGGACTGGAATTGAAGAAAGTATGAGAAACAATGATGAGTACCACTTTAGATCCTTGAACGAGGTACTAATTTGAACTTTGAATAAAAATAAATTATTTCTAGTGTAAAGTTCTATTACTTCGTTTTGAGTTTCTCGACATGTAGTATCTGTCTTTGTCTTTGACAAAGTCCTCAGGTCTGGCCTCTTTGGTCCGGTTGTTTAACTCGCACTTTGAATTCAGTATAACGATGTTATAGCTTTGACATCTGAAATCAGCGTGACAAGCTTCCCTGCATTCCAGCGCGACGGTGCCGGCTCGGCTCTCAATCGTCATATAGGTGTGGCCCCTGAGCATCTTTTGAAAAATGGAGTGAATGCCTGCTCCACACTGGTGGCTGGTAATGCTCTGGAACATTTGAGTCATGAAAAGCACGGTAAAGAGTGAAGGCTTTCCAGCGGCCTTTCGTAACATTTTGTTATTCTGTCATCTACAAACACAAGCATCACATTCTCACTGACAGATGCTGAAGATATGGAGTGGACTCTGATAAAAGCTTAAGAAGGAGGAGACAATTAAAAAAAACTGAATATAAGTAAGAGAGAAATTATAATGAAAAATGTCATGCTTCTCTAGAAACCCATCAACTCTTCGAGCATCGACCTTACGAGCCTTTCTTTTTGGATTTTTGGCAGAACAAATTTTTGAAACTTGAAATTGCTCACAGCTTTCTTCAAGCTTCGGAAAACTGATCGCATCTAAGTAATGTCTTCTCACAACTATCCTTGCATATTTTTGCCCCAAATGGACAGATGGAGGCTATTGTCGATTTACACCTGTTTGGTCTTGCCTGTGTGATGGTAAATGTTTTAGATTTTGTTGACGTTAAGTTTAAATATAGTAGTTGTCCCTGCATATAAACATTGTTTGGCGATCTAACTATGAATTTTAATTTAAAAACTGCTAAAATCTCTCTAAACAACTTGATTTCTTGAAACTTCATGACACGCTAAACCACGATTGACGAAACATTTGTCAATAGATAACTTCTGCTGTTTAGCTAAAATTTGTGTGGTAGTTACAATTCCAATTTTAGAACATGAAAAAGGCAAATTTTAAAGCACATTATGTAAATGTTTACAAATACGTGATTGATATTAGCATTTGAATTTTGAATTGACTCCTTCGTGTCCGTGTGGTCTCTTGAGGTGTGAATAACATCAAAGTAAAACTGAATTAATAATTTATATAGATGGAAATTTAATGCACATAAGCTCCTGAACGCAATTTCTCACCGTATATCTATGTAAAAGACGTTCTTTGTCGAAAAACTGGATGCTATTGGAGATAAGACACTTTTCCTGGCTCTAAATAATATGTTAAACGCTCACTGTGATCCAGCTATCAGATACTTTTTGTATTGCCCCCTCAAGTCGCGCGGGGAATAACATGAAAATTAAACAAAGTCAGTCGTTCCACCGTTTCCTCTAACAAAGGAGGACAGAAGTCTGAAAATTTAGCTTTTCAAAATTAAAAACACGGAATGAAGAATACTTCTATGATAAAAAATATTTCCTTCTCTGGGAGCAATATGAAGAGCGCGTCAGAAGCTTCTTCAATTAGTTACCGTTAAATAAATCTCCTATAACTATGCGTTAAGCTAAAACGGAATATGACCTTATCTTCCTACTTAGGTTTATCAAAGCTCACATGGTTATTAACAACTAATCCTACCGTCGACTGCGCAGTCATTCTGATTCTCGTTTCGTCATAAGACCTAATCTGAAGGCGTTTCATTTTTTTTTCTCTTAGTCATTCAATGGATCGGTTAGGTTTGCAAACTAATCGTTTAATAATTTAAAGATTTTCAAGACGACATCTTAAGTGCTGCAGATTAAAATTAATGAGCACAAAACCCTCAAATTTCTCATCTCTTTATACGAATTTCAGATGACTGCACGAAATATCTAAAAGTAAAAATCCGATGCACAACCGTGGTAGCAATTGGTTTGTAGAAGAGAGTGGAGAAAAGTACGCAATTTGTCAAATTCCTCATCACCGGTACCCCGCTAACTGATCAGAATCATAGTTTACAAAATGCCTATTGCGAGATTTCGTAATGTCTTTAGGAAACAAGCAAATCGATTTAAAGAGAATTCTGTTCAGCTGGTAAAGTAAAGAGAAATTTTCAAAACAAAGTAGATGCGAAAAGTCGCGCCGGGACATGAGAGTCAAACAGATTCGGTTATTCCGCAACCAGGCGTGTACTAGCTAAATCGATGGTGGCTTCATTTTCCACACTATTCATTTTCAGGGAAATAAATTATTAATAATGTGTATCATCGAGAATCCCAGTCTGTTTGCTTAAGATTGTGCTGTTTTGGAGCGGCTCTTAAACATACTACAATCTATCGGTAGCCTAGCACACGTTCAAGTAAGAGCCGGAAATTCTGGCGCATCAAGAAGTTTGGGCCCAATTTGAGATCTAACTCGTTTTCAAATCAAGTTACTGAACTAATGACATCAAAGTTTCGTCTCGTTCTCATCCTTATTCTCTGTACCTTGGCCGTAATCAATTTAGTCTACTCAAATTCTGACTTTGGCTTCTTGACGTATTCCGATTAGTCGAACTTCTCCATCCAAAGAGCGGGAGATGGCGATTTCAAGTCTAAACGAACAGATTAATTCCTCTTGGCGTGACATATCATGATCTGTTATGTTGTGCAACCGGTAGAAAAAAATTTGTTTTCTTAAAGTTTCATTTGCTTTGAAAATATTACCAATGAAGGCCAAAACAATCGCCACCGAGGAGAACAGTAGCAGATGGACCGAAAAAAAAAGCAGTCATTGAAAAATTAAATTAAAAACTTGAAAAAAACAACAAGAGAGCGATATCTTTTTCTCGCGGAAAACCAGCATCGTATAAAGTAATTACTGGCAGATAGCAAATAATGGGGAAAAAAGAATAAAAAAAAACAGAATCGTATTAAACTATTTTCTCGGCTCCTTTGTAACTATTTTGAGACTTTTGAGATCCACACACATTATTTATGTAGGTCATCATATGCTTGTTTCTGACAGACCGAAAATTTCATCTCATAGTCGGAACACAATTTTTTGAGACAAAAGTAATAAACGTATTTTTCGTAATTGATGTTCAGCTGTTAGAGCTTCTTAGCAAAAGACACCGTTTTTTAACATTTAGTCGTCATGAGGGCTTCTACATTACTGAAATGCTACGTAATTGCATGATACAAACACAGAAAAACTTTGGCTGCTAACCCTTAGTTGGTTTTAAACGGATTACTCCTTTCGAAGAAGATATTTCAAAATTTTAACCTCATTTTTCTTTGTCTTGGATGGTAAACTGCATACTGAGAATAAATGGGACAAAAGATTCTTGGCCGTGTCCCACCGAGAATTTCACAATCGTTTTTCTTTTTCTTAGAGATATTTGCACTAAAACAACCATTTTGGACTTAGTTGCTATGCACAGCAATGATAATAGCGGAGCTCGCAGAGCGTAGCCCCATAATTATACAAAATAGTAGTAACCCATCGGGCTGAAAAAATTTGGTTGTACGACCGTACGACCGTACAAGATGCTACTTTTAACATGCGTGGTCAACTGTACCGCGGGCACACCAACGCTTCGGCTTTGTTCAGTAGTCCAGTGGTCAGTGCACTGGGCTCTGAGTTGGACGACCCGGGTTCCAGTCCTGGCCGGGGCAAGGAGTTGTGCCCTTGAGACGAGTGGGCGGGAAAAAAAAATGCGAGCTCCGCTTTTAGGCTTGGCTAAATCTACATATTACGAAACATAAGCAATACTAGACATAATACTCTCTGACCGACAGCCTGAAATTAATAAATAAATAACATAGAGGGCAAAATTACCGAATGCTGATTGGTCAATAAAGAGGGTATTTTGTTCTTAGTTTTGCTTGTGAAGAGGGCAAAATTACTCGCTCACGATCGGTCCTCAGGTTGCCTGGCAACAGCTTATGCTATCGAGTAGTTGTTGCCAAAAAATTCTTTGTAACAATGGCGTCACGTTTCGAGGTAGTTGACGAAGAATATATCGAAGAATTAAATGAAAACACGAAGAAAAGCACGGAGTACTGGAAGAACGTTTTCAAAATGTGGGCGAATGAAAGAAACTTCCAAGCAAATTTAGAAGAGTACGAGAGCGATGTCCTCGACCAAACACTGTCGCAGTTATATGCCGAGTCACAAAAAGGAAACGGTGATAACTACGAGCCCGTCTGCCTGAAAGTAATGCAGACATTACTGGAGAGATATCTAAAATCAAAATCCCATCCAAAGTCCATCATCCGAGATAGGAAGTTTCTTAACTCCAGAAAAGTCCTGGGAGGGAAGTCCAGGAAACTGCGAGAGCAAGGCAAAAGAAAGCGACCAAACCGATCCAGAAGTTTGACAAAAGAAGAGGAAGAAGTCCTCTGGCAGAACGGCCAGCTTAGAGGAGGCACTCAACGAGCTCTACTGAACACCATGTGGTGGCTGCTCACTCAGCACTTTGGCTTA
Source organism: Pocillopora verrucosa (assembly GCF_036669915.1). Classification (NCBI taxonomy): domain Eukaryota; kingdom Metazoa; phylum Cnidaria; class Anthozoa; order Scleractinia; family Pocilloporidae; genus Pocillopora; species Pocillopora verrucosa. Next base: position 570,457 of record NC_089319.1, read on the forward strand.
CAAGAGCGACAAGAACACCACCAAATGAAAGTTGACGGTTTCACTTTACAACGCGACGACGACGGAAACGAATTTCTAACATTTGCCGAAGGTCCAACTAAGACGAGACAGGGAGGACTTAGCGTGAAAACCAGACTAGTCACCCCCAAAATGTTTGCCACAGGGAATGAGGAAAGGTGCCCAGTCATGTTGTTTAAACGATATCTGGAGAAGCGACAAAGCGAAATGAAGGAAAGCGGCCCGTTTTACCTCACTGTCATCGACAAGCCAGTTTCAAGCGTTTGGTACAAGAAATCCCCAATGGGAAAGAACACCATAAACACAATCATGAAAAACATGAAAGAGAATTTACCGCTGAAGGATCTGTGTTCCGAGAAGAATTTGACCAGCAATAGGGCACGAAAAACCGTGGTCAAGAAGCTGAAAAGTTCTGGTATCCCGAGGTGTGAAATAAAGAATATCACAGGCCACGCACCTGCCCAAGGGCTTGACGATTGCGACTCAGGAGACGAACGAGAGCAGCAGATCATTACACGAGCCATTGACAACACTAGCGCTGGCGCTAAATAATACGTTAAACGCTCATTGTGACCCAGCTATCGGATACTTGCCCCCTCAAGTCACGCGAGGAACAACAGAAAAATTAAAAGAAGTCAGTCGTCCCACCGTATCACGAATGCCGTATACTCCATTCACACCAAAGCTTAAACATGTCTTAAAGTTGTTTTGCTAAACACAGTTTATTTTTTTTTCGTAGAAACTACATAATCAAATATTTTTTACTTAAAATGTAGGACATTGGAAATGCAAGTAAGCAAGGACTTGAAAAAGGAAAATTAAGTTTTTCAGTCCTCTGTTTTTGATTTTCATTCAGTAAAAAACCACTTTAACCGAACATATTTTGCTGGTGTGAATAAGGCATTAGCTCTAACAGTGGAGGTTAGAAGCCTGAAACTTAAGCTTTTCAAAATTAAAAACACAGGATGAAGAATACTTCTACAGAATAAAATATTGCCTTCTCTGGGAGCAATATGACGAGCCTGTTAGAAGCTTTTTTAGTTACTGTTAGAGAAATTCCTCACGTGTTAAGCTAAAATGGTATATGCATGAATTTATCTTCCTGCTTATATTTATTAAAGCTCACAAGACAATTAACAACTAAACCTACCATCGACTGCGCATCCATTCTGACTCGTTTCATCATGACCTAACAGTGAAGGCGAGTTTCATTTTTGCTCTCATAGTCATTTAATGGATCGGTTAAGTTTCCAAACAAATCGTTTAATAATTTAAAGGTTTTCAAGACTTCCTCTTAAGTTGCAGATTAAAATTAATGAGCACAAAACCCCTTAAATTTCTCATCCCTTTTTAAAAATTTCAGATGACTGCACAAAACATCTAAAGGTAAAAATCCGATGCACAACCCTGGTAGCAACTGATTAGTAAAGCTGGATCTAACGGACGGAGAAATCAGCAAAGAAAACAGTTGTCGTGATATTGTTGATTCCCATATTTCCAATGAAATATACTACCTCATTCTTTCCCAAAGAAACCTTGCTTTCAAGTTGTGAAATTTTATAAATGAAGTCTAGAAAACAAACAGCAATAATACGACATCTAGGAATCAATTTATTGAATTTTCACCAATCTGTAGTCTGAAATTATTGAATTATTGACTGATAAGGAGAAAAAAGTAATAGCTTGTTTCTGTTATTCCTACAAACAATTAATTCGTAACAATTCGTAATTAGCATTGTTTGTGTCTACTGACATTCAGAGTTGAAGACAAAACACCTGTGCTGCAGAAATATTCAAACACAACGTCTTGCTCTGAAGAGAGCCGGAAAAGGAACAAAATTTATAGGTTTTGCCGAAGATAAATTCCCTAAGGTCAAAATGTATCCACAAAAAACCTATTCCAGGAAATAGTGTTTGTTAATTCAAACTATGAACCCGAAAGCAAATCAATTTAAATCTAAAGGTTAGCGTGCACCTTCAAACTCTTTATAAAAACAGATTTTGTTCAAATTTGGGGCTTGAGAAAAAAATATCCGCTTCACTTTGAGGAATGTATCGTCATGTCCATTTCACTGAAGAAATGTGATGATCACTCTACCATGTTCATCGCTATTAAAACAACATTCGTTTAGCTGATTTGCCCCAATGTTAAAAGATCCCCCCCCTCCCCCGCAGGAAAAAGCTTTATTCCCACCTCCATTTCCCCCAGAGTAACCACCGCCACCACCAGCTCCGTTGTCGGCTCCACGAAAACCACCGCCACCTCCGAATCCACCCCAATACGCTCCACCCTCTCCTCCCTGAATATATCCTTTACCTCCTTTTCCTCCTTTTCCCCCACCACTAACAGTCTTTCCATTACTGAAGAAGCCGCCACCTCCACCACCTAAAATAATGAAAAACTAATTAGTGATCTCTTATAAAAAGCACCTATCTAATTTATTCACTCTAAGCGATGTGCAAAATTGTTTTTGGGGACAAGTCAGCTCCACAATTTTTCGTTAAACTGTCTTTTTATTGCACCTTTTTAATTCAAATCTGCAATTAGCCAATAGAACCCCTTGTCAACTGTGTATAGATGTGAAGGATATCTAAAAAGTGGACGAGTGAAACTCAGTTGAGTGTCAGATGTTGTAGGAGGCGTCTTCATAAGTTTTATTGAGGAGAAAAGAAAAACTGTAAAATTAAGATTGATAATTTTAATAATTGAGATCCTTCTGTAATCTTATTGTCCTAATGAATTGAACATACTGATAGATTTTTCTCCTTTCTTCGCTTACCTGGAGATTGACCACTTGTTTTTCCTCCATTTCCGTTGCTTCCTCCGGACCCTAAAGGCGAGTTGTTCCCTGCATTCCCTGTTGCGCTTATGGACGCATCACATCCTGGATTTTGTCCTGACATTTTTTTAACTCCCCCTCCACCTCCAGCTATAATCAAAGGCGTATTGCTTCCTCTTACTACAAATGTACCTCCACCACCTCCGGCATTTGAGTTGCTGGACGACTTCGCTTGACTCCCCTTTTGACCAACAAGTATACGAATGTTCTCTTTTTGGTCAAATTAAAGTTTCCAATCATTCTCGCTCCTCTTCCTCCATTTTTAATAACGCTGTTTTTACCGTACCCCCCTGGGGCTCCTATTGCTTCTATTCTGTATTCACCAGTGTGTGGCACAGTCCACTGCTGAATACCACTAAATAGTGTAACTTGTCCGTCATGATCCTGACCTGTGTAGTGGCTCCCAATTGAGACTGGACCCTTACCACCTTCACTCGCATTGAGGGTTGTAAAAACAGCTGTAAATCCTGTATTAAACACGGAATAATATGTAAGAAGTTTTCAAATTTTTTTTAGTATTGACCTTACTGTCAACTTCAATGCTTGAAAATGATATCCCTGCAAATTAAGCGAAATTGGAAAAAGGCGAAAAAGCTCCCGAAGAGTCTACCAACAGAGTCAAAACGCGTTCAAAAGACTTCGTGGACTTCTAGTGACCTGCGAGAAAAAGACAGTTTTCCACACTGTGTTTGCTCCCTTGTATGGCTGAAAGCCATTTTTTATACTGATATTTATCTAACAAATTGATTCGATTATGCCCTGCGTCTGTACAATAGAAAGATCGCCGGTATCTAGAATAAGAAAAGAAATATTTGAGATAAGAAAGATGAGAGACGGAGTATGAATATGTTAAATCTAGTCACCTCTGCAGTTGGTTCCATTTCCATGAAATCCATCTTTACACGCGCACTTGTAAGATCCCAGGGTATTGTTGCACTCGGCATTCACATCACAATCGTGTATTCCATCGAAACACTCATCTGTGTCTAGAGTAAGAAAAAGAAGACCATCTGAATAAGTCCTATTATTTCTGCTTTTGATAAAAGGCACCTCAGAAAATGTGAAAACAAGTTACCCGAGCAGTTAGTTCCATTTCCATGATATCCATCTTTACACGAGCACTCGTAAGATCCCAGGGTATTGTTGCAATCGGCATTCATATCACAGTCGTGTGTTTTATCAGCACATTCATCCATATCTAGAACTCGAAAAGGATTATCATGTAAATAAGACTTTTTTTAAGCCCCCTTACACAATGATGATGAAAGACGGTGTTTGAAATGTTTCAGCAAGTTACCTGTGCAGTTAGTTCCATTTCCATGAAATCCATCTTTACACGAGCATTTGTAAGATCCCAGGGTATTGTTACACTCAGCGTTCACATCACAGTTGTGTATTCCGTCAATACATTCGTCGATATCTAAATCAACAAAGAATATTTTATTATTTTATTGTAACTAAGCTTTTTGTTATATGACAGAGTATTATCATCAAAAGAGACAACATGATGTACTATAACAAGTCACCTGTGCAGTTCGTTTCATTTCTATGAAATCCGTCTTCACACGTGCACTTATAAGATCCCAGGATATTGTTACACTCAGCATTCATATCACAGTCGTGTATTCTGTCAGCACATTCATCTATATCTAAAACACGAAAAGTGTTATCATGTAAATGAGACTTTTTTTGAAGCCCCCTTATACAATGACGGTGTTTGAAATGTTTTAACTAGTTACCCGTGCAGTTAGTTCCATTTCCATGAAATCCGTCTTTACACGAGCACTTGTAAGATCCCAGGGTATTGTTGCAATCGGCATTCACATTACAGTTGTGTATTCTGTCAGCACATTCATCTACATCTAGAACACGAAAAGGATTATCATGTAAATGAGACTTTTTTTTAAAAGCCCCCTTATACAATGCCGGTGAAAGACGGTGTTTGAAATGTTTCAGCAAGTTACCTGTGCAGTTGGTTCCATTTCTATGAAATCCATCTTTACACGAGCATTTGTAAGATCCCAGGGTATTGTTACACTCAGCGTTCACATCACAGTTGTGTATTCCGTCAGTACATTCGTCAATATCTAAATCAACAAAAAATATTTTATTATTGTATAGTAACTAACCTTTTTGTTTTATGACAGGGTATTATTATCTAAAGAGGCAACTTGATATGTTATAACAAGTTACCGGTGCAGTTAGTTCCATTTCCATGAAATCCGTCTTCACACATGCACTTATAAGATCCCAAGATATTGTTACACACAGCGTTCACATCACAATCGGGTGTGCTGTCAGCGCATTCGTTTATATCTATAACACAGAGAAGAACATCATATAGATGAAATCCTTTTTTAAAGCCCTCTCGGACAATAAAGGTGGAATACAGAGTCTGACTATGTTGGACACTGTGACCCACCCCCTCCCCAGTGAGAAAATTAATATTAGTTTGATTGGTCGTTTGACTATTCTATCGATAGACCAAAAGTGTAAGTGATTAGGATATTCATCTAAACTAATCGCGATGTACTTGAACACGAGCGTCCATTGCCAGTGTATCCCCCCTTGCAGGTACAGTAATAGGAACCCGCAGTGTTGGTGCAGTATGCATTGACGTCACAGGCATTTTTTCCACTAAGGCATTCATCATGATCTAGTTGGGGAATGGAGAAGGAAGAGAGTCAAAATTTCGCCAACATTTATTTTACCAGAGAGATAGTCTTACCCTGTGCTAAATTGACACTTACAGCCACATAACACAACAAGAATTGTGTTCCAACGAGTTAGACCATGGTTAATGGCAACTTTGAGGCAAGAATGTTGTTCAAAGTTTTATTAAATTGCAATTAAATGTAAAATGTCCATTTGGAATATTTTTTTCCATTTTTGGATTTTTTATACAAATATGTAGACAAAAGTAGAAACTGCGCAGCACATTGTTTCAGGACTAGAGCGATTTCCAAATCGACAATTTGAACAAAAAATTAAACCAACATTGCCTTCAACATTGATTTACCTTCTAAATACATATCACAGTAAACCAAAACTGCCTTCCCAGTGCCAGATGGATCCAGCCAGTATTTGTTGCTTACAGTGTCTTTCCCTTCGCTTGCTTTTATCTCGTGGCATGAACGTGCTGGTAACTCCGGAATCGAACCCAAGGGAGCTGGTATGAGTAAAAATGTTGAAACTTAACACTCAACACAACTCCTCTTTTCGCCAAAAAATGATAATTGACATTGATAATTGTAGATCTTGTCGTTCGTTCGATTAAAAGGTTACAGTCACTTTGATTAACTTTTCTTTTATTGGTGGCGAGTCTTCCTGGTGGCGAGGTGACTTTAAACCGGCCAAGCATTTAGAGGCGCACAGATCGAAAAGGGAGAATAAAAGGCGCTTGAGAATATCAACGGGATCTGAATTCCATTTACTTAGGTTCCCTTTTGACTTGTGAATATTTAAGGAGGATTTTATTCTGAGGAGACAAGACCCTTCTCTCGTAAGCCCTCCATTTAGAGCTTTCATTTTTTTTACAGTCATCCCTGACCGTAAGCTTGTTGCAGCACTTTAAAAAGTAAATAAATCAATAACTTCTTGTAAACATTTTACACATGCATCAAAGTTATTTTTTGCATGTTAACTATAGGTTAAACTTCAAAGAAAGTAGGTGGAAATGATATATTTCATTTTTACGGTCAGGAGGTAATAGAAAAATCAATTCCGGGAAATCGGAAAAGGCAGGCTGTGAACAGACTGTAAGACAGAAATATTTAGAATTATTATAAATTGCTTGGTCGAGTATTTACCTCTTCCGTTCAAACGGCGAATATAAAACCACGCTGGGTCTGAGCGAAAATTCTCGGGTCTCGCGTCCTTTGTGCGATGGTTTAATTCACAGATCTGTTCTTTTCTGTTGAAATTATAGCTCTGACAGATAGTTTCCCTTTCACATAAGATATCACAGATATGAGGAGCTGCTACTGTCATCCTCTTTAGAACGAAACCTTTGAGAGCCATGCCACGAATATCAACTTCTGACCTGCATTGATCCTCAGCAGTTTCAAGGTTGGTGAACGAAACACAGACAAGGAAATAACAAAATATCCACAGCATTTTTCCTGAAAAACGATATTCATAGAGAGATCCTCGCACTATGAACAAACTTTTTTTATCAAGGCTGAGGAGCTTAAGAACAGAGGACTGAACCCCGCTTCTGAAGTTAACCCGGATGTCAACGCCTAGGAAGTGCATCAAGTTCTTCCAAAGCCTTCTTTTAAAAACGGCAAAAGGTAGAATTTCCATGCAGGTTACAACCTACTTACCAAAAGGGCAATCTATTTGCCTCATTTTTGAGAGCCACTTTGCTTGCCTTACATAACGGATAGTGACAGGAGCATGATGGCCTTTTCGATCAGGATGACAGCGGAAACAAAACAGTTTTTATTTAAAACCGTTTCCGTTTCAATTAACAACCCTCGTTATTTCATTTTGAATGTTCAATTCTGTAAAATTAACTTTGCCTTCTGGTTGCTCCAACAAACTATTTTCCCTACGATTTTATTACAATCTTCGTATTTCCAAAAATTTTTTTTGCCATATGACTTCGAAAGTGCACTAACTTCTTGAAAATTGAGTAGTTTGTCTTATGCTATTCCAGGGAGAAAACATATTTAGATGAAATAATTCATCATATTTAATACTAAAAGAAGATTGTTCAGATATTTTTGTCAAGGCTTATTTATGTCAATAAAAATAGTAAAAAATATATTGTAAAACGTTTTAGTAAACATCGAAATATTACTCAGGCACGAGGAAGGACATGACTGTGGGAAAATCTTAATGTCCTTCTAATATTAGGGAAGCCAAAACGTTGAGAATGAAGCAGTAGAGAGCAAATACCAGAAAACGCACGCTATAATTCGAATAACCACAATAAAGGTTTTCAATTTTGGGGGGAGCAGCAGACAAAATGAAACAGCTGAAGTTTAATATGCGTTCAAATACGCCGCTCTCTTTGTTTAATCATGAAGCTTTCAGTGGTTTTAACAAATGAATAGGATCCTCTGGGATGTAGCTAGTTGGTGAAACTCGATTATGCACAATGTGTATTAACGTCCTTCAATTTCAATTGAGGAAGATGTTCTTTCCTTCGTGTTTTTCTTTAGTTTGGCTAAATGAATTATGTCAGCATGAGTGCATCGTTGAGCCCAACTACTTGAAGACCGTTTCGCAACTATTTTTACACTCTCCTTGTCCGCCCAAAGTTGGAAAAAAATAATGACAACCGTTTTTAACAGAATGCGTTAATATCCCGAAGCGACGTTTTCAAAACGAAACTCCATAAAGAGAATGTTGATTTTAACGATTTATTTATTGAAGATTGCTGTAAGTTACTTCGTGGCTCTAGTTCGTCACATGCAAAGGTGATCATATCTGCAAGGACGATTGTAGATATGCCCAATACCATGCAGTGAATATCGAAGTATGCTTTGTCCTCCGCTTAAGTTAAGACCTAGAAAGGAGACACTTATAATGGGTGATGAATTCCCTTTGACAAATGTTGGTGAATTATCTTAATAAAGATACAACTGATATAAGGCAATTTGTAAGTCTGCAAGCGATACTTCAAGGAATAATTGAACCAACGCATTACATTTTTCCTCTTTTAAGTTGAGCGTTTCATGCTAAGGATGAAAAAAATTCCCACATAGAAAAATAATGCTTTATGGACGGAGAAAAATAAATCAACAAGTGTAATAAGAAACTTTAAAGACGAAACTGCAAAGAAGCGCTGTTTTTCTTGTGTTAAGGCATCATGGTTGATTGAATTGAAACAGAAGATAATCCTTTGTCGCACAGCCAGGTGGTTTTACTGTCAGCCAATAAAAACCCAGAATCGAAGAGAAATATCTCTCTAAACTCCTTGGTTGCAATTTAGAGGCACGACGCCATGTACTCGTTTTCAAATCTTTTTAAGCCACCTGAGGCCCTTTTTGAAAGACCTAAAGTTTTATTTATTAAATTCGGGACAGAGCTCTTTAGGAATAACGTGATTCAAAAAATACGATACATTAACGCAGCAAACATTGATTGCTTGAATGGCCATTCTGTGAAATTTTACACACAAAATTATGTATGTAAAACATAACTGAAGAATTTCGCAGAACGCATTGGCTGTTAGGATAAAATAAAAAAAAAATCATAGACCTTAAATTCTTTGAAATCCCTTTTGTATTATTTTTATTCTTCTATATGTAACAATTAAGACACTGAGGAATATGAAGAACTGACCTCAAAGCAGTACTTTTATCAAATAGTCCCTCTTCCTTTTTAGTTGTTCGATGACCAACTACAGTTAATGAAAGTTTCCTGCCCATGACACTAAAGTCGGATGTCACTAAAGCAGGTACTTGACATGACACCGAGGGGATGTTAGTCCACCCATATTTTTTTTAATGTTTTTTTGGAACATTGGCCTGACTGGGGTTCTGCTGTTTACAAAATATTTCGGCCCCCTTTTTCTCAATTCTTCGGTTCCTCTCTCCAAAGATATTATAAAAAGCTATAAAACTTTGAATCAGTAGTATATTTACCCAGAACTGAATATTAAGGAGCGTTAAACCATCTACATCAGTATATATCCAGAGTAGTGTCGCTCCTTGTCATCTTATCGTTGAAAATGGAAAAGCCGTTATGTATTCAAATGCAAAAGATTCTTGAGTCTATATTTAACTTTTAAATAAGATAGGCAAGTTTGTTTGTTACTACCAAAAAAAATTTTAAAATACACATCTCACTCTTAACTTTGCGTAAAAGATGGAAGTATAAAAAATGTTTTCAATAGACACTTGTTTGTGTCCACTGACCTTAAGAGATGAACACGAAACACCTGCACTGTTTGAAAAGTCAAACATAACGTCTGATGAATTGCTCCGAACATGAAAGGAGACGGAAAATAATAAAAGTTACAGTTTTCGTTAGAGAAGAATTCATTACGTTGGAGAACATTTACAAACAACTCTATTCCAGCAAATGACTTTAGATGCACAAGTTGCACTGGTTTAAAATAAACCTAAAAACCACTCCTAAAAACCTTTAATGACTGAATCTAAAAAAGAAACAAAAGTTTGCTTACTCTTGAGTTTAAAAACAATCAACCTTCAAAACAGAATTGCCACAACACGATGAGAAAGGGGCTGCTACGTGCATCTTAACGAAGAAATGCGATGATCACTTTACCATGTTCATCGCTATTACAGCAATATTCATTTTCCTGATTTGTTCCATTGTTAAAAAATCTACCCCCTCCCCCACAGGAATTATCTTTATTGGCACTCCCACTCCCCCCAGAGTAACCTCCACCGCCCCCAGGTCCCTTAACGCCCCACGAAAACCACCTCCACCTCCAAACCCACCTCCATACCCCCACCCACTCCTCCCTCAACATATCCTCTACTTCCTTCCCCCCCTCCCTGATCAGAGGACGTTTTTCCATTACTGAAGAGGCCGCCGCCACCACCACCTACATAAATAAAGAAAAAAGTTAAAAGTGATCTCTCACAAATAGCACCTATTTGATTATTTACTGTTAGGTGATCAAACAAACTTTAAGATTCGCATTTTTGGGCATATAAGTTTATTTCGTAAGTTTTGGATGTTTATCTGAACAAATTGTTGGATACCGATAGTAAAGATTAAAGATTAAAATGAATTAATCCTAATTAGGGTTTTGGCTAATCCTGCAATATCTAACTTTCAGCGCCATACTGTCCTACTGGGTTGAAGATATTAATGAACGGCTGAAAAATGAAATAGAAAATCATAGCATTTATAAAAAGGAAATTATTCGCTAACCTGAATATTGACCATAGACATTTCCTCCATGTCCGTTTTCTCCTCCCAATGGCGAGTTTTTTCCTTCATTTCCTGTTGTGTTTATGTTTATGTTTTTGTTCTGACATTTTTTTAACTCCCCCTCCACCTCCAGCTATGATCAAAGGCTTGTTGTTTTCCCTCACTACAAATGTACCTCCTCCACCTCCGGCTGTTTTTGGTTTGGTTGCCCCTTTTTGACCAACAAGTATACAAATTATCTCATTTTTGGTCAGAGTTAAGTTTCCAATCATCCATGCCCCGCTTCCTCCTTTTTTGGTGACACTGTCCTCACTGCACCTCTGGGGCTCCTATTGCCTCTATTCTATATTCACTGGTGTGTGGCACAGTCCACAGCTGAATACCGCTGGATAATGTAACTTGTCCGTCATGATCCTGACCTTTGTAGTGACTGCCAATTGATTCTGGACCCTCCCTTCCAGTCTTGTCAAGATTTGCGGACACAGCTGTAAATCCTGTGTAATAAATACGCAATACGCCAGATAAGTATCCTGTGTCTTTGCTGTCATTTTTACGGTTAGCAGGATAACGAGTGTAATTGAAAAAAGGTTCATTTTATATCGCTCTGTTTTAACACTGGGTTGTTGGTTGGGCCTCTCCTTACTGCCGTTGTTGTTGCCGTTGTGAACAAGAGGCCTTCATAAAGAGGATGTATTTACCTGTGCAGTGTGTTCCATTTCCATAAAAGCCCGCGCTCGTACACGTGCACTTGTACGATCCCAAGGTATTGTTACACTCAGCATGAACATCACAGCTGTGTGTTTCGTTAGTATATTCATCTATGTCTAGAATAAGAAAAAGAAGACCATTTAAGTCAGTGCTGTTATTCTTTACTGCACCTCCGTGAATGAAGATTAGACAGTTGCAGCATGTCTCATAAGAATCTCTGCAGCATCTCTCATAAGTAACGCCTTGAAGGTAAAGAACGGAGAATGAATATGTCAGAACTAGTTACCTATGCATGTATTTAACAGGTTAGAGAGGCTGAGGTATCCCCTGGTCCGGTATCAAAGCTTTCTCGGACAAGGAATATTACTTTTAGCCCATAGAATTCAGCCTCACCTCCGCTCCGCGGTAAATACAACTTTTGTATTCCACCAGGCCTTCATCGTGTTCAATAGTCGCGTTAATTCACATTACACTTATGTTTTCCAGACGACTGTTTTATCTCAAAGAAGTTATAACTGACGCAGTTAGGTTCCAAGTAGCAATGAAACATGCAGAGATCCTCGTTGACAGCGTCAATAGTTCGAACCGTGTGATTCTCCAACCGGAAGCCAAGTTTAGGAAAACTGGTAAACTTTAAATTGCGGCAATTACCTGGGGAAAAAATCTATTAAGTTAGAAAGTTGCTTTGTGGTACTAGGAACTTTTACTTAAACAGGAACTTTTACTTAAACTGGAACTTTAGAGCAGTGTTACTCCTGAATCCTTGCTTTAATTTGGATTTTGGTTTTTTTCCTTGCCTAGAACACCAGTCGAGTGATTTTAAATATTATTCCGAATGATCACGGCAATTTTTAACTTCTTGGTGCGATCTATTATGATCAATCGATCAATCGACGCCGAAGTCTACAATCAAGTCTACAATATATAGTGTAATTCGTGTTTATCACGTAATAATGGCAATCTCGTCTGAAGATGTTTAGCTCGTTACTATCAGAACGTTTTCGGGGAGCTTTTGTTTGCTCTCGGCTAAAAACTCAATTCATGAAAAGTGTAAGTGTGTTGTTGTGTAGCGTGACTTCAGATTTCGACCATACTGAGTGTTATCAGCAAGAGATAATTAAACTCGCTGACGGTGATAAATGGAACGTCTTCTAGATGGACCGACGTAGGGTCAGGTGTCCCACAAGGGTCCCAATTGGGACCGATACTGTTCTTACTATTTGTTAATGACATGCCTAATGTTGTTACCAATGCAACACTGGCTTTGTTTGCAGATGACTCTAAATGTTACAAGGTTACTAACCACCATTCTGATTACTTGCATCTGCAGCAGGATTCAGACGCGCTTTCAAATTGGTCTTTGCGAAATGAGTTGTTTTTTCAGCCTACTAAGTGCAGCAATTTAAGGATTTCTAGGAAGCGCCTTAGTCCTCCTCGCAGCTATGTTTTAAATGGTATTAATGTGGAGGTTGTCACAGCCGAAAAAGATCTAGGTATTATGATTGCAATGACACCTCTTGGAAAGCTCACTTAGTCATGATTGTAGCTAAAGCTAATAGGATGTTTGGTTTTCTCAAAAGGAACTGCACTGGTACTGTTGGCAGTACGGTGCTTTTGCGTCTTTACTGCTCTTTAGTGCGCTCTCATTTTTGTTTTTGCTCTCAGTTACAGGCCCCTCAGTCAAGTACCAGCAATTTAATCCTTGTTAAAAACATGCAAAGGAGAGCTACTCGTTTTATCTTAAAGAATAGTAACCTATGTTATAAGGCTCATTTAATCAAGCTTAAGTTACTACCACTAAATTACTGGTTAGAATATCTTGACTTGGTTTTCTTTTTTAAGTGCCTTCATGGGCTTATAGATTTCACTCATGAATTTAGTTATTATTTTTCTTTTCTAAAGGGCAACACGCGCCGTGCTTCACCAGGGCTGCATTTAAAGTTAAATGCCTGTCGTACGTCTTCCTTTCGAGACTTTTACTTCAACTGAATAACTTTGATGTGGAACAGTTTACCTAAAAATATCAAGGATTCAGACACTATAAGCTCTTTTAGAAGTAAACTCGAGTCGTTTTATTTTACTAGACTTTTGAATGCTTTTGATGGTGACAATTTTCGTTCTTTTAAATTAATTTTTCCTAATTGTCGCCGTGTAAATATTTCTTCTGTCTGTACTTGTTAAGTTAAGTTAAGTTAAGTTGTTAATTTGTATACTTTCGAATGTTCTGTGTGATTTAGATTATCTGATTTGTAGTTTAGTCGGATCAGGGAACGGATCTTTTTTCGGGATATTTCTTTCCGGGATATTTTTTACAGGGCTGGGTGTGGGTGTATTAACCAAGTAGGGGACTTATGTCCTATTGTTATGCACCTGTACTTGTACTTGTACTTGTACGAATCCATTAAATAAATAAATAGACGTATAAGTCAAGGAGTTAAAAACACCTCTGTATGTGAAAAACTTTTTTACCAACTCTTTTGTTACTATTTAGGTCCTGGCTTTTATCTCTAAAAATGTAACAAATGTATTACATCCGTAGTGAGCATTAACAATGGCTAAAGGAGGCGAACTGACTAAAATTTCCCCTCGAGCATGCACATTTTAAGGGCGCAATTAAATGTAACAGGAACAATAAACCTTAAATTGTTACATTTTGGTCGAGTGAAGTAGAAAAACGATGAAAGGAATCATGCGACTGCTTTTAAGAATCTGATGTCCAAGAAGTAATTGACAACAAAACTTGAAAAGCGATAGAAAATAGGACGCCGCATGCTGAAATAACGTTTTTTTGTCAAATTCGTTTTTCTGGAATTTTTCTTTCAAGCCATAGGGTTAAGTCTGCATTTTAACATCATCTTCTTTAAGAGCGTGTTTCCGAAAATTTCCGTTTTCGACGGACAACTTTATTATTCAGATTGGTGTTGATGGTACGATAAACTGAAAGAATAAATCAGTTTGCTTTTTAAATTTACTGTGAAAGTGAGGACTCAAAGTTAGGTGTTGATTATCGAGCCTGGGGAAAAATTTTCATGTCAGTCAAAACAGGATGTCTGCATCAATTTATGATGAATTCCTTTTCAAAAATACATCCTCTGTAGGGAACACGTCCGTGTTTTTCCATTAGACGGAATCTACACTTAGCTACTTACTTTCCTGTATTCGAAAAATACAATCAAACACATTTATTTCCATCAACGCAAAAAAAAAAAACAAGGTGGTGTTTGCCACCATTGTTCTCACACTTTTAGAAACTGAAAAACCTGACGGCGTTAATTTTTGAAAATTAAATACGCTGAGAAACTCCTCAAATGGACGGTCAACAATCTAAACTTTGATCAAACAGGACTGCGTAAAATTTTCCGTGAGAACCACCTGTTTAGGTTGAAGGCCCTCTTTAGGAAGTACACTGAGTGTATGTGTGTATTTATATATATATGCATGTAGAGCTTCCTTTCTGCAGAGGCTCCCCGCAATCCATAAAGTCATCGATTTATATGACTGTAATATTTGAATCAACTTAAGGATTAACTTTAGAGCCAGATTTTACCCAAAAGGCCAAGTTTTTATGCAACATGTTACAGCCCAAAGTAAAACTTGAAGCTCTGTTGCTTTTTCCTCTCTTTTGAATTCTTTTCCACGAAACACTATTCTAGTTTATAATAAAGTTCGGATATAACGCGCGCTGTCATTGGTTGAAAGAGCGTGCTCTATGAGAGTATAGAGCATAAAACTGAGCTAAAGCTGTCACGCCATCTGCCAAATTGTACCATGTTCGACCTTTTCCGGGACTTCTTTTTAGCTTTTTTCCGATAATTGAAAGTGAAATTTCGAAACAAGCGAGCCGGCAAGTAGTAACAGAAGAACCAAAGAAAGGTTTGTAAACATACCAGGCGCCGTTATTTACGTTATTAAAACGTGGGCAGATACGAAAATCCTTAAAGGAAAAACAAAATAGACATTCCGAGTTTTAGAGATTTTCACGCTCAGTTAGATTGCAAGCTTACGTACGGTAATGAAAATCAAACACAGCCAACACTCGTATAGTACATAAAGTTCAGAGTTCAAAAACAAAACAGAACAAAACAGAAATGATGAAAAATATAACCAAACTGACATAATTGTTAAAATTCATACTAATCATGACGGTGTCTGAGCAAATATGATCATGCTGAAGTCCATCGCGGTTCACTTATCATGCCGCCCTTCGAGTGAAAAAATAAGAGCTCGCTCTGATATCCTTTCCAATGTGTTGAGTGGAAAGTCACTTCAGTCACTGCAGCCGAGTTTTGCGGCGCTGTCATCCGGAGCGATCTTCATGTTCCGGTGAATTCGGCTGTCGTTCATTTAAAAAACACTCGCCTTGAACTGTTTGTTTTCTACCTTGTCATGTGAAAAAACCCGCGTGTTTTTATGAGCCATAATTCGGCTGAAGTTCACTGAACATTTCACTTCAAGATTCTGAATTAAAAACTTCAGGCAAAAGCGCTAAATTCGACCTGCCGAATTATTTTAGTTTGTAAACTATCGCAGAGTGTGAACTTTGATGGTTTTTGAACTTTGATGGTTTGACACTTTTGACAGCTTTTGTCTTGTACAGCCAATCAGATTATTTGAACCATTCTAACAGGGATTCTGATTGGCTTATTGTAGCGTGCTCTATGAGAGTATAGAGCATGCTGACGACACTGTTCTTCGCTTTGGAAATAAAGTTTGTTTTGAAAATTGAAAGTAATACATGGGGAATTTAACGGATTCTTTATTATAAAACAAATAGAGAAGCCTCGACTGTGCTCTGTTCTGTTGTAAAGCACTTAGGAAGCGGCTAGAGCACTCAAGAAGTGGGAAGAAACACTCGACTACGTCTCGTGTTTCTCCCTACACTTCTTTCGTGCTCTAGCCGCTTCCTGCGTGCTTTATAACAGAACAGAGCACAGTCAAGGCTTCTCTATTTGTTAACTAAGAGACTATAGTTATTAAATAACTTGAAAAGCTGCACGTCAAGCTTTCCTTTGATCCGGCCGAGCCATTTCAGTTGAGTTCAACAAGTCTTTCCACTTGTTTTAAAATTCGTAGATCTGCTTGTGGTCAACTTATCCATTACGCCGTGTCAAAAAGTCGAGAACGTTTATCGAAAACATTGCAGAGACCTGATTGATTACTTTGAAGTAAACTTTCCCAAAACCCATGTTCCCTAGAATTTTATTCTGAACTTCTTATGAAATACGATCGTTGTCTTATACCTGTCTAGTGCGAAACTTGGTGAAAATTAGTTTATTATCTTAAATATTTCGGGAAGAAGTTTGTGTGGATATCTCAAGGCTCAGTTATATTGATAAGGATAATAAAAATGTGACAGAACGATTCGGTAAACATTTAAATAGTACTCAAACATGAGCTAGGACATAACCGTAGGAAAATCTCACCTTGTCCTTCTGGTATTAGAGAAGCCAAAACGGTGAGAACATAGCAGTAGAAAACAAACAGCATGTTCCCACAAAACGCCCCCTATAATTCCAACGAACAGCTTAATTGAGTTTTTCAACTTTATGCCGGGAAACGTCAGACAGCTGTAGTTAAATATGCGTTCAAATACTCTACACTCATTACTTTCGGCGGGAGATTGTCACCATAGCAACCGACTCGTCTCTGTGCAAGCGAATAATTAACCATATCTATAAAGATGAGTTTTTACACAACCACACACAACCATCCAAGCGGATATTACAGTGTGTTTTGACTTCAGGTTATAATTACTCAGGCCCCAAATATTCAGCTTTTTCAAGGGACCTACAGGACGCCTTGTTACAATTTTACAGAAACAGTTTGAAAATTATGTTCCATTATTTAACTATGTATTTACTTCAATAATAATTACTGGACTATAACCAGTAGTAGGAAGCTCAACACTATGATTTTACGACTTGAGACGGTTTTAAGTTCTGGAAAGCAGGAACTCTTAATTTTTAAAAGTCTTTAATAAAAGTCTTTCCACGAATGTTCGATCAGAAACAGCAAAATTACCATAAGACAATTCCCAGGTCTCTTTGCGATACCTCTACAGGAGTACCTGGGCTTACCTTCCTTTCTTTCCTTAAATTACTTTGAACGTTTTCTAAATTCACCAATGATGACCAAATAATCTCCACAAAGAAAAATGAATAGCCTTCTTTATGTACAAAAGTATATATCGAAAGTGAATGGAAAAAAGTCAAATTCTAAGCTCCTTGAAACTTTTGAAGCACGACGACATGTCACGGTGTATGCAAATCAAACACAGAGACAAGATAAACTGGGTACTGGAAAAAACCCAAACGGAAAGATTTAACAAAGACCCTTAAGTCACATAACAAAACGTTTGGTTAAATGTGATAAAAGGTGTCAGCTTCTCTCAAAACAAGTTAACAGGAAAGTATTTACAGTACTGTAGATTGTTTCTAGCTATGATTAAAAAATAATGCCCGAGTTCAAACTTCTTCGACTATGTGTGTGAGAGAGCCAGCAGTTTATTTTTTTAGAGAAATCATGCTATCTTAAGCTATGCCTTACTAGACGAATCTTTACGAAAAAAATATAATCGCTACGAGTTTTTCAAGATATACTTCTATACATCTTATCGATTTTCAGCGCGCGTAGGAAGCATCAGGGTGTAAAAAGCTTTTAACATTCATGCCTTTTTAGGGTGCATCAATTTGAAAGCATATTGACTATTGTGAATACTTTTTAGAGATTAAAATCGGAAGTGCACCAATTTTCTGATTTAGATCTTATGAAATTTGAACAACCATTATTAAGATCTACTTTAGAGCCAAATTGTGACAAAGAATCAGGCTTTATTACCCATAACATGTTTCAGCGAAAGGTTTAAAGAGCTGCGCGTGCTTTTTTCTCTAAATCTTTATTTGGCTCATGATAATTAATTTTCATTACGAAACTGTAGAAAAGCGGTGTCAATTTTATGTCGATCCAGAGAAGCTATTTCAGTCAAGTTAAAATAAGCTTCTCAACTTCTTTTTAAAATACAAAGGTCTGCCACTGGTCATCATATCCATCTTGTGGGATCGAAAAGTCAAAAACGTTCATGAAAAGCATTGCAGTGATGTGAGTAATTACTCTGAGGTAAACTTTGGCTTTAGGCTTCTCCAAAAGCTATTTCCCTAAAATTTTATCCGTTTGTATTCATCTTACTTCAAAAAATTGAGTAGTAAAATGACAAAATACTCACGAGCCTCTTGTGAAATGTATTTGTTATCCCATACTATTGCAAGAAGAGTAAGTATTTAGGCGAAATAACTCATTATACCGATACGAGAAGAAGAGTCTTGTGCCAATTCCCCCTCCTTCCCCGCCGCCTTTGATTCAGACGCTATGAGATTGTTGTACAGGGAAGGTTGACGGGGGGTGCGGGTTTCTCGAGCAAGGGCCAAGGAGATGAAAAGCCCCGTCTGCGCTTCACTTCACGTCTTTTCAAAGAACTTTCGAGCAAAGTTGGATTTTTTATTGCGAAACAATTATCTCTTCCTCTCTGCAGGAGATTGTCATAATAGGAACCGACTCGTTTCCGTTGTGTTCAAACTGTACAAGCGAATAATTAGCCCCATCAACATGACAAGTTTTTATATAACTGCACCCGACAAAATCTACGAATATTACAGTGTATTTTGACTTCGGCTTGAAAGTGCTAAAGTCCCAAATTACCCTTTTTTTTCGGGATCTGAAAGGGCTTTGGTACAATTTTATGGAAAAAGGGTCAAGATTTTATTCTTACACTTATCCAAATCTCCTCTTCAATAATAATCACTGAACTATAAACATATATAGTCAAAGGTGGCAAGAAGCTAAACTCTACAGTTTTACGACTTGAGAGATGATGCATCAACCCTGGGCCATTCTTTTCAGTCACTTTACAGGATTCCGCTAGAGGTGTAGCTGAACCCTCTTCAATTGACTGGGAATAAGGCTCACATCTCGAAAAAGACGAAAGATTAATTCTCGGACACATATGTATTTATTCATGAAAGCGTCACGCGTTGTGTTACGCGGTGTTTGCTTTCGCGAGGAACCGTTGACAACACGTTATACGGAATAGTTTAGGAAACCAAATATAGTTGATTTACATCGCTAAATATTCCGAAATGTGAACATTTTACATTCCTTGTGTTTCCGTTGCGGTTTCTGGTGATTTCTGCCATGAGACGGCTAGGAAATGTACAAAGTTTTAAAACATACATGTTTCGCTTTTGAGCTTTTTGCCATAACCGCGCCCCTGGCTAGACGGGTTACCCCATGCACCTTGACATGTTTACATGGCAAATTGTCTCCCCGGCTAACAGGGTTACCCTAGGTGCATCACCCCACCTATCATGTAAACGTGATCAAATAAAATAAGAAGTTATATGGACAGGCGGGTTACCCCATCTAGGCGGGTTACCTCACCTACCTAGGGTCCCCCGACTCCATGTAAACAGGCCCAAGAATGACACAATATTTTATTCACATCCTTACTTTTACTTTCGCGTACTTCATGAAACGAGACCCAATCATTGATGAGATTTATCAGTAAAACCACAAAGCTTTTAAATTTCCATGACACCAAAGCAGGTACTTAGAGAAAAACTGAGGGTGACTGTGCTTTTACTGTTTTTCATAATAGTTTTGTTTTTTGTTTTCGGCTTGGCCTTTTATATGCAGTTGGGGTTGTGCCCTCCCCACCTTATTTCGGCCTTCTCTTTCTCTACTGTCTGGATCTTTCCAACCTAAGGCGTTATTGAAAGCTTTGAAACATTGAATCAAGAGTATCATTGTCAAACTAAAACAAAGCCAAAATATTTATAAATAGGGGATTCTGTTGATAATCGACAAAGGAGGCCATACAATCTCAATTTAAATACAAGTTTTTTGGATAATTTGTAACCAGCGCCAATGGCAGTAAAACTGCAATCTGTGTCATGCGAAAAAATGCAATCAGTCGGCCCAAAGAGCGGCCGGAAAAACAAAGATACTGGGTCTAACTGATCGTATTAAAATTGACTTGATCAAGAAAAACGAATTGATAAACCCTCGTAGTCAGTGGAAAATCATATTTAAATAGACGTGGTAATTGAAGTACAGAAAAATGTGAAGGACTGTCTTCTCAACATTTTCTCTACGAAACATTTAATAGTCCTAATACCCTACATGTTGTGTATTAACTAGTTATCAAGTGATGCACATGTCCATCCGATAAATTGCTTAGAAAAGAGCCGGAAAAAGAACAAAAATAGCAGTTTTTGTAGGTCACGTATTCCTTACGTCAGGAGATGTTCATACATAAAATATTTACTCTGAGAAAATTGTGTTTGTTTATTTAAAATCTGAACTAAAAAACAAATGACTAATTCCTCAGATTGCACCGTTGGGCCAACACCACCATTATTCAACTCCGGAATTTAAAGACCAACAACAATCAGCCTTCAAAACAAGTCTACATGTGAGAGAAAGTACTAGCAAGGGCATGTCACTGAAGAAACGTGATGATCACTCCACCATGTTCATCGCTATTGAAACAACATTCATTCTGCTGATTTGTCCCATTGTTAAAAGATCCTCCCCCTCCCCCACAGGAAAACTGTTCATAAGCTCCACCATTTCCTCCAGAGTAACCTCCACCTCCTCCAGCTCCACCGTTGCCTGTACGTAACCCACCGCCACCTCCGAACCCACCCCTACCATATCCACCATTTCCTCCTTGAAGATATCCTTGACCTCCATTTTTACGGGACTGTGTATCTTGCCCATTACTGTAGAAGCCGCCGCCGCCGCCGCCACCGCCACCATCTACAATAAACGAAAAGTGAGAAGCAGTTATCTCATAAACGGCTCCTAATTGACTACTTGTTTAAGAGCGTTTAAACGACGATTCGTAATATTATCAATTAAGTGCACTTCTCAATTTTTGGAAGTTTATTTAAGAGTATTATTAGGTAGTCAATTGCTAGAAATTGAAAAGCTTATTTGGACGAGAGAAATGTAAATGAAGTGATGCCTATGTATATTGACGGATCGATGGTGAGCAGTAAATAAATGTGTACGATTTCTAAAAACTGAACTGGAAACCCAGTTGAACTTTAGATATTCTAAGAGGTGCCTCCGAGAAAAGAAAACCTTCAAAGCTAGAATTAATAATTTTTATAATTCAGTTCCGATAAATCTTATTGTCGTCTTCCTATCCTGGTTAACTGAAAAAACTGATTGGTTTTTTTTTCTTCCTTCTCCGCTTACCTGCAAATTGACCACTCGTTTTTCCTCCGTGTCCGTTGCTTCCTCCTGACCCCAAAGGCGAATTGTTCCCTGCATTTCCTGTTGTGTTTATGGACGCATCACATCCTGGATGTTGTTCTGACATATTTTTAATCCCCCCTCCACCTCCAGCTACGATCAAAGACTTGTTTTCTCTCACCACGAATGTACCTCCACCACCTCCGGCATTTTTTGGGTTTGAATTCCCTTTTCCCCCTTTTTGACCAACGAGTACATGAATGATCTCATCTTTGGTCAAAATAAAGTTTCCAATCATCCTTGCCCCTCTTCCTCCGGTTTTGATGGTACTGTCCTCACCGTAGCCCCCTGGGGCTCCTATTGCTTCTATTCTGTATTCACCAGTGCGTGGCACAGTCCACAGTTGAATGCCGCTGGATAATGTTACTTGTCCGTCATGATCTTGATCTTTGTAATGACTACCAATCGAGTTTGGTCCCTTCCTTCCAATCATACCAAGATTTGTAAAAACAGCAGTAAATCCTGCGTAAAAACATACAATAAAAGTGAAAGTTATGATACTAATAAGAAATTTGTCCACATTTTCTTGCCAGTATTACCAACTACCGCTTGAAAAATATTCCTGCAGGTTGAGCAGAATAAGATAAAGGAGAAAAAGCTCCTAAAATCCCTTTAGCAAAATCAAAGCAGGTTCATAGAAGGTTTCCATTCTCTTCCCGCTCTGTTAATGATTACGTCACGTACGAAACAATCCTCTACCCATCTGTAGATACGGAAACTGTGACCCCTCAGCCCTGAATCAAACATTAAGGTCACAAGAATAAAGGAAATGATCACCAACTAAAGAAACTCTTGATTGTCAAACAAATTCTCCAGAGAACAGTATGGAGAACATGAATACTGATGTTAGGGTGTAAAGGGTTAAAGCAAGAATGTTTTTGAAAACTTTATAAAAGTGTAGTATGGTTAAACCCTGTCTATTTGCTTGTATTTTTTCCCTCTTGGGTATTTTTTTTTCTTTTTAATATACAGCTGAAACTGCGCAATGCATTGTTTTCAGGACTGGTGTGATTTTTTTACATCTTAAAGCAACCAAGGTTGCTACAAAAAAACGACAACTCAAACGCAAAATGAAAGCTACAATGGGTTAAATGTAATTTACCTTCCAAATTCATATCACAGTAAACCAACACTGCCTTCCCAGTGCCAGATGGATCCAGCCAGTATTTGTTGCTTGCGGTGTCTTTCCCTTCGCTTGCTGTTATTTCACGGCATGAACGTGCTGGTAACTCCCGTATCGAACCCAAGGGAGCTGGTACGGGTAAAAATGTTGAAAATAAAGTATTCGTAAGCACAGATGGAAAGGAAAAAGTGAAAAGCACGAGAGAATAAAAATGAGACTCGAATTCCATTCACTTGAATGTCCTTCTTTGGTTGTGAAATATTTCAACGTTCTGTCAAGCACAACCCTCTAGGAAGACAGGACCCCCTCTCGCATAAACCCTTCGTTTGAGCTTCCAATTCTTCAAAATTCTTTACTGACCTTAAGCTTCTTGTAGAAATGACGCAATCATTTTTTGTCAATGTTTATACATGTATCACAGCTGCTTTTTTTTTAAACGGAAGTTAACAAATATTTAAACTTGAAAGAAAAAAGAAAAGGATGAAATTTTCTATTTTGATAGAGAAATTGATACCAAAGGGCACAGGAGATTGGAAAACACGGACTGTATGCAGCATGGTTTTTATTCAAAGCGCTTGTTAAGTTCTTACCTCTTCCGTTTAAACGGCGAATATAAAAGCACGCTGGGTCTGAGCGGAAATTCTCGGGTCTTGCATCCTTTGTGCGGTTGTTTAATTCACAGATCTGTTCTTTTCTGTTGAAATTATAGCTCTGGCAGATAATTTCCCTTTCACATAAGATATTACAAATGTGAGGAGCCGCCACCGCCATTCTCTTAAAAGCGAAACCTTTGAGAGCCATGCCACGAATGTTAATTTCTACCCTGCATTGATCCTCAGCGATTACAGGGTTGGTGACCGAAACACAGACAAGAAAATAACGAAATATCCACAGCATTTTTCCTGAAAAACGAAATTCAGTGAGAGGTACGGGCCGGGTATTACAACATCAGTGAATAAAATTGTTTCCTGAGGCTGACTGAGAACAGTGGACAATTAGAATAAAAACCCCCTTTCTGTCATAAACTTATAAAAGAGGAACATGATTCGCTGTAGAATAATCTAAAAATTAGAGAGTTTTCGAAACAAAAGTTAAACTCTGTAAAAGGCATTCGTTTAGGGCTTGATGTTTCTTTTGTATGAACTCAAATATTCGTAAACTGGTCAAGGATTCAAATCACATTAATTTTCCATCAGTTGAGTTTGATTCTCTTCGAATTCGTGGTATTCTTTCAGCGAAAGAAGAGTTAGATTACAGTGCTACTCTATTGGCCTCTGTGTGATGAATTTGAGAGACGATCTATTTAGTTTTGAATATCCTCTCGGCTCACTTTTTTTGAGACATGTCGAAAACGCTTTTGGTTTGAATTAACACAAACAAAAAACTTGTAGACAGCTGCATACTGGATAACGGGTCTGTTTTCAGGTTTAGCGTTGTCCATTAAAGCCCTCAGTTTTAAGAACATTTCTTCAAGAGAATTAAGTATTGAGTTGGATCTCTTGGTATTAAATTGATTTCTTCTCGCAGATGATTTTATTTAAAGGTGGTATCTTTGGTAGGGATGTCAGCCTGAATTACAAAATGGGAGAACCATCTGTTAAGGCACAATACATTTGGTGTTCTCCCTCAAAAAGAGACGTTTTTGCGTGGTGAGAGCATGAAACTGTGCCAACCTACCCGGCAAAAATATGTCGCATGTAGCAGCTTATACGTCGCTCAAATATATCACCGTCTCTGATTTCCTTCAGTTCCTTGTTAAACTTTGGTTTACAAGGAAGATTATCTGTTGGAGTGAAGCTAAGATATTACGTACGCTCTTGTTAATAGAAAGGTACGCTAAGATGATAGGAAGTGGCTTTTTATGTTCACTCATATTTTTGAGACATATCTTTCAAGTATTTTCCTAGCCTCATCTTTGAAAGTTAAACAACCCTGAGACACATCGGAAGGTTTGCATAACCGGCTCCACGAATACTTCCAACTTCCTTCATGAGTAGATGAAGTCGTGCAAACGAAAAAAGCCCTCTATTACTTAATTCCAATCTGTTTACAGGTCGAAGAATTAAAACTACTTTCTTCATATTCTTTTCCCTTTTAAACCTCAAATGAAACTTAACGTTCTTATTTATTGTGCACTCAACATTTTCTTGATTCTTTTTGAGGACAAATGTTAATAACACGGATGGATAGTTTCCGGTCCTTGGCGTCTACGATCAAATTTCATTTCCTATTCTCGGAAAAATTGATCGCGCTTCCCTTAGATTTGAAATTTGTCTCATTGATAACCCCAAGTGTTAATCATAATCAGGAATTTTTCATAACAATAACTGACCACAGGACCGCCCATAAGTTATGACAACTTTATTGTGGAGCGGACAGAGCTCCCTGCGACTCAAAGTCTATATTCAAAAACTAATCTACCCAATTCAAAAACACTTCAGAACCAAATAGCGTGGAAGATAATTACCCTTACCAGGTGCTTTTAAAGTGATTTCAGTCCTACTGTCATGGCTCAGTTGTAGATCACGTTGGTAACGAACCTTTACCTAGTAGCCGAGAAACAAACCACCTAAGTGGCAAATTGTTCATAACACTTTTCCAATAATTCGCACTTGACAAAGGACCAAATTCCACGTTTCCGCATTTCTTAAATGTGACAGAAACATAGAGCTTCATGTTTCCGCTACATTTACGTTCTGCAGAAACGTGTGATACCAAGTCTAGGCGATTCTATCAAGTTTTCGTCATGTTTCCGGAATAGAAATGTCAAGTCATGTTTCCGTCATATTTAAGTCAGGACGTTTACGCTGTTGTTCGTTTCCATTATGTTTCTGCAATGGTGCCAACTTAAATCTACTGAATGCATGAGACTCGCCGACAGATGTTGTCTAAAAATGTGAATATTTTCCTAATTTTACTTGATATGACGATATCGCTTCATGCAGGTTAATTTATTATTCTGCTTATAACAAGGGGTCAAATATATTTGGAATAGTTTTTTTTGTTCTGTTTTTTTTTATTTTCGTTCAAACCACCTATGTGGCAAATTATTCATGACAGTTTTTCAGTGATTCCAAATTAAATTTACTGACCACACAAGACTCGCCGACAGATGTTGTCTAACAATGTGAATACTTTCTTAATTTTACTTGCTATGAAGGTATCGCTTCGAGCAGGTTAGATTATTATTCTGCCTAAAACAAGGAGACAAATATATTTGGAATAGTTTCTTTTTTGTTCTCTTCTGTTTTCTTTGTTTGTTAATTTCATTTTTCTTTCTCGCGGCAAAACAAATTTATTCACTCTGAACAAAGACAGAAAAAGCCTTTTTTTACGAATCTTTGCGAAAAAATATAATCGATACGAGTTTTACAAAATTGGTAATTATCCAAATCAGTTATACATGTAGACATCTTATCGATATCCAACACTCGTAGGAAGAATCAGCTTATAAAAAGCTTCTAAGATTCATGCTGTTTAGGGTGCATCAATTGAAAATCATACAAACTATTGTGGATACGTTTAAGTGATTTAAACCGGAAATACAAGAATCTTCTGATTTACATTTTTGTGAAATTTGAGAAAAGCTTAAGATCAACTTTAGAGCCAATTTGTGGCAAAGAGTCGCGTTTTATTACATGTAACATGTTTCGGCGAAAAGTTTAGATAACTGCGGTTTTTTTTTTTTTTTTAATCTTCATGTGGCCATAAGAATTAATTTTTTTTGTCGAAATTGTAGAAAGCTGTGTCAAGTTTTGTTTCGATCCAGCGGAGCTATTTCAGTCAAGTTTTAATAAGCCTCTCAACTTCTTTTTAAAATACAAAGGTCATGTTATCCATCTTGTGGGACTGAAAAGTCAAAAACGTTCATGAACAGATTACAGAGACGCGAGTAATTACTCTAAAGCAAACTTTCGCTGTAGGTTTCTCCTAAAACTTTTTCCCTAAAACTTCATCCGTTTGTTTTCATCTTACTTCAAAAAATTGGGTAGCAAAATGACAAAATATTCACGAACCTCCTCTTAAATGTATTTGTTATCCAGTATTATTGCGAGTATTTAGACGAAATAATTCATTATACCAATACTGGGAGAAGAGTCTTATGCGAATATTTCAAGGCCTTGTTAGGTTAATGAAGATAACAAAAAGTAATAAAAAACTCTTAGTAAACTTCAAAATATTACTCAGACTATTGATAAGACATGACTATAGGAAAATCTTACCTTGTCCTCCTGGAATTAGTGAAGCCAAAACAGTGAGAACGAAGCAATAGAATACAGAGTTTGTTCTTAGAAAAACAAAGCCCGTTATAATTTTAGCAAACAGCTACAGTGAGTTTTTGGTTGCCAAAACTTAATTATTTTCTTTGGAATGTAGTTGGTCGGTGAAAGTCAATTATACATAATTCATATTAATGACCTTTAATCAGTTGCACAGAGGAAGTTGTTATTTAATATTTTTTCCATTCTGACTTAATTATATCTGAACAAGTGTAACATATGACACAAAGCTACATGAAGACTGTTTATCAAATGTTTATACGCTCTCCTCGTCCGCCCACATTTGATGGAATAGTAAAGACGACCGTTTTATTACTGACCCGAAATTTTTGGAACGTCAAAGATGGATTTAAATTATTCCGTGAGGCCAGTTTTGTTCCCCCGCCGCTTTTAATTCAAACCGTATCAGTCTGCTGTACAGGGAAGGTTGACGGACATGCTTCACTTCCCGTCTTTTTAAAGAACTTTTGAGCAAAGTTGGATTTTTTATCGCGAAACATTTATCACTTCCTTTCTGCAGGAGATTGTCGCCATAGGAACCGACTCGTTTCGGTTGTGTTTAAATTGTGCAAGCGAATAATTTGCCCCATCCGCATGACAAGTTTTTATAATTTTGACTTCGGCTTGAAAGAACTAAAGCCCCGTATTACACTTTTTTTAGGGATCTGAAAGGGCTTTGGTATAATTTTATGGAAAAAGGGTCAAGATGTGAATCGTAGGTGAATCTTCCGTCTCTAACCAAGGAGGCAAAGTTGAGAAGGTGTGGAAAGTGAGGCAGGAGAAGAGACTGAAAGGATAAGGAAGCATAAAAACCAAAAACCAAAAACGAAGATCGGGAAATTGATATGGTGAACTTGAGGTTTCTCGTTTTCTCGGTGAAACATATTTCCACGTTCTTTCCCCTAATAACTTTGTTCACAATCAGTGTTAATTAGTTATAACTTAAGTGCAACTAAGTAAAGATCCATTACTGACATTTAGGAATCAGTTTATTGATTTTTAAAATAATGTAATATAAATTGACACTACTGACTGAAGACTCGGAAATAGTAATTGTAATTAAAATTACACGTTTCTCTTCCTTTTTATGTAGAAGAGCTCAAGAGTCTCCTAAAAAGTTATTCTAAATGTTGACAAAAACATATCAATGTAACAAGTAAATAAAGTTTTGCGGAAACTTGAACGTGTCATCACCTTGGCATATTTAACCACTTTTATGCCCTACTTTCTGAAGAGCGAAACAGAACTTAAGAGGCGATCTCTGTAAGAGTGGTCCAGGGCATTTCGCATCGGAAAAAAGTTTTCCCTCAAACTTTACCCAATAAACTATTTTTGGTAACAAGTAAATAAAGCCACAATATTTTTTGGAAATACCTCAAAATAAAATTTTTAGAGCTCTCAAAAGTCAAAGCTGCAAAAGGCCCTTTTTTGACCTCTTGCGACATCGAAAATTTCAAATGTTGAATAGCCCGGTCCTCGTATCACACCGCATGCAACAAAAAATATTTTGTATTCTTAAAGTGTGTGATATATAAGGTGTATAAAATGCATTTCAATTTTGATATTCGTTTATTCAGAGGCTCGTCATAATTTATTTAAAAACACTCGTTGGACAGCTTTCTGAAATTGGTTAAAAGTACTCTTTCTTTCTCGATTGATATTGCTCAAGTTCAAACCAGACCATTAAAAACTCCGCTTGATTTCTGCTAATAAGATGTTTGGCTGCAGAAAAATATAAAAACATCTTGCACTTATTGATTTTCTTCGCCGAGGTGACTTCGAACTTTTAGCGATATTGCAAGCGTGACAGCCGATTATGCAAATTAGTTCATTGAGCAAACTCCGACCGTTTTATGTGAGTAGATCAATAAATCTTAGATTTTAACCATTTTAAGTAGAAAATATAGTAGGACAGAGCTTTAAACCACACCGATTAATACTTTAAGCATTTTAAAAGGCCAAAATTTGACAAATTTTATTATCTCGTGACGAAAGACGTCAACAACAACGTATCGAATATCATAATTTGATTAGCCCTCGCAAACCCCTTTTTTAAAAGTTTGGCTTCTGTTATTTCATATTTGAGTTCTGATGGCTTACGCTATTCAAACCTGTATGAAAATTTCAAAATTAAACTACAGGATTCTATTTAGTGTAACCGGCGATAACAGCACACACTAAATTCACCGTGACCAGTGACTCTGTCACGTAATTCCATCGTGTAATTGTCCTGAATACTTCTCACGTCTAAATAAAGCAGCGATTTCTCGGATTTCTCGCTGAAAGGGAAAAAATAATATTTGGTCGTCACATCTGTCTGCATAACGGTCTCTGTTCCAAAGTTTGAAGAGTTCTTGTAAAAAAAGATATCGCATTCGCATAACGGGTGGACGTCATAACTAGATTGCATAACAACTGCACTCTGAAATCATTTCCTCCATTTTTGCAAGAGGTGCTGCATTTGTATCTTGCATTTTGAATGCGAGCTCAAAATGTTCGCATATGTCTCTTAGCATCTTGACTTTGAGACTAGACAACCTTGCTTCTCTTGCCAACAAGCACACATCATAGATATCAAACATGATTGGATGTTTCAATCTATCTCATCCATTACTGTGTTCCTCGCCTCTCTCAAACACCCTTCGTCTACATCAGACGCGGATGCTTCTATCAAGTGGTCGTCTGCGTCGGTGGCATCACCCGATTCTTGTTGTATTTTAGATTGCTGTTTAAGGCACAATCTCGAGAAGAAACCCTGAATCTGTATGTTGGATAACCACTCTGTTCTATCGAACATTCTCTCTCCATCTATTGTGCAACAGTTCGCATATCCTTTGCTACTTTCACTGGGTTTGGTTTCTGCCAGTGTCTCATCCGATATTAAATTTCTGTTTCAAGTACTGCCTGACGTTTTGCGAAAGCCGTTCACTTGCACCTCTCTTATGAAGAGCCCATCCCATGGGAAGCTTTGATGTACTTGTCAAGGGTTCTGTGGCCACTGCAACCAGTTCAGTCGAACTTTCACCCTCTAATGACAATGACTGAAAGTAATGAACCCACTACCTCTTCACTTTGTCATAAAGACTTTAAGTCATGCTCGCAGGCACAGGACTTACATGATGAACTAGCTAGTTCATATGGAAGTCAAGGTCGGCCTGCGTCTTAAAATCTTCATCGCAACCAGGTTCAGGGCATTGATAGGAACTACCGTCGTTGCCATCATTGCTTTCTCCTGCTGATGCAGTTCGTCGAGCAGTAGTGGGGAAAAATGGAATCTCCTTCACCAGATCCGTCATTTTTTCTGTGGAAAAATTGCAATTTTAATTTTACCGAATAAACTTTCCAGACCCAACATTAAACGCTCTCCAAACGCGCAGGCCCTCTTGTGTAAGTTGCTGAAAGTGGCAATCGTGATGTCCGAGCCCTCGTAGAGTTGATACTAGCTTACTGTTGTGATAGCAACCTGCTTCATCCGATCTTATAAAGGGCCTTTTTTATTCCTGAATTTCTTAACTTTATGGTGACAAAGAGATTTTCTAGGACTGACAGCGCTGAAAACCAGTCTTTTTTACAGCTGTTAAGAAGGTCTACGTATCAGGTTACTTCCAGGCTTTCCTCCTGTCTTACAACAGCGCTACCCGCATGCCAATTGATTTCCCTCTAGGGAAACCATTCTGCTTGCTTTTCCCGGAACTTCATCGCTATGAACTTCATTGTCCAGTCAACTATTATAAATGCTTCATCTCCCTCCAAAGTATCGAAAATTTGCAGCTCGTACTGATCCTGGTTTCTGCTCTCAGGATATACTCTCTCCATTCAAAGGTCTTAGCGGCAGCATTTTTTGCTTCATACAGATAGTCTTCCGCTTGAAACCTACCCAATTGCATTGTGTACTCAGAAATAGCGCCTTTTACTTCTTCAAGAACACTCTTCAACATCTCACAATCCTCACACTTCACGTTGTGACTGTGACTGCATACTTTCTGAACTTCAGTGTCACCAGCATAGCTCAGTGCAAAGACCCTACAGTGATCGGCACATTTGCTATCGTCCTCTTCGCAGTGATTACGGTATGTAGTCTTCAAATACAACTTGCTCTCCTGAAGCCTCTTCCGAACTTCTTTACACTAGTCCTTTTCTGCTCCCACGCTTTCCAATTCGTCTATAATTTGGAGAAAATCCTTGAAACCATCCGCTCCCTCAGCTGCAGTATCGTGTAAACCTCTATATAACACCATACATCTTATAAATGGCCTTTGACTTCTGCAAATTGACAGAATACCGGCTCTTTAGCCCTTCGGAATCGCTACCAGGGTGTGTCGGATACTGGCACGCTGAACTTTGGCGCCAGAACTTCCCATAAGTCTGAGTCTTCTGCATCGAACAGGCCAGCCCTTGCAAAGATAAGCTCTCCTTCTGTGAAACTCTCTTTTGACAAATGGATTAAGCAGAGATGACTCTTTATTGAGTCAGTACTCTGAGGCAAGATAAACAAACCGGAAACTCCTCGTGAGTCTGCTAACGAAGTTTCTGAAGAACGCGACTGAAAACAGGACTTCTTTTGGCGAATACCGCTTCAAGAATTTAGTGTTATTAATCCCAAGCAAACCAGTACCGAAAGAGAAATATGAATTACAGCTAATATAATTACGCATTTTACAGTATAGATATAGCTAATTGTTGGAAAAATGAGGTCACACGTAACGTAATAATTTATTTCCTCAAAAATCGCGTGGTCCTTTTCCACAAGAACTCCCTAGAGTTCTGAATAGAAACTTTCATAAAGACAGGTGTGCAGACAAAATTTCTCTTATTCCTGCCGACCAGAATTCGGATCCAAAAGGCGATGTTATCGCTGCTTTATTAAGAAGGGAGAAGCAAATGAGGATAATTACACATGTACAATTGAATTATGTGACAGTGGTCACGGTGTATTTCAGTATGTGCTGTTATCGCCGGTTACACTAAATAGAATCCTGTAGTTTGGTTTTGAAATGTTCATACAGGTTTGAATAGCGTAAGCCATCAGAACTCAAATATGAAATAACAGAAGCCAAATTTTTAAAAAGGGGTTTGCGAGCGCTAATCAAATTGATATTCGATACGTTGTTGTTGACGTCTTTCGTCACGAGATAATAAAATTTGTCAAATTTTGGCCTTTTAAAATGTTTAAGGTATTAATCGGTGTGGTCTTAAAGCTCTGTCTACTATATTTTCTATTATATTTTCTACTTCTAAGATTTATTGAGCTACTCACATAAAACGGTCGGAGTTTGCTCAATGAACTAATTTGCATAATCGGCTGTCACGCTTGCAATATCGCTAAAAGTTCGAAGTCACCTCGGCGAAGAAAATCAATAAGTGCAAGATGTTTTTATATTTTTCTGCAGCCAAACATCTTATTAGCAGAAATCAAGCGGAGTTTTTAATGGTCTGGTCTGGACTTGAGCAATATCAATCGAGAAAGAAAGAGTACTTTAAATTAATTTCAGAAAGCTGTCCAACGAGTGTTTTTAAATAAATTATGACGAGCCTCTGAATAAACGAATATCAAAATTGAAATGCATTTTATACACCTTATATATCACACACTTTAAGAATACAAAATATTTTTGTTGCATGCGGTGTGATACGAGGACCGGGCTATTCAACATTTGAAATTTTCGATGTCGCAAGAGGTCAAAAAAGGGCCTTTTGCAGCTTTGACTTTTGAGAGCTCTAAAAATTTTATTTTGAGGTATTTCCAAAAACTAATGTGGTTTTATTTACTTGTTACCAAAGATAGTTTATTGGGTAAAGTTTGAGGGAAAACTTTTTTCCGATGCGAAATGCCATGGACCGCTCTTACAGAGATCGCCTCTTAAATGACTGAATCTCATTTTAGAATTTGTTTGTCCCCTCTTAATTAATCAACATCTAAAAACCCATCACATATAGTGGCCACATCGACAATTTGGCATTAACCCTGGGCCATTTTTTTCAGTCACTTTGCAGGATTTCGTTAGAGGTGAGGCTGAACCCTCTTCAATTGACTGGGAATCCTAAAACCAAAATTAAAACAATAAAAAAATGACGTATTCCAATGATAAAAACCATAAGACACCAAACGTATCACAAATTAGTAAAACACACTTTTCGCGAATAGTTTGCAACCGGCGCCGGTCGCGGTAAAAAAATGCCGTATGTGTCATGCGCAGCAAAATACGACCCAAAGGGAAGAGAAACAAGGATGCTGGGTCTAAATGTGAGAATGAAAATTGAAAGTTGCTTTTTGTTTTGAGCTGACAAAGAAAAACAAATTGATTAAAGGATAAACCCTAACAGTCAATTGAAAAACATTCCTCTAATGTAACACATGGAATCTGAAGAACTGGATTCACAATAGTTTCTTTTAAAAGACTAGCTATTTCCTTGCCTGTTATTTAATGACTAATTATAAATTGATGATATCAACCAAGATACGACTATGTTCGTGATCGTCACATAGTTGATCTAACTTACAGTTCCAGCGAAAGCTATTAAAAGAATTCTGTTCCAGTGTGAGTCCTGATCAGTGGTCAGACTGAGAGCCTTTTTGGTCACACAATCTATTATAACACCAATTATTACGGCACCAGTTCGCTCTGTAGGCCTATCAGTATTCCCAGTCCAATGAATGGACGTGGTTTTGAAACAGAACACCGAAGAATGACATAATATTTGATTCCTATCCATACTTTTGCTTTCACTTATTTCGAGAAACGAGACTGAATCACTGATGAGATTTATCAGTGAAACCACAAAGCATAAAAGTTGTGCCCTCGCCACCATATTTCGGCCTTCTCTTTTTCTACGGTCCGGATCCTTCCAACCTAAGGCGTTATTGAAAGCTTTGAAACATTAAATCAACAGTATCATTGTAAAACCAAAACAAAGATAAAATATTTATAAATAGAGGATTATATTGAAAATCAGCAAATGAGGCCATACAAATCCCAAATCAAATAAAAAGTTTTTTGGATAATTCGTAATCAGCGCCAATGGCAGTAAAACTGCAATCTGTGTCATGCAAAAAAATGCAATCAGTCGGCCCAAAGAGCGGCCGGAAAAACAAAGATACTGGGTCTAACTGATCGTATTAAAATTGAAAATCGAGTTTGGTTTTGACTGAATCAAGAAAAATGAATTGACAAACCCTCCGTAGTCAGTTGAAAATCATTCTTAAATATAAGTAATGACTGAAGTACAGAAAAAATACGAAATACTATGTTCACAACATTTTCTCTACAAAATACTTACTAGTCCTCATTACCTGCATGTTATTTGTGAATTAGTTCTCAATTGATGCACATGTCCATCTGACAAATTGCTCAGAAAAGAGCCGGAAAAAGAACAAAAACAGCAGTTTTTATGAGAGCGTGATCTTTATGTCAGGAGATGTTCAGAAAAAAAATATATTCTAGAAAACTATGTTTGTAAATCTAAAATCTGAACTCAAAAACAAATGACTTTAATTCCTCAGGTTTCACCGTTCGGCCAACACCTCAAAGCGCTCAGTGACTGACCTTGAATATTAAACAAAATATTATTCAATTCCGGAGTTTAAAGACTAGCAACAATCAGCCTTCAAAACAGGATTAGCTTCACACGTTAGAGAAAGTGCTGCCAAGGGCATGTCACTGAAGAAAGGTGATGATCACTCTACCATGTCCATACCTATTAAAACAACATTCATTTTGCTGATTTGTCCCATTGTTAAGAGATCCTCCCCCTCCCCCACAGGAAAACTCTTCATTAGCTCCACCGTCTCCTCCAGAGTAACCTCCACCTCCTCCAGCTCCACGGTTCCAACGTAAACTACCGCCACCTCCAAACCCACCCTTACCATCTCCACCCTCTCCTCCTTGAAGATATCCTTTACCTTCTCGGCCAGAACCGCTCGAAGCACTTTGTCCATTACTGTAGAAACCGCCGCCGCCACTACCTACAATAAACGAAAACTGAGAAGCAGTTGTCTAATAAATGGCTTCTATTTGATTACTTACTTAAGAGCGTTTAAACGGCGATTCACAATATTATCAACTTAGTGCACTTCTCAATTTTTAGAAATTTATTCAAAAATATTATTGGGTAGTCGATTGCTAGAAATAGAACAGCTTATTAGGACAAAATAAATGTACATAAGGTGATACGTAGGATTTTTTAAAAAACTGATATTCTAAGAGGTGCCTCCGAGAAAAGAAAAACTTCAAAGTTAGAATTAGTAATTTCAACAATTAAGTTCTGACAAATCTTACTGTCGTCCTCTTGTCCTGATGGATTGAACCTACTGATTGTTTTGTTTTTTTCTTCTTTCTCCGCGTACCTGAATATTTTGTACTGGCCTTTTCTCCATTTCCGTTGCTGCCTCCTTAACCCAATGGCAAGTTATACCCTCCATTCCCTGTTGTGTTTATGGACGCATCACATCCAGGATGTTGTTCCAATACATTTTTAATTCCTCCTCCACCTCCAGCTATAATCAAAGACTTGTTGTTTCCTTTCACTACAAATGTACCTCCTCCACCTCCGGCTGTTTTTGAGTTAAAACTCTCCTTTTCCCCTTTTTGACCAACAAGTACATGAATGATCTCATCTTTGGTCAAATTAAAGTTTCCAATCATTCGTGCCCCTCTTCCTCCGGTTTTTATAAAACTGTCCTCACTGTACCCCCCTGAGGCTCCTATTGCTTCTATTCTGTATTCAACAGAATAGAAGCGTGGCACAGTCCACAGTTGAATACCGCTGAGCAATTTTACTTCTCCGTCATGATCTTGATCTTTGTAATGACTACCAATCGCGTCTGGACCCTTTGGTCCAATCTTACCAAGATTTGTAAACACAGCTGTAAATCCTGCGTAAAACCATAGAATAAAAGTAATGTTTTTGGTAAGAAATTGTCAAAAGTTTCTTTGCCATTTCTAAGGAAATGTTCTTACATTTACGTAAATTATTAAATCACCGAAAAAATGGCATTGAAACGTCAGTCACTTGGAGCGTTCGATCAAGTCGTGCTATGCATTTTCCGACGCTTGCTCACGTTTGTATTTTTAGAAAATAGAAATCCTCGATAGTCGGGCATTGACTTACTTCATTACATCGAAAGATTACATTCGACAATAACATATTGATTGCCGACCTGAATCAAAATGGTGATGTTAAAACAGTTCCACAACTCATTCATACAACATTCCTATAATCGTGCCTCTCGGGGGGCTCAATATCATGCAATTATTACTAGCGGTTCGTTTGCAAAATCCCTGCAAATGATGATCCAAAAATACTTCTTTTCTTGTTCAAACGAGAATCAATACACAAGAAATCAATTTTACCTTCGTTGTGTTTTGTCCTGGGGCTGTATAATTGTGAAACCTTTCAGTATCGTTGCCGTACTGCAGATTGTACTTTGTAACCCACTCTCCCTGGTGTCTATTACTTCCTTGTGTTGCCATACGTGTCACTCGAGTGTTCAGAATAACCAGATCAACTTGGAGCCATTGATACGTACCATTACTTTCAGCCGCCCAAGATCCCGCTCCGTCAGGATTTACAAAATGAAGTCTGCTCTGAGTGGCGGAGTGTTTAGAATCTCTCTCTGAAGAGGCGCTTAACTGTCCATCAGAGATGTCACCGCTTTGCATGCCGAGAAATCTTCCACATTCTGTTTACGAAAGGTTAGCGGGCGTTTTACAAATATAACTTATCTACGGCAGCGAAATAAAAGTAGCTATAAGATCATGAAGCAATTAATCAAGCGTAGTTTACACTCAGCTAAAAAAAATTTCGTTAACATAATCACAGAAACTTCCAACGAAATGAAGAACCTTAAAGAGCTCCTATAATTAGATCAACTGTGATGCAAACTATCAGCTTTAGAGGAAAGTTATTTTCTTACCTTTCACGCATCCATACAGTTTCACTCTCATTGATATCTCACCTTCCCACTCCACTGGTAGAAATCGTATGTACCTTGCTGTGATTGGTGCATTCAGGTCATGATAAACAACACTGTTCTCGTCTGTGTTTCCGTCAAATTCCTGCATTATAAAAGATTTGAAATAAATGTTACGTGTTTTCATATAAATTGCTTGGTACGTGCCCGCATAAGAACATAAGAATTTTTTAAAATAAAATCTATATCATTATATTATGCAATGTTTTGCGTTAGGTAAACCGTGAAATATCTCACGAGCGATTTCATTCATTAAATTCATCCCGTTCCACCTTACGGTAAAATTTAGACGAACTTTATCTACAAATATCTATCTGAGGTTGATCAAAAACTGGATCAGGATGAAATTTGTACCCGTGCAAAGAAAATGGTAAATGTAAGAAATTCCATACATCGTAACAATCTTCTTTAACAACTGTCGACTCGTGCATCGTAACAAATCGAGAAACGAATCCCTGATTGCAAAGAAGACTGTTTGTCCTCACAAACTACTCAAAGAACACTTCGGGGAAGTTTGAGTAAAGGAATGAACTTGGCTTTGTGTACAATGAGCAGCTCATGTTTTAGAACCCTTCCAGGCCTCTGATCAGTTTTACCTTTGATATGGTTTTTCCTTGTTCCTTGTAGTTTTGAAATCTCACTCCATAGTTGCTGTATTGTAGCTTGTACCTCGTCACCCATTTGTTATGTTGACGTGATCCCTGTGTTGCTACTCGAGTTACTTCAGTGTTTTGAGCTCTGAGATCGAGCTGAAGCCACGGATTAGAATCCTTATTATCTGGTATCCAAGTCTTCCTTGTGTGATGTAATCTTACAATTTTCGCGTTATCCTTGTGTTTTTGGGACGAGAAAGTTATCTGCTCATCGGTGATTGCACCACTTTCCATACCAAGCGTTCCTTGAGAACGTAAATCTATTTTAATGCAAAAGGAAATCTAAAATTACCAAATAAAAAAAGAGTGTCGCAACACCCTAATATACCTGAAATTGCTCACACGCCATTGGGTGATATTTTCCATTTTACATAATCTGAGTACATTTTGGCTTCTGCCCACATCAGGTGTATTTTTTTAATGAGAAAATATCTCCTTAATGCTGTTTACATGTTTGTGACTGAACGTTGTTGCGAGGAGCTTGGTGTATAATCTTCCATTTTAACAGATTAAGAACATCAGATCTCTTCATTGATGTTGTCAAGCATTTTCTCACATAAAACTTGAAAGCCCGCAATATACAGAAACCTCGTTTTAATCATTTTTTCAACCAGTTATTGGATTAAGTGACGAAATTCATCCTTGAATTGAGTTGATATGAACCCAAAAGGGACGACGTTTTTAAAGCGGTGTGATAATATCGTTCATTCGTGATAAACAATTAGATATTGGTTTAAATGTGGTACGAAAACGTGTCTGCTGGCTCATTCAACGAACGTGGCTAGAACAATTTTTAATCAACCTTAATCTTTCATTGTTTTATGTTTTTATGTAGATATGGGATCACGTCTGATCTTTGCGTAAACTTTGTGCTTAGTTCTGTTGACATTCGCTTCGTAAGAAAGGAAACTGAGAAATTACAGTTTGTTCGTGTAGATGGTGGGTAAGAAACCGCGTTGAAGAAAATTGAGACTGAATGAGGTAAAAAACAAAAATGAGTGAAAAATCCCGTTCCAAGATGAACCATAAGAAGCAACATAGTTGTTCACATGTAAGTCCCTTTTGTATTTTGAATAACTTGTGCCATTCTAGGCTTTCACCTGCGATGTTCTGTGACTATCACCAATCACTTGCGGAGCTTATCACTTATACATCTTGTTTCTGCCTTAATGAAAAATATAAGACTCCTTACCCTCATCACAATCGTGGCCTTTAGATCCAGATCCATCAACACACAAACACTGATAGTCTTTGTCTGTAAACCCAGCTTGGCATGTTGCGTTATTCTTGCAAGGATTTTGCTTACAAGCATTCTTGGGAAGGAAGGGATAAACTTAAAATGATATTTTTGCACGCATGATAGGTTCCTCGCATGTATTCATTTATTCCCCTTGCAAGCGGGTAAAATTAACGGGTTAGAGAGGCTAGGTATCCCTTGGTCCGGTATTAAAGCTTTCTCGGACAATGAATATTACTTTTGGCCCATAGAGTTTATCCTCACCTCTGCTCCGCGGTAAATACAAATTTTGTTTTTCACCAGGTCTTCATCGTGTTCAATAGTCGCGTTATTTAGGTCACACTCATGTTTTCCAGACGACTGTTTTATCTCACAGAAGTTATAACTGACGCAGTTGGGTTCCAGGTAGCATTGAAACATGCAGAGATCCTCGTTGACGACGTCAATGGTTCGAACCGTGTGATTCTCCAACCGGAAGCCAAATTTAGGAAAACTGGTGAACTTTAAATTGCGGCAATTACCTTGAGAAAAAATCTACTAAGTTAGAAAGTTGTATGTAGCATTAGGAACTTTAACTTAAGCTGGAACTTTAGAGCAGTGTTACTCCTTAATCATTGCTCTAATTTGGATTTTGGTTTTCTGCCTTGCCTATAACACCAGTCGAGTAATTTTAAATATTGTTCTGAATGATAAAGGGAATTTTTAACTTTTTGATGCGATCACCTATTATGATCGATCTATCAATCGACGCCGAAGTCTACAATCAACCCGTGTTGATATGTAGAGTAATTCGTGTTAGTCACGTGATGGTAGTAATGTCGACTGAGCATGTTTAGCTCTTAATAAAGGTTATTGTCAGCTTTTGTTTGGTCTCGTCTCAAAGACTCAATTCGTGAAAAGCGTACGTACGTTATTTGTTGTGTAGCCTGACTGCAGATTTCGACCATACTGAGTATTACGAAAGCAAAGCGAGAGATAATTAAACTTGCTGACGTATAACTCAAGGAGTTAAAAACCTCTGTATATTAAAAAACTTGTTTACCAACTCTTTTTATACTATTTAGGTCCTGGCTTTTATCTCTAAAAAATTAACCAAATTTTTACATCCGTAGTGTGCATTAACAATGGCTTGGAGGCGAATCGACTGAAATTTACCCCCGAGCATGCACATTTTAAGGGCACAATTTAATGTAACAGGAACAATAAACCCTAAATTGTTACATTTTGGTCGAGTGAAGTAGAAAAACGATGAAGGAATCATGCGACTGCTTTTAAGAATCTGATGTCCAAGAAGTAATTGACAAGAAAACTTGAAAAGCGATAGAAAATGCGGCGCCACATGCTGCACTAACAGTTTTCCTTGAAAAATTCCTTTTTCTAGAATTTTTCGTTCAAACCATAAGGTAAAGTCTGAATTTTCAAATCATCTTCTTTAAGAGCGCGTTTTCGAAAATTTACGTTTTCGATGGGCAACTTTATTATCCAGATTGATGTTGACGCTACGATAAACTGTAAGAATAAATTTGCTTTTTCAATTTACTGCACCAAGTGAAAGTGAGGACTCAAAGTTGGGTGTTAAATATCGAGCCTGAGGAAAAAATTTTCATGTCAGTCAAAACAGGATGTCTGCATCAATTAATGATGAATTCCTTTCCAAAAATACATCCTCTGTTGTGAACTTGTTCGTGGTTTTCCATTAGACAGAATCTACTTTAAGCTACTTACTTTCCTTAATTTGAAAATACAATCAAACACATGTATTTACTTTAAAGCAAAAAAGCGTCAAAATCTTTTTGCGATCATGAATATGTGCTGACGTCACTGTTTTAAAATAATTTTCGATCTTATTTTACCATACTGACGCGCACGATGGACATTCATTTATTTTGCCTGAGTTCGTGAAAGTCTCGTGATCATTATTGCATGAAATAACTGGCAGATTAACTCTTGCAAGGTTTTGAAAACCTGTCCTTAGCTCACACTGAAACCTGTGTTTGTTAAAAAAAAAAGACTTTGTTAACAAATTAAAGTTGCTTTGATGGCAGATAGTTTTTTGTTTAAAACGGTCTGTTTTGAGACTCGCGTCACATTTGCAAAGCAAGGTGATGTTTGCCACCTTTGTTCTTGCGCTTTTAGGAACTTAAAACCCGACGGTGTTATTTTTGTGATCAAATACTCTGAGAAACTCCACCAATGGACGATCAACAATCTAAATTTTGATCAAACAGGACTACGTAAAATTTGTTTAACAAATTTTCTTCCTTGAGAACCACCTGTTTCGGTTGAAAAGCCCTTTTTAGGAAGTACAATGAATATTTTGTTTATTTATGTATATATGCATATAGAACTTCCTTTCTGCAGAGACTCCCCGCAATCCACAAAGTCCTCAATTTATAGGATTGTAATATTTGAATCAACTTAAGGATCAACTTTTAGTCAGATTTTACCAAAAAAGGCCAGTTGCAAGTTTTGATGCAAATAACATGTTTCAGCCCAAAGTAAAAAGCTCTGTTGCTTTTTCTTTTCTTTTTAATTCTTTTCCCCGAAACGCTATTTCTAGTCTAAAAGACTATAATTAAAAGTTGCACTTCTGTGTCGCGCTTTCATTTGATTCAGCCGAGCCATTTCAGTTGAGTCCAACAAGACTTTCTACTTGTTTTAAAATTCGAAGATCTGCCCGTAGATATCTTATCCTTTGTGCCGCATTAAAAATTTTAGAACGTTTATGGAAAACATTGCAGAGGCCCGATCAATTATTTTGAAGTAAAGCTTCCCAAAACCCATGTTCCCTAACATGTTATTTTGAACTTCTTATAAAATATGAAGGTTGTCTTACACCTGCCTAGAGCGAAACTTGGTTAAAATTAGTTTATTATCTATAATATTTCTGGAAGAAGTTTGTGCGAATACCTCAAGGCTTAGTTATGTTAATAAGGATGATAAAAATGTAAAATAATGATTCGGTAAACTTTTAAATAGTACTCAAACATGAGCTAGGACATAACCGTAGAAAAATCTCACCTTGTACTTCTGGTATTAGAGAAGCCAAAACGGTGAGAACAAAGCAGTAGAAAACAAACAGCATGTTCCCACAAAACGCCCGCTATAATTCCAACGAACAGCTTAAGTGAGTTTTTTCAACTTTATGCCGGAGAACATCAGACAAATTGAGACAGCCGTAGTTAAATATGCGTTCAAATACTCTACTCTCATTACTTTCGGCAGGAGATTGTCACCATAGCAACCGACTCGTCTCTGTGCAGGCGAATAATTAACCATATCTATAAAGATGAATTTTTACACAACCACACACAACCATCTCAGCGGTATTACAGTGTGTTTTGACTTCAGTTTATAATTACTCAAACCCCAAATGTTCAGCTTTTTTCAAGGGACCAACAGGAGGCTTCAATTTCACAGAAACAGGTTGAAAATTCTTTTCTATTATTTAACCACGTATTTACTTTATGGACTATAAACATACATAATCAAAAGTAGCAGGAAGCTCAACTTTATGATTTTACGACTTGAGATGATTTTAGGTTCTGGAAAGCAAGAACTCTTAATGGTTAATAAACGTCTTTTAACGAATGTTCGATCAGAAACAGAAAAATCACCATAAGACAATTCCCAGGTCTCTTTGCGATACCTCTACAGGAGTAACTGGGCCTACTTTTCTTTCTTTCTTTACATTACTTTGAACGTTTTCTAAATTCACTAATGATGACCAAATGATCCCCACAAAGAAAAAATGAATAGCATGCTTTATGTATAAAAGTAAACATCGACAAGTGAATGGAAAAAAGTCAAATTCTAAGCTCCTTGAAACTTTTGAGGCTCGACGACATGTCACGATGTATGCAGATGAAACACAGAGACAAGATAAACTGGGTACTGGAAAAAAAAAAACCAAACGGAAAGATTTAACAAAAACCCTTAAATCACAAAACAAAACGTTTTGTTAAATGTGATGTATGATGTCAGCTTCCCTCAAAACAAGTTAACAGGAAAGTATTGTAGATTGTTTTCTAGCCATGATTAAAAATCATGCCCGAAATTAAACTTCTTCGACTATGTGTGTGAGGGAGAGCCAGCAGTTTATTTTTTTAAAGAAATCCTGCATTTATAAATAATTCAGGCACATTAAATCGTTTAGGGACATTAGGTCTTATTGGAACTATTAAGAAAGTGAAACACGAAAGGTCTTTTGAAGAACAAGTGCGAAAAAGATTAAGCAGTAGGCACAAATGAACATATTCTTGCAAATGCTTCTCTGTAAATTAAAACTCTGAACTAAAAAGGAACGACTTTGGTACCTTACGTACGCTGTCGTCGATAGAAAGGTGCGCTAAGATGATAGGAAGTGACTTTTTAAGTTCACCCGTATTATTGAGACAAATTTTTTCAAGTATTTTCCTACCTTCATCTAAAGACCAGGGAATAATTTTTGAAAGTTCAGGAACCCCGAGACACATCCGAATGTTTGCATAACCGGTTCCACGGATACTTCAACTTCTTTCATGAGTAGAAGAAGTCATGCAAACACTAAAAACGCCCTCTATCACTTAATTGCAGTCTGTTTACAGGTCAAAGAATTAAAACTACTTTCTTCATATTATTTTCCCTTTTAAACCTAAATTAAAAGTCAACGTTCTTATTTACAATACACTCGACATTTTCTTCATTCTTTTGAGGCTTTTCTTGCGTTTTTTTCAGTGCAGCACTTTCTTAATCCAAACTTTTGAGGACAAATATTAATAACACAGATGAATAGTTTTCGGTCTTTAGCGTCTGAGATCAAATTTCATTTCCTTTCCTAGGAAAAATTGATCGCGTTTCCCTTAAAATTTATATTTGTCCCATAATCAGGCATTTTTAATGACAATAACTGACCACAGGACTACCTTTAGTTATGAAAACTTTATTGTGGAGCGAACAAAGCTCCCTGCGACTCAGTGTCTCTATTCAAAAGCTAATCTACCCAACCTTAAAACACTTCAGAACCAAATAACATAGATGATAATTACCCTTACCAGGTGCTTTAAAT
This sequence comes from Pocillopora verrucosa, assembly GCF_036669915.1. Classification (NCBI taxonomy): domain Eukaryota; kingdom Metazoa; phylum Cnidaria; class Anthozoa; order Scleractinia; family Pocilloporidae; genus Pocillopora; species Pocillopora verrucosa. The sequence goes on from NC_089319.1 coordinate 614,504, forward strand.
AAAGTGATTTCACTCCTACTGTCATGGCCCAGTTGTTGATCACTTTGGTAAAGGATCCTTACTTAGAAGCCGAGAAACAAACCACCTATGTGGCAAATTATTCATGACAGTTTTTTAATAACTTGCATGGAGTGTGATCTATTCAGTGATGCCAAATTAAATCTACTGAACACATAAGACTTGCCGACAGATGTTGTCTGAAAATGTGAAAAATTTCTTAATTTTACTTGCTAGGACGATATCGCTTCATGCAGTTTAGTTTATTATTCCTCCTGAAACAAGGGGCCAAATATATTTGGAATAGTTTCTTTTTTCTTCTCTTCTGTTTTCTTTGTTTGTTGATTTTAACTTTGTTTTCACTCTGAAAAAAAAAGCCTAAGCTATGCCTTATTAGACGGATCTTTACGAAAAAAATATAATCGCTAAGAACTTAACAAAATTGGTAATTATCCAAACCGAGATATACATCTATACACCTTATCGATATTCAGCGCGCGTAGGAAGCATCAGGGTGTAAAAAGTTTCTAACATTCATGCCTTTTTAGGGTGCATCAATTTGAAAGCATATTAACTATTGTGAATACTTTTTAGACATTAAAACTGGCAGTGCACCAATTTTCTGATTTAGATCTTATGAAATTTGAACAACCATTATTAAGATCTACTTTAGAGCCAAATTGTGACAAAGAGTCAGGCTTTATTACGCACAACATGTTCAGCGAGAAGTTTAAAGAACTGCGCGGGCTTTTTTCTTTAAATCTTCATTTGGCCCATGATAATTAATTTTCATTACGAAACTGTAGAAAAGCGGTGTCGATTTTATGTCGATCCAGCTGAGCTATTTCAGTCAAGTTAAAATAAGTCTCTCAACTTCTTTTTAAAATACAAAGGTCTGCCACTGGTCATCATATCCGTCTTGTGGGATCGAAAAGTCAAAAACGTTCATGAACAGCATTGCAGTGACGTGAGTAATTACTCCGAGGTAAACTTTCACTTTAGGCTTCTCCAAAAGCTATTTTCCTAAAATTTTATCCGTTTGTATTCATCTTACTTAAAAAAATTGGGTTGCAAAGGGACAAAATACTCACGAACCTCTTATGAAATGTATTTGTTATCCAATACTATTGCAAGAAGAGTAAGTATTTAGACAAAATAACTCATTATACCAATACGAGGAGAAGAGTCTTGTGCCAACTCCCCCTCCTTCCCCGCCGCCTTTAATTCAGACATTGTGAGATTGTTGTACAGGGAAGGTCGACGGGTGGTGCGGGGTTCTCAAGCAAGGGCCAAGGAGATGAAAAGCCCCGTCTATGCTTCACTTCACGTCTTTTCAAAGAACTTTCGAGCAAAGTTGGATTTTTTATTGTGAAACAATTATCACTTCCACTCTGCAGGAGATTTTCATAATAGGAACCGACTCATTTCAGTTGTGTTCAAACTGTGCAAGCGAATAATTAGCCCCATCAACATTACAAGTTTTTATATAACCGCACCCGACAAAATCCACGAATATTACAGTGTATTTTGACTTCGGCTTGAAAGTGCTAAAGCCCCAAATTACCCTTTTTTTCGGGATCTGAAAGGGCTTTAGTACAGTTTTATGGAAAAAGGGTCAAGATTTTATTCTCACACTTATTTAAATCTCCTATTCAATAATAATCACTGAACTATAAACATATATAGTTAGAGGTGGCAAGAAGCTAAATTCTACAGTTTTACGACTTGAGAGATAATGCATCAACCCTGGGCCATTTTTTTCAGTCACTTTACAGGATTACGCTAGAGTTGAGGCTGAACCCTCTTCAATTGACTGGGAATCCTAAAACGAAAACTAAAATAATAAACATATGACGTATTCCAATGATAAAAACCAAAAGACGCCAAACGTATCACAAATTAGTAAAACACACTTTTCGCGAATAGTTTGCAACCGGCGCCGGGCGCGGTAAAAGATTGATGATATCAACCAAGATACGACGAGGTTTGTGATCGTCACGTAGTCGATCAAACTTACAGTTCCAGCGAAAGCTATTGAAGAATTATGTTCCAGTATGTGCCCTGATCTGTGGTCAGACTAAGGGCCTGTTTACATGGAGGTGGGGGACCCCAGGTCAGTGAGGTAACCCGCCTAGCCGTGGTCGAAAAATAAAACGCGTTTACATACAATCTTACAACCCTGAAGTGCTGAGGTGAAGTTTCTTGAGGTTGTTGTTGCGCTTGCAATTAAGGAGTTTGGGCAGAGGCGTTCCAAGCTCACATCTCGAAAAAGACGAAAGATTAATAATCGGACACATATGTATTTATTCATGAAAGTGTCACGCGTTGTGTTACGCGGTGTTTGCTTTGGTGAGGAACCGTTGACTTAATACGTTATACGGAATAGTTTAGGAAACCAAATATGGTTGATTTACATCGCTAAATATTCTTAAATGTGAACATTTTACACTCCTTGTGTATCCGTTGCGGTTTCTGGTGATTTCTGCCATGAGACGACTAGGAAATGTACAAAGTTTTAAAACATACATGTTTCGCTCTTGAGCTTTTTGCCATAACCACGACCCTGGCATGGCGGGTTACCCTACCTTGACACGTTTACATGGCAAATTGTCACCCCGTCTGACAGGGTTACCCTACCCGCCTAAGTGCATCACCCCACCTATCATGTAAACGTGGTCAAAATAAAATAAGAAGTTATATGGACAGGCGGGTTACCCCACCTAGGTGGGTTAACTCACCTACCTGGGGTCCCCCACCTCCATGTAAACAGGCCTCGAGCATGACACGATATTTTATTCACATCCTTACTTTTACTTTCACGTACTTCGTGAAACGAGACCCAATCATTGATGAGATTTATCAGTAAAACCACAAAGCTTTCAAATTTCCATGACACCAAAGCAGGTACCTACAGAATATTTATAAATAGGGGATTCTGTTGATAATCGACAAAGGAGGCCATACAATCTCAATATAAATACAAGTTTTTTGGATAATTTGAAACCAGCGCCAATGGCCGTAAAACTGCAATCTGTGTCGTGCGAAAAAATGCAATCAGTCGGCCCAAAGAGCGGCCGGAAAAACAAAGATACTGGGTCTAACTGATTGTATTAAAATTGAAAATCGAGTTTGGTTTTGACTTAATCAACCAAAATGAATTGATAAACCCTCGTAGTCAATGGAAAATCATATTTAAATATAAGTAGTGATTGAAGTACAGAAAAATGTGAAGGACTGTCTTTTCAACATTTTCTCTACGAATCATTTAATAGTCCTAATACCCTACATGTTATGTATAAAACTAGTTATTAAGTGATGCATATGTCCATTCGATAAATTGCTCAGAAAAGAGCCGGAAAAAAAACAAAAATAGCAGTTTTTGTAGGTCGCGTATTCCTTACGTCAGGAGATGTTCATGCAAAAAATATATACTCTGAGAAAATTGAAAAAAACAAATGACTAATTCCTGCAGATTGCACTGTTAGGCCAACACCACCATTATTCAACTCCGGAGTTTAAAGACCAATAACAATCAGCCTTCAAAACAGAACTGGCCTTACACGTGAGAGAAAGTGCTAGCAAGGGCATGTCACTGAAGAAACGTGATGATCACTCCACCATGTTCATCGGTATTGAGACAACATTCATTGTGCTGATTTGTCCCACTGTTAAAAGATCCTCCCCCTCCCCCACAGGAAAACTGTTCATAAGCTCCACCATTTCCTCCAGAGTAACCTCCACCTCCTCCAGCTCCACCGTTGCCTGTACGTAACCCACCGCCACCTCCGAACCCACCCCTGCCATATCCACCATTTCCTCCTTGAAGATATCCTTGACCTCCATTTTTACGGGACTGTGTATCTTGCCCATTACTGTAGAAGCCGCCGCCGCCGCCACCATCTACAATAAACGAAAAGTGAGAAGCAGTTATCTCATAAACGGCTCCAAATTGTTTACTTGTTTAAGAGCGTTTAAACGACGATTCGTAATATTATCAATTAAGTGCACTTCTCAATTTTTGGAAGTTTATTTAATAGTATTATTAGGTAGTCAATTGCTAGAAATAGAAAAGCTTATTTGGACAAGAGAAATGTAATGAAGTGATGCCCATGTATATTGACGGATCAATGGTGAGCAGTAAATAAATGTGTACGATTTCTAAAAACTGAACTGGAAACCCAGTTGAACTTTAGATATTCTGAGAGGTGCCTCCGAGAAAAGAAAACCTTCAAAGTTAGAATTAATAATTTTAATAATTAAGTTCCGATAAATCTTATTGTCGTCTTCCTATCCTGGTGAACTGAAAAAACTGATTGGTTTTTTTTTCCTTCCTTCTCCGCTTACCTGCAAATTGACCACTCGTTTTTCCTCCGTGTCCGTTGCTTCCTCCTGACCCCAAAGGCGAATTGTTCCCTGCATTTCCTGTTGTGTTTATGGACGCATCACATCCTGGATGTTGTTCTGACATATTTTTAATTCCCCCTCCACCTCCAGCTACGATCAAAGACTTGTTGTTTTCTCTCACCACGAATGTACCTCCACCACCTCCGGCATTTTTTTGGTTTGAATTCCCTTTTCTCCCTTTTTGACCAACAAGTACATGAATGATCTCATCTTTGGTCAAAATGAAGTTTCCAATCATCCTTGCCCCTCTTCCTCCGGTTTTGATGATACTGTCCTCACCATAGCCCCCTGGGGCTCCTATTGCTTCTATTCTGTATTCACCAGTGCGTGGCACAGTCCACAGTTGAATGCCGCTGGATAATGTTACTTGTCCGTCATGGTCTTGATCTTTGTAATGACTACCAATCGAGTCTGGTCCCTTCCTTCCAATCATACCAAGATTTGTAAACACAGCAGTAAATCCTGCGAAAAAACATACAATAAAAGTGAAAGTTTTGATACTAATAAGAAATTTGTCCAAATTTTCTTGCCAGTATTACCAACTACCGCTTGAAAAAATATTCCTGCAGGTTGAGCAGAATAAGATAAAGGAGAAAAAGCTCCTAAAATCCCTTTAGCAAAATCAAAGCGGGTTCATAAAAGGTTTCCATTCTCTTCCCGCTCTGTTAATGATTACGTCACGTACGAAACAATCCTCTACCCATCTGTAGATACGGAAACTGTCACCCCTCCCCCTCCTCCCCTCCGCTCCTCTCCCCTCTCAGCAAATAAATGTATATCATCTTGATTAGCCATTTGACTGGTGGTTTTTTTGTTTATGGTGTCCACATAAACATCATCTAAATTTTAAATTTAATCACAGATTTTACTGATTAAAATAATAATGTACCTGAACACGAGCGTCCATCGCCAGTGTATCCTTCCTTGCATGTACAGTAATAGGAACCCACAGTGTTGGTACAGTATGCATTGACGTCACAGGCAATGTTTCCACTGATGCATTCATCGTGATCTTGTTGTTAATTTAGCAGGGAAACAGTAAATTGTACTAAGTTGACAATCATGGCCACATAACACAAAAAGAATGTTTACATTTCTTCCAACAAAATGGACAATGCCTGCAATATTAACCCTTTAAGCTCTAAGAGTGACTGGCATCTAATTTCTCCATACCATATCAGCCCTGAATCAAACATTAAGGTCACAAGAATAAAGGAAATGATCACCAACTAAAGAAACTCTTGATTGTCAAACAAATTCTCCTTGTCAGCACCTTAGTAAATGTACAGAGAACAGTATGGAGAACATGAATACTGATGTTAGGGTGTAAAGGGTTAAAGCAAGAATGTTTTTCAAAACTTTATTAAAATGTAATGTGGTTGAACCCTGTCTATTTGCTTATCTTCTTTTTCCCTTTGGGGTATTTTTTTTCTTTTTATTCTACAGCTGAAACTGCGCAATGCATTGTTTTCAGGACGGGTGCGATTTTTTTACATCTTAAAGCAACCAAGGTCGCTACAAAAAAACGACAACTCAAACACAAAATGAAAGCTACAATGGGTTAAATGTGATTTACCTTCCAAATTCATAACACAGTAAACCAACACTGCCTTCCCAGTGCCAGATGGATCCAGCCAGTATTTGTTGCTTGCGGTGTCTTTCCCTTCGCTTGCTGTTATTTCACGGCATGAACGTGCTGGTAACTCCTGTATCGAACCCAAGGGAGCTGGTACGGGTAAAAATGTTGAAAATAAAGTATTCGTAAGCGCAGATGGAAAGGAAAAAGTGAAAAGCACGAGAGAATAAAAATGAGGCTCGAATTCCATTCACTTGAATGTCCTTCTTTGGTTGTGAAATATTTCAACGTTCTGTCAAGCACAACCCTCTAGGGAGACAGGACCCCCTCTCGCATAAACCCTTCGTTTGAGCTTCCAATTCTTCAAAGTTCTTTACTGACCTTAAGCTTCTTGTAGAAATGACGCAATCATTTTTTGTCAATGTTTATACATGTATCACAGTTGCTTTTTTTGTAAACGGAAGTTAACAAATATTTAAACTTAAAAGAAAAAAGAAAAGGATGAAATTTTCTATTTTGATAGAGAAATTGATACCAAAGGGCACAGGAGATTGGAAAACACGGACTGTATGCAGCATGGTTTTTATTCAAAGCGCTTGTTAAGTTCTTACCTCTTCCGTTTAAACGGCGAATATAAAACCACGCTGGGTCTGAGCGGAAATTCTTGGGTCTTGCATCCTTTGTGCGGTTGTTTAATTCACAGATTTGTTCTTTTCTGTTGAAATTATAGCTCTGGCAGATAATTTCCCTTTCACATAAGATATCACAAATGTGAGGAGCCGCCACCGCCATTCTCTTAAAAGCGAAACCTTTGAGAGCCATGCCACGAATGTTAATTTCTACCCTGCATTGATCCTCAGCGATTACAGGGTTGGTGATCGAAACACAGACAAGAAAATAATGAAATATCCACAGCATTTTTCCTGAAAAACGAAATTCAGTGAGAGGTACGGGCCGGTATTACAACATCAGTGAATAAAATTGTTTCCTAAGGCTGACTGAGAACAGTGGACAATTAGAATAGAAACCCCCTTTCTGTCATAAACTTATAAAAGAGAAACATGATTCGCTGTAGAATAATCTAAAAATTAGAGAGTTTTCGAAACAAAAGTTAAACTCTGTAAAAGGCATTCGTTTAGGGTGTGATGTTTCTTTTGTATGAACACAAATATTCGTAAACTGGTCAAGGATTCAAATCACATTAATTTTCCATCAGTTGAGTTTGATTCTCTTCGAATTCGTGGTATTCTTTCAGCGAAAGAAGAGTTAGATTACAGTGCTACTCTATTGGCCTCTGTGTGATGAATTTGAGCGACGATCTATTTAGTTTTGAATATCCTCTCGGTTCACTTTTTTTGAGACATGTCGAAAACGCTTTTGGTTTGAATTAACACAAACACAAAACTTGTGGACAGCTGCATACTGGATAACGGGTCTGTTTTCAGGTTTAGCGTTGTCCATTAAAGCCCTCAGTTTTCAGAACATTTCTTCAAGAGAATTAAGTATTGAGTTGGATCTCTTGGTATTAAATTGATTTCTTCTCGCAGATGATTTTAGTTAAAGGTGGTATCTTTGGTAGGGATGTCAGCCTGAATTACAAAATGAGAGAACCATCTTATTCATAACACTTTTCCAATAATTCGCACTTGACACAGGACGAAATTCCACGTTTCAGCAGTTTTTAAATGTGACAGAAACATAGAGATTCATGTTTCCGCTGCATTTACGTTCTGCAGAAACGTGTGATACCAAGTCTTGGCGATTCTATCAAGTTTTCGTCATGTTTCCGGAACAGAAATGTCAAGTCATGTTTCCGTCATATTTAAGTCAGGACGTTTACGCTGTTGTTCGTTTCCGTTATGTTTCTGCAATGGTGCCAACTTAAATCTACTGAATGCATGAGACTCGCCGACAGATGTTGTCTAAAAATGTGAATATTTTCCTAATTTTACTTGATATGACGATATGTAGGTTAATTTATTATTCTGCTTATAACAAGGGGTCAAATATATTTGGAATAGTTTTTTTTGTTCTGTTTTTTTTATTTTCGTTCAAACCACCTATGTGGAAAATTATTCATGACAGTTTTTCAGTGATTCCAAATTAAATTTACTGACCACACAAGACTCGCCGACAGATGTTGTCTAACAATGTGAATACTTTCTTAATTTTACTTGCTCTGACGGTATCGCTTCGTGCAGGTTAGATTATTTTTCTGCCTAAAACAAGGAGACAAATATATTTGGAATAGTTTCTTTTTTGCTCTCTTCTGTTTTCTTTGTTTGTTAATTTTATTTTTCTTTCTCGCGGCAAAACAAATTTATTCACTCTGAACAAAGACAGAAAAAGCCTTTTTTTACGAATCTTTGCGAAAAAATATAATCGATACGAGTTTTACAAAATTGGTAATTATCCAAATCAGTTATACATGTAGACATCTTATCGATATCCAACACTCGTAGGAAGAATCAGCTTATAAAAAGCTTCTAAGATTCATGCCATTTGGGGTGCATCAATTTAAAAGCATACAAACTATTGTGGATACGTTTAAGTGATTTAAACCGGAAATACAAGAATCTTCTGATTTATATTTTTGTGAAATTTGAGAAAAGCTTAAGATCAACTTTAGAGCCAATTTGTGGCAAAGAGTCACGTTTTATTACATGTAACATGTTTCGGCGAAAAGTTTAGATAACTGCTGTTTTTTTTTTTTTTAATCTTCACGTGCCCATAAGAATTAATTTTTTTTGTCGAAACTGTAGAAAGCTGTGTCAAGTTTTGTTTCGATCCAGCGGAGCTATTTCAGTCAAGTTTTAATAAGCCTCTCAACTTCTTTTTAAAATGCAAAGGTCATGTTATCCATCTTGTGGGACTGAAAAGCCAAAACGTTCATGAACAGATTGCAGAGACGCGAGTAATTACTCTAAAGCAAACTTTCGCTGTAGGTTTCTCCTAAAACTTCATCCGTTTGTTTTCATCTTACTTCAAAAAATTGGGTAGCAAAATGACAAAATATTCACGAACCTCCTCTTAAATATATTTGTTATCCAGTATTATTGCGAGTATTTAGACGAAATAATTCATTATACCAATACTAGGAGAAGAGTCTTGTGCGAATATTTCAAGGCCTTGTTAGGTTAATAAAGATAACAAAAAAGTAATAAAAAACTCCTAGTAAACTTCAAAATATTACTCAGACTATTGATAAGACATGACTATAGGAAAATCTTACCTTATCCTCCTGGAATTAGTGAAGCCAAAACAGTGAGAACGAAGCAATAGAATACAGAGTTTGTTCTTAGAAAAACAAAGCAATTAATTTTAATTAATTTTTTAATTTTAGCAAACAGCTACAGTGAGTTTTTGGTTGCCAAAACTTAATTATTTTCTTTGGAATGTAGTTGGTTGGTGAAAGTCAATTATACATAATTCATATTAATGACCTTTAATCAGTTGCACAGAGGAAGTTGTTATTTAAGATTTTTTCCATTCTGACTTAATTATGTCTGAACAAGTGTAACATATAGCGCAAAGCTACACGAAGACTGTTCGTCAAATGTTCATACGCTCTCCTTGTCCGCCCACACTTGATCGAATAGTAAAGACGACCGTTTTTTTACTGACCCGAAATCTCTGGAACGTCAAAGATGGATTTAAATTATTTCGTGAGGCCAGTTTTGTTCCCTCGCCGCCTTTAATTCAGACCGTATCAGTCTGTTGTACAGGGAAGGTTGACGGACAAGGGCCAAGGTGATGAAAAACCCCGTCTATGCTTCACTTCCCGTCTTTTTAAAGACCTTTTGAGCAAAGTTGGATTTTTTATCGCGAAACATTTATCACTTCCTTTCTGAAGGAGATTGTCACCATAGGAACCGACTCGTTTCAGTTGTGTTCAAACTGTGCAAGCGAATAATTAGCCCCATCCGCATGACAAGTTTTTATATAACCACACACGACAAAATCCACGAATATTACAGTGTATTTTGACTTCGGCTTGAAAGAACTAAAGCCCCGAATTACAATTTTTTAGGGATCTGAAAGGGCTTGGTATAATTTTATGGAAAAAGGGTCAAGATGTGAATCGTAGGTGAGTCTTCCGTCTCTAACCAAGGGAGGCAAAGTTGAGAAGGTTTAGAAAGTAAGGCAGGAGAAGAGACTGAAAAGATAAGGAAGCAAAAAAACCAAAAACCAAAAACGAAGATCGGGAAATTGATATGGTGAACTTGAGGTTTCTCATTTTCTCGGTGAAACATATTTCCACGTTCTTTTCCCTAATAACTTTGTTCACAATCAGTGTTAATTAGTCATAACTTAAGTGCAACTAAGTAAAGATCCATTACTGACATTTAGGAATCAATTTATTGATTTTTAAAATAATGTAATATAAATTGACTCTACTGACTGAAGACTCGGAAATAATAATTGTTATTAAAATTACACGTTTCTCTTCCTTTTTATGTAGAAGAGCTCAAGAGTCTCCTAAAAAGTTATTCTAAATGTTGACAAAAACATATCAATGTAACAAGTAAATAATGTTTTGCGGAAACTTGAACGTGTCATCACCTTGGCATATTTAACCACTTTTATGCCCTACTTTCTGAAGAGGGAAACAGAACTGAAATGACTGAATCTCATTTTAGAATTTGTTAGTCCCCTCTTAATTAATCAACATCTAAAAACCCATCACATAAATTGGCTACATCGACAATTTGGCATCAACCCTGGGCCATTTTTTTCAGTCACTTTGCAGGATTTCGCCAGAGGTGAGGCTGAACCCTCTTCAATTGACTGGGAATCCTAAAACCAAAATTAAAACAATAAAAAAATGACGTATTCCAATGATAAAAACCACACCAAACGTATCACAAATTAATAAAACACACTTTTCGCGAATAGTTTGCAACCGGCGCCGGTCGCGGTAAAAAAATGCCGTATGTGTCATGCGTAGCAAAATACGACCCAAAGGGAAGAGAAACAAGGATACTGGGTCTAAATGTGAGAATCAAAATTGAAAGTTGCTTTTTGTTTTGAGCTGACAAAGAAAAAACAAATTGATTAAAGGATAAACCCTTACAGTCAATTGAAAAGCGTTCCTGTAACACATGAAATCTGAAGAAATGAATTCACAATAGAAAAGCGTTCCATGTAACACATGAAATCTGAAGAAATGAATTCACAATAGTTTCTTTTTAAAAGACTAGCTAGTCCTATTTCCTTACCTGTTATTTAATGACTAATTATAAATTGATGATATCAACCAAGATACGACTATGTTCGTAATCGTCACATAGTCGATCTAACTTACAGTTCCAGCGAAAGCTATTAAAAGAATTCTGTTCCAGTGTGAGTCCTGATCAGTGGTCAAACTGAGAGCCTTTTTGGTCACACACTCTATTATAATACCAATTATTACGGCACCAGTTCGCTCTGTAGGCGTATCAGTATTCCCAGTCCAATGAATGGACGTGGTTTTGAAACAGAACACCGAAGAATGACATAATATTTGATTCCCATCCTTACTTTTGCTTTCACGTATTTCGAGAAACGAGACCGAATCATTGAGATTTATCAGTGAAACCACAAAGCATAAGAGTTGTGCCCTCGCCACTATATTTCGGCCCTCTCTTTTTCTACTGTCCGGATCTTTCCAACCTAAGGTGTTACTGAAAGCTTTGAAACATTGAATCAAGAGTATTATTGTAAAACCAGAACAAAGGTAAAATATTTATAAATAGAGGAGTCTGTTGATAATCAACAAATGAGGCCATGAAATCCCAAATCAAATAAAAGTTTTTTCATAATTTGTAATCAGCGCCAATGGCAGTAAAACTGCAATCTGTGTCATGCGAAAAAATGCAATCAGTTGGCCCAAAGAGCGGCCGGAAAAACAGGATACTGGGTCTAACTGATCGTATTAAAATTGAAAATCGAGTTTGGTTTTGACTTAATCAACAAAAATGAATTGATAAACCCTCGTAGTCAATTGAAAATCATTCTTAAATATATGTAATGATTGAAGTGCAGAAAAATATTAAGGACTATGTTCACAACATTTTCTCTACAAAATACTTACTAGTCCTCATCACCTGCATGTTATTTGTTTATTAGTTCTCAATTGATGCACATGTCCATCTGATAAATTGCTCAGAAAAGAGCCGGAAAAAGAACAAAAACAGCAGTTTTTAAGGGAGACGTGATCCTTAGGTCAGGAGATGTTTACAAAAAAAATATTCTAGAAAACTATGTTTGTAAATCTAAAATCTGAACTCAAAAACAAATGACTTTAATTCCTCAGGTTGCACCGTTTGGCCAACACCTTAAAGCGCTCAGTAACTGACCTTGAACATTAAACAAAATATTATTCAATTCCTGAGTTTAAAGACTAACAACAATCAGCCTTCAGAACAGAATTAGCCTTACACGTTAGAGAAAGGTGCTGCCAAGGGCATGTCACTGGAGAAACGTGATGATCACTCTACCATGTCCATACCTGTTAAAACAACATTCATTCTGCTGATTTGTCCCATTGTTAAAAGATCCACCCCCTCCTCCACAAGAAAACTGTTCATTAACTCCACCATTTCCTCCAGAGTAACCTCCACCGCCTCCAGCTCCACGGTTACCTCCACGTAAACCACCGCCACCTCCAAACCCACCCTTACCATTTCCACCCTCTCCTCCTTGAAGATATCCTTTACCTCCTTGACCAGAACCGCTCGAAGCACTTTGTCCATTACTGTAGAAGCCGCCGCCGCCACCACCTACAATAAACGAAAACTGAGAAGCAGTTGTCTCATAAATGGCTTCTATTTGATTACTTACTTGAGAACGTTTAAACGACGATTCGCAATATTATCAATTTTCTCTCAATTTTTAGAAGCTTATTTAAAAATATTATTGGTTAGTCAACTGCTAGAAATTGAACAGCTTGTCAGGACAAAAGAAATGTACACGAGGAATGCACACTTAGGATTTTTTAGAAAACTGATATTCTAAGAGGGTAATTTAATGTTAGCAACTGAGTTGAAAACGTAAATTAGCCTCCGAAAAGGGTAAAAAAGCTGACGTTTCGAGCGTTAGCCCTTCGTCAATCGCTCTGACGAAGGGCTAACGCTCGAAACGTCAGCTTTTTTACCCTTTACGGTGGCTAATTTACGTTTTCAACTCAGCTGTTAACACTAAATTACCTGCTATACTCTCTCACCGACGCAGTACCACAGTTTCTTTAAAAACTTACCCCTTTATTCGTTTGATATTCTAAGAGGTGCCTCCGAGAAAAGAAGAACTTCAGAGTTAGAATTAGTAATTTCAATAATTAAGTTCTGATAAATCTTACTGTGGTCCTCTTTTCCTTATGGATTGAACCTACTGATTGTTTGGTTTTTTCTTCTTTCTCCGCGTACCTGAATATTTTGTACTGGCCTTTCCTCCATTTCCGTTGCTTCCTCCTGAACCCAATGGAAAGTTATACCCTCCATTCCCTGTTGTGTTTATGGACGCATCACATCCTGGATGTTGTTCCAATACACATTTAATTCCTCCTCCACCTCCAGCTATAATCAAAGGCTTGTTGTTTTCTTTCACTACAAATGTACCTCCTCCACCTCCGGCAGTTTTTGAGTTTGAATTCCCTTTTCCCCCTTTTTGACCAACAAGTACATGAATGATCTCATATTTGGCCAAATTAAAGTTTCCAATCATTCGTGCCCCTCTCCCTCCGGTTTTTATGATACTGTCCTCACTGAACCCCCCTGAGGCTCCTATTGCTTCTATTCTGTATTCACCAGTGCGTGGCACAGTCCACACTAGAATACTGCTGGACACTGTTACTTGTCCGTTATGGTCTTGATCTTTGTAATGACTACCAATCGACTTTGGACCCTCTGATCCAATCTTACCAAGATTTGTAAACACAGCTGTAAATCCTGCATAAAACCATACAATAAAAGTAATGTTGCTGGCAAGAAATTGTCAAAATTTTCTTTGCCATTTCTAATGGTACTATTACCGAGGAAATGTTATTATGTAATGTTTAAAAAACGAGCAGGAGTGTTTTATCGGGTTTTTGACCCGATAAAACACGTGCTGCGAGTTTTTTGAACGGCTTCAAAAATATTCTTGGAAAAGCGTGTGTCAAGAGAGTTCATAACAATTATGCTTTTGTGAACGTTAGAAATTAGCATACGAGAAAAACATGATCTTGAATTCGAAGTTTCAGATGATGTATTGTCTAATATGCTTTTACCAGATTACTGTACTAATGGAATAGAGAATTTTTCCAGATGTGCATTTCACAACTGTACTATTAATTTGGTGCAAAAGTAAATTTACTGTGTGAAATTTGTTGAAAGAACATTAAATATGTTCCCACCATTTGTTGTGTCAGTTTCTGTGTTGATAATTAATTAATATTCATAAGTCACGTGCAGTGTCTTTATATCTGATAAAACACCGCATACTGATAAGGATGAGGTTTATCGATATAAAGTCACCGCACGTGATGTATTATCTACCTTTTGATAGGTTAATAGGCTTATGAATTATTAATGAGTTTTTGAAAGTTACATAAATTATTGAATCACCGAAAGAATGGAATAGAAACGTCAGTCACTTGGAGTGTTCGAACAAGTCGTACTGTGCATTTTTCGACGCTTGCTCGTGTTTGTATTTTTAGAGAGTAGAAATCCTCGATAGTCGGGCATTGACTTACTTCATTACATCTAAGGATTACATTCGACAATAACATATTGATTGCCGACCTGAATCAAAATGGTGTTTTTGAATACCGACATGATACTTTCATAAACGGTACGATTGAACCATCACGAGGTTTTGTTGTTGGGGAATCTAAAAATCTCAAGAGAAGACAAGGTTTCCTTCCCATTCCCACAATTAGAGTAGCTTTTCTCGTCAAATTTTTCCAGTTTGTGGTTCGGCGATGACACGTGACAGTGAAAGGAGGAGAGTGAAGAAGGAAGGAACTTCATGTGACCAAAGCTGGTGATTCAATTGAATAATACTATGTAGAGCAATTTTCAAATGATTACAACAAGTTTTCCAGGAGTGTATTGGTTTTTTACCTCTCTTCTCCCTGTTATTGGTCCAGAAAACTCGCGTCAACTTGTAGCAGCTTGATTGTGATTGAGATGACACACAGTAAACAATATCCAAGCTTTCGCTTTTGAACAGGAAATGAAACATTATCTGGTGTAAATTACTCGTTACAAGAGGTACCTCTCAATCGTTATTGTCATTCAGGCCTTACCTTGTACACAGCCATACAATTCTACCTTCATTGATATCCAGTCCTGCCACTCCACTGGTTTAAAACGAATGTATCGCGCTGTGATTGGTGGGTTTAGGTCGTGATAAACCACGGTATTCTGATCAATGTTTCCAGCAAAAACCTTTGAATTAACAACATAACAGGTTTTCCATTAAATCTTTGATAAGAATTAATTTTATGAATAACAGTTATTACGATGTGAAAACAGTCCTCCAACTGATTCATATACCAGTCCTCTAATCGTTCCTCAAGGGGGCCCAACATTATACAGTTATTACTGGCGGTGCATTTGCAAGACCCCTGCCAATGATCATCCAAAAATACTTCTTTTCCTGTTTAAACGGGAATCAATTCACAACAAATCAATTTTACCTTCATTGTGTTTTGTTCTGGGACTGTGTAATTGTAGAACATTTCTGTATCGTTGCCGTACTGCAGGATGTACTTTGTAACCCACTCCCTCTTGGGTCCATTACTTCCTTGTGTTGCCACACGTGTCACTATAGTGTGCAGAATAACCAGATCAACTTGGAGCCACTGATCCGTATTATTATTTTTAGCTGCCCAAGATCCCTCTCTGTCAGGATTTACAACATGAAGTCTGCTCTGAGTGGCGGAGTGGTTAAAGTCTCTCTCTGAAGAGGTGCTTAACTGTTCGTCAGAGATTTCACCGCTTTGCATGCCGAGAAATCTTCCACATTCTGTTTACGAAAGGTTAGCAGGCGTTTTACAAATGTAAGTTATCAACGGCAGCGAATTGAAAGCAGCTATGAGATCATGAAGCAATTAATGTACCGTAGATTACATTGAGCTCAAAAATGTTGTTAACATGGTTGCATAAACTTTTAACGAAATGAATAGTTTTAAAGAGCTCCTATGATCAGATCAACTGTAATGCGGAGTCCTTTTCTTTCTCAAGCTTATTAGAAGAAAACTGCCTATAGTTTCGACGATTGAAATTTAGAAGAAATTTCTGGACACACCAGTCAATGCTTTTGATATTTACTTACGATTTTGGTTTGGCTGATTTAACTTCTAACTTTCATTACCTTTATCTAGTTTTTCCTGACCAGAGGATCTTTAATTAGGTTCAGTACATAACAGTATCAATTGTTCAGCTTATTTAAAGAGGTCGATTAGATACAATGATTATCAGCTTTAGATGAAAGCTATTTTCCTTACCTTTGACGCATCCATACAGTTCCACTCTCATTGATATCTCGTCATTCCACTCCACGGGTAGAAAACGTATGTACCTTGCTGGGATTTGTGGGTTCAGTTCGTGATAAACAACACTGTTCTTGTCTGTGTTTCCCTTAAATTCCTGTACCATAAAAGATGTGAAATAAATGTTTTTGTTTAAAATGCGCGGTACGTGCCCGCCCTGTTTACATAAAAAATTTTAAAATAAAATTTATATAATTATATTATGCAATATTTTCGTTGGGTAAACAGTGAAATATCTCACGAGCGATTTGATTCATGAAATTCATACTATACCACCGAACGGTAAAATTGGGTCGAACTTTTTCTACAAATGTCTATCTAAGGTTAATCAAAAACTGGATAGATGAAAATGAAAATGGTAAATATATGAAATTTTTATACATCGTCGCAATTTTCTAGAACAACTGCTGACTCATGCATCGTAACAAATTGAGAAACGAAGCTAATCTGATTGTAAAGAGGACTGTTTGTCCTAACAAACTACTCAAAGAACGTATTGGGAAGTTTGAATTATGGAATGAACTTGGTTTTGTGTACAATGAGCAGCTTATGTTTTAGAACCCTTCCACGCCTCTGATCAGTCTTACCTTTGATATGGTTTGTCCTTGTTCTTTGTAGTTTTGAAATCTCACTCCATAGTTGCTGTATTGTAGCTTGTACTTCTTCACCCATTTGTTATGTTGATGGGATCCCTGTGTTGCTACTCGTGTTACTTCAGTGTTTTGAGCTCTGAGATCGAGCTGAAGCCACGGATTAGAATCCTTCCTATCAGCTACCCAAGTCGTCCCTGTGTGATGTAATCTTACAATTTTTGCGTCATTCTCTTCTTGGGACGAGAAACTTATCTGCTCATCGGTGATTACATCGTTTTCCATACCAAGTGTTCCTTGACAACGTAAATCTATTTTAAAACAAATGGAAATCTTAAATTACCAAATAAAAGGAGATAGTCGCATCAACTTAATAGAACTTAAATTGCTCACACGCCATCGGTAGATATTTTCCAGTTTAAATAATCTGAGTACATTTTGGCTTCTGCCCACATCAGGTGTATTTTTTTAATGAGAAAATATCTCCTTAATGCTGATTACATGTTTGTGTATAAACGTTGTTGCGAAGATTTCATTATATTTATCCTACCAACGATGGAGAGGTCTCTTTGGGACCATATATTCAATGTTTTCTTTAAAGATCCTAATTTATCAAAAAAAATTTTCTTTTCAGACACTTCGAGATCATATGTAAAATGCGCCCCGTTGCATTGTTACACTTGGTATTTACATTACAGTGGTGTGTTCCGTTTATACACTCATTTAGATGGCGGGTAAGAAATCGCGTTAAAAAAAATTGAGACTGAATGAGGTGAAAAACAAGAATGATTAATGAACAAACCATGAGAAGCAACAAAGTTGTTCATATGTAAGCCCTCTTTTGTATTTTGAATAACTTGTGCCATTCTGGATTATTCTTCTCGCATTACATGAAAGGCAAAGGCAAAGGCTTTCAACTGCGATGTTGTGTCTATCAAACTATTGAGGTGTTCGCCATTGTTTGATCTCATCCCTTTTAAATAAGTCTGCCCAATCACCTTAGAGAACTGAGCGTGCTGAGCTTATCAATTATGCATCATGTTTCTGCCTTAATAAAAGTATAAGATTCTTTACCCTCATCACAATCATGGCCTTTAAATCCAGATCCATCAACACACAAACACTGATAGTCACTGTCTGTAAACCCAGCTTGGCATGTTGCATTATTCTTGCAAGGATTCTGCTTACAAGCATTCTTAGGAAGGAAAGGAAGAGAGAAACTTAAAATGATACTGATTTTGTAGGCATGACAGTTCCCTCACATGTGTTTATTTTTTCCCGATGCAAGCGGGTATTTAACAGGTTAGAGAGGCTGAGGTATCCACTGGTGCGGTAACAAAGCTTTCTTGGACAAGGAATATTACTCTTGGCCCATAGAATTCTTTCTCACCTCTGCTCCGCGGTAAATACAACTTTTGTATTCCACCAGGTCTTCACCGTGTTCAATAGTCGCATTATTTAGGTCACACTTATGTTTTCCAGACAACTGGTTTATCTCACAGAAGTTATAACTGACGCAGTTAGGTTCCAGGTAGCATTGAAACATGCAGAGATCCTTGTTGACAACGTCAATAGTTCGAACCGTGTGATTCTCCAACCGGTAGCCAAGTTTAGGAAAACTGATAAACTTTAAATTGCGGCAATTACCTGGAGAAAAAAAATCTATCAAGTTAGAAAGTTGCTATGTAGCACTAGGAACTTTTACTTAAACTGGAACTTTAGAACAGTGTTACTCCTAAATTATTGCTTTAATTTGGAGTTTGGTTTTTTGCCTTGCCTATAACACCAGTCGAGTGGTTTTAAATATTATTCCGAATGATCACGGCAATTTTTAACTTCTTTTTGATGCGATCACATATTATGATCCATCGATCAATCGACGCCGAAGTCTACAATCAACCCTTGTTGATATGTAGAGTAATTCGTGTTTATCACGTAAAAATGGCAATCTCGTCTGAAGATGTTTAGCTCGTTACTATCAGAACGTTTTCGGGGAGCTTTTGTTTGCTCTCGGCTAAAAAGCTCAATTCATGAAAAGTGTAAGTGTGTTGTTGTGTAGCGTGACTTCAGATTTCGACCATACTGAGTGTTATCAGCGAGAGATAATTAAACTCGCTGACGTATAACTCAAGGAGTTAAAAACACCTCTAAAAAAAAACATTTAAAAAAGCACATTTATTTCCATCAAAACAAAAAAAACAAGGTGGTGTTTGCCACCTTTGTTCTCACGCTTTTAGAAACTGAAAAACCTGACGGCGTTAATTTTGAAAATTAAATACGCTGAGAAACTCCTCGAATGGACGGTCAACAATCTAAACTTTGATCAAACAGGACTGCGTAAAATTTTCCTTGAGAACCACCTGTTTAGGTTAAAAAGCCCTTTTTAGGAAGTGCAATGAATGTATGTGTGAATTTATGTATATATGCATGTAGAGCATCCTTTCTGTAGAGGCTCCCCGCAATCCACAAAGTCATCGAT
Source organism: Pocillopora verrucosa (assembly GCF_036669915.1). NCBI lineage: Eukaryota > Metazoa > Cnidaria > Anthozoa > Scleractinia > Pocilloporidae > Pocillopora > Pocillopora verrucosa. Next base: position 634,063 of record NC_089319.1, read on the forward strand.
CTATAGGATTATAATATTTGAATCAACTTAAGGATCAACTTTAGAGCCACATTTTACCAAAAAGGTCAAGTTTTTATGCAACATGTTACAGCCCAAAGTTAAAAGCTCTGAAGCTTTTTCTTCTCTTTTGAATTCTTTTCCACGAAACACTATTCTAGTTTAAGAGACTGTAGTTATTAAATAACTTGAAAAGTTGCACTTCTGTGTCAAGCTTTCCTTTGATCCGGCCGAGCCATTTCAGTTGAGTTGAAGACTTTCCACTTGTTTTAAAGTTCGTAGATCTGCTTGTAGTCAACTTATCCATTGTGCCGTGTCAAAGAGTCGAGAACGTTTATAGAAAACATTGCGGAGACCTGATTAATTACTTTGAAGTAAACTTTCCCACAACCCATGTTCCCTAGTATTTTAGTCTGAACTTCTTATGAAATATGAGGGTTGTCTTATGCCTGTTTAGAGCGAAACTTGGTTAAAATTAGTTCATTATCTTAAATATTTTGGGAAGAAGTTTGTATGCATATCTCAAAGCTCAAGTTATATTGACAAGGATAATAAAAATGTAACAGAAAGATTCGGTAAACCATTAACTAGTACTCAGACATGAGTTAGGACAAAATTGTAGGAAAATCTGACCTTCTCCTTCTGGTATTAGGGAAGCCAAAACGGTAAGAACAAAACAGTAGAATACAAATAGCATGTTCCCAGAAAACGCCCGATATAATTACAACGGACAGTTGAAGTGAGATCTTCAACTTCATGCGGGGGAACATCAGACAAATTGAGACAGCTGTAGTTAAATAAATATGCGTTCAAATACTCTACATTCATTACTTTCGGTGGGAGATTGTCACCATAGCAACCGACTCGTTTCTGTGCAAGCGAGTAATTAACCATATCTACAAAGATGAGTTTTTATAAGGCCACACGCGATCATCTCAGCGGATATTAGAGCGTGTTTTGACATCTGGTTATAATTACTCAAGCCCCAAATATTCAACTTTTTTCAAGGGACCTACAAGAGGCTTTGGTACGATTTTATTGAAACAGGATGAAAATTCTATTCTATAATTTATCTATGTATATTTACTTCAATAATAATTACTGGACTATCAACAAACATAATCAAGAGTAGCAGGAAGCTGAACTCTATGATTTTACGACTTGAGACGATTTTAAGTTCTAGAAAGCAGGATTGAACTCTTACTTATTACTGGTTAATAAACGTCTTTCCACGAATGTTCAATCAGAAACAGCAAAATTACCATATGGCAATTCCCAGTCTCCTTGCGTTACCTCTACAGGAGTAACCGGGCCTTCTTTTTACTTTTCTTCTTTTAATGAAGTTGAAACGTTTTATAAATTCACTAATGATGACCAAATAATCCCCAAGAAGAAAAAGAAATAGCATGCTTTATGTACAAAAGTATATATCGATACGTGAATGGAAAAAAAGTTAAATTCTAAGCTCCTTGAAACTTTTGAGGCACGACGACATGTCACGGCGTTTGCAAATCAAACAAGGAGACAAGATAAACCCAAGCTCGTGATCGTCACACAGTCGATCTAACTTAGAGTTCCAGGAGAGGTTGTCGAAGTCTGTTGCCAACGTGAGCCCTGTTCTGTGGTCGAACTGAGAGCATTTTCAATCACAAACTATACTAAATCTATAATTATAACACAAGCTCGGCCGGTGCGCGACTCGGTATTCCTGCAGTCCCATGAATGGACATGGTTTTGAACAGCTCACCTTAGAAAAGGCACACAATCATTCTTAGTCTTATTTTTACTCGCATTTAGTGAGAGTGACGAGTTTTATCAATAAAACCACAAAGGAATATAAGAGATCCTGGCAGCTATAAACACTACTGAACTAGTAAATGAAACAAGACCTGAAAACAAAATTAGGGTCTGTACGGGAGTTGAACCCATGACCTGTGCAATACCAGTGCAGCGCTCTACCAACTGAGCTAACAAGCCAACCGGGAGCTAGTCATTATGTTGGGTCCAAATTAACCATCCAAGTGATGAATAATAATTGTACATAAACGAAAAACATATATGTGTACTGCGGTGTAGAAACGAAAATAAGAGATCCTCGCAGCTATAAACACTACTGAAGTGTACATATATAATTTTCTAACTCAATCATTAGTCACTGTGACCCAGCTATAAGAAACTTTTTGTAGTGCCCCCTCAAGTCACGCGAAGAATAAAATGAAAATTAAACGAAGTCAGTCGTTCCCCCGTATCACGAATGCCTTATACCCCATTCACACCGAAGCTTACACATGTTTTAAAGTTGTTTTGTTAAACACAGTTTAATGTTTTTTTCGCAGAAACTACATAACCTAATATTTATTAACTTAAAATGTAGCAGATTGGAAATACAAGTTAGCAAGTACTTGAATCGTATGGAAATACTAGTTTAACTAAACATGTTTTGCCGGTGTGAATGGGGTATTAGCTTTAACAAAGGGGGACAGAAGCCTGAAAATTTAGCTTTTTAAAATTAAAAACACGGAATGAAGAATACTTCTACAATAAAAAAAAATATTGCCCTCTCTGAGAACAATATGACGAGTGCGTTTGAAGCTTCAATTAGTTACCGTTAAATAAATTTCTTATGCATTAAGCTAAAGCGGAATATGAGCTTATCTTCCTGTTTATGTTTATCAAAGCTCACATGGTTATTAACATTTAAACCTACCATGGACTACGCAGTCATTCTGATTCTCGTTTCGTCATAAGACCTAATCTGAAGGCGTTTCATTTTTATTTCTCATAATCATTCAAGGGACCGGTTAATTTCAAAACTAATTGTTTAATAATTTAAAAGTTATCGAGACGCCCTCGTAAGTGCTGTAAATTAAAATTAATGAGCACAAAGCTCCTTTAATTTCTCATCCCTTCATACGAATTTCAGATGACTGCACGCAATATCTAAAGGTAAAAATCCGATGCACAACCGTGGTAGCAATTGGGATTGTACTGTTTTCGAGCGGCTCTAAAACATACTACAATCTATCGGTAGCCAAGGACACGTTCAAGTAAGTGCTGGAAATTCTGGTGCATCGAGAAGTTTGGGCCCAATTTGAGATCTAACTCGTTTTCAAGTCAAGTTACTGAACTAATGACATCAAAGTTTCGTCTCGTTCTCATCCTCGCTCTCTGTACCTTGGCCGTAATCAATTTAGTCTGCACAAATTCTGACTTTGGCTTCTTGACGTATTCCGATTAGTCGAACTTCTGCGTCGAAAGAGGGGGAGATGGCGATTTCAAGTCTAAACGAACAGATTAATTCCTCTTTGAGTGACATATCATGATCTGTTATGTTGTGCAACCGCTAGAAAAAAAAAATTGTTTTCATAAAGTTTCATTTCCTTTGAAAATATCACGATGACGGCCAAAACAATCACCACTGAGAAGAGTAGCAGATGAACCGAAAAAAAAACGCAGTCATTGAAAAGTGAAATTAAAAACTCGACGAAACAAAAAGAGAGCGATATCTTTTTCTCGCGGAGAACTAACATCGTTTAAAGTTATTACTGGCGGAGAGAACATAATGGGGAAAAAAGAATAAAAAACCGAATCGTATTAAACTATTTTCTCGGCTCCTTTGTAACTATTTTGAGACCTTTGAGATCCACATTGATCATTTTTGTAGGACATCATATGCTTGTTTCTGACAGACCAAAAATTTCATCTCATTGTCGGAACACAATTATTTTGAAGACAAAAATAAAAGGGTATTTTTCGTAATTGATACTAGGCCACAAGAGTTTCTTAGCAAGAGACACCGTTCTTTAGCATTTAAGCCCTCATGAGGGCTTCTACATGACTGAAATGCTACATATTTTCATGATGCAAACACAGAGAAACTTTGGCTGCTTACCCTTGATTGGTTTTAAACGGATTATTACTGTCAAAGAAGATACTTCAAAATTTTAACCTCATTTTGCTTTGTCTTGGATGGTAAACTGCATACTGACAAGAAATGGGACAAAAGATTCTTGGCAAAGATTCTTTTTTTTAGAGATATTTGCTCCAAAGCAACCATTGTGGACTTAACTGCTATGCATAGCAATGAAAATACAGAACATAAGCAATACTAGACGTAATATTCTCTGACTGACAGCCTGAAATAAATTAATAAATATGTCAACAGGATACCCAAATTAATCAGCTTCGTGTTCGAAAGTCTCGACTTTCCCAACTTTTGTCCCCGTTTACAGATTTCCATGAACATTTAATTTTTTTTCAAATATTTCACGGGCAAACGCTCTTTCTAATGTTCTCCTTCGAAAATTTACGTGGGAAATTGGCACGCGGGCTGGCCAAAATTGAACCCTTTGCGAATGCGTGGTTTGACGATTGACAACAGACAATGCATACCGCGCGGGTGGCTGGTAACGAGGCCCATAAAAAGATTTAACCGTAAAACAGGATAGAGCCGATGAGTTTGAGATAGAGTAAAACAGGATAGGATCTAATGGACGGACAAACCAGCAAAGAAACAGCTATCGTGATATTGTAGATTCTCGTATTTGCAATGAAATATACTACTTCGTTCTTTCCCAAAGAAACCTTGGTTTTAAGTTGTGAAATGTTATAACTCAAGTCTAGTAAAAAACAAACAGCTTTAATTTGACAGCTTGGAACCAATTTATTGTTTTTTAACCAAACTGTAGTTTGAAACTATGAATTATCGACTGATAAGGAGGAAAAAGAAATAGCTTGTTTCTGTAATTCCTAGAAACAATTAACTCGTAACAATTCGTAATTAGCATTGTTTATGTCTACTGACCTTCACAGTTGAAGACAGAACACTTGCGCTCTATAAATACTCAAGCACAACGTCCGAAATGCTCCGAAAAGAGCCGGAAAGGAACAAAACTTTAAGGTTTTGCAGAAAATAAATTCCCTAAGGTCAAAGTGTAACCACGAAAAAACCTATTCCAGCAAATACTGATTGTTAATTTAAACTCTGAACTCGAAAGCAAACCACTTTAAATCTAAAGGTTAGCGTACATCTTCAATCTCTCAATAAAAAATCTGAAGATTTTTCAAATTTGAGGTTTGAGAAAAGAATATTCGCTTCACTTTGAGGATTGTGTCGCCATGTCCATTTCACTGAAGAAATGTGATGATCACTTTATCATGTTTATCGTAATTATAACAACATTCGTTTAGTTGATTTGTCCGAATGTTAAAAGGTCCTCCCCCCCACCTCCATTTCCCCCAGAGTTACCACCACCGCCACCAGCTCCGTTGTCGGCTCCACGAAAACCACCGCCACCTCCGAATCCACCCAGATACTCTCCTCCCTCTCCTCCCTGAAATTATCCTTTATCTCCTCCTCCTCCTTGTCCTTCACTAGTAACAGTCTTTTCATTACAGAAGAGTTCTTCCTCATCGTTGTTTATTAGGTGGATCCTGTAAAGGGATTATCACTGCGGTTCACTCGCTTTTTGAGAATCCGAGATAAGAAGAAACCTGAATAAGCCACGGGTTCACAGGTTAAAAGCAATTTTATTTTTAAGGAACGATGTTTACCATTTGGCACGTACGAGAGTGGGTGAAACAAAAATATGCCCTCTGGCGAAGTTATAAACAATACTGAGCCAGTTTAGGGTTTCTGGTGCGAAGCTCTACAAACTTACCTTCAATGAGCTTTTTAGTTCTTTGAACCAGTTTTTTAGTTCATACTTTGCAGGTGTCGTGTATGATTGTAAGTTCCGTTACTTCGAAATCGTCCCTAATCACAGAAAATTGTTCCGGAATGCCTTTTGAAATTTTAGTTTCCCTTAAATTTAGGTTGCGGAAATGTACAGAAGCCAAGAAACTGTAAAGAATAACGCAAATCCTCCAACAACTACGGACGCTTCCGATGACTTATTGATGCAAGAAATAATTCCTTTCCGTTTCCTGTGGAAAAAGAGGAATTGGCGTCTCTTGAATACCCAGGGAAGTGATTTACTTGAAATTGCCAAAAGCATTGCATCTTAAGTTCAAAGTAAGCGCTTATTTAGACGCGATGGTAATAGGACGAGTTGAATTTTCAATCAAGATGTGTTATCATCTATTGCTCTGACCTTTCACACCCTTAAATTCACGAAAGTGGTTAGATTTTAATTTCCTCTAACATTTATAAGACACTGTGTAGCATTTAGGTACTGAGAATTAAGCCTGATCAAGCTGCTGCGCGCGGAGGGACTAAGCGGAGAACCAAGAAGGTGATAAAGCCGAACCGTCTCTCGTTTACTCGGTTTAAATGAACGCCACAATCTGAAGGAAGTTCGGATAAAATGATGAGAAGTAAAAATGGACCAACTTGAGCTCTGGGGCCTGCGTATCGTAATTAAACGTAGAACGCTAACAACTGGGTATTACAAAATCTCACTTCCGTGTTAATGCAGTCCACATCTATATTTGACAATCCACTCGAATACAAATACAACTAGATGTAATAAGTGAGAGTTATCTTAGGGGAGCAATCCCAAGAATACACTGCCATAGAGAAACTGAAATTTTGTGAAAGTTTCATTAAGCTGCACCTAGCAATGGATAATTTTAGTGCTTTCTGCCGATCTGCAGGTAAATAGATTTCGTCTGAGAATCCCTTGTCTATACTAATATCAAGAAATAACAGAAGCCGTAATTTGTCATGATATTGAGAATTATAAGATTGTGTGAAATACTACAATTATTTTTTGTTTGAAAATTGTTGCGTTGATCACTCGATCAAGGTGATAGTCACTCTACCATTTCCAGCTGTATTATAACAACATTCATTTTCCTGATTTGTTCCACTGTTAAAAGATCCTCCTCCACCACCACAAGAGGGATCTTCATTAACACCTCCAGCTCCCCCAGAGTAACCTCCACCGCCGCCAGCTCCCCCAGAGTAAGCTGGATTACCGCCGCCACCTCCGAACCCACCGTTATACGTTCCACCCTTTCCACCATTGAGAAATCCTTTGCCACCTTTACCTCCTCCTCTCCCATTACCGTGAAAGCCGCCGCCGCCGCCGCCGCCACCTAAAAAGGAAAAAGAAAATGTCCAGTGATCTCTTTAATTGTACCGGAGCACATCTATATAAAGGTCGGGAGAATACCTTTTTTCTTCTATTAATAAATTAGTTCTATGTTTTTCTATGCTCTCCCTTAAGGAATACGAAAATCGAATCCCTGCTAAAAAAAAAAAGAAAAGGTCCGTATGATTCCCGTAATGCTTTTGCTGTGTCACCCAATTAATCGGCAACCTTGATAACTGTGCAAATGTCTACCTTGTTTACGTTTATGACCTAATGTGTATTCGTAGACTTGGTGGCTTGAAAGTAATGTAACACGGGCGTAAGTGAAGTAAGAATTTTAGTGAACGAGCTACATTCAAGTGAACTAAGATTTTGCAAAGTTTTCGACTTTTTGAAGTGTGTGCTTCTGACGAATGAGCCCCAATGACTGCCAAAAATTAGGGTTTTTTAACTCGTGTGAAAATTGTTTCTATCATCTCGTAGTACCCCTGGTTTGAAGATGATTGGGTAAATCTCATTTTACTAACCTGGCTTATTACCAGCGCTACCTCCTCCATTTCCGCCAGTTCCTTCTGACCCCAATGACGAGGAGTACCCAGCATTCCCTGTGGTGCTTATGGATGCATCACATCCTGAATGTTGTTCTGACATGTTTTTTATTCCCCCACCACCTCCAGCTATGATTAAAGGCGTATTGCTTCCTCTCACCACAAATGTACCTCCCCCGCCTCCTGAAGTTGTTTTGGAGTTAGGCCCTCTCTTTCCTTTATGTCCAACAAGTATACGGACGATCTCATCTTTGGTCAAAATAAAGTTTCCAATCAACTTGGCTCCTCTTCCTCCGTTCTGGACGACACTGTTCTTACCGTACCACCCTGCACCTCCTATTGCTTCTATTCTATATTCTCCAGAGTATGGCACAGTCCACGATTGAATACCGCTGGACACGGTAACTTGTCCGTCATGATCTTGCCCTGTATAGTGACTGCCAATTGAGCTTGGACCACCAGCTGCAGTCGAACCAAGGTTTGTAAAGACAGCTTTAAACTCTGGCTCTGGGTGGATAGACAAAAAATGAGTGACGCGTTATTGTTGTAGGCCATGTAGCTACGTAACTGATAACAAACATATACTTTCATAAACATGATACTTTCATAAACTCTACGGTTGAGCCATCACAAGCTTTTGAGGTTTTGTTGTTGGGGAATCTAAAAATCTTAGGAGAAGACAAATTTTTCTTCCCATTCCCACAATCAGAGTAGTTTTTCTCGTCGAATTATTCCAGTTTGTGGTTCGGCGGTCACACGTGAAAGTGAAAAGAGGAGAGTGAAGAAGGAAGGAACCCTATCTAACCAGAGCTGATAAGTCTATATTTAAAAATACTATGCAGAGCTATTTTCAAATCCTTATAACAAGTTTTCCGGGATTGTACTGGTTTTGCCTTACTTCGCCCTGTTATTGGTCCAGAAAACTCGCGTTAACTTGTATCAGATTGACACACAGCAAAAAAAATCCAAGTGCTCGCTTTTGAACAGGAAATGAAGTATTATCTGGCATAAATTTCACCGCTTTGCATGCCGAGAAATCTTCCACATTCTGTTTACGAAAGGTTAGCGGGCGTTTTACAAATATAACTTATCTACGGCAGCGAATTAAAAGCAGCTATAAGATCATGAGGCAATTAATAAAGTGTAGATTACATTAAGCTCAAAAATGTCGTTAACACAATCACAGAAACTTCCAACGAAATGAAGAACCTTAAAGAGCTCCTATGATTAGATCAACTATGATGCATACAATGATTATCAGCTTTAGAGGAAAACCATTTCCTTACCTTTCACGCATCCATACAGTTCCACTCTCATTGATATCTCATCTTCCCACTCCACTGGTAGAAAACGTATGTACCTTGCTGTGATTGGTGGGTTCAGATCGTGATAAACAACATTGTTCTTGTCTGTGTTTCCGTCAAATTCCTGTATTATAATAGACGTGAAATAGATGTTGAGTGTTTTATTTAAAATGCGCGGTACGTGCCCGCCTTGTAGACATAAGTGTTACTTTTTAAAACAAATCTATTTAATTATATTGTAAGAAAATATCTCTCAGCCGACAATTGACTGTTCTCAACACTTTAACTAAACTCTACACGTAGATGAATAAAGGGGTAAGTTTTTAAAGAAACTGTGGTGCTGCGTCGGTGGGAGAGTATAGCAGGTAATTCAGTGTTAACAACTGGGTTGAAAACGTAAATTAGCCACCGTAAAGGATAAACAAGCTGACGTTTCGAGCGTTAGCCCTTCGTCAGAGCGATAGATGGTCGCTCTAGTATTCGTCGACTGAAACACACACCTCGAAAAACCTCGTGGTCGTTACATACTCTATGTAAGAAATACTGTTCAGTTCTTCTCTTACAATATTATGCAATGTTTTTCGCTAGGTAAACCGTGAAATATCTCACGAGGGATTTCATTAATTAAATTCATCCCATTCCACCGTACGATAAAGTTAAGACGAACTTTATCTACAAATATCTATCTGAGGTTGATCAAAAACTGGATCAAGACCCTGCAAAGAAAACGGTAAATGTATGAAATTTCATACATCGTAACAATCTTCTTTAACAACTGTCGACTCATAAATCGTAACAAATCGAGAAACGAATCCCTGATTGCAAAGAAGACTGTTTGTCCTAACAACTGCTAAAAGAACACTTCGGGGAAGTTTGAGTTGAGGAATGAACTTGGTTTTGTTTACAATGAGCAGCTCATGTTTTAGAACCCTTCCCCGCCTCTGACCAGTTTTACCTTTGATACGGTTTGTCCTTGTTCCGTGTAGTTTTGAAATCTCACTCTATAGTTGCTGTATTGTAGCTTGTACTTCTTCACCCATTTTTTATGTTGATCGGATCCCTGTGTTGCTACTCGTGTTACTTCAGTGTTTTGAGCTCTGAGATCGACCTGAAGCCATTGATTAGAATCCTTCTTATCAGCTATCCAAGTCTTCCCTGTGTGATGTAATCTTACAATTTTCTTATTGTGTTTTTCGGACGAGAAACTTATCTGCTCATCGGTGATTGCACCACTTTCCATACCAAGTGTTCCGTGACAACGTAAATCTGTTTTAAAGCAAAAGGAAATCTAAAATTACCAAATAAATAAAGAGAGTCGCAACACATTAATATACCTGAAATTGCTCACACGCCACTGGTAGATATTTTCCTTCTTACATTATCTGCTCGTAACAGACAGCTTATCCGGGTTTTGAGGCGTAGAATTTTAATATGTAAGCCATTATAATTTATTTAAAAATGCCTTTCCTTCAATGTTGAAGCGGGCTTTTAGACTGAGTTTGTACTTTAAAATTACCTTTGATGGTGTAAAACTGAAATGCATTGGCGTCCTCAAGACCACACTTCTTAGATTCCTCAAGTTTTTTAATTTTCTGCGGTGTAGTAGCATTTGCTGAACACGAGTCATTATTCTCAACTGCAAATAACCAGTAACCTGCTCTAATTACAGCCACTGCGCACTTTGAAATGAAGCTCCCAGGCTGTGCAGGGTAAATTCCATTCAAGATAGGATCGGACCTAGTCATATCATGGGTTAAACGACTCATACCAGGTGATTCGTAGCATCCAACACTTTTATGTCCTGAAAGAGTAAACAGCAAGTAAAGCCGTACAACATTGTTACTATCAACTAGACTGGGTACTAAACATGTAAATAAAGGGGGTAAGTTTCTATAGAAACTGTGGTGCTACGTCGGTGGGAGAGTATAACAAGGTGATTTGGTATTGTCAACCAAGTTATTAACATATACTGGCCGCCGTAAAGAGTTTCAAGCTTAAGTTTCGAGCGTTAGCCCTTCGTCAGAGCGAAGAACGAAGAGATAAGAAGCACGGTGACCTATATTTTTTTTGAAGTTTATGAAACAGACAATAATAGGGAACATTTAAGGATAGTTAAGACAAATTGCTCGATAACTTTTTTCTTGAGGAATCACCTGAAGTCGTCTCGTATCCACTTCAGAGAGCATTGTGGTGTTCTTTTCTACAAATCATTTAGACATTTTCAAACAAGCCTTGATTTTGACAACTAAAGCGTTTTTTTCAAGAAACATTATTTGCATTTGTATTTTATTCTTCCATTCATACTTCGGATCAGTGTCAGTCTTGATCAAAGCAACTTCACAACCACCCCTCCCCTAACCCAATCACAGTCAACTGATAAACAGCTTGAGTTAATGTTGGGTCAGGGGAGGGGTAGGTGTGTAATTCCACGTTGTTTACATTTTTTCAATTTTTTCGGATTTTTCTTGATCTGCAATAGAAACTTCCTGCAGAAAAGAATTCAGAGTAAAAAAAAAGGTCCAAAATTCTATTACCTTTCAATTCAAAAATAAAAAAGATCCAGTATGTAGGGAGTCGATAGGAGTAGGGTTTTCGATTGATTTTGCTGTTGTGTCGGTTCCCTTGGGTTATCGAAAAATTCCCCTCACAAAGATTTCGATTAGAATTCAGTGGTAGGTCTGCTGCAAGCAAAGTATGCAAAAAGCAGTTCTCTGCAGAAGTCGTAGTCTTCTCGAAACGCAAATGATTGCTTCCACAAAACACAAAGAAACTCCTATCCACAAAATTACAATGAAATTGTGTTTCACCATCACACATCACATAAAATGGGTGTATAAGCGACAATTCGCCTTAAATTTAAGCAAATTTTATTGAAACAGAAGCTTTAGCAAGATGTCCTTAAAACATAATATTTCAATATCCACAGAATTCTTTGAAAAAGAAAACAGTAGCATAAATAACAACTGCTGCTTTGTTTTAGAAAAGTATGGGGTTATAAGCTTTTTAGGGCAACTAAATCCAAATTACGGGGATCCATAATTCCAGCCTTGCGAGGCACTGCGGTTGTAGCATGGATAACTTGGTATAAAATGTTTATAACACTCTTACCCTTAATGTAATAGACATGATTGATTTGCTTTCCCCCTTTACCACCAGACGGACATTTTTGCGAGGGTTGGTTATACTTGTGGAAAGTCTTTATGGCCGAAGCACCGGCTTGGCATCGTCCACCATCCTGAACAGCAAAGATGTGAAATCTTTGCCTCTCGGCAGCACGAAAGCATTTGTCGATGGAATCATTCCTTGTTGAGTAGTTACCATCCAAGATATCATCTTTTCCTTCCAATGTTTCTATGGCAGGACTGGTTGTATTGTCTTTGAAGCAACCAATTGACTCGTAGCGATTTGATGCTATTAAATAAAGTTTCAAAGTTTTCGTCAAACCTTGATTGAGACGGTCACTATTCTTATTATGATTTTCTTCTACCATTTATGGACACACTCTCTCAGGTATCTTGTGAAATATTTAATTACGAATTCTTCCTGTAATAAAAGCGGAATTGTGATTATCCCGTCTATCTTTTAATCTTATCTTTTAGTCTTGGGAATTAATGATCAGAGATTTCACATGTGGCGGATGAGAAGATGAATACAGTAGTAAAAAGAGGTGCGAGAGCGTTAAGAAAACCTTAGGATCTCCCGACAAAGGAGTGTCTTTTCTTCAGGATTTAAAGCTACTTGCAGACAAGTATTTATTGAAAAAGGAATGTATTACATAAATCTCAGATAAGAGATGTCAAATTTAGTGGTTTTTGAAATTTTTGCTTGCAAAATTTTAACTCTTTTACTGCATTGAGCTCTAATTCTCCGTCTCTTGGTGTTTTGTATTTTGAGGCGAGAGAGAAAATTTCTCTTGGTCTTTGGCGCTCTTTAAAGGGTCGCGAATACCCTTTTAAACTGGCCTATCGGGGTGTCTATGACAAACTAATTGTCCTCTTACGGAGTTGGGTCTCCCTAGATTTTTTCTTCTTTTGGTTTGTCTGATGAAGGTAAATGATTTGATGCGTTGTTTTTCCGTTATATTGGTAAGCCTCTGCAGTACCTAATTCACCATTTAAGAGCGAATGCCCACTAACACCAAGCAGGAGATTGCACATGATAGAGAACCGATTTCCTTGATAATTTTTTAAAGATACCCATTGGTAGGCCAACGAACGTGGTGAGTTTAATTTGTTTAAATATACCTTTTAAAACCAAAAAAAATTAAAACTTAGAACACCCCACGTGTCATGAAAACAGCTGAAATAAACATATCTCATCCCCTCTCAAACAATCTGCTCTGATCTAAGTTGCATGGCATTAAAACCCTGTTTTAAGTATAGAAATGTCTCTTTGAAGGTTAACCAAGTTTTTTAGTCAATTGTTACGCCACGGGAAACTTTCAACGATCGCTAAAAATTCGCGTACTTAAAATTCTCTATTTCGTGCACTTTTTCAAGCGACATTTTCCTTGCCTGGTAAAGCTCTGAATCGCTTGAAATTTCGAATCTTTGGAAAAGGAAATGTTTTTATAAAAGCAGGTATACAATTAATTTCCGGGCTTTCATTGAGTACTGAGCACCGTGGCTTTAAAAATTGGGAAAATCCCGTCAATTAACTGTCAACAAATGGTAACAATGAACGTATGCCTTGAACAAAATATTTGTATACTTGGAAATTAATCCTTTTTTACAGTTAGTCGCAAGAAGCCTTCATCGAAAAAACTGCAGTCGCTTTGCGAGGAATGCGCACGTCAGCGTTGAGGAATGAGTGGCTAAGCCAATGCTATTGAAATGTTCCAACAGAAGTTTCATTTAGTCATGCCGTTAAGTTCGTCGGGAGCATGGGGAGAAAATCTTTGTCGCCATCCTGTATACACTCTAGGATTGTTAAAGACGGCGACTGATCATAATGAAGTGTGTCAATGAAATGTGCCCCTAAGATGGAAAAAAAATGGTGGTAACCCTATTCTCACCCGATTCCAATTTTGTTCTAATAGCTGTCTCTGAAGCCTTTTAAGGTGGGATATTCGTGTCGCTAATTTTGGAATCCATTTACTGATGTCGCAACCTCGTTCCCAAGGTTTCTCTTCTTCCTACCCCAATCTAAGAACTAGGTTGTCGATGTAATGAAATGGTCGTTATTGGTTTTCCTAGATGTCGTCAATTTGTTCGTTTCCTTGAAAGTCCTGTAAAATAGTTCAGCTAATGGCCCACAACACATAATTAGTAATTTAATGTTCTGTTTACTTTTTTAGCTGCTTCTCATTCCTCATGCAGTTAAAACCTCAGGGTCTAACAATCGCATAATCACACTTTTTTCTCAACACTTTTTTATAGATTAGATCGATTATTCAACGTTGCTTCCTTGAAAAAGAAGAAAAAACTACACGAGTATAAGAGGTCGCAATGTTCACCTTTGGGAAAACGTGTGTCGCTATCTCAGTTTTTCATGCTCAAAGCATGAAAAAGTTCCAATAGACTTACTAGCTGACTGCTGTAGTATATCTACATGATGGGAATTTAGGTTTCGTCTATTCGTGTAGCTTGTTGGTATTTTGTTTTGCCTCTAAGAGATCATGAAAAAATAAGCTGGGAAAATTGAAAAAAACCGTGTAAGTTGATCCGGATCAGGGCGACACTAATTTTGAAATGTCTAACGATAAAATACTCACGGAAATAAATATTTAGTCAATATCTTATTCATGGTATCTAAAAATGAAGTTCTTCAGCGCTGTGGATTACTGACGACTAAACAGATTAATTATAATGTAAAAATTTTACAATCCTTTGCTTTCGGGTTTGGAGAATGTGCTATTTGTTGACTTCCGATTGACACGCTTTTGTTGTGATAACCGCTATTTTGAGAGGCTTCCTACTCGGCGCTAGTAAAAAGCCCGAAACTAATTTTTACACCCCATTTTAGACCAGCATTTATTCTCTTAAAGAATGTCAATTTCAATTTATCCGATGTTTTACCGGGTACAAAAAATGTCCCTTAAAAAAACACGCCAAATTACAAATTATTCGAAGGTGAATTTTAGTTAATTTCATCGGCTTACCATGACCTCTAAATTTTATTCACTGGCGTAAGATTGAAGTCAAGTTACTTGCAAAGACTTCAACAGCAATGTTGAAAGCAGGAAACGGTTCTTTCTATGATGCCAATTCAAAAGAGCGAATTCTATGTGAAGGTACCAATCACCTATTTTTCGGATGCCTTTCAGGACACTTTGGCTCGTGACGGCTTTTTCATTTCATGAAAGTTTAAAAAGATGTTTCTAGAAAAAAATCCTATCACGTTTCTTAAGCCACTATAGGGTATCTTCAGAGAAAATATGAAGAAAGAAGATCAGGAGTCAAGACAGAGGGTACCTCTAATTTTTCATTTGCTTCTAGTTCAGCAGCAGTGCTCATCAGCAACGTACACGAAGGTGCAATCCAGAATTATTGAATTGAACCTTTTTTATCTCACCATTTATGCAGGAAAATGGTCTGGCATGCTAATATTGAATTTTTCTGCACATGGCTTGAAAATTGTCAGTTTGCACTCCTTTGGTGTACACATGATCCACCCCAAGATTCACCGACCAGACGGCAGCTCAGAACTTTTTCCCTAGTGCATAAAATCTATCCCAGACCACCTTGTCGAGTTTTCCTTTGCTTTTGCGGGCGCCACTCAAGAGAAAATGAAACTGAAACCCCGGAAAAAAATGAATGCTTATCCACCATGTCTTTGATAAAAGTGTAAAGGTGTTAATTCGAAAAAAGATTTGCTATTTGAGTACTGACTATATTAACGATTGCTTCTTTGCGTATTTTTTTTTTTTTTTAATACGCCCCCGACTGAAAATGGACGGGTGATTTAGCGCCTAATGCAATTCTGAAATAAATGCGTCCTAAATGGTAGCAAAAGGCTATTTCTCTCCCCAGTTCACAGCATATAACAATAACTATAGGTACTAACCTAAATTTACACACTTGTACTTGACTTCCAAGTATTTATATATGTCTTTGCATGGATCATGACCAAAAACTGAACTAGCTGCATACAGCTCACAACTTGCTTTTTCGTTGCACTTCAACCGCACAATGAAAAGAGAGTTCGCAGCTTTGCAGTTTGTATTGCTAACTTTGGAATGATGGCAAGTGTTTGAGTCCAGTCTACCATAATTTGCATCCACAACGTCGATAGTTCTTCGGTCATTATCACAACTTATGGTCCCATTTCCTCCCTCGCAAATGATAACAGACCATAATTTCTCTAAATAAAGGAGGAAACAAACAGCACTATCAATATGCTAAAAGTTTTGGAATAATGTTCACTTACAGAGCACCTTGCAATTTTGCTAGTCTTGTGCCGACATCTGTTCAACCGATAACTTACACGTTGACAATACTTCGTTTCTTGTCTGAAGCAGCCAAGTATGCATCAATTGGTTTGACAGTTAACTTATTTTTGTATTGTGAAAACATTGTTTGGTACCTTGGCTTCTGACTGACCTGTGCAGTTGGTTCCATTTCTCTCATATCCATCTTTACAGGTGCATTTGTAAGATCCCAAGGTATTGTTACACTCAGCATTTACATCACAGTCGTGTTTTCCTTCAGTGCATTCGTTGGTATCTAAATCAACAAAAACCAGTTTTGATTTCTGGTCATTCCTTTTTGTCACATGACAGGTATTATCGAGAAAATAGAGAGTATGGTATGTTACAACTAGTTACGTGTGCAGTTGGTTCCATTTCCTTGAATTCCATCTTTAAACGTGCAATTGTGAGATCTTAGGGTATAGTTACAATTAGTATTTACATCACAGTCATGTGTTCCGATCATACACTCATCTAGATCTAGCACACGAAAAGGAATATAATGTAAATGAGACCGTTTCTCTCACTAATCTGAAAAACTGAAGATAAAAGACGGAGTGTGAATATGTCAGAACTAGTTACCTGTGCATTTAGTTCCATTTCCTTGAAATCCATCTTTACACGTGCACTTGTAAGATCCCAGGGTATTGTTACACTCAGCATTCACATCACAACCGTGCGTTCCGTTCAAACACTCATCTATGTCTGAGACAACAAAATGAATACCATTAGGGTATGAAGGTTATTTCGACTTGCTGTGGCTGCACGAATTTTCGTCTTCACGCGAGCGTTTCCTGTTATCAGATAAGAATATTTACCAGTACAGTTTGTCTTATTTCTCTGATATCCTTTCTTGCACCTGCAGCAGTACGATCCAATGGTGTTATTGCATGTCGTATTACCCTCACAGCTATGTTTACCAGACAAGCACTCGTCTATGTCTATAAAAGGAAAGAGAAGACGATGGATTTTATCTAAGTTGGTTTCCTTAAAGATTTTCATTTTTTATGTTTTTATCTAGATGTGGGGTCACGTCTGATCTTTGCGTAGACGTTGTACTTAGTTTTGTTGCCTCGTAAGAAAGGAAAATGAGAAATTAAAGTTTGTTCGCGTAGATGGTGGGTAAGAAACCGCGTTAGAGAAAATCGAGACCGAATGAGGTAAAAAACAAAAATGAGTGATAAAATCCCGTTATAAGATGAACCATGAGAAGCAAAAGAGTCGTTCATATGTAAGTCCTAATTTGTATTTTGAATAACTTGTGCCATTCTGGATTATCCTTCTCGCAAGCCATGAAAGGTTGAGAGTTTCACCTGCGATGTTTTGTGACTATCAAACTATTGCCGTGTTCGGGATTGTTTCGTTCTCATCCCCTTCAAATGAGTCTGCCCAGTAACCTAAAAGAACTTCAATTGAGGGAGGGGCCTGCGGAGCGTATCACTTATACATTATGTTTATGTCTTAATAAAAATATAAGATTCCTTACCCTCATCACAGTTATGGCCTTTAAATCCAGATCCATTAACACACAAGCACTGATAGTCTCTCTCTGTAAACCCAGCTTGGCATGTTGCGTTATTCTTGCAAGGATTTTGCTTACAAGCATTCTTAGGAAGGAATGGAAGAGATAAATTTAAAGTGATATTTTTGCAGGCATGACAGGTCCCTTGCATCTGTTCATTTGTTCCCGTTGCAAGCGGGTAAAATTAACGGGTTAGAGAGGCTAGGTATCCCTTGGTCCGGTATTAAAGCTTTCTCGGACAATGAATAATACTTTTAGCCCATGGAATTCATCCTCACCTCTGCTCCGCGGTAACTACAACTTTCGTTTTGCACCAGGTCTTCATCGTGTTCAATAGTCGCGTTATTCAGATCACACTTGTGTTTTCCAGAAGACTGTTTTATCTCACAGAAGTTATAACTGACGCAGTTAGGTTCCAGGTAGCATTGAAACATGCAGAGATCCTCGTTGACAACGCCAATAGTTCGAACCGTGTGATTCTCCAACCGGAAGCCAAGTTTATGAAAACTGGTAAACTTTAAACTGCGGCAATTACCTAGAGAAAAAAATCTACTAAATTAGAAAGTTGCAATGTTGTACTAGGAACTTTAACTTAAACTGGAACTTTAGATAGATAGATAGTTTTATTAAAATTACCCTTGCAGCCGAGGGCTGAATTACGATAATTTTTACAAATGTAAAACGTAAATTAATTATAACTATAAATTATATAATGATAAATTAAGAAAGTCAATTCATAAGAATTTAACAATAATAAAGCTTATCATTATGTAAACACTAAATTAATTAAGATACAACTAAAATTATTCGAAATCAGATCAATTAATATATATGAGTTGTACAATCATCATCATGGGGGATCTAAATGCCAAAGTTGGTGCCGATAACTCAGGCAGTGACAGAGTGATGGGAAGACACGGGAGTGGCATCATCAGTGAAATGGAGAAAGGCTTGTTGAGTTTTGCACAACTCATAATCTGGTGATAGGAGGCACCCTTTTTCCACACCCAGAGATCCATAAAATCACATGGTGTTCCCCGAATGGCAGGGATTGAAATCAAATTGACCATCTGTTGATCAATGGGAAATGGCGGAGATCCCTTCGGGATGTCAAGGCGAGGAGAGGAGCTGACATTGGAGTGTGATAATCAAGATACCAAAGAAGTGTGATGATCAAGATACCAAAGAAAGGGTCTCTAAGTGATTGTAACAACTGGCGAGGAATTACCCTTTTGTCTGTGCCGAGTAAAATCTTTTGCAAGGTCATTATACAGTGCATCACCCAAGCTGTTGATGACCTCCTGCGGAACGAGCAATCTGGTATTCGCAAGGGGCGTGGATGTACGGACAATATTTTCATACTGCGGAACATACTTGAGCAATGTACTGAGTGGAACAGCGAGTTGTATGTAAATTTCATCGACTATGAGAAAGCGTTCGACAGCATTCACAGGGACAGTCTTTGGTAGATTCTGAGAGCATATGGCATTCCACAACGCATTATTAATATCGTCAAATGCTTCTACTTAAATTTCACATGTTGCATCGGTCAGGGAGATCTAAGTTTTGAAGTTAAAACCGGTGTACGGCAGGGATGTGTCATGTCGTCCATGCTATTCAATATTGCTATCGACTGGGTCCTTTGTCGAACAGTGGAAGATCATCGAAGAGGCCTTAGATGGACCCCTTTTATTATACTCGAAGACCTCGACTTTGCAGATGATACAGCCCTATTGTCCCACACACGACAGCACATTCAGGAAAAGACAGACTGGCTCAGCATGTTCAGCAACCAGGTCGGCTTGAGAATTAGCTTGAAGAATACGGAGGCCGTGTGTGTTAATGTCCCTTCCCCAACAAAGATCAGGGTAAGAGGACAGGACATCCTTCCACACAGCTAACCTCAGGAAGATTCTGAGAATCTTCTGGCCTCAGAAAATATCAAACGACCAGCTACTGAGGCAAACCAAGCAGGAGGATATTCGTACACTTGTCAACAAGAGAAGATGGAGGTGGATCGGTCATGAGATGCGGAAGGCCGGTAACATCATAGCCAGAATTGCAATGCACTGGACACCTGAAGGCAAACGAAGCAGAGGGCGCCCGAAAACAACTTGGCGCAGGACAGTAGAGAAGAGACTAAGGGGACTCAATTAAAGCTGGAGCACCATTGAAAAACTGGCTAAAGATAGACAGGGTTGAAAGGATTTCGTTGCTGCCCTATGTGTCACACAGACATGATGGGTAATACGTAAGTAAGTAAAACGATTGGTTTTAAAACGCAGGACTTGGAACTCGCGATTTTTCCGTGTTCGCAACGTGCCAAGGTAAGGTGGCGGAAGTAGTGAATAAAGCTTGTGATTGTTGCCGTTACTTATCTCTTGAAACATTGAGTTACCAATCACCTCTCTCCTGTCATACAAGGCAGGTATGTTAATAACTTCTAAAGCCTGTCTATAAGATAAATCATTAGTGCTTATTATGCGTAGTGCTCGCTTCTGCAGGCGTTCTAACTGATCGGAGAGATATTGCGGTAGAGAGGTATTATAGACTGGACATGCACACTCTACAACTGGGCGTATGCAAACGATGTAGAAACTTAGAAGGTCATTAGCTGGCACTTTCGCGCGCTTTAATTGCCTAAGAAAGTAGACAAGCGACTTTCTTACATATCATTTCTACGTGCACATTCCACTGCAAATCATTCGATATCATACACCTAGTAATTTAGCGGAAGGAACAACCTCAATGTTCGCATTGTTGATAGTAACAGGCTCTAAAGTATCCTATAACTTTGTGAATGATATTCTTAGTTCCTTGCACTTCGATTCATTCAACTGGAAACCATCAGCACGAGATTTTGTAACAAATTCATCAAAGCGCGACTGCATCGAGCGAGCTGGTTCCGTTCTTTTCCACACACTCAGCGAGGGTAGTATCATCTACATACTTCCAGATATTCGTATTCGCCACACTTAGGTCATTAATCATTATTAGAAATAACCAGGGGCCGAGTTTGGTCCCCTGAGGAACTCCTGCTGGTACAGCACGCCATTCCGATACACGAATTTAGAGCAGTGTTACTCCTGAATCATTACCTTAATTTGGATTTTGGTTTTCTGCCTTGCATAGAACACCAGTCGAGTAGTTTTAAATATTGTTCTGAATGATCACGGCAAAAAGTAGTGTCCCCTTTGTGATGAACCCCTACAAATTCCCTTTGTTATTATTACAAGGAATATGAGTATTTAATATTAAGTAACGTATAACTTTTTGATGCGATCACCTATTAAGATCGATCGATCAGTCGACGCCGAAGTCTACAATCAACCTGTGTTGATATGTAGAGTAATTCGTGTTTATCACGTAAATATGCTGGTAATCTCGTCTGAGCATGTTTAGTTCGTTAAAAAAGGTTACTGTCAAAACGTTTTGGGGGAGCTTTTGTTTAGTCTCGGCTCAAAAACTCAATTCATGAAATGCGTACGGGTTTTCATTGTTATGTAGCTTGACTCAAGATTTGGACCATACTGAGTATTATGAAAGCAAAGCGAGAGATAATTAAAATTGCTGACGTATAACTCAAGGAGTTAAAAACTCCCTTGTATATTAAAACTTTTTACCAAACTGACTGAAATTTACCCTCGAGCATGCATATTTTAAGGGCGTAATTGAGTGTAACAGGAACAATAAATCCTGAAATATCACATTTTGGTCGAGTGAAGTGGAAATACGATGAAAGGAGTCATGCGACTGCTTTTTAGAATCTGATGTCCAAGTAGTAATTGAAAACAAAACTTGAAAAGCGATAGAAAATAGGACGCCGCATGCTGTACTAACAGTTTCTTGACAAATTCCTTTTCTAGAATTTTTCGTTCAAGCCATAGGGTAAAGTCTGCATTTTCACATCATCTTCATTAGGAGCGTGTTTTCGAAAATTTCCGTTTTCGATGGACAACTTTATTATCCAGATTGGTGTTGATGGTACGATAAACTGTAAGAATAAATTTGCTTTTTAAATTTACTACACTAAGTGAAAGAAAGGACTCAAAGTTAGGTGTAGAATATCGAACCTGAGAAAAAATTTTCATGTCAGTCAAAACAGGCTGACTGCATCAATTAATGATGACTTCTTTTTCAAAAATACATCCTCTGTAGTGAACACGTCCGAAGTTTCCCATCGGACCGAAGCTGCACTAAGCTACTTACTTTCCTGTATTTGAAAAATCAAATCAAACACATTTATTTCCTTCAAAGCAAAAAGGCTTAAAATCTTTTTACGATCATTGAAATGTGCTAACGTCACTGTTTTAAAATAATTTCGCTCTTGTTTCGCCATACTGACGCGGACGATAGACATTAATTTATTTTGCCTGAGTTCGTCAAAATCTCGTGATCCTTATTTCATGAGATAACTGGCAGATTCACTCTTTCAAGGTTTTGAAAATCTGTTTTTAGCTCACGGTGAAACCTGTGTTTGATGAAAAAAAAGACTTTGCTACCAAATTAAAGTTGCTTTGACTGCAGATAGTTTAAACACGGTCTGTTTCGAGACTCGTGTCACATTTGCAAAGCAAGGTGGTGTTTGCCACCTTTGTTTTTGCGCTTTTAAAAACTTAAAAACTGACGAAAATTAAATACTCTGAGAAATATAAAACCTTTGAAAATTAAATACTCTGAGAAACTCCACGAGTGGACGGTCAACGATCTAAATTTTGACTAAACAGGACTGCGTAAAATTTGTTTAACAAATTTTTTTCCACCTGTTTGGGTTGAAAAGCCCCTTTTAGCAAGTATAATGAATGTATGTGTGTATTTATGTATATATACATATACAATTTCCTTTCTGCAGAGGCTCCCCGCAATCCAAAAAGTCCTCAATTTATAGGATTGTAATATTTGAATCAACTTAAGAATCAACTTTAGAGCCAGATTTTACCAAAAGGGTCAAAGTTTGATGCAAATTACACGTTTCAGCCAAAAGTAAAAAGTTCTGTTGCTTTTTCTTTTCTTTTTAATTCTTTTCCCCGAAACGTTATAGTCGAAAGACTATATTACATAACTTGAAAGGTTGTGCTTCTGTGTCAAGTTTTCATTTGATCCAGCCGAGACATTTCAGTTGAGTTCAACAAGACTTTCCACTTGTTTTAAAATTTGAAGATCTGCCTAGTCATCTTATCCTTTGTGCCGCATCAAAAAGTCGAGAACGTATATGGAAAACATTGCAGAGACCTGATTAATTGTTCCCAAGAATTTTAATTCTGAACTTCTTATAAAATATGAGCATTGTCTTATGCCTATCTAGAGCGAAACTTGGTCAAAATTAGTTTATTTTCTTAAATATTTCGGGAAGAAGTTTGTGTGGATATCTCAAGGCTTAGTTATGTTTATAAGGATGATAAACTTTTAAATAGTACTCAAACATGAGCTGGGACATAACTGTAGGAAAACCTCACCTTGTCCTTCTGGTATTAGAGAAGCCAAAACGGTGAGAACAAAGCAGTAGAAAACAAACAGCATGTTCCCACAAAACGCCCGCTATAATTCCAACGAACAGCTTAAGTGAGTTTTTTCAACTTTATGCCGAGGAACATCAGACAAATTGAGACAGCTGTAGTTAAATATGCGTTCAATTACTCTACACTTATTACTTTCGGCGGGAGATTGTCACCATAGCAACCGACTTGTCTCTGTGCAAGCGAATAATTAACCATATCTATAAAGATGAGTTTTGACATAACCCGGCATACAGCCGTCTCAGCGGATATTACAGTGTGTTTTGACTTCAGGTTATAATTACTCAAGCCCAAAATATTCAACTTTTTTCAAGGGACCTACAGGAGGCTTTGTTACAATTTTACAGAAACAGGTTAAATATTCTATTCTAGTATTTAACTATGTATTTACTTCAATAATAATTACTGGACTATAAACGGATACATAATCAAAAGTAGCAGGAAGCTAAACACTATGATTTTACGACTTGAGATGATTTTAAGTTCTGGAAAGCAGGAACTCTTAATGGTTAATGAACGTCTTTTCATGAATGTTCGATCAGAAACAGCAAAATTACCATAAGACAATTCCCAGGTCTCTTTGCGATACCTCTACAGGAGTACCTGGGCTTACCTTCCTTTCTTTCTTTAAATTACTTTGAACGTTTCCTAAATATACCAATGATGACCAAATAATCCCCACAAAGAAAAATGAATAGCATGCTTTAAGTACAAAAGTATATCTCGATAAGTGAATGGAAAAAGAGTCAAATTCTAAGCTCCTTGAAACGTTTGAGGCACATCGACATGTCAAACACAGAGACAAGATAAACTGGGCACTGAAAAATTAATTTCGGGCATGATTTTGAAATTAAACTTCTTCGACTATGTACGTGAAAGAGAGCCAGTAATTTATTTTTTTAAAAGAAATCATGCATTTATAAATGATTCAGACACATTATATCATTTAGGGACATTAGGTCTTATTGGAACTATTAAGAAAGTGAAACACGAAAAGTTTTTTGAAGAACAAGTGCGAAAAAGATTGGGCATTAGGCGCAAATAAACATATTCTAGCAAATGCTGTTTGTAAATTAAAACTCTGAACTAAAAAGGAACGACTGTGATACCTAAAGGTTGCGTTAGTTAACCTGCACCTTAAACCCTTAGTAACAAAAACCTGAAGAATGAGAAAATAACCAATCAGCTATGGAGTTTAAAAACGAGCAACAATCAGCCTTCAAAACAGAATTTCTTCAGTCTATCCAGTTGGAAAAGTGCTGCCATATACATTTCATTGAAGAAACACTATTGAACAAATTACAGGTAGCTGAAGCTATGAAGATTCAGCTTTTAGTCTTCCTGTTTTCAAGAGTTTCATAACGACATGAAATCCACGGTATTTCTTCAAGAGAATTAAGTATTAAGTTAGATTTCTCGGTATTAAATTGAATTGATCGGTAAGGATGTCAGCATGAATTTTTTGCTCGGCAAAAATCTGTCGCATGCAACATCTTATACGGTAGTCAGATATATCATCGTCTCTGATTCCTTTCGATTCCTTATTAAACCTTGGTTTACAAGGAAATTATCTTTCAGAGTGTAGCTGAGATATTACGTACGCTGTCGTTGATAGAAAGGTGCGCTAAGATGATGGGAAGTGACGTTTTATGTTCATCCGTATTAGTGAGACATATTTTTTCAAGTATTTTTCTACCATCATCTAAGAACCAGGGAATAATTTTTGAAAGTTAAGGAACCCCGAGACACATCCGAATTTTTGCAAAATCGGCTCCACGGATACTTCCAACTTCCTTCACGAGTAGACGAAGTCATGCAAACACTGAAAAAGCCCTCTATTACTTAATTGCAATCTGTTTACAGGTCAACGAATTAAACTACTTTCTTCATATTATTTTCCCTTTTAAACCTCAATTAAAAGTCAACGTTCTTATTTATTATGCACTCGACATTTTCCTGATTCTTTCAAGGCTTTTCTCGCGTTTTTCTGAGTGAGTACTTTCTTAGTCCAAACTTTTCAGGACTAACAACACGGGTGAATAGTTTTCGGTCTTCAGCGTCTTAGATCAATTTCATTTCCTTTCCTGGGAAAAAATGATCGCGCTTCCCTTAAAATTAATATTTGTCCCATAATCAGGCATTTTTAATAACAATAACTGACCACACGACCACCCTTTAGTTATGAAAACCTTATTGTGGAGCGAACAAAGCTCCCTGCGATTCAGTGTCTATTCAAAAACTAATCTACCTAACCTTAAAACACTTCAGAACCAAATAACGTAGAAGATAATTACCCTTACCAGGTGCTTTAAATAAAGAGATTTCATTCCTACTGTCGTGCTCAGTTGTAGATCACATTGGTAAAGAACCCATACTTAGTAGCCGAGAAACAAATCACCTATGTGGCAAATTATTCATGACAGTTTTTTAATAACTTGCATGGAGTGTGATCTCTTCGGTGATGCCAAATTAAATCTACTGAACACATAAGACTCGCCGACAGATGTTGTCTAAAAATGTGAATACTTTCTTAATTTTACTCGCTATGACGATATCGCTTCATGCAGGTTAGATTATTATTCTGCCTAAAACAAGGAGACAAATATATTTGGAATAGTTTCTATTTTGTTCTCTTCTGTTTTCTTTGTTTGTTAATTTTATTTTTGTTCAGTGTATTCACTCTGAACAAAGACAGAAAAAGCCTAAGCTATGCCTTATTAGAAGAATCTTTACGAAAAAAATATAATCGCTACGAGTTTTACGAAATTGGTAATTATCCAAACCAAGATAAACATCTATACATCTCATCGATATTCAGGGCGCGTAAGAAGCATCAGGGGGTAAAAAGCTTCTAGCATTCATGCCTTTTAGGGTGCATCAGTTTGAAGCATATTAATTATTGTGAATACTTTTTAAAGATTAAGACCGGAAATGCACGAATCTTCAGATTTAGATCTTATGAAATTTGAACAAACATTATTAAGATCAACTTAAAAGCCAAATTGTGACAAAGAGTCAGGCTCTGTTACCTATAACATGTTTTAGCGAAAGGTTTAAAGAACTGCTTTTTTTCTTTAAATCTTCATTTGGCCCATGATAATTAATTTTCATTTCGAAACTGTAGAAAAGCGTTGTCAGGTTTTATGTCGATCCAGCCGAGCTATTTCAGTCAAGTTTAAATAAGCCTCTCAACTTCTTTTTAAAATACAAAGGTCCGCCACTGGCCATCTTATCCATCCTATGGGATCGAAAAGTCAAAAACGTTCATGAACAGCATTGCAGAGACGTGAGTAATTACTCTGAGGTAAAATTTCCCTTTAGGCTTCTCCAAAAGCTATTTCCCTAAAATTTTATCCGTTTGTATTCATCTTACTTCAAAAACTTGGGTTGTAAAATGACAAAATACTCACGAGCCTCTTGTAAAATGTATTTGTTATCCCATACTATTGCAAGAAGAGTAAGTATTTAGACGAAATAACTCATTATACCGATGTGAGGAGAAGAGTCTTGTGCCAACTCCCCCTCCTCCCCCGCCGCCTTTGATTCAGACGCTATGAGATTGTTGTACAGGGAAGGTTGACGGGGGGTGCGGGTTTCTCGAGCAAGGGCCAAGGAGATGAAAAGCCCCGTCTATGCTTCACTTCACGTCTTTTCAAAGAACTTTCGAGCAAAGTTGGATTTTTTATTGCGAAACAATTATCACTTCCTTTCTGCAAGAGATTGTAATAACAGGAACCGACTTGTTTCAGTTGTTTTCAAACTGTGCTAGCGAATAATTAGCCCCATCAACATGACAAGTTTTTATATAACCACACACGACAAAATCCACGAATACTAAAGTGTATTTTGACTTCGGCTTCAAAGTGCTCAAGCTCCAAATTACCCTTTTTTTCGGGATATGAAAGGGCTTTAGTACAATTTTATGGAAAAAGGGTCAAGATTTTATCCTCACACTTATTCAAATCTTCTCTTCAATAATAATCACTGAACTATAGACATGTATGATCAGAGGTGACAAGAAGCTAAGACTTGAAAGATAATGGGTGCTTGACGTCTTTTCCCGAATCTTTGCTCAACAATTTTTTTTTTGAAGATCAAAAATTCCATCTCATACTCGGGACAAAGATTTTAAGGAATAATATGAGTCGAAAAAACAGTTTATTTTGGTTTTTTTCCTAAAGACGCCAACTTGTAAAATTTTAGTTTCTTATTTAAATTACCCGAAAATTATATACCTGCCAACATGGTGCAACTTGAGCTGGTTACTTTCAGTAGGTTCTGAACGATTCCTTTAATGCAAGGAGAATCTGAGAAAATGTGGCAACGGTCATGTCCCTGAAATTTCTTCAGCTCATATTGGTCATCAGACACTGCAAGACCCCCAACCCCCGCACCCGCTTCTGCAAATTTCGGTAAATTTCCTGGACACATCCCAGATTTCCTTTAACTTTTGAGAATGTTTGCAGAGTTAATAGGGACGCAAAATGCCTCTTATATCTACAATTCACTATCCACTAGGCCTGTGTTCAAGGCCATTCAACGGCCACGTGAGTCGTAAGTGAATCTTCCGTCTCTAACCAAGGGAGGCAACGTTAAGAGGGTTGAGAAAGTAAGGCAAGAAAAGAGACTGAAAGGATACGGAAGCAAATAAACCAAAAACCAAAAACGAAGGTCAGAAAATTGTTGCACTGAACTTGAGGATTCTCGTATTTCGGTGAAACATATTTCCACGTTCTTTCCCCAAATAAAGTATTATTATTTCTCAATGTGTTATTTTATAACTTAAGTGTAACTAAGTAAAGAGCCATTACTGACATCTAGGAACCAATTTATTGATTTTAACATAAAGTAATTTTAACTGACACTACTGACTGAAAACTCACGCAAAATGATAGTTGTTATGACAACTACACCTTTCTCCTCCTTTTTACATGGAAGAGCGTGAGAGCCTCCTAAAAATTTATTCTAGATGTTGACAATAGCATTCTTATCTAACAAGTAAATAAGTTTTTCGGAAACTTAAACGTGTCATATAAAACACGTTGGCATATATAACCGCTTTTATGCCCTGCTCTCTGAAAAGAGAAACAGAACCTAAATGACTGAATCTCGTTTTAGCATTCGTTAGTCTCCTCTCAATTAATCAACATCTGGAAACACATTACTTAAAGTGGCCACATCGACAATTTGGCATCAACCCTGGGCAATTTTCTTCAGTTACTTTACAGGATTCCGCTAGAAGTGAAACTGAACCCTTTTCAATTGACTGGAAATCCTAAAACCAATACTAAAACAATAAAAAAATGACGTATTCCAATGATAAAAACCAAAAGACACCAAACGTATCACAAATTAGTAAAACACACTTTTCGCGAATAGTTTGCAACCGGCGCTAGTCGCGGTAAAAAATGCAGTCTGTGTCGTGCGCAGCAAAATACGACCCAAAGGGTGGAGAAACAAGGATCTAACTGTGAGTATGAAAATTGAAAGTTGCTTTTTGTTTTGAGCTGACAAAGAAAAAACAAATTGATTACATGATAAACCCTAACAGTCAATTGATAAGCGTTCCTATAATGTAACACGTGAAATCTGAAGAACTGAATTCACAATAGTTTCTTTTTAAAATTCTAGCTAGTCCTATTTCCTTGCATGTTATTTAATGA
The DNA here is from genome assembly GCF_036669915.1 of Pocillopora verrucosa. Lineage (NCBI taxonomy): Eukaryota > Metazoa > Cnidaria > Anthozoa > Scleractinia > Pocilloporidae > Pocillopora > Pocillopora verrucosa. The sequence goes on from NC_089319.1 coordinate 663,055, forward strand.
CTAATTATAAATTGATGATTTCAACCAAGATACGACTACGTTCATGATCGTCACACAGTCGATCTAACTTAAAGTTCCAGCGAAAGCTATTAAAAGAACTCTGTTCCAGTGTGAGTCCTGATCAGTGGTCAGACTGAGAGCCTTTTTGGTCACACACTCTATTATAACACCAATTATTACGGCACCAGTTCGCTCTGTAGGCGTATCAGTATTCCCAGTCCAATGAATGGACGTGGTTTTGAAACAGAACACCGAAGAACGACATAATATTTGATTCCTATCCTTACTTTTGCTTTCACGTATTTCGAGAAACGAGACCGAATCATTGATGAGATTTATCAGTGAGACCACAAAGCGTAAGAGTTGTGCCCTCGCCACCATATTTCGGCCCTCTCTTTTACTACTGTCCGGATCCTTCCAACCTAAGGCGTTATTGAAAGCTTTGAAACATTGAATCAAGAGTATCATTCTAAAACCAAAACAAAGATAAAATATATGTAAATAGAGGATTCTGTTGATAATCAACAAATGAGGCCATACAAATCCCAAATCAAATAAAAGTTTTTTGGATAATTTGTAACCAGCGCCAATGGCAGTAAAACTGCAATCTGTGTCATGCGAAAAAATGCAATCAGTCGGCCCAAAGAGCGGCCGGAAAAACAAAGATACTGGGTCTAACTGATTTTATTGAAATTGAAAATCGAGTCTGGTTTTGACTTCAGTAAGAAAAATGAATTGACAAACCCTCGTAGTCAGTTGAAAATCATTCTTGAAGTGCAGAAAAATATGAAATACTATTTTCACAACATTTTCTCCACGAAATACTTACTAGTCCTCATTACCTGCATGTTATTTGTTAATTAGTTCTCAATTGATGCACATGCCCATCTGATAAATTGCTCAGAGAAGAGCCGAAAAAAGAACAAAAACAGCAGTTTTTATAGGAGCGTGATCCTTATGTCAGGAGATGTTCACAAAAAAAATATTTTCTAGAAAACTATGTTTGTAAATCTAAAATCTGAACTCAAAAACAAATGACTTTAATTCCTCAGGTTGCACCGTTTGGCCAACACCTTAAAGCGCTCAGTAACTGACCTTGAATATTAAACAAAATATCATTCAATTCCGGAGTTTAAAGACTAACAACAATCAGCCTTCAAAACAGAATTAGCCTTACACGTTAGAGAAAGTGCTGCCAAGGGCATGTCACTGAAGAAAAGTGATGATCACTCTACCATGTCCATGCCTATTAAAACAACATTCATTCTGCTGATTTGTCCCATTGTTAAAAGATCCACCCCCTCCCCCACAGGAAAACTGTTCATTAGCTCCACCATTTCCTCCAGAGTAACCTCCACCGCCTCCAGCTCCACGGTTAACTCGACGTAAACCACCGCCACCTCCAAACCCACCCCTTCTACTTCCACCCTCTCCTCCCTGAAGATATCCTTTACCTCCTCGACCAGAAAAGCTCCAAGCACTTTGTCCATTACTGTAGAAGCCGCCGCCGCCACCACCTACAATAAACGAAAACTGAGAAGCAGATGTCTCATAAATGGCTTCTATTTGACTACTTACTTAAGAGCGTTTAAACGATGGTTCGCAATATTATCAACTTAGTGCACTTCTCAATTTTAGAATTTTATTCAAAAATATTATTGGGTAGTCAATTGCTAGAAATAGAACAGCTTATCAGGACAAAAGAAATGTACATGAAGTGATGCGTAGGATTTTTTAAAAAACTGATATGCCTTCGAGAAAAGAAAAAGCTTCAAAGTTAGAATTAGTAATTTCAATAATTAAGTTCTGATAAATCTTACAGTCGTCCTCTTGTCCTGATGGATTGAACCTAATGATTGTTTTGTTTTTTTCTTCTTTCTCCGCGTACCTGAATATTTTGTACTGGCGTTTCCTCCATTTCCGTTGCTTCCTCCTGAACCCAATGGCAAGTTATACCCTCCATTCCCTGTTGTGTTTATGGACGCATCACATCCTGGATGTTGTTCCGATATATTTTTAATTCCTCCTCCGCCTCCAGCTATAATCAAAGACTTGTTGTTTTCTCTCACTACAAATGTACCTCCTCCACCTCCGGCAGTTTTTGGGTTTGAATTCCCTTTTTCCCCTTTTTGACCAACAAGCACATGAATGATCTCATCTTTGGTCAAATTAAAGTTTCCAATCATTCGTGCCCCTCTCCTTCCGGTTTTGATAAAACTGTCCTCACTGTACCCCCCTGAGGCTCCTATTGCTTCTATTCTGTATTCACCAGTGCGTGGCACAATCCACAATTGAATACCGCTGGACACTGTTACTTGTCCGTCATGGTCTTGATCTTTGTAATGACTACCAATCGACTTTGGACCCTCTAATCTAATCTTACCAAGATTTGTAAACACAGCTGTAAATCCTGCATAAAACCATAGAATAAAAGTAATGTTGTTGGTAAGAAATTGTCAACACATTGATTGCCGACCTGAATCAAAATGGGGTTTTTGAATACCGACGTGATACTTTTATAAACTGTGCGGTTGAGCCATCACGAGGTTTTGTTGTTGGGGAATCTAAAAATCTCAAGAGAAGACAAGGTTTCCTTTCCATTCCTACAATTAGAGTAGCTTTTCTCGTCAGATTATTCCAGTTTGTGGTTCGGCGATCACACGTGACAGTGAAAAGAGGAGAGTAAAGAAGGAAGGAACTCCATGTCACCAAAGCTGATGAGTCAATTGAATAATACTATGCAGAGAAATTTTCAAATGATTACAACAAGTTGTTCAGGATTTTATTGGTTTTTTGCCTCTCTTCGCCCTGTTATTGGTCCAGAAAACTCGCGTCAACTTGTAGGAGCTCGACTGTGATTTAGATGACACACAGTAAACAATATCCAAGCGCTCGCTTTCGAACAGGAAATGAAGCATTATCTGGTGTAAATTACTAGTTGCAAGAGGTACCCCTCAATCGTTATTGTCATTCAGGCCTTACCTTGTACACAGCCATACAGTTCTACCCTCATTGATATCCAGTCCTGCCACTCTACTGGTTTAAAACGAATGTAACGCGCTGTGATTGGTGGGTTAAGGTCGTGATAAACCACGGTATTCTGATCAGTGTTTCCGGCAAAAACCTTTGAATAAACAACATAAGAGGTTTTCCATTAATTCTTTGATAAGAATTAATTTTATGAATATCACTTATTCATTAACTTTACGTCAGTTATTACGATGTGAAAACAGTCCCACAACTCATTCATACGCCATTCCTATAATCGTTCCTCCGGAGGGCTTAATATCATGCAATTATTACCGTCGGTGTGTTTGCAAAATCCCTGCAAATGATGATCCAAAAATACTTCTCTTCTTGTCTAAACGAGAATCAATACACAAGAAATCAATTTTACCTTCGTTGTGTTTTGTCCTGGGGCTGTATAATTGTAAAACCTTTCAGTATCGTTGCTGTACTGCAGATTGTACTTTGTAACCCACTCTCCCTGGTGTCTATTACTTCCTTGTGTTGCCACACGTGTCACTCGAGTGTGTAGAATAACCAGATCAACTTGGAGCCACTGATCCGTATCACTATTTTCAGCTGCCCAAGATCCCGCTCTGTCAGGATTTACAACATGAAGTCTGCTCTCAGTGGCGGAGTGTTTAAAATCTCTCTCTGAAGAGGTGCTTAACTGTCCATCAGAGATTTCACCACTTTGCATGCCGAGAAATCTTCCACATTCTGTTTACGAAAGGTTAGCGGACGTTTTACAAATATAACTTATCTACAGCAGCGAAATAAAAGTAGCTATGAGATCATGAAGTAATCAATCAAGCGTAGTTTACACCGAGCTAAAAAATGTCGTTAACACAATCACAGAAACTTTCAACGAAATGAAAAACCTTAAAGAGCTCCTATGATCATATCAACTGTAATGTATACAATGATTATCAGCATTAAAGGAAAGCCATTTTCATTACCTTTCACGCATCCATACAGTTCCACTCTCAATGATATCTCATCTTCCCACTCCACTGGTAGAAAACGTATGTACCTTGCTGTGACTGATGGGTTCAGGTCGTGATAAACGACACTGTTCTCGTCTATGTTTCCGTCAAATTCCTGCATCATAAGAGATGTGAATAAATGTTGAGTGTTTTTATTTAAAATGCGCAGTACGTGCCCGCCTTGTACAGATAAGAATTTAAGGTAAACCGTAAATATATATCACGAGCGATTTGATTCATGAAATTTATCCCATGCCACCGTACGGTAAAATGAAGTCGAACTTTTTCTACAGATATCTATCTGAGGTTAGTCTAAAACTGGATCAAGATGAGATTTGTACCTGGGCAAAGAAAATGGTAAATGTATGAAATTTTTATACATCGTAACAATTTTCTTGAACAATTGCCGACTCATGCATCGTAACAAATCGAGAGACGAAGCTGATCTGATTGCAAAGAGGACTGTTTGTCCTAACAAACTACTCCAAGAACGTATTGGGAACTTTCAGTTAAGGAATGAACTTGGCTTTGTGTACAATGAGCAGCTCATGTTTTAGAACCCTTCCAGGCTTCTGATCAGTTTTACCTTTGATATGGTTTGTCCTTGTTCCGTGTAGTTTTGAAATCTCACTCCAAAGTTGCTGTATTGTAGCTTGTACTTCTTCACCCATTTGTTATGTTGATGGGATCCCTGTGTTGCTACTCGTGTTACTTTAGTGTTTTGAGCCCTGAGATCGAGCTGAAGCCACGGATTAGTATCATTCTCATCAGCTATCCAATTCCTCTCTGTGTGATGTAATCTTACAATTTTCGCGTTATTCTCTTTTTGGGACGAGAAACTTAGCTGCCCATCGGTGATTGCACCACTTTCCATACCAAGTGTTCCAAGACAACGTAAATCTATTTTAAAACAAAAGGAATTCTAAAATAATCAAATAAAAAAAGAGAGTCGCAACATCTTAATATACCTTAAATTGCTCACACGCCATTGGTAGATATTTTCCATTTTACATAATCAAGTACATTTTGACTTCTGCTCACATCAGGTGTATTTTGTTAATGAGAAAATATCTCCTTAGTTCTGATTATATGTTTGTGAGTAAACGTTGTTGCGAAGAGCTTGGTGTATAATCTTCCATTTTAACAGATCAAGAGCATCAGATCTCTTTATTGATGTTATCAGGCATTTTCTCACATAAAACTTTGAAAGCCCACAATATATAGAAATCTCGTTTTAATTATTTTTTCTGCAAATTGTTGGATTAATTGATGGCGTTCATCCTTTATCCGAAATGAGTTGATGTGAACCCAAAACGGGCGAACGTTTTTAAAGCGGTGTTATTGTGTCGGTCGCTCATGATGAACAACAGATATCAGTTTGACTGTGTTACGAAAACGTGTCTACTTGCTCGTGGGTCAGAATACTTCTAAAACATTCAACGAACCTGACTAGAATAATGCTTGATCAACCTTTAAGGTAAAGGTCTTTCTAGAAATTCCCAATTACATGTAGAAACTTGATTATAGGGAATTACGCAAGGCTATTTTTTGCCGATGAGGCTTACATAGTTAGCTTATTATGGAACTTCTTGAACCTTAGAAAAGGTAGTTAAGAGTGACGCTTTAATACTTGGCATGCGTATAAAAGCTTTTTGAGCGGGAAGGTATCATTTTCATGAAAATATCAATTACTGGAATAAACCAGTTTGTTGCCGCTACCAGCGATGCCGAGTTCCGAGACCAAAAGGTCCTTTAAAAAAGATGCTCTTAACAGACAGCTAATTCGGTTTTTGAAGCGTAGAATTGTAATATATATATCATTTTAATTTTAATTAAATATTCCTTTCTTTCAATGTTGAAATGGGCTTCTAGATTGGGCTCGCACTTTAAAATTACCTCTGATGTTGTAAACCTGAAATGCATTGGCGTCCCCAAGACCACACTTCTTAGATTCCTTAAGTTTTTTAATTTTCCGCGGTGTAGTAGCATTTGCTGAACACGTGTCATTATTCTCAACTGCAAATAACCTGTAACCTGCTCTAATTACAGCCACTGCGCACTTTGAAATGAAGCTCCCAGGCTGTGCAGGGTAAATTCCATTCAAGATAGGATCGGACACAGTCAATTCATGGGTTAAACGACTTGTACCATCCAATTCGTAGCATCCAACACTTTTATGTCCTGAAAGAGTAAACAGCAAGTAGAGCCGTACAACATTGTAACTATCAACTAGACCGGGTAACAAAAATGTAAACAGAGGGGGTAAGTTTCAAAAGAAACTATGGTGCTACGTCGGTGGGAGAGTATAACAAACCGCCGTAAAGAGTTTCAAGCTGAAATTCCGAGCGTTAGCTCTTCGTCAGAGCGAAGGACGAAGAGATAAGAAGCATGGTGACCTCTATTTTTTTTATTGTAGTTTTTGAAACAGACATTGGTAAGGAACATTGAAGGAAAAATTGTTCGAAATTTTTTTTTTCTGAGGAATCACCTGAGGTCGTCTCATATTCACTTCAGAGATCATTTATATGTTCTTTTCAAGAAACATTATTTGCATGTGCATTTTATTTTGCCATTCATACTTTAGATCAATGTCGATCTTGATCAAAGCAACCTCGCACCTACCCCTCCCCAAACCCAACCACAGTCAACTCATAAACAGCTTGAGTTAATGTTGGGTCTGGGGAGGGGTAGGTGTGCAGTTCCACGTTGCTTACGCTTTTTCAAATTTTTCGGATTTTTCATGATCTGTAATAGAAACTTCCTCCAGAAAAGAATTCAGAGAAAAAAAAACGGCCCAAAATTTCACTACCTTTCAATCCAAAAATGAAAAAGTTCCAGTAAGTAGGAAATTGTCAGTTCCCTTGGGTTATTGGAAAATTCCCCTCTTAAAGATTTCGAATAGAATCCAGTAATAGGTCTGCAGCAAGTGAAGTATGCAAAAAGCAGTTCTCTGCAGAAGTCGTGGTCTTCTCGAAACGCAAATGATTGCTCCCACACACAAAGAAACGCCTATCCATCACACATCAAACAAAATGGGTGTATAAGCGACAATTCGCCTTTAATTTAAGCAAATTTTATTGAAACAGAAGCTTTAGCAAGATTTCCTTAAAACATAATATTCCAATATGCACGGAATTCTTTCTAACCGAAAACAGCAGCATAAATAATAACTGCCGCTTTGTTTTAGAAAAGTATGGGGTTATACGGAAATATTTGCAAAGCTTTTTAGGGCGACTAAATCCAAATCACGGGGATCCATAATTCCAGCCTTGCGGGGCACTGCGATTGAAGCATGGATAACTTGGTATAAAATGTTTAGTACGCTCTTACCCTTAATGTAATAGACATGATTGATTTGCTTTCCTCCTTTACCACCAGGCGGACATTGCTGTGATTGGTTATACTTGTGGAAGGCCGTTATGGCCGAAGCACCGGCTTGGCATCGTCCACCATCCTGAACCGCAAAGATGTGAAATCTTTGCCTCTCGGCAGCACGAAAGCATTTGTCGATGGAATCATTCCTTGTTGAGTAGTTACCATCCAAGATATCATCTTTTCCTTCCAATGTTTCTATGGCAGGACTGGTTGTAACGTCTTTGAAACAACCAATTGACTCGTAGCGATTTGATGCTATTAAATAAAGTTTCAAAGTTTTCGTCAAACCTTGAGTGAGACGGTCACTATTCTTAGTATGATTTTCTTCTACCATTTATGGACAAACTCTCTCAGGTATCTTGTGAAATATTTAATTACGAATTCTTCCTGTAATAAAAGCGGAATTGTGATTATCCCGTCTATCTTTTAATCTTATCTTTTAGTCTTGGGAATTAATGATCAGAGATTTCACATGTGGCGGATAAGAAGATGAATACAGTAGTAAAAAGAGGTGCGAGAGCATTAAGAAAACCTGAGGATCTCCCGACAAAGGAGTGTCTTTTCTTCAGGATTTAAAGCTACTTGCAAACAAGTATTTATTGAAAAAGGAATGTATTACATAAATCTCAGATAAGAGATGACAAATTTAGTGGTTTTTGAAATTTTTGCTTGCAAAATTTTAACTCTTTTACTGCATTGAGCTCTAATTCTCCGTCTCTTGGTGTTTTGTATTTTGAGGCGAGAGAGAAAATTTCTCTTGGTCTTTGGCGCTCTTTAAAGGGTCGCGAATACCCTTTTAAACTGGCCTATCGGGGTGTCTATGACAAGCCAATTGTCCTCTTACGGAGTTGGGTCTCCCTAGATTTTTTCTCCTTTTGGTTTGTCTGATGAAGGTAAATGATTTGATGCGTTGTTTTTTCGTTATATTGGTAAGCCTCTGCAGTACCTAATTCACCATTTAAGAGCGAATGCCCACTAACACCGAGCAGGAGATGGCACATGATAGAGAACCAATTTCCTTGATAATTTTTTAAAGATACCCATTGGTAGGCCAACGAACATGGTGAGTTTAATTTGTTTAAATATACCTTTTAAAACCAAAAAAAGTTAAAACTCAGAACACCCCACGTGTCATGAAAACAGCTGAAATAAACATATCTCATCCCCTCTCAAACAATCTGCTCTGATCTAAGTTGCATGGCATTAAAACCCTGTTTTAAGCATAGAACTGTCTCTTTGAAGGTTAACCAAGTTTTTTAGTCAATTTAAATACCTGTAGATTTGAATTGTTACGCCACGGGAAACTTTCAACGATCGCTAAAAATTCGCGTACTTAAAATTCTCTATTTCGTGCACTTTTTCAAGCGACATTTTCCTTGCCTGGTAAAGCTCTGAATCGCTTGAAATTTCGAATCCTTGGAAAAGGAAATGTTTTTATAAAAGCAGGTATACAATTAATTTCCGGGCATTCAATGAGTACTGGGCACCGTGGCTTTAAAAATTGGGAAAGTCACGTCAATTAACTGTCAACAACTGGTAACAATGAACGTATGCCTTCAACAAAATATTTGTATACTTGGAAATTAATCCTTTTTTACAGTTAGTCGCAAGAAGCCTTCATCGAAAAAACTGCAGTCGCTTTGCCAGGAAAGCGCATGTCAGCGTTGAGGAATGAGTGGCTAAGCCAATGTTATTGAAATGTTCCAACAGAACTTTCATTTAGTCATGCCGTAAAGTTCGTCGGGAGCATGGGGAGAAAATCTTTGTCGCCGTCCTGTATACGCTCTAGGATTGTTAACGACGACGACTGATTATAATGAAGTGTGTCAATTAAATGTGCCCCTAAGATGGATAAAATGGTGGTAACCCTATTTTCACTCGATTCCGATTTTGTTCTAATAGCTGTCTCTGAAGCCTTTTAAGGTGGGATATTCGTGTCGCTAATTTTGGAATTCATTTACTGATGTCGCAACCTCGTTCCCAAGGTTTCTCCCCTTCCCACCCCAATCTAAGAACTAAGTTGTCGATGTAATGAAATGGTCGCTATTGTTTTTCCTCGATGTTGTCAATTTGTTCATTTCCTTGAAAGCCCTGTAAAATAGTTCAGCTGATGGCCTACAACACATAATTAGTAATTTAATGTTCTGTTTTACTTTTTTAGCTGCTTCTCATTCCTCATGCAGTTAAAACCTCAGGGTCTAACAATCGCATAATCACACTTTTTTCTATACGCTTTTGTATAGATTGGATCGATTATTCAACGTTGCTTCCTTGAAAAAGAAGAAGAAAAAATACACGAGTATAAGAGGTCGCAATGTTCACCTTTGGGAAAACGTGTGTCACTGTCTCAGTTTTTCATGCTCAAAGCATGAAAAAGTTCCAATAGACTTACTTGCTGACTGCTGTAGTATATCTACATGATGGGAATTTAGGTTTCGTCTATTCGTGTAGCTTCTTGTTATTTTGTTTTGCTTCTAAAAGATCATGAAAAAATAAGCTGGGAAAATTGAAAAAAACCGTGTAAGTTGATCCGGATCAGGGCGACACTAATTTTGAAATGTCCAACGATAAAATACTCACGGAAATAAATATTTGGTCAATATCTTGTTCAGAGGATCTAAAAATGCAGTTCTTCAGCGCTGTGGATTACTGACGACCAAATGGATTAATTAGAATGTTAAAATTTTACAAATCCTTTATTTATTGACTTCCGGTTGACACACTTTTGTTGTGATAACCGCTAATTTTGAGAGGCTTCCTACCCGGCGCTGGTAAAAAGCCCGAAATTAATTTTTACACCCCATTTTAGACCAGCATTGATTCTCTTAAGAATGTCAATTTCAAGTTCTCCGATGTTTTACCGGGTACAAAAAATGTCTCTTAAAAAAAACACGCTAAATTACAAATTATTCGAAGGTGAATTTTAGTTAATTTCATTGGCTTACCATGACCTCTAAATTTTATTCACTGGCGTAAGATTGAAGTCAAGTTACTTGCAAAGCAGGAAACGGTTCTTTCTATGATGCGAATTAAAAAAGGCGAATTCTATGGGAAGGTACCAATCACGTATTTTTCGGATGCCTTTCAGGACATTTTGGCTCGTGACGGCTTTTTTTATTTTATGAAGGTTTAAAAAGATATTTCTGGAAAAAAATCCTATCACTTTTCTCAAGCTACCATAGGGTACCGTCAGAGAAAATATGAAGAATTTTGATTTGTCGAGATGTACCACTAATTTCCATTTTCGCTCGGTTTTAGTGGACATTCTCTCTTCAATGTATACACTGAGTCTATCTTGTTGTGCTACTGAATGATTAACGAGGAGTTAAGAGAGAGGGCACCTCTACATTTTCATTTGCTTCTAGTTCGGCAGCAGTGCTCATCAGCAACGTACACGAAGGTGCGATCCAAAATTATTGAATTGAACCTTTTTTATCTCACCATTTATGCAGGAAAATGGTCTGGCATGCTAATATTGAATTTTTCTGCATATGGCTTGAAAATTGTCAGTTTGCACTCCTTTGGTGTACACATGATCCACCCAGGATTCACCGATCAGACGACAGTTCAAAACTCCTTCCTTAGTGCATAAAATCTATCCCAGACCACCTTGTCGAGTTTTCCTTTGCTTTTGAGGGCGCCACTCGAGAGAAAATGAACTGAAACTCCGGAACCAAATGAATGCTTATCCGCCATGTCTTTGGTTAAAGTGTGAAGGTATCAATTCGTGAAAAGATTTGATACTTGAATACTGACCATATTAGCAATTGCTATTTTTTTTTCTTAATACGCCCCCAACTGAAAATGGACGGGTGATCTAGCGCCTAAGTTTCTGAAATAAATGCGTCCCAAATGGTAGCAAAAGGCCATTTCTCCTCCCAGTTCACAGCATACAACAATAGCTATAAGTACTAACCTAAATTCACACACTTGTATTTGACTTCCAAGTATTTATATGTGCCTTGGCATGGATCATGACCAAAAACTGAAACATCTGCATACAACTCGCAACTAGCTTCTTCGTTGCACTTCAACCGCACGATGAAAAGAGAGTTCGCAGCTTTGCAGTTTGTATCGCTAACTGTGGAATGATTGCAAGTGTTTGAGTCCAGTCTACCATGATTTGCATCCACGACTTCGATAGTTCTTTCGTCATTATCACAACCTATGGTCCTATTTCCTCCCTCGCAAATGATAACAGACCATAATTTCTCTAAATAAAGGAGGAAACAAACAGCACTATCAATACGCCAAAAGTTTTGGAATAATGTTCACTTGTAGAGCACCCTGCAATTTTGCTAGTCTCGTGCCGGCGTCTGTTCAACCAATAACTTACACGTTGACAATACTGCGTTTCTTGTCTGAAGCAGCCAAGTTTACATCAATTGGTTTAACAGTTAACTTTTTTTTTAATTGTGAAAACATTGTTTGGTACCTTGGCTTGTTACTGACCTGTGCAGTTGGTTCCATTTCCCTCATATCCATCTTTACAAGTGCATTTGTAAGATCCCAAGGTATTGTTACACTCAGCATTTACATCACAGTCGTGTTTTCCTTCAGTGCATTCGTTGGTATCTAAATGAACAAAAACCAGTTTTGTTTTCTGGTCATTCCTTTTTGTCACATGACAGGTATCATCGACAAAATAGAGAGTATGGTATGTTGCAACTGATTACGTGTGCAGTCAGTTCCATTTCCTTGAATTCCATCTTTAAACGTGCAATTGTGAGATCTTAGGGTATTGTTACACTTAGTATTTACATCACAGTCATGTGTTCTGATCATACAATCATCTAGATCTAGAACACGAAAAGGAAAATAAATAATGTAAATGAGACCGTTTTTCTAACTAATCTGAAAAACTGAAGGTAACAAATGGGTTATGAATATGTCAGAACTAGTCGCCAGTGCATTTAGTTCCATTTCCTTGAAATCCTTCTTTACACGTGCACTTGTAAGATCCCAGGGTATTGTTACACTCAGCATTTACATCACAACCGTGTGTTCCGTTCAAACACTCATCTATGTCTGAGACAACAAAATGAATACCATTAGGGCATGAAGGTTATTTCGACTTGCTGTGGCTGCACGAATTTTCGTCTTCACGCGAACGTTTCCTGTTGTCAGATAAGAATACTTACCAGTACAGTTTGTCTTATTTCCCTGATATCCTTTCTTGCACCTGCAGCAGTACGATCCAATGGTGTTATTGCATGTCGTATTACCCTCACAGCCATGTTTACCAGACAAGCACTCGTCTATGTCTATAAAAGGAAAGAGAAGACAAAGGACTTTATCTAAGTTGATTTCCTTAAAGATTTTCATTATTTTATGTTTTTATCTAGATATGGGATCACGTCTGATCTTTGAGTAAACTTTGTGCTCAGTTTTTTTGACATTCGCTTCGTAAGAAAAGAAACTGAGAGATTACAGTTACCTCCCGTAGATGGTGGGTAAGAAACTGCGTTAAAAAAATTGAAACTGAATGAGATAAAAAACACAGATGAGTGATGAATCCCTTTCCAAGATGAACCATGAGAAGCAATATAATTGTTCATATCTAAGTCCTCCTTTGAATTATGAATAACTTGTGCCATTCTAGATTATTCTTCTAGCAAGCCATGAAAGGCAAAGGCTTTCACCTGTGATGTTCTGTGACTATCAAACTATTGAGGTGTTCGCGATTGTTTGGTACTCACCCCTTTCAAATAAGTCTGCCCAATCACCTAAAAGAACTTCAATTTGAGGGAGGGGCCTGCGGAGCTTATCACTGGTACATTATGTTTCTGCCTCAATAAAAATATAAGACTCCTTACCCTCATCACAGTTATGGCCTTTAAATCCAGATCCATCAACACACAAACACTGATAGTCTCTGTCTGTAAAGCCAGCTTGGCATGTTGCATTATTCTTGCAGGGATTCTGCTTACAAGCATTCTTAGGAAGGAAAGGAAGAAAGAAACTTAAAATGATTTTGCAGGCATGACAGCTCCCTCGCATGTGTTCATTTGTTCCCGTTGCAAGCGGGGTATTTAAGAACAAGTCTCTGTAAGAATCAAACATCTTGGGAAATGAAAATTTTCAATATTTAATGCTGTCACTGATGAACCAAATGGCACAATCTTCTCTGTTATTAGCTTGATAATCTCCACAGACTAACGTTATTGGACTGAACGATCTCCTTTTTCTTCCTGGTGAGCCGACCACCTCAGGGGAAAATTAAAGAGACCTTTGACTTCCTCTCGTGTAAATCTCTGGGAGATTGCGTTATATTCATCTTTCTTTAAGCTTGTAAAAGATATCCGGGAGAAAAGTATGGAAAATAATGGTGATGGAATCGCTGTTCTTTTTCCTGAAGGACATGAAGCAATCCAGATTTCATATTAACCATAGGGAGTTTCGTTCAAGTGACAAGTTGCGATTTGCGTGAAGATAATAAGTTGTTTGAGAGGTGGAATTAATCTTTTATTTCGAACTTTTTTATGATACTTTCTTTATCAAGACGTGGAAGGAAACATTGATTGACTCGATAGCACTGCGGCGGTGATAAGTCTCTCCTTGTCATATCTTATGCAAATTTTCTAACAGTTTTCTGACAGTTTCCAGATGATTTAAAATATCTTAGTTACTGTCACAAGGAAATGATAACTGCCCGAATTCAAATTGCTATTGTTGCAACTAGGTTTTACATGTAGTACTGCCGCTGACAAATTACGATTTATACTCTTAGATTCTCAGTGTTTACGAGCGTTCAATCCAGGCTTTCCTCTTTTTTTTTTAGTTGTTTTTAATTCAGAAAGCGGAAATCTGCTGATATATATGAAAAATAACCATTTCCTGTCTTCTTTGGAGCAACCGATGGAAACTTTATGGAGAAATACAGCGTCACGCCATCGTGATAACGTACGTTTCCATGACAAATGACCGGTGTGAGGATACTTTCGTGTAGATCAGCCGACTTCAGCATGTTTCAAATGACATACAAGTATATCAGTGTATCTTCAGAGGACTTCGGGTTGCTCAAATTCCCATGAAAGAAGGTGCAGCACTCGGAATCTGGATGATATGCACACGATTTGAGGTATATGTTTGTAGTTACGTCGAGTAGTCCTCCATGAAGGTTGATCAATTTTTTTAAAAGATGACAGCTAGAGGCGAGATTTCTCTTCGGGATATTGCTCATAAGATAACATTCTTTCAAAGCCTCGCACTTTTAATTTGTCTAAAACATTTGTTGTTGAGAACATTAGATGTAAACACCAAACGCCAAATTATGCAATATCTGATTTTGAGCTTTTTTTCGCGAATTACCCCTATAAAAAGTAGAGGCAGGCCCGCAGAGATTTTTACATATTTAAAAACAAGAATATTATAACCAGCTAGGTGGGTAGTTTCAGTTCCAGAATCGGTGCGCTTTTGGAGAAATTCATATAAACGTTTTCCCTGTTTTACCCGACAACAAAAATGACCGAAACTGTACCGAGATGAATAATCTATTGGTGTATTCACATTCACTCTCAGGGAAAATTGAATAAATCAAAGTGAAAGCAAATAATGTCACTATGTATGGTAGAAGTGGCAATTTGTAATGTTGTATTTAGCTTGAGATAGAGAAATAAACATTTCACTCTTCTTTGCGACGTTTTTGTATGAAAATGAGGGCCCTAGGCCTCGAACAAGCAGCCGTTGTTACCATGGCAACAAGAGTGCTGCGACCTTTAAAAAGGGCATTTTTGTGCATCCCCCCTGAGTGCCTAACTGCATGCAAAATTTGAAGGGGGTTTGAAAATTTTTATTTGCCAAGTTTGATTCTTACAAAGACTTGTTCTTAACAGAGAGGCTGGGGTATCCCCTATATTAGTGCGGTATCTTCTCGGACAAGGAATATTACTTTTAGCCCATAGAATTCATACTCACCTCTGCTCCGCGGTAAATACAACTTTTGTATTCCACCAGGTCTTCATCGTGTTCAATAGTCGCGTTATTTAGATCACACTTATGTTTTCCAGACGAATGTTTTATCTCACAGAAGTTATAACTGACGCAGTTAGGTTCCAAGTAGCATTGAAACATGCAGAGATCCTCGTTGACAATGTCAATAGTTCGAACCGTGTGATTCTCCAACCGGAAGCCAAGTTTATGAAAACTGGTAAATTTTAAATTACGGCAATTACCTGGGGAAAAAATCTATTAAGTTAGAAAGTTGCTTTGTGGCACTAGGAACTTTTACTTAAACTGGAACTTTACAGCAGTGTTACTCCTGAATCATTGCTTTAATTTGGATTTCGGTTTTTTGCCTTGCCTAGAGCACCAGTCGAGTGACTTTAATTATTGTTCCGAATGATAGCGGCAATTTTTAACTTCTTGATGCGATCACCTACTATGATCAATCGATCAAACGACGCCGAAGTCTAAAATCAACCCTTGTTGATATGTACAGTAATTCGTGTTTTCGGGAAGCTTTTGTTTGCTCTCGGCTAAAAAACTCAATTCATGAAAAGTGTAAGTGTGTTGTTGTGTAGCGTGACTTCAGATTTCGACCATACTGATTGTTATCAGCGAGAGATAATTAAACTCGCTGACGTATAACTCAAGGAGTTAAAAACACCTCTGTATATTAAAACCTTTTTTTACCAACTCTTTTGTTACTATTTAGGCCCTGGCTTTTATCTCTAAAAATGTAACAAATGTTTTACATCCGTAGTGAGCATTAACAATGGCTAAGAGGCGAACTGACTAAAATTTACCCTCGAGCATGCACATTTTAAGGGCGCAATTGAATGTAACAGGAATAATAAACCCTAAATTGTTACATTTTGGTCGAGTGAAGTAGAAAAACGATGAAAGGAATCATGCGACTGCTTTTAAGAATCTGATGTCCAAGAAGTAATTGACAACAAAACTTGAAAAGCGATAGAAAATAGGACGCCGCATGCTGAAATAACGTTTTTTTGCCAAATTAGTTTTTCTGGAATTTTTCTTTCAAGCCATAGGGTTAAGTCTGCATTTTAACGTCATCTTCTTTGAGAGCGTGTTTCCGAAAATTTCCGTTTTCGACGGACAACTTTATTATTCAGATTGGTGTTGATGGTACGATAAACTGAAAGAATAATTCAGTTTGCTTTTTAAATTTACTGTGAAAGTGAGGACTCAAAGTTAGATGGTGATTATCGAGCCTGGGGAAAAATTTTCATGTCAGTCAAAACAGGATGTCTGCATCAATTTATGATGAATTCCTTTTCAAAAATACATCCTCTGTAGGTAACACGTCCGTGTTTTTCCATTAGACGGAATCTACACTTAGCTACTTACTTTCCTGTATTCGAAAAATACAATCAAACACATTTATTTCCATCAACGCAAAAAAAACAAGGTGGTGTTTGCCACCATTGTTCTCACACTTTTAGAAACTGAAAAACCTGACGGCGTTAATTTTTGAAAATTAAATACGCTGAGAAACTCCTCAAATGGACGGTCAACAATCTGAACTTTGATCAAACAGGACTGCGTAAAATTTTCCGTGAGAACCACCTGTTTAGGTTGAAGGCCCTCTTTAGGAAGTACACTGAGTGTATGTGTGTATTTATGTATATATGCATGTAGAGCTTCCTTTCTGCAGAGGCTCCCCGCAATCCATAAAGTCATCGATTTATAGGACTGTAATATTTGAATCAACTTAAGGATTAACTTTAGAGCCAGATTTTACCCAAAAGGCCAAGTTTTTATGCAACATGTTACAGCCCAAAGTAAAACTTGAAGCTCTGTTGCTTTTTCCTCTCTTTTGAATTCTTTTCCACGAAACACTATTCTAGTTTATAATAAAGTTCGGATATAACGCGCGCTGTCATTGGTTGAAAGAGCGTGCTCTATGAGAGTATAGAGCATAAAACTGAGCTAAAGCTGTCACGCCATCTGCCAAATTGTACCATGTTCGACCTTTTCCGGGACTTTTTTTTACCCTTTTTCCGATAATTGAAAGTGAAATTTCGCAACAAGCGAGCCGGCAAGTAGTAACAGAAGAACCAAAGAAAGGTTTGTAAACATACCAGGCGCCGTTAGTTACGTTATTAAAACGTGGGCAGATACCAAAATCCTCAAAGGAAAAACAAAATAGACATTCCGAGTTTTAAAGATTTTCACGCTCAGTTAGATTGCAAGCTTACGTACGGTAATGAAAATCAAACACAGCCAACACTCGTATAGTATATAAAGTTCAGAGTTCAAAAACAAAACAGAACAAAACAGAAATGATGAAAAATATAACCAAACTGACATAATTGTTAAAATTCATACTAATCATGACGGTGTCTGAGCAAATATGATCATGCTGAAGTCCATCGCGGTTCACTTATCATGCCGCCCTTCGAGTGAAAAAATAAGAGCTCACTCTGATATCCTTTCCAATGTGTTGAGTGGAAAGTCACTTCAGTCACTGCAGCCGAGTTTTGCGGCGCTGTCATCCGGAGCGATTTTCATGTTCCGGTGAATTCGGCTGTCGTTCATTTAAAAAACACTCGCCTTGAACTGTGTGTTTTCTACCTTGTCATGTGAAAAAACCCGCGTGTTTTTATGAGCCATAATTCGGCTGAAGTTCACTGAACATTTCACTTCAAGATTCTGAATTAAAAACTTCAGGCAAAAGCGTTAAATTCGACCTGCCGAATTATTTTAGTTTGTAAACTATCGCAGAGTGTGAACTTTGATGGTTTTTGAACTTTGATGGTTTGACACTTTTGACAGCTTTTGTCTTTTACAGCCAATCAGATTATTTGAACCATTCTAACAGGGATTCTGATTGGCTTATTGTAGCGTGCTCTATGAGAGTATAGAGCATGCTGACGACACTGTTCTTCGCTTTGGAAATAAAGTTTGTTTTGAAAATTGAAAGTAATACATGGGGAATTTAACGGATTCTTTATTATAAAACAAATAGAGAAGCCTTGACTGTGCTCTGTTCTGTTATAAAGCACGCAGGAAGCGGCTAGAGCACGAAAGAAGTGTAGGGAGAAACACGAGACGTAACTGAGAGACTATAGTTATTAAATAACTTGAAAAGCTGCACGTCAAGCTTTCCTTTGATCCGGCCGAGCCATTTCAGTTGAGTTCAACAAGTCTTTCCACTTGTTTTAAAATTCGTAGATCTGCTTGTGGTCAACTTATCCATTACGCCGTGTCAAAAAGTCGAGAACGTTTATCGAAAACATTGCAGAGACCTGATTGATTACTTTGAAGTAAACTTTCCCAAAACCCATGTTCCCTAGAATTTTATTCTGAACTTCTTATGAAATACGATCGTTGTCTTATGCCTGTCTAGTGCGAAACTTGGTGAAAATTAGTTTATTATCTTAAATATTTCGGGAAGAAGTTTGTGTGGATATCTCAAGGCTCAGTTATATTGATAAGGATAATAAAAATGTGACAGAACGATTCGGTAAACATTTAAATAGTACTCAAACATGAGCTAGGACATAACCGTAGGAAAATCTCACCTTGTCCTTCTGGTATTAGAGAAGCCAAAACGGTGAGAACATAGCAGTAGAAAACAAACAGCATGTTCCCACAAAACGCCCCCTATAATTCCAACGAACAGCTTAATTGAGTTTTTCAACTTTATGCCGGGAAACGTCAGACAAATTAGGACAGCTGTAGTTAAATATGCGTTCAAATACTCTACACTCATTACTTTCGGCGGGAGATTGTCACCATAGCAACCGACTCGTCTCTGTGCAAGCGAATAATTAACCATATCTATAAAGATGAGTTTCTACATAACCACACACAACCATCCAAGCGGATATTACAGTGTGTTTTGACTTCAGGTTATAATTACTCAGGCCCCAAATATTCAGCTTTTTCAAGGGACCTACAGGACGCTTTGTTACAATTTTACAGAAACAGTTTGAAAATTATGTTCCATTATTTAACTATGTATTTACTTCAATAATAATTACTGGACTATAAACATACATAATCAAAAGTAGCAGGAAGCTCAACACTATGATTTTACGACTTGAGACGATTTTAAGTTCTGGAAAGCAGGAACTCTTAATTTTTAAAAGTCTTTAATAAAAGTCTTTCCATGAATGTTCGATCAGAAACAGCAAAATTACCATAAGACAATTCCCAGGTCTCTTTGCGATACCTCTACAGGAGTACCTGGGCTTACCTTCCTTTCTTTCCTTAAATTACTTTGAACGTTTTCTAAATTCACCAATGATGACCAAATAATCTCCACAAAGAAAAATGAATAGCCTTCTTTATGTACAAAAGTATATATCGAAAGTGAATGGAAAAAAGTCAAATTCTAAGCTCCTTGAAACTTTTGAAGCACGACGACATGTCACGGTGTATGCAAATCAAACACAGAGACAAGATAAACTGGGTACTGGAAAAAACCCAAACGGAAAGATTTAACAAAGACCCTTAAGTCACATAACAAAACGTTTTGTTAAATGTGATAAAAGGTGTCAGCTTCTCTCAAAACAAGTTAACAGGAAAGTATTTACAGTACTGTAGATTGTTTCTAGCTATGATTAAAAAATAATGCCCGAGTTCAAACTTCTTCGACTATGTGTGTGAGAGAGCCAGCAGTTTATTTTTTTAGATAAACCATGCATTTATAAATAGTTCAGACACATTAAATCAATTAGGGACATTAAGTCTTATTGGAACTATTAAGAAAGTGAAACGCGACAGGTTTTTTGAAGAACAAGTGCGAAAGAGATTAGGCACAAATAAACATATTCTAGCAAATGCTGTTTGTAAATTTAAACTTTGAACTAAAAAGAAACGACTTTGATACCTTTGAAAGGTTGCACTGATTAACCTACACCTTAAAACCCTCAATACCAAAACCTGAAGAATGAGAAGATAACCAAACACCTATGGAGTTTTAAAACAAGCAACAAGCAGCCTTTAAAACAGAATTTCTTCAGTCTTTACAGTAGGAAAAGTGCTGTCATATGCATTTTATTGAAGAAATGTTATTGAACAACTTAGAGGTAGCTGAAGCTATGAAGATTCTGCTTTTAGTCTTCCTGTTTTCAAGAGTTCCATAACGATATGAAATTCATGGCATTTCTTCAAGAGAATTAATTATTGAGTTGGATCTCTAAGTATTAAATTGAATTCTTCTCGCAGATGATTTTAGTCAGAGGTGGTGTCGTCGGTAAAGATTTGGTGTTCTCCGCAAAATGACACGTGTTTCAGGCATGATGAGAGCATGTAAACCACAATTAAAAGTCAACGTTCTTATTTATTATGCTCTCGACATTTTCTAGATTCTTTCAAGGCTTTTCTTGCGTTTTTTTCAGCGCAGTACTTTCCCATTCTGAACTTTTGAGGACCAATAACACGGATGAAAATTTTTCGGTCTCTAGCGTCTTAGATCAAATTTTATTTCCTTTCCTAGGAAAAATTGATCGCGCTTCCCTTAAAAATTTATATTTGTCCCACAATCAGGCATTTTTAATAACAATAACTGACCACAGGACCACCCTTAAGTTATGATAACTTTATTGTGGAGCGAACAAAGCTCCTTGCGACTCAGTGTCTTTATTCAAAAGCTAATCTACCCAACCTTTAAACACTTTAGAACCGAATAACGTAGAAGATAATTACCCTTACCAGGTGCTTTAAATAAAGGTATTTCATTCCTACTGCCATGGCCCAGTTGTAGATCACATTGGAAAAGAACCTATACTTAGTAGCCGAGAAACAAACCACCTATGTGACAAATTATTCATGACAGTTTTTAAATAACTTGCATGAAGGGTGATCTATTCAGTGATGCCAAATTAAGTCTACTGAACACATAAGGCTCGTCGACAGATGTTGTCTAAAAATGTGAATACTTTCTTAGTTTTACTTGCTTGGACGATATCGCTTCATGCAGGTTAGATTATTATTCTGCCTAAAACAAGGAGACAAATATATTTGGAGTAGTTTCTTTTTTGTTCTCTTCTGTTTTCTTTGTTTGTTAATTTTATTTCTGTTCAGCGTTTTCACTCTGAAAAAAAAAAAGCTTAAGCTATGCCTTACTAGACGAATCTTTACGAAAAAAATATAATCGCCACGAGTTTTTCAAGATATACTTCTATACATCTTATCGATATTCAGCGCGCGTAGGAAGCATCAGGGTGTAAAAAGCTTTTAACATTCATGCCTTTTTAGGGTGCATCAATTTGAAAGCATATTGACTATTGTGAATACTTTTTAGAGATTAAAATCGGAAGTGCACCAATTTTCTGATTTAGATCTTATGAAATTTGAACAACCATTATTAAGATCTACTTTAGAGCCAAATTGTGACAAAGAATCAGGCTTTATTACCCATAACATGTTTCAGCGAAAGGTTTAAAGAGCTGCGCGTGCTTTTTTCTCTAAATCTTTATTTGGCTCATGATAATTAATTTTCATTACGAAACTGTAGAAAAGCGGTGTCAATTTTATGTCGATCCAGAGAAGCTATTTCAGTCAAGTTAAAATAAGCTTCTCAACTTCTTTTTAAAATACAAAGGTCTGCCACTGGTCATCATATCCATCTTGTGGGATCGAAAAGTCAAAAACGTTCATGAAAAGCATTGCAGAGATGTGAGTAATTACTCTGAGGTAAACTTTCGCTTTAGGCTTCTCCAAAAGCTATTTCCCTAAAATTTTATCCGTTTGTATTCATCTTACTTCAAAAAATTGAGTAGTAAAATGACAAAATACTCACGAGCCTCTTGTGAAATGTATTTGTTATCCCATACTATTGCAAGAAGAGTAAGTATTTAGGCGAAATAACTCATTATACCGATACGAGGAGAAGAGTCTTGTGCCAATTCCCCCTCCTTCCCCGCCGCTTTTGATTCAGACGCTATGAGATTGTTGTACAGGGAAGGTTGACGGGGGGTGCGGGTTTCTCGAGCAAGGGCCAAGGAGATGAAAAGCCCCGTCTATGCTTCACTTCACGTCTTTTCAAAGAACTTTCGAGCAAAGTTGGATTTTTTATTGCGAAACAATTATCTCTTCCTCTCTGCAGGAGATTGTCATAATAGGAACCGACTCGTTTCCGTTGTGTTCAAACTGTACAAGCGAATAATTAGCCCCATCAACATGACAAGTTTTTATATAACTGCACCCGACAAAATCTACGAATATTACAGTGTATTTTGACTTCGGCTTGAAAGTGCTAAAGTCCCAAATTACCCTTTTTTTTTCGGGATCTGAAAGGGCTTTGGTACAATTTTATGGAAAAAGGGTCAAGATTTTATTCTTACACTTATCCAAATCTCCTCTTCAATAATAATAATCACTGAACTATAAACATATATAGTCAGAGGTGGCAAGAAGCTAAACTCTACAGTTTTACGACTTGAGAGATGATGCATCAACCCTGGGCCATTCTTTTCAGTCACTTTACAGGATTCCGCTAGAGGTGTAGCTGAACCCTCTTCAATTGACTGGGAATAAGGCTCACATCTCGAAAAAGACGAAAGATTAATTCTCGGACACATATGTATTTATTCATGAAAGCGTCACGCGTTGTGTTACACGGTGTTTGCTTTCGCGAGGAACCGTTGACAACACGTTATACGGAATAGTTTAGGAAACCAAATATAGTTGATTTACATCGCTAAATATTCCGAAATGTGAACATTTTACACTCCTTGTGTGTCCGTTGCGGTTTCTGGTGATTTCTGCCATGAGACGGCTAGGAAATGTACAAAGTTTTAAAACATACATGTTTCGCTTTTGAGCTTTTTGCCATAACCGCGCCCCTGGCTAGGCGGGTTACCCCACCTTGACATGTTTACATGGCAAATTGTCTCCTCGGCTAACAGGGTTACCCTAGGTGCATCACCCCACCTATCATGTAAACGTGATCAAATAAAATAAGAAGTTATAGGGACAGGCGGGTTACCCCACCTAGGCGGGTTACCTCACCTACCTGGGTTCCCCCACCTCCATGTAAACAGGCCCCAAGAATGACACAATATTTTATTCACATCCTTACTTTTACTTTCGCGTACTTCGTGAAACGAGACCCAATCATTGATGAGATTTATCAGTAAAACCACAAAGCTTTTAAATTTCCATGACACCAAAGCAGGTACTTAGAGAAAAACTGAGGGTGACTGTGCTTTTAGTGTTTTTCATAATAGTTTTGTTTTTTGTTTTCGGCTTGGCCTTTTATATGCAGTTGGGGTTGTGCCCTCCCCACCTTATTTCGGCCTTCTCTTTCTCTACTGTCTGGATCTTTCCAACCTAAGGCGTTATTGAAAGCTTTGAAACATTGAATCAAGAGTATCATTCTCAAACTAAAACAAAGCCAAAATATTTATAAATAGGGGATTCTGTTGATAATCGACAAAGGAGGCCATACAATCTCAATTCAAATACAAGTTTTTTGGATAATTTGTAACCAGCGCCAATGGCAGTAAAACTGCAATCTGTGTCATGCGAAAAAATGCAATCAGTCGGCCCAAAGAGCGGCCCGAAAAACAAAGATACTGGGTCTAACTGATCGTATTAAAATTGACTTGATCAAGAAAAACGAATTGATAAACCCTCGTAGTCAGTGGAAAATCATATTTAAATAGACGTGGTAATTGAAGTACAGAAAAATGTGAAGGACTGTCTTCTCAACATTTTCTCTACGAAACATTTAATAGTCCTAATACCCTACATGTTGTGTATTAACTAGTTATCAAGTGATGCACATGTCCATCCGATAAATTGCTTAGAAAAGAGCCGGAAAAAGAACAAAAATAGCAGTTTTTGTAGGTCACGTATTCCTTACGTCAGGAGATGTTCATACATAAAATATTTACTCTGAGAAAATTGTGTTTGTTTATTTAAAATCTGAACTAAAAAAAAAAATGACTAATTCCTCAGGTTGCACCGTTGGGCCAACACCACCATTATTCAACTCCGGAATTTAAAGACCAACAACAATCAGCCTTCAAAACAAGTCTACATGTGAGAGAAAGTACTAGCAAGGGCATGTCACTGAAGAAACGTGATGATCACTCCACCATGTTCATCGCTATTGAAACAACATTCATTCTGCTGATTTGTCCCATTGTTAAAAGATCCTCCCCCTCCCCCACAGGAAAACTGTTCATAAGCTCCACCATTTCCTCCAGAGTAACCTCCACCTCCTCCAGCTCCACCGTTGCCTGTACGTAACCCACCGCCACCTCCGAACCCACCCCTACCATATCCACCATTTCCTCCTTGAAGATATCCTTGACCTCCATTTTTAAGAGACTGTGTATCTTGCCCATTACTGTAGAGGCCGCCGCCGCCGCCGCCACCATCTACAATAAACGAAAAGTGAGAAGCAGTTATCTCATAAACGGCTCCTAATTTACTACTTGTTTAAGAGCGTTTAAACGACGATTCGTAATATTATCAATTAAGTGCACTTCTCAATTTTTGGAAGTTTATTTAAGAGTATTATTAGGTAGTCAATTGCTAGAAATTGAAGAGCTTATTTGGACGAGAGAAATGTAAATGAAGTGATGCCTATGTATATTGACGGATCGATGGTGAGCAGTAAATAAATGTGTACGATTTCTAAAAACTGAACTGGAAACCCAGTTGAACTTTAGATATTCTAAGAGGTGCCTCCGAGAAAAGAAAACCTTCAAAGCTAGAATTAATAATTTTTATAATCAAGTTCCGATAAATCTTATTGTCGTCTTCCTATCCTGGTTAACTGAAAAAACTGATTGGTTTTTTTTTCTTCCTTCTCCGCTTACCTGCAAATTGACCACTCGTTTTTCCTCCGTGTCCGTTGCTTCCTCCTGACCCCAAAGGCGAATTGTTCCCTGCATTTCCTGTTGTGTTTATGGACGCATCACATCCTGGATGTTGTTCTGACATATTTTTAATTCCCCCTCCACCTCCAGCTACGATCAAAGACTTGTTTTCTCTCACCACGAATGTACCTCCACCACCTCCGGCATTTTTTGGGTTTGAATTCCCTTTTCCCCCTTTTTGACCAACGAGTACATGAATG
Source organism: Pocillopora verrucosa (assembly GCF_036669915.1). NCBI lineage: Eukaryota > Metazoa > Cnidaria > Anthozoa > Scleractinia > Pocilloporidae > Pocillopora > Pocillopora verrucosa. The sequence continues at coordinate 688,429 of NC_089319.1, forward strand.
ATCTCATCTTTGGTCAAAATAAAGTTTCCAATCATCCTTGCCCCTCTTCCTCCGGTTTTGATGATACTGTCCTCACCGTAGCCCCCTGGGGCTCCTATTGCTTCTATTCTGTATTCACCAGTGCGTGGCACAGTCCACAGTTGAATACCGCTGGATAATGTTACTTGTCCGTCATGATCTTGATCTTTGTAATGACTACCAATCGAGTTTGGTCCCTTCCTTCCAATCATACCAAGATTTGTAAAAACAGCAGTAAATCCTGCGTAAAAACATACAATAAAAGTGAAAGTTATGATACTAATAAGAAATTTGTCCACATTTTCTTGCCAGTATTACCAACTACCGCTTGAAAAATATTCCTGCAGGTTGAGCAGAATAAGATAAAGGAGAAAAAGCTCCTAAAATCCCTTTAGCAAAATCAAAGCAGGTTCATAGAAGGTTTCCATTCTCTTCCCGCTCTGTTAATGATTACGTCACGTACGAAACAATCCTCTACCCATCTGTAGATACGGAAACTGTGACATTGTACTAAATTGACAATCATGGCCACATAACACAAAAAGAATGTTTCTATTTTCTTCCAACAAAATGAACAATGCCTGCAATATTAACCCTTTAAGCCCTAAGAGTGACTGGCATCTAATTTCTCCATACCATATCAGCCCTGAATCAAACATTAAGGTCACAAGAATAAAGGAAATGATCACCAACTAAAGAAACTCTTGATTGTCAAACAAATTCTCCTTGTCAGCACCTTAGTAAATGTACAGAGAACAGTATGGAGAATATGCATACTGATGTTAGGGTGTAAAGGGTTAAAGCAAGAATGTTTTTCAAAACTTTATAAAAGTGTAGTGTGGTTAAACCCTGTCTATTTGCTTGTATTTTTTCCCTCTTGGGTATTTTTTTTCTTTTTAATATAAAGCTGAAACTGCACAATGCATTGTTTTCAGGACTGGTGTGATTTTTTACATCTTAAAGCAACCAAGGACGCTACCAAAAAAAGCGACAATTCAAACACAAAATGAAAGCTACAACGAGTTAAATGTGATTTACCTTCCAAATTCATATCACAGTAAACCAACACTGCCTTCCCATTGCCAGATGGATCCAGCCAGTATTTGTTGCTTGGTGTGTCTTTCCCTTCGCTTGATGTTATTTCTCGGCATGAACGTGCTGGTAACCCCGGTATCGAACCCAAGGGAGCTGGTACGGGTAAAAATGTTGAAAATAAAGTATTCGTAAGCGCAGATGGAAAGGAAAAAGTGAAAAGCACGAGAGAATAAGAATGAAGCTCGAGTTCCATTCACTTGAATGTCCTTCTTTGGTTGTGAAATATTTCAACTTTCTGTCAAGCACAACCCTTTGGGGAGACAGAACCCCTCTCGCTTAAACCCCTTAACACAGTCATTTGGTGTCAATGTTTATAGAGCTGCTTTTTTAAAAAGAAGTTAACAAATATTTAAACTTAAAGGAATAAAGAAAAGGATGAAATTTTCTACTTTGATAGAGAAATTGATACCAACGGGCGCTGGAGATTGGAAAACACGGTCTGTAAGCAGCATGATTTTTATTCAAAGTGCATGGTTGAGTACTTACCTCTTCCGTTTAAACGGCGAATATAAAACCACGCTGGGTCTGAGCGGAAATTCTCAGGTCTTGCGTCCTTTGTGCGGTTGTTTAATTCACAGATCTGTTCTTTTCTGTTGAAATTATAGCTCTGGCAGATAATTTCCCTTTCACATAAGATATCACAGATGTGAGGAGCCGCCACCGCCATTCTCTTAAAAGCGAAACCTTTGAGAGCCATTCCACGAATGTTCATTTCTATCCTGCATTGATCCTCAGCGATTACAATGTTGGCGACCGAGACACAGACAAGAAAATAACGAAATATCCAAGGCATTTTTCTTGAAAAACGAAATTCAGTGAGAGGTACGGGCCGGGTATTACGACATCAATGAATGAACCTGTTTCTTAAGGTTGACTGAGAACACTGGATAATTAGAATAGAAACCCTCTTTCTGTCATAAACTTATATAAGAGAAACATGATTCGCTTTAAAATAATCTTAAAATGATAGAGTTTTCGAAGCAAAGTGATGTTTTCTTTTGTATGAACTCAAATATTCGTAAACAGGTCAAAGATTTAAATCACATTAATTTTCCATCAGTTGAGTTTGATTCTCTTCGAATTCGTTGTATTCTTTCAGCGAAAGAAGAGTTAGATTACAGTGCTACTCTATTTGCTTCTGTGTGATGAATTTGAGCGACGATCTATTTAGTTTTGAATATCCTCTCGGTTTACTTTTTGTGAACCGGAAATGTCGAAAACGTTTTACGTTAGAATTAACACAAAAACAAAACTTGTGGACAGCTGCATACTGAATAACTAGACTGTTTTCAGGTTTAGCCTTGTCCATTAAAGCCCTCAGTTTTAAGAGCATCCCGTACTTCGGTTAGCAATAGCTTTTCTTGAGGAAAATTAATTATTGAGTTAGATCTCTTGGTATTAAGTTGATTTCTCCTCGCAGATGATTTTAGTCAGAGGTGGTGTCGTCGGTGAGGATTTCAGCATGCATTACAAAATGAGAGAACCTTTTGGTAAGGCGTTGAACATTTGGTGTTCTCCCACAAAAAGAGACGTTTTTGCGTGGTGAGAGCATGGAACTGTAATAGCCTTTTTCAGTGCAGCAATTTTTCAATCCAAACTGTTGATGACAAATATTAATAACACGGATGAATAGTTTTCGGTCCTTAGCGTCTATGATGAAATTTTTGTTTCCTTTTCTCGGAAGAATTGATCGCGCTTCCCTTAAAAATTGATATTTGTCTCATTGAAAACCCCAAATGTTAATCATAATCAGACATTTTTCATAACAATAACTGACCACAAGACCGCCCTTAAGTTATGACAACTTTATTGTGGAGCGAACAAAGCTCCCTGCGACTCAGTGTCTTCATTCAAAAACTAATCTACCCATCCTTAAAACCCTTCAGAACCAAATAACGTACAAAAGATAATTACCCTTACCAGGTGCTTTTAATAAAGTGATTTCATTCCTACTGTCATGGCTCAGTTGTAGATCACTTTGGTAAAGAACCTATACTTAATAGCCGAGAAACAAACCACCCACTCAGTGTCTTTATTCAAAAACTAATCTACCCATCCTAAAAACTCTTCAGAACCTGCGAACAAAGCTCCCTGCGACTCAGTGTCTTCATTCAAAAACTAATCTACCCATCCTAAAAATCCTTCAGAACCAAATAACGTACAAAAGATAATTACCCTTACCAGGTGCTTTTAATGAAGGGATTTCATTCCTACTTTCATGGCTCAGTTGTAGATCACATTGGTAAAGAACCCTTACTTAGTAACCGAGAAACAAACCACCTTTGGAGCAAATTATTCATAACAGTTTTTTAATAACTTGCATGTGATCTCTTCAGTGATACCAAATGAAATCTACTGAACGCATGAGACTCGCCGACAGATGTTGTCTGAAAATGCGAATACTTTACTTGCTATGGCGATATCGCTTCATGCAGGTTAGATTATTATTCTGCCTAAAACAAGGGGACAAATATATTTGGAATAGTTGCTTTTTTGTTCTGTTCTGCTTTCTTTGTTTGTTAATTTTATTTTTCTTTCTCGCGGTAAAACAAGTTTTTTCAATCGGTACAAACAGATAAGAAGTCTATGCTATGCTTTGATATACGAATCTTTACGAAAAATATATAAGCGATAGGAGTTTTACAAAATTGGTAATTGTCCAAACTAATTAATTATATATGTAGACATCTTAACGATATTCAGCGCTCGTAGGAAGAATCAGCTTATAAAAAGTTTCTAAGATTCATGCCGTTTAGGGTGCATCAATTTAAAAGCATACGGACTATTGTGGATACGTTTAAGTGATTTAAACCGGAAATACACGAATCTCCTGATTAAGATTTTGTGAAATTTGAACAAAGCTTAAGATCAACTTTAGAGCAAATTTGTGACAAAGAGCCACGTAACATGTTTCGGCGAAAAGTTTAAAGAACTGCTTTTTTTTTAATCGTCATGTGGCCCATAAGAATTAATTTTTTGTGTCGAAACCGTAGAAAAGCTGTGTCAAGTTTTATATCGATCCGGCCGAGCTTTTTCAGTCAAGTTTAAATAAACCTCTCACCTTCTTTTCAAAATGCAAAAGTCTGTCACCAGTCATCTTATCCATCTTTTGGAATCGAAAAGTTAAAAATGTTCATGAACAGCATTGCAGAGACGTGAATAATTACCCTCAGGTAAACCTTCGCTTTAGGCTTCTTCAAAAACTATTTCCCTAAAACTTCATCCGTTTGTACTCATCTTGCTTCAAAAAGTTGGATTGCAAAATGGCAAAATATTCACGAACCTTTTGTAAAATGTATTTGTTATCCAATACTATTGCGCGAAGAGTGAGTATTGAGACGAAATAATTCATTATACCAATACTAGGAGAAGAGTTTTGTGCGAATATTTCAGGGCCTTGTTAGGTTAATAAAGATAACAAAAGAGTATTAAAATGCGCTCGTAAACTTCAAAATATTACTGACTATGAATAAGACATTACTGTAGGAAAATCTTACCTTGTCCTTCTGGAATTAGTGAAGTCAAAACAGTGAAAACGAAGCTTAAGAGTACAAAGAGAATGTAAAAAAATAAAGCCCGTTATAATTTTAGCAAACAGCTTCAATGAGTTTTTGATAAACAAAACTTAATTAGTTTCTTTGGAATGTAGTTGGTTGGTGAAACTCCATTATACTTAATTCATATTAATGGTTTTTATACAGTTGCATAGACGAAGTTGTTATTTAAAAGTTTATCTATTCTGGCTTAATTATGTCCATGCAAGTGTAACATATAACACAAAGCTAAATGAAGACTGTTTATCAAATGTTTATACGCTCTCCTCGTCCGCCCACATTTGATGGAATAGTAGAGACAACTGTCTTACCAAAAAAGCGTCAATGACCCGAAATTTTTGGAACATTAAAGAACGATTCAAATTATCTCGTGGGGCCAGTTTTCAAGTGGTCAAGTTTCAGAAGTAGATCACTTCCGCCCTAACCCCCCCCCCCCCCCGCCGCCTCAATTCAGACCCTATGAGTTTGTTGTACAGCGGGTTTCACGAGCAATTGCCAAGGTGATGAAAAGCCCCGTCCAAGCTTCACTTCACGTCTTTTCAAAGACCTTTTGCCCGAAGTTAGACTTTTTTTATCGCATTTATCGCTTCCTTTCTGCAGGGGACTGTCATCATGGGAACCGACTTGTTTCAGTTGTGTTCAAACTGTGCAAGCGAATAATTAGCCCCATCGACATGACAAGTTTTATAAAACCACACACGACAAAATCCACGAATATTACAGTGTATTTTGACTTCAGCTTGAAAGTGCTTAAGCCTCATATCACGCTTTTTTTTATTCTCACACTTATCCATATTTCCACTTCAATAATAATCACTGATCTATAACTATATATAGTCGGAGGTGGCAGGAAGCTAAAGCTAAAATCTACAGTTTTACGACTTGAGAGATAATGGTTGCTTGGCGTCTTTTCACGAATCTTTGCTCTACAATCTTGTTGTAAAGATCAAAACTTTCATCTCATACTTGGGACAAAGCTTTTAAGGAATGACATGAGTCGAAAAAATGCCTTTAATGTTAGGAGAATCTGGAAAAATATGGAAACAGTCATGTCCCTGAAATTTCTTCAGCACATATAAGTTATCACACACTGCAAGATCCCCAACCCCGCACCCGCTTCTGTAAATTTCGGTAAATTTGCTGGACACATCCAAAATTTCCTTTAACTATTGAGAATGTTTTGGAGAGTTAATAGAGACACAACTGCCTCTTATATCTGCAATTCATCATCCTTTACGCCTGTGTTCGAGGCCATTCAACGGCCATGTGAGTCGTAGGTGAATCTTCCGTCTCTAACCAAGGGAGGCAACATTGAGAAGGTTGAGAAAGTAAGGCAGGAGAAGAGACTGAAAGAATAAGGAAGCAAAAAAACAAAAAAACAAAAAAACAAAAACGAAGGTCGGGAAATTGATATAGTGAACTTGTGGATTCTCGTATTCTCAGTGAAATATATTTTCCACGTTCTTTCCCTTAATAACTTTGTTCTCAATTAGTGTTAATTTGTAACTTAAGTGCAACTAACTAAAGAGCCATTACTGACGGATTCCGCTAGATGTGAAGCTGAACCCTTTTCAATTGACTGGCAATCCTAAAACCAAAATTAAAACAATAAAGAATGACGTATTCCAATGATAAAAACCAAAAGACACCAAAGGTATAATAAATTAGTAAAACACACTTTTCACGAACAGTTTGCAACCGGCGCCGGTCGCGATAAAAATGTAGTCTGTGTCATGTGCAGCAAAATACGACCCAAACAAAGATACTGGGTCAAACTGGTAAAATGAAAATTGGAAATTGGTTTTTGCTTTGAGCTGGCAAAGAAAAACAAATTAATTACATTATAAACCCTTACAGTCAATTGAAAACCATTCCTCTAATGTAACACATGAAATCTGAAGAACAGAATTCACAATAGTTTCTATATGAAATACTAACTAGTCCTAATTCACTGCATGTTATTTAATGACTAATTATATATTGATGATATCAACCAAGATACGACTAGGTTCATGATCGTCACATAGTCGATGTAACTGACAGTTCCACCGAGAGCTGTTAAAGAATTCTGTTTCAGTGTGAGCCCTGATCTGTGGTCAAACTGAGAGCCTTTTTGGGTACAAAATATGTTATAACATCAATTATCATATAAGTTCGCCCGGCAGGCGTATCAGTATTCCCAGTCCAATAAATGGACATGGTTTTGAAACAGAACACCTAAGAATGACGCAATATTTTATTCACATCCTTACTTTTGCTTTCACGTATTTGGAGAAACAAGACCGAATCAATGATAAGATTTATCAATAAAACCACAAAGCTTTCAAATTTTCATGACACTTAAGCAGGTATGTAGAGAAAAACTGGGGGGACTGTGCTTTTAATATTTTAATAATCGTTTTTTTTTTTGTTTTCGGCTTGGCCCTTTATATGCAGAGCCCTGGCCACCATATTTCGGTCTTCGCTTTCTCTACTGTCCGGATCTTTCCAAACTAAGAAGTTATTGATAGCTTTGAAACATTGAATCAAGGATATCATCGCAAAACCAAAACAAAGATAAAATATTTATAAATAGAGGATTCTGTTGATAATCAGCAAATGAGGCCTTGCAAATCTCAAATCAAATAAAAGTTTTATGGATAATTTGTAACCAGGGCCAATGGCCGTAAAACTGCAATCTGTGTCATGTGAAAAAAAACCAATCAGTCGGCCCAAAGAGCGGCCGGAAAAGCAGATACTGGGTCTAACTGATCGTGTTAAATTGAAAATCGATTTTCGAGAAAAACGAATTGATAAATCCTCGCAGTCAGTTTAAAATCATTCTTAAATATATGTAATGATTGAAGTACAGAAAAATGTGAACAACATTTTGTCTAAAAAATACTTGATAGTCCTTATACCCTGCGTACTATTTGTTGACTAGCTATCAATTGATGCACATGTCCATCTGATAAATTGCTCAGAAAAGAGTCGGAAAAAGAACAAAAACAGAAGTTTTTGTTGGAGATGTATTCGTTACGTCAGGAGATGTTCGCAAATAGATCTATTCTAGAACATTATGTTTGTAAATGTAAAATATGAACTCAAACACAAATGACTTTAATTCCTCAGGTCCCACCGTTTGGTCAGCACCTCAAAACACTCATTAACTAAACTTGAACATTAAACAAAAGATTATTCAACTCCCGAGTTTAAAGACTAACAACAATCAACCTTCAGAACAGAATTAGCCTTACACGTTCTGGAAAGTGCTGCCGAGAGCATGTCACTGAAGAAACGTGATGATCACTCTACCATCTTCAAAGTTATTAAAACAACATTCATTTTGCTGATTTGTCCCATTGTTAAAAGATCCACCCCCTCCCCCACAGGAAAACTCTTTATTAGCTCCACCATTTCCACCAGAGTAACCTCCACCACCTCCAGCTCCACGGTTACCTCCATGTGAACCACCTCCACGTAAACCACCGCCACCTCCGAACCCACCCCAGGCATGTCCACCCACTCCTCCGTAAAGATATCCTTCGCCTCCTTGACCAGTACCTCTCGAAGTACTACTTCCATTATTGTAAAAGCCGCCGCCACCACCACCTCCTATAAACAAAAAGTGAGAAGCAGTTGTCTCATTGATAATATTCGCAATATTATCAATTAAGTGCACTTCTCAATTTTTGGAAGTTTATTTTGAAATATTATTGGGTAGTCAATTGCTAGAAATACAAAAGCTCATTAGGATAGGAGAAACGTAAATGAAGTGATGCGTATGTATATTGACGGATCGATGGTGAGCAGTAAATAAATGTGTACGAATTTTAAAAACTGAACGGGCGAAGGTTCCTCCGACAAGAGAAAAACTTCAAAGTTAGAATTAGTAATTTCAATAATTCAGTTCTGACCAATCTTACTGTTATCTTCCTGTCCTGATGTATTGAACATACTGATTGTTTTTCTATCTTCTTTCTCCGCTTACCTGCGGATTGACCACTCCTTTTTCCTCCATTTCCGTTGCTTCCTCCTGACCCTAAAGACGAGTTGTTCCCAGCATTCCCTGTTGTGTTTATGGACGCATCACATCCTTGATCTTGTTCCGACATTTTCTTAATTCCCCCTCCACCTCCAGCTATGATTAAGGGAATGTTGTTTTCTCTCACCACAAATGTACCTCCACCACCCCCAGCAGTGTTGGAGTTGGAAGGCCCTCTTTTCCCTTTTTGACCAACAAGTACATGGATGATCTCATCTTTGGTCAAAATAAAGTTTCCGATCATCCGTGCTCCTCTTCCCCCGGTTTTGATGACACTGTCCTTACCGTACCCCCCTGAGGCTCCTATTGCTTCTATTCTGTATTCACCAGTGCGTGGCACAGTCCACAGTTGAATACCGCTTAACAATTTTACTTGTCTTTCATGATCTTGATCTTTGTAATGACTACCAATCGAGTTTGGACCCTTTGGTCCAATCTTACCAAGATTTGTAAACACAGCTGTGAATCCTGCGTAAAACCATACAATAAAAGTAATGTTTTTGGTAAGAGATTGTCAAAATTTTCTTTGCCATTTCCAATGGTGACATTTCTAAGGAAATGTTATTACATTACGTAAATTATTGAATCACCAAAAAAAATGGAATAGAAACGTCAGTCACTTGGAGTGTTCGAACAAGTCGTACTATGCATCTTCCGACGCTTGTTCACGATTTTATTTTTAGAAAGTAGAAATGCTCGATATTCGGACATTGAAATACTTTCCTTGCTCTAAGGATTACATTGGACTTTAAGATATTGATTGCCGTTCTGAATCAAAATGGTGTTTTTGAATTATTTGAATTGCGACAATGTACTTTTATAAACTGCGACAATGTACTCCGACAAGTGTACTTTCTTAAACTGTGCGGCTTAGCCACCACGAGGTTTTGTTGTTGGGAAACCTAAAAATATCAAGAAAAGACAAAGTTTCCTTCCCACTCCCACAATTAGAGTAGTATTTATCGTACAATTATTCCAGTTTGTGGTTCGGCGATCACACGTGAGAGTGAAAAGGGGAGAGTGAAGGAGGAAGGAATTCCATGTGACCAAAGCTGATAAGTGAATTGAATAATGCTATGCAAAGTAATTTTCAAATCATTATGACAAGTTTTGGTAGGTAAGACTTAATTTAATAAGGATAACATTTGACAGTAATAAAACTGATAGCCCTAATGGCCCTAAAAAAACAAACAAATAAAAAACAAAACAAACTAATGGCAATAGTTATAACAATATTAATTGTAATAAAAATAGTATATAAGCCTTTGCGCATCGCAAAATAAGATTATAAAATGTGTTTATATACAGATTTTAAAATTTACATGAATAATTGCGTAAGAATTTGATTATTTAAAATTATTTTAAAAAGGGAACACTTAAAGTTTTTGACACTAGTACTCCGTTTGAGGTCCACACTTAGTTTGTTCCATTCCTTTGTTGCACTCACAGCAAACTTTCGACCACCTTCCTTACTTCTCTTATATCGAGGGCAACTTAAGTTAAGATTACAGAGACGAGTTGATCTATGATGTGTGATAAGTAAATCATTTATATATTCAGGGTTATTGCCACTCAGCCTTTTGTAGGTTAAAGTGCATCGATTTAAATATGATTCAGCATAAAAGGGAATCCACTTCAGCGAGTTAAATAAGCCGACAGAAGGTGTTGTTCTTTTGGCATTGAAGACGCAGGACTTTCAAAAGATTTTCTTTACTTCAAGAAGTCCAAATCATACTGCCATAAAGCAATATAGGTTTAATGTTCGTAGAGTAGTATATGTCTCGTTGACTGCCTTTTAAATATGGACTTATGTTACGAAGGAGTCCAATACGTTTCGCCAACGTTTTGCATAACTCCTCAATTTGGCATTTAAATGAAAGATCGTGATCTAACGTTACCCCTAAAAGTTCTCTCAGATTGTATTGGTTTTGCCTTACTTCGCCCTGTTATTGGTGCAGAAAACTCGCGTCAACTTGTAACAGCTCGATTGTGATTGAGATGACACACAGCAAACAATATTCAAGCGCTCGCTTTTGAACAGGAAATGAAGTATTATCTGGTACAAATTACTCGTTACAAGAAGTACCGCTCAATCGTAATTGTCATGTAGGCCTAACCTTGTACACAGCCATACAGTTCTACCCTCATTGATATCCAGTCCTGCCACTCTACCGGTTTAAAACGAATGTAGCGCGCTGTGATTGGTGGGTTAAAGTCGTGATAAACCACGGTATTCTGATCAATGTTTCCAGTAAAAACCTTTGAAGTAACAACATAAGAGGTTTTCCATTAAATCTTTGATAAGAATTAATTTAATGAATATCAGTTATTACGATGGGAAAACAGTCCCACAACTCATTCATACACCATTCCTCTAATTGTGCCTCTCGGAGGCCTCAATTTGCAAAGCCCCTGCTAATGATGATCCAAAAATACTTCTTTCCCTGTTTAAACGGGAATCAAAACACAAGAAATTAATTTTACCTTCGTTGCGTTTTGTCCTGGGACTGTATAATTGTAAAACCTTTCTGTATCGTTGCCGTACTGTAGATTGTATTTTGTAACCCACTCCCTCTGGTGTCCATTACTTCCTTGTGTTGCTACACGTGTCACTTGAGTGTGCATAGTAACCAGATCAACTTGGAGCCACTGATCTGTATCATTATTTTCAGCTGCCCAAGATCCCTCTCTGTCAGGATTTACAACCAGAAGTCTGCTCTGAGTGGCGGAGTGTTTAGAGTCTCTCTCTGAAGAGGCGCTTAACTGTCCGTCAGAGATTTCATCGCTTTGGATGCCAAGAAATCTTCCACATTCTGTTTTCGAAAGGTTAGCAGGCGTTTTACAAATATAACTTATCTATAGCAGCGAAATAAAAGTAGCATTGAGATCATGAAGTAATTAATCAAGCGTAGTTTACACTGAGCTAAAAAATGTCGTTAACACAATCACAGAAACTCTCAACGAAATGAAAAACCTTAAAAAAGGCTCCTATGATCAGATCAACTGTAATGCATACAATGATTATCAGCTTTAGAGGAAAACCATTTCCTTACCTTTCACGCATCCATACAGTTCCACCCTCATTGATATCTCGCCTTCCCACTCCACTGGTAGAAAACGTATGTACCTCGCTGTGATTGGTGGGTTCAGGTCGTGATAAACAACACTGTTCTCGTCAATGTTTCCGTCAAATTCCTGCATCATAATAGATGTGAAATAAATGTTGAGTGTTTTTATTTAAAATGCGCAGTATGTGCCCGCCTTGCATACATAAGAATTTTTTAAATAAAAGCTATATAGCTATATTATGCTGTTTTTCACCAGGTAAACCGTAATATCCCATGCCACCGTACGGTAAATTAAGTCGAACTTTTTCTACAAATATCTATCTGAGGGTAATCAAAAACTGGATCAAGATGAGATTTGTACCTGGGCGAAGAAAATGGTAAATGTATGAAATTTTCATACATCGTAACAATTTTCTTGAACAACTGCCGACTCATGCATCGTAACAAATCGAGTAACGAAGAGGATTGTTTGTCCTAGCAAACTACTCAAAGAACGCATTGGGAAGTTTAAGTTAAGGAATGAACTTGGCTTTGTGTACAATGAGCAGCTCATGTTTTAGAACCCTTCCACGCCTCTGATCAGTTTTACCTTTGATATGGTTTTTCCTTGTTCCGCGTAGTTTTGAAATCTCACTCCATAGTTGCTGTATTGTAGCTTGTACTTCTTCACCCATTTTTTATGTTGATGGGATCCCTGTGTTGCTACTCGTGTTACTTCAGTGTTTTGAGCTCTGAGATCGAGCTGAAGCCACTGATAAATATCATTCTCATCAGCTATCCAAGTCCTCCCTGTGTGATGTAATCTTACAATTTTCGTGTTATTACTTTTTCGGAACGAGAAACTTATCTGCCCATCAGTGATTGTACCACTTTCCATACCAAGTGTACCAAGACAACGTAAATCTATTTTAAAACAAAAGGAAACCTAAAATAATCAAATAAAAAAAGAGAGTCGCAACATCTTAATAGACCTTAAATTGCTCACACGCCATTGGTAGATATTTTCCATTTTACATAATCAAGTACATTTTGACCTCTGCCCGCATCAGGTGTATTTTGTTAATGAGAAAATATCTCCTTTATTCTGTTTACATGTTTGTGAGTGGACGTTGTTGCGAAGAGCTTGGTGTATAATCTTCCATTTTAAGGGATCAAGAGCATCAGATCCCTTCATTAATGTTTTAAAGCATTTTCTCTCATAAAACTTTGAAAGCCCACAATATATAGAAATCTCGTTTTAATTATTTTTCCTGCCAGTTGTTGGATTAATTGATGACGTTCATCCTTTATCCGAAATGAGTTGATGTGAATCCAAAACGGGCGAACGTTTTTAAAGCGGTGTTATTATGTCGGTCGCTCATGATAAACAACAGATATCAGTTTGACTGTGTTACGAAAACGTGTCTACTTACTCGTGGGTCAGAATACTTCTAAAACATTCAACGAACCTGACTAGAATAATGCTTGATCAACCTTTAAGGTAAAGGTCTTTCTAGAAATTCCCAATTATATGTAGAAACTTAATTTTAGGGAATTACGCAAGGCTATTTTTTGCCGATGAGGCTTACATAGTTAACTTATTATGAAACTTCTTGAACCTTAGAAAAGGTATTTAAGAGTGACACTTTAATACTTGGCATGCGTATAAAAGCTTTATGAGCGGGAAGGTATCATTTTCATGAAAATATCAATGTGGTGGAATTAACCAGTTTGTTGCCGCTACAAGCGATGCTGAGTTCCGAGACCAAAAGGTCCTTTAAAAAAGGTGCTCTAAACAGACAGCTAATTCGGTTTTTGAAGTGTATAATTGTAATATATATATCATTTTAATTTTAATTAAATATTCCTTTCTTTCAATGTTGAAATGGGCTCGCACTTTAAAATTACCTCTGATGTTGTAAACCTGAAATGCGTTGGCGTCCCCAAGACCACACTTCTTAGATTCTTTAAGTTTTTCAATTTTCTGCGGTGTAGTAGCATTTGCTGAACACGTGTCATTATTCTCAACTGCAAATAACCTGTAACCTGCTCTAATTACAGCCACTGCACACTTTGAAATGAAGCTCCCAGGCTGTGCAGGGTAAATTCCATTCAAGATAGGATCGGACACAGTCAATTCAAGGGTTAAAGGACTTGTACCATCCAATTTGTAGCATCCAACACTTTTATGTCCTGAAAGAGTAAACAGCAAGTAGAGCCGTACAACATTGTAATTATCAACTAGACCGGGTAACAAAAATGTAAATAGAGGGGGTAAGTTTCAAAAGAAACTATGGTGCTACGTCGGTGGGAGAGTATAACAAACCGCCGTAAATAGTTTCAAGCTGAAGTTCCGAGCGTTAACTCTTCGTCAGAGCGAAGGACGAAGAGACAAGAAGCATGGTGACCTATATTTTTTTATTGTAGTTTTTGAAACAGACATTGGTAAGGAACATTGAATTCGTTCGAATTTTTTTTTTCTAAGGAATCACCTGAGGTCGTCTCATATTCACTTCAGAAGGAAATAGGGTTTTCGATTGATTTTGCTGTTATGTCAGTTCCCTTGGGTTATCGGAAAATTCCCCTCTCAAAGATTTCGAATAGAATCCAGTAATAGGTCTGCAGCAAGTGAAGTATGCAAAAGGCAGTTCTCTGCAGAAGTCGTGGTCTTCTCGAAACGCAAATGATTGCTCCCACCACAGGACGAAATTGCAAGAATCCGTAAACGGAAACGTGGCAGAAACATGTTAAACCGTTCTGGAAACACGACGGATAACCTGTGTTTCCGTTACCGGTTTCGTGACGTTTTCTCGCGTTTCCGTTGCTGCGTATACAACGGAACCGGACCACTTTTTGTGCATGTTAAACATAACGGAAACATGGAGTTGCATGTTTCCGCCACGTTTCAGAAATACGGAAACGTGTGATTTCGTCCTGTGCACAAAACACAAAGAAACGCCTATCCATCACACATCACATAAAATGGGTGTATAAGCGACAATTCGCCTTTAATTTAAGCAAATTTTATTGAAACAGAAGCTTTAGCAAGATTTCCTTAAAACATAATATTCCAATACGAACGGAATTCTTTCTAACAGAAAACAACAGCATAAATAATAACTGCCGCTTTGTTTTTAGAAAAGTATGGGTTATACGTAAATATTTGAAAAGCTTTTTAGGGCGACTAAATCCAAATCACGGGGATCCATAATTCCAGCCTTGCGGGGCACTGCGGTTGTAGCATGGATAACTTAGTATAAAATGTTTAGTACACTCTTACCCTTAATGTAATAGACATGATTGATTTGCTTTCCTCCTTTACCACCAGGTGGACATTGCTGTGATTGGTTATACTTGTGGAAGGTCGTTATGGCCGAAGCACTGGCTTGGCATCGTCCACCATCCTGAACAGCAAAGATGTGAAATCTTTGCCTCTCGGCAGCACGAAAACATTTGTCGATGGAATCATTCCTTGTTGAGTAGTTACCATCCAGGATATCATCTTTTCCTTCCAATGTTTCTATGGTAGGACTGGTTGTATCGTCTTTGAAGCAACCAATTGACTCGTAGCGATTTGACATGTTTGATGCTATGAAATAAAGTTTCAAAGTTTTCGTCAAACCTTGAATGAGACGGTCACTATTCTTACTATGATTTTCTTCTGCCATTTATGGACAAACTCTCTCAGGTATCTTGTGAAATATTTAATTACGAATTCTTCCTGTAATAAAAGCGGAATTGTGATTATCCCGTCTATCTTTTAATCTTATCTTTTAGTCTTGGGAATTAATGATCAGAGATTTCACATGTGGCGGATGAGAAGATGAATACAGTAATAAAAAGAGGTGCGAGAGAGTTAAGAAAACCTGAGGATCTCCCGACAAAGGTGTCTTTTCTTCAGGATTTAAAGCTACTTGCAGACAAGTATTTATTGAAAAAGGAATGTATTACATAAATCTCAGATACGAGATGTCAAATTTAGTGGCTTTTGCAAATACCCTTTTAAACTGGCCTATCGGGGTGTCTATGACAAGCCAATTGTCCTCTTACGGAGTTGGGTCTCCCTAGATTTTTTCTTCTTTTGGTTTGTCTGATAAAGGTAAATGATTTGATGCGTTGTTTTTCCGTTATATTGGTAAGCCTCTGCAGTACCTAATTCACCATTTAAGAGCAAATGCCCACTAACACCGAGCAGGAGCTGGCACATGATAGAGAACCAATTTCCTTGATAATTTTTTAAAGATACCCATTGGTAGGCCAACGAACGTGGTGAGTTTGATTTGTTTAAATATACCTTTTAAAACCAAAAAAAATTAAAACTTAGAACACCCCACGTGTCATGAAAACAGCTGAAATAAACATATCTAATCCCCTCTCAAACAATCTGCTCTGATCTAAGTTGCATGGCATTAAAACCCTGTTTTAAGCATAGAAATGTCTCTTTGAAGGCTAACCAAGTTTTTTAGTCAATTTAAAGACCTGTAGATTTGAATTGTTACGCCACGGGAAACTTTCAACGATCGCTAAAAATTCGCGTACTTAAAATTCTCTATTTCGTGCACTTTTTCAAGCGACATTTTCCTTGCCTGGTAAAGCTCTGAATCGCTTGAAATTTCGAATCCTTGGAAAAGGAAATGTTTTTATAAAAGCAGGTATACAATTAATTTCCGGGCATTCAATGAGTACTGAGCACCGTGGCTTTAAAAATTGGGAAAATCACGTCAATTAACTGTCAACAACTGGTAACAATGAATGTTGCCTTCAACAAAATATTTGTATACTTGGAAATTAATCCTTTTTTACAGTTAGTCGCAAGAAGCCTTCATCGAAAAAACTGCAGTCGCTTTGCGAGGAATGTGCATGTCAGCGTTGAGGAATGAGTGGCTAAGCCAATGTTATTGAAATGTTCCAACAGAACTTTCATTTAGTCATGCCGTAAAGTTCGTCGGGAGCATGGGGAGAAAATCTTTGTCGCCGTCCTGTATACGCTCTAGGATTGTTAACGACGACGACTGATTATAATGAAGTGTGTCAATTAAATGTGCCCCTAAGATGGAAAAAAAAATGGTGGTAACCCTATTCTCACTCGATTCCGATTTTGTTCTAATAGCTGTCTCTGAAGCCTTTTAAGGTGAGATATCCGTGTCGCTAATTTTGGAATTCATTTACTGATGTCGCAACCTCGTTCCCAAGGTTTCTCCCCTTCCCACCCCAATCTAACAACTAAGTCGTCGATGTAATGAAATGGTCGCTATTGTTTTTCCTAGATGTCGTCAATTTGTTCATTTCCTTGAAAGCCCTGTAAAATAGTTCAGCTAATAGCCCACAACACATAATTAGTAATTTAATGTTCTGTTTACTTTTTTAGCTGCTTCTCATTCCTCATGCAGTTAAAACCTCAGGGTCTAACAATCGCATAATCACACTTTTTTCTCTACACTTTTGTATAGATTAGATCGATTATTCAACGTTGCCTCCTTGAAAAAGAAGAAAAAAAATACACGAGCATAAGAGGTCGCAATGTTCACCTTTGGGAAAACGTGTGTCGCTGTCTCAGTTTTTCATGCTCAAAGCATGAAAAAGTTCCAATAGACTTACTAGCTGACTGCTGTAGTATATCTACATGATGGGAATTTAAGTGTAGTCTATTCGTGTAGCTTCTTGGTATTTTGTTTTGCTCCTAAAAGATCATGAAAAAATAAGCTGGGAAAATTGAAAAAAACCGTGTAAGTTGATCCGGATCAGGGCGACACTAATTTTGAAATGTCTAACGATAAAATACTCACGGAAATAAATATTTAGTCAATATCTTATTCATAGGATCTAAAAATGAAGTTCTTCAGCGCTGTGGATTACTGACGACTAAACAGATTAATTATAATGTAAAAATTTTACAATCCTTTGCTTTCGGGTTTGGAGAATGTGCTATTTGTTGACTTCCGATTGACACGCTTTTGTTGTGATAACCGCTATTTTGAGAGGCTTCCTACTCGGCGCTGGTAAAAAGCCCGAAACTAATTTTTACACCCCATTTTAGACCAGCATTTATTCAATAAAGAATGTCAATTTCAATTTATCCGATGTTTTTTACCGGGTACAAAAAATGTCCCTTAAAAAAACACGCTAAATTACAAATTATTCGAAGGTGAATTTTCGTTAATTTCATCGGCTTACCATGACCTCTAAATTTTATTCACTGGCGTAAGATTGAAGTCAAGTTACTTGCAAAGACTTCAACAGCAATGTTGAAAGCAGGAAACGGTTCTTTCTAAGATGCCAATTCAAAAGGGCGAATTCTATGTGAAGGTACCAATCACCTATTTTTCGGATGCCTTTCAGGACACTTTGGCTCGTGACGGCTTTTTCATTTCATGAAAGTTTAAAAAGATGTTTCTAGAAAAAAATCCTATCACGTTTCTTAAGCCACTATAGGGTATCTTCAGAGAAAATATGAAGAATTTTGATTTTTCGAGATGTATCACGAATTTCCATTTTCGCTCGGTCTTAGTGGACATTCTCTCTTCAATGTATACAATAAGTCTATCTCGTTGTGTTACTGAATGATTAACCAGGAGTCAAGACAGAGGGTACCTCTAAATTTTCATTTGCTTCTAGTTCAGCAGCAGTGCTCATCAGCAACGTACTCGAAGGTGCGATCCAGAATTATTGAATTGAACCTTTTTTATCTCACTATTTATGCAGGAAAATGGTCTGGCATGCTAATATTGAATTTTCCTGCATACGGCTTGAAAATTGTCAGTTTGCACTCCTTTGGTGTACGCATGATCCACCCAGGATTCACCGACCAGACGGCAGTTCAGAACTTTTTCCCTAGTGCATAAAATCTATCCTAGACCACCTTGTCGAATTTTCCTTTGCTTTTGCGGGCGCCACTCAAGACAAAATGAAACTGAAACCCCGGAAACAAATGAATACTTATCCACCATGTCTTTGATAAAAGTGTAAAGATATTAATTTGAAAAAAGATTTGATATTTAAATACTGACTATGTTAATGATTGCTTCTTTGCGTATCTTTTTTTAATACGCCCCCGACTGAAAATGGACGGGTGATCTAGCACCTAATGCAAATCTAAAATAAATGCGTCCTAAATGGTAGCAAAAGGCCATTTCTCCCCCCAGTTCACAGCATGCAACAATACCTATAGGTACTAACCTAAATTCACACACTTGTACTTGACTTCCAAGTATTTATATGTGCCTGGGCATGGATCTCCAAAAACTGAATTATCTGCGTGCAGCTCGCAACTAGCTTCTTCGTTGCACTTCAACCGCACAGTGAAAAGAGAGTTCGCAGCTTTGCAGTTTGTATCGCTAACTTTGGAATGATTGCAAGTGTTTGAGTCCAGTCTACCATAATTTGCATCCACAACTTCGATAGTTCTTTGGTCATTATCACAACTTATGGTCCTTTTTCCTCCCTCGCAAATGATAACAGACCATAATTTCTCTAAATAAAGGAGGAAACAAACAGCACTATCAATACGCCAAAAGTTTTGAAGTTGGTTCCATTTCTTTCAATTCCATCTTAAACGTGCAATTGTAAGATCTTAGGGTATTGCTACACTTAGTATTTACATCACAGTCATGTGTTCCGATCATACACTCATCTAGATCTAGAACACGAAAAGGAAAATAATGTAAATGAGACCGTTTCTCTCACTAATCTGAAAAACTGAAGATAACAGACGGAGTGTGAATATGTCAGAACTAGTTACCTGTGCATTTAGTTCCATTTCCTTGAAATCCATCTTTACACGTGCACTTGTAAGATCCCAGGGTATTGTAACACTCAGCGTTCACATCACAACCGTGTGTTCCGTTCAAACACTCATCTATGTCTGAGACAACAAAATGAATACCATTAGGGCATGAAGGTTATTTCGACTTGCTGTGGTTGCACGAATTTTCGTCTTCACGCGAGCGTTTCCTGTTGTCAGATAAGAATATTTACCAGAACAGTTTGTCTTATTTCCATGATATCCTTTCTTGCACCTGCAGCAGTACGATCCAATGGTGTTATTGCATGTCGTATTACCCTCACAGCTATGTTTACCAGACAAGCACTCGTCTATGTCTATAAAAGGAAAGAGAAGACGAAGGACTTTATCTAAGTTGGTTTCCTTAAAGATTTTCATTTTTTATGTTTTTATCTAGATATGGGGTCACGTCTGATCTTTGCGTAGACGTTGTACTTAGTTTTGTTGCCTCGTAAGAAAGGAAAATGAGAAATTAAAGTTTGTTCGCGTAGATGGTGGGTAAGAAACCGCGTTAGAGAAAATCGAGACTGAATGAGGTAAAAAACAAAAATGAGTGATAAAATCCCGTTCTAAGATGAACCATGAGAAGCAAAAGAGTCGTTCATATGTAAGACCTAATTTGTATTTTGGATAACTTGTGCCATTCTGGATTATCCTTCTCGCAAGCCATGAAAGGCAGAGAGTTTCACCTGCGATGTTTTGTGACTATCAAACTATTGCCGTGTTCGGGATTGTTTCGTACTCATCCCCTTCAAATAAGGCTGCCCAGTCACCTAAAAGAACTTCAATTGAGGGAGGGGCCTGCGGAGCGTATCACTTATACATTATGTTTATGTCTTAATAAAAATATAAGATTCCTTACCCTCGTCACAATTATGGCCTTTAAATCCAGATCCATTAACACACAAACACTGATAGTCTCTGTCTGTAAACCCAGCTTGGCATGTTGCGTTATTCTTGCAAGGATTTTGCTTACAAGCATTCTTAGGAAGGAATGGAAGAGATAAATTTAAAGTGATATTTTTGCAGGCATGACAGGTTCCTTGCATCTGTTCATTTGTTCCCGTTGCAAGCAGGTAAAATTAACGGGTTAGAGGGGCTAGGTATCCCTTGGTCCGGTATTAAAGCTTTCTCGGACAATGAATAATACTTTTAGCCTATGGAATTCATCCTCACCTCTGCTCCGCGGTAACTGCAACTTTCATTTTGCACCAGGTCTTGATCGTGTTCAATAGTCGCGTTATTCAGATCACACTTGTGTTTTCCAGAAGACTGTTTTATTTCACAGAAGTTATAACTGACGCAGTTAGGTTCCAGGTAGCATTGAAACATGCAGAGATCCTCGTTGACAACGCCAACAGTTCGAACCGTGTGATTCTCCAACCGGAAGCCAAGTTTATTAAAACTGGTGAACTTTAAATTGCGGCAATTGCCTAGAGAAAAAAATCTACTAAGTTAGAAAGTTGCTATGTTGTGCTAGGAACTTTAACTTAAACTGGAACTTTAGATAGATAGATAGAGAGATAGTTTTATTAAAATTACCCTTGCAGCCGAGGGCTGAATTACGATAATTTTTACAAATGTAAAACGTAAATTAATTATAACTATAAATTATATAATGATAAATTAAGAAAGTTAATTCATAAGAATTTAACAATAATAAAGCTTATCATTATGTAAACACCAAATTAATTAAGATACAACTAAAATTATTCGAAATCAGATCAATTAATATATATGAGTTGTAGAATCATCATCATGGGGGATCTAAATGCCAAAGTTGGTGCCGATAACTCAGGCAGTGACAGAGTGATGGGAAGACACGGGAGTGGCATCATCAGTGAAATGGAGAAAGGCTTGTTGAGTTTTGCACAACTAATAATCTGGTGATAGGAGGCACCCTTCATGGTGTTCACATGGTGTTCCCCGAATGGCAGGGATTGAAATCAAATTGACCATCTGTTGATCAGTGGGAAATGGCGGAGATCCCTTCGGGATGTCAAGGCGAGGAGAGGAGCTGACATTGGAGTGTGATAATCAAGATACCAAAGAAGTGTGATGATCAAGATACCAAAGAAAGGGTCTCTAAGTGATTGTAACAACTGGCGAGGAATTACCCTTTTGTCTGTGCCGAGTAAAATCTTTTGCAAGGTCATTATACAGTGCATCACCCAAGCTGTTGATGACCTCCTGCGGAACGAGCAATCTGGTATTCGCAAGGGGCGTGGATGTACGGACAATATTTTCATACTGCGGAACATACTTGAGCAATGTACTGAGTGGAACAGCGAGTTGTATGTAAATTTCATCGACTATGAGAAAGCGTTCGACAGCATTCACAGGGACAGTCTTTGGTAGATTCTGAGAGCATATGGCATTCCACAACGCATTATTAATATCATCAAATGCTTCTACTTAAATTTCACATGTTGCATCGGTCAGGGAGATCTAAGTTTTGAAGTTAAAACCGGTGTACGGCAGGGATGTGTCATGTCGTCCATGCTATTCAATATTGCTATCGACTGGGTCCTTTGTCGAACAGTGGAAGATCATCGAAGAGGCCTTAGATGGACCCCTTTTATTATACTCGAAGACCTCGACTTTGCAGATGATACAGCCCTATTGTCCCACACACGACAGCACATTTAGGAAAAGACAGACTGGCTCAGCATGTTCAGCAACCAGGTCGGCTTGAGAATTAGCTTGAAGAATACGGAGGCCGTGTATGTTAATGTCCCTTCCCCAACAAAGATCAGGGTAAGAGGACAGGACATCCTTCCACACAGCTAACCTCAGGAAGATTCTGAGAATCTTCTGGCCTCAGAAAATATCAAACGACCAGCTACTGAGGCAAACCAAGCAGGAGGATATTCGTACACTTGTCAACAAGAGAAGATGGAGGTGGATCGGTCATGAGATGCGGAAGGCCAGTAACATCATAGCCAGAATTGCAATGCACTGGACACCTGAAGGCAAACGAAGCAGAGGGCGCCCGAAAACAACTTGGCGCAGGACAGTAGAGAAGAGACTAAGGGGACTCAATTACAGCTGGAGCACCATTGAAAAACTGGCTAAAGATAGACAGGGTTGAAAGGATTTCGTTGCTGCCCTATGTGCCACACAGACATGATGGGTAATACGTAAGTAAGTAAAACGATTGGTTTTAAAACGCAGGACTTGGAACTCGCGATTTTTCCGTGTTCGCAACGTGCCAAGGTAAGGTGGCGGAAGTAGTGAATAAAGCTTGTGATTGTTGCCGTTACTTATCTCTTGAAACATTGAGTTACCAATCACCTCTCTCCTGTCATACAAGGCAGGTATGTTAATAACTTCTAAAGCCTGTCTATAAGATAAATCATTAGTGCTTATTATGCGTAGTGCTCGCTTCTGCAGGCGTTCTAACTGATCGGAGAGATATTGCGGTAGAGAGGTATTATAGACTGGACATGCACACTCTACAACTGGACGTATGCAAATGATGTAGAAACTTAGAAGGTCATTAGCTGGCACTTTCGCGCGCTTTAATTGCCTAAGAAAGTAGACAAGCGACTTTCTTACATATCATTTCTACGTGCACATTCCACTGCAAATCATTCGATATCATACACCTAGTAATTTAGCGGAAGGAACAACCTCAATGTTCGCATTGTTGATAGTAACAGGCTCTAAAGTATTCTATAACTTTGTGAATGATATTCTTAGTTCCTTGCACTTCGATTCATTCAACTGGAAACCATCAGGACGAGATTTTGTAACAAATTCATCAAAGCGCGACTGCATCGAGCGAGCTGGTTCCGTTCTTTTCCACACACTCAGCGAGGGTAGTATCATCTACATACTTCCAGATATTCGTATTCGCCACACTTAGGTCATTAATCATTATTAGAAATAACCAGGGGCCGAGTTTGGTCCCCTGAGGAACTCCTGCTGGTACAGCACGCCATTCCGATACACGAATTTAGAGCAGTGTTACTCCTGAATCATTACCTTAATTTGGATTTTGGTTTTCTGCCTTGCATAGAACACCAGTCGAGTAGTTTTAAATATTGTTCTGAATGATCACGGCAAAAAGTAGTGTCCCCTTTGTGATGAACCCCTACAAATTCCCTTTGTTATTATTACAAGGAATATGAGTATTTAATATTAAGTAACGTATAACTTTTTGATGCGATCACCTATTAAGATCGATCGATCAGTCGACGCCGAAGTCTACAATCAACCTGTGTTGATATGTAGAGTAATTCGTGTTTATCACGTAAATATGCTGGTAATCTCGTCTGAGCATGTTTAGTTCGTTAAAAAAGGTTACTGTCAAAACGTTTTGGGGGAGCTTTTGTTTAGTCTCGGCTCAAAAACTCAATTCATGAAATGCGTACGGGTTTTCATTGTTATGTAGCTTGACTCAAGATTTGGACCATACTGAGTATTATGAAAGCAAAGCGAGAGATAATTAAAATTGCTGACGTATAACTCAAGGAGTTAAAAACTCCCTTGTATATTAAAACTTTTTACCAAACTGACTGAAATTTACCCTTGAGCATGCATATTTTAAGGGCGTAATTGAGTGTAACAGGAACAATAAATCCTGAAATATCACATTTTGGTCGAGTGAAGTGGAAATACGATGAAAGGAATCATGCGACTGCTTTTTAGAATCTGATGTCCAAGTAGTAATTGACAACAAAACTTGAAAAGCGATAGAAAATAGGAGGCCGCATGCTGTACTAACAGTTTCTTGACAAATTCCTTTTCTAGAATTTTTCGTTCAAGCCACAGGGTAAAGTCTGCATTTTCACATCATTCATCTTCATTAGGAGCGTGTTTTCGAAAATTTCCGTTTTCGATGGACAACTTTATTATCCAGATTGGTGTTGATGGTACGATAAACTGTAAGAATAAATTTGCTTTTTAAATTTACTACACTAAGTGAAAGTGAGGACTCAAAGTTAGGTGTAGAATATCGAGCCTGAGGAAAAATTTTCATGTCAGTCAAAACAGGCTGACTGCATCAATTAATGATGACTTCTTTTTCAAAAATACATCCTCTGTAGTGAACACGTCCGAAGTTTCCCATCGGACCGAAGCTGCACTAAGCTACTTACTTTCCTGTATTTGAAAAATCAAATCAAACACATTTATTTCCTTCAAAGCAAAAAGGCTTAAAATCTTTTTACGATCATTGAAATGTGCTAACGTCACTGTTTTAAAATAATTTCGCTCTTGTTTCGCCATACTGACGCGGACGATAGACATTAATTTATTTTGCCTGAGTTCGTCAAAATCTCGTGATCCTTATTTCATGAGATAACTGGCAGATTCACTCTTTCAAGGTTTTGAAAATCTGTTTTTAGCTCACGGTGAAACCTGTGTTTGATGAAAAAAAAGACTTTGCTACCAAATTAAAGTTGCTTTGACTGCAGATAGTTTAAACACGGTCTGTTTCGAGACTCGTGTCACATTTGCAAAGCAAGGTGGTGTTTGCCACCTTTGTTTTTGCGCTTTTAAAAACTTAAAAACTGACGAAAATTAAATACTCTGAGAAATATAAAACCTTTGAAAATTAAATACTCTGAGAAACTCCACGAGTGGACGGTCAACGATCTAAATTTTGACTAAACAGGACTGCGTAAAATTTGTTTAACAAATTTTTTTCCACCTGTTTGGGTTGAAAAGCCCCTTTTAGCAAGTATAATGAATGTATGTGTGTATTTATGTATATATACATATACAATTTCCTTTCTGCAGAGGCTCCCCGCAATCCAAAAAGTCCTCAATTTATAGGATTGTAATATTTGAATCAACTTAAGAATCAACTTTAGAGCCAGATTTTACCAAAAGGGTCAAAGTTTGATGCAAATTACACGTTTCAGCCAAAAGTAAAAAGTTCTGTTGCTTTTTCTTTTCTTTTTAATTCTTTTCCCCGAAACGTTATAGTCGAAAGACTATATTACATAACTTGAAAGGTTGTGCTTCTGTGTCAAGTTTTCATTTGATCCAGCCGAGACATTTCAGTTGAGTTCAACAAGACTTTCCACTTGTTTTAAAATTTGAAGATCTGCCTAGTCATCTTATCCTTTGTGCCGCATCAAAAAGTCGAGAACGTATATGGAAAACATTGCAGAGACCTGATTAATTGTTCCCAAGAATTTTAATTCTGAACTTCTTATAAAATATGAGCATTGTCTTATGCCTATCTAGAGCGAAACTTGGTCAAAATTAGTTTATTTTCTTAAATATTTCGGGAAGAAGTTTGTGTGGATATCTCAAGGCTTAGTTATGTTTATAAGGATGATAAACTTTTAAATAGTACTCAAACATGAGCTGGGACATAACTGTAGGAAAACCTCACCTTGTCCTTCTGGTATTAGAGAAGCCAAAACGGTGAGAACAAAGCAGTAGAAAACAAACAGCATGTTCCCACAAAACGCCCGCTATAATTCCAACGAACAGCTTAAGTGAGTTTTTTCAACTTTATGCCGAGGAACATCAGACAAATTGAGACAGCTGTAGTTAAATATGCGTTCAATTACTCTACACTTATTACTTTCGGCGGGAGATTGTCACCATAGCAACCGACTTGTCTCTGTGCAAGCGAATAATTAACCATATCTATAAAGATGAGTTTTGACATAACCCGGCATACAGCCGTCTCAGCGGATATTACAGTGTGTTTTGACTTCAGGTTATAATTACTCAAGCCCAAAATATTCAACTTTTTTCAAGGGACCTACAGGAGGCTTTGTTACAATTTTACAGAAACAGGTTAAATATTCTATTCTAGTATTTAACTATGTATTTACTTCAATAATAATTACTGGACTATAAACGGATACATAATCAAAAGTAGCAGGAAGCTAAACACTATGATTTTACGACTTGAGATGATTTTAAGTTCTGGAAAGCAGGAACTCTTAATGGTTAATGAACGTCTTTTCATGAATGTTCGATCAGAAACAGCAAAATTACCATAAGACAATTCCCAGGTCTCTTTGCGATACCTCTACAGGAATAACTGGGCCTAATTTCCTTTCTTTCTTTAAATTACTTTGAACGTTTCCTAAATATACCAATGATGACCAAATAATCCCCACAAAGAAAAATGAATAGCGTGCTTTAAGTACAAAAGTATATCTCGATAAGTGAATGGAAAAAGAGTCAAATTCTAAGCTCCTTGAAACGTTTGAGGCACAACGACATGTCAAACACAGAGACAAGATAAACTGGGCACTGAAAAATTAATTTCGGGCATGATTTTGAAATTAAACTTCTTCGACTATGTACGTGAAAGAGAGCCAGTAATTTATTTTTTTAAAAGAAATCATGCATTTATAAATGATTCAGACACATTATATCATTTAGGGACATTAGGTCTTATTGGAACTATTAAGAAAGTGAAACACGAAAAGTTTTTTGAAGAACAAGTGCGAAAAAGATTGGGCATTAGGCGCAAATAAACATATTCTAGCAAATGCTGTTTGTAAATTAAAACTCTGAACTAAAAAGGAACGACTGTGATACCTAAAGGTTGCGTTAGTTAACCTGCACCTTAAACCCTTAGTAACAAAACCTGAAGAATGAAAAAATAACCAATCAGCTATGGAGTTTAAAAACGAGCAACAATCAGCCTTCAAAACAGAATTTCTTCAGTCTATCCAGTTGGAAAAGTGCTGCCATATACATTTCATTGAAGAAACACTATTGAACAAATTACAGGTAGCTGAAGCTATGAAGATTCAGCTTTTAGTCTTCCTGTTTTCAAGAGTTTCATAACGACATGAAATCCATGGTATTTCTTCAAGAGAATTAAGTATTAAGTTAGATTCCTCGGTATTAAATTGAATTGATCGGTAAGGATGTCAGCATGAATTTTTGCTCGGCAAAAATCTGTCGCATGCAACATCTTATACGGTAGTCAGATATATCATCGTCTCTGATTCCTTTCGATTCCTTATTAAACCTTGGTTTACAAGGAAATTATCTGTCAGAGTGTAGCTGAGATATTACGTACGCTGTCGTTGATAGAAAGGTGCGCTAAGATGATAGGAAGTGACGTTTTATGTTCATCCGTATTAGTGAGACATATTTTTTCAAGTATTTTTCTACCATCATCTATGAACCAGGGAATAATTTTTGAAATTTAAGGAACCCCGAGACACATCCGAATTTTTGCAAAATCGGCTCCACGGATACTTCCAACTTCCTTCACGAGTAGACGAAGTCATGCAAACACTGAAAAAGCCCTCTATTACTTACTTGCAATCTGTTTACAGGTCAACGAATTAAACTACTTTCTTCATATTCTTTTCCCTTTTAAACCTCAATTAAAAGTCAACGTTCTTATTTATTATGCACTCGACATTTTCCTGATTCTTTCAAGGCTTTTCTCGCGTTTTTCTCAGTGAGTACTTTCTTAGTCCAAACTTTTCAGGACTAACAACACGGGTGAATAGTTTTCGTTCTTCAGCGTCTTAGATCAATTTCATTTCCTTTCCTGGGAAAAAATGATCGCGCTTCCCTTAAAATTAACATTTGTCCCATAATCAGGCATTTTTAATAACAATAACTGACCACACGACCACCCTTTAGTTATGAAAACCTTATTGTAGAGCGAACAAAGCTCCCTGCGATTCAGTGTCTATTCAAAAACTAATCTACCTAACCTTAAAACACTTCAGAACCAAATAACGTAGAAGATAATTACCCTTACCAGGTGCTTTAAATAAAGAGATTTCATTCCTACTGTCATGCCCAGTTGTAGATCACATTGGTAAAGAACCCATACTTAGTAGCCGAGAAACAAACCACCTATGTGGCAAATTATTCATGACAGTTTTTTAATAACTTGCATGGAGTGTGATCTCTTCGGTTATGCCAAATTAAATCTACTGAACACATAAGACAGACAGATGTTGTCTAAAAATGTGAATACTTTCTTAATTTTACTCGCTATGACGATATCGCTTCATGCAGGTTAGATTATTATTCTGCCTGAAACAAGGAGACAAATATATTTGGAATAGTTTCTATTTTGTTCTCTTCTGTTTTCTTTGTTTGTTAATTTTATTTTTGTTCAGTGTATTCACTCTGAACAAAGACAGAAAAAGCCTAAGCTATGCCTTATTAGACGAATCTTTACGAAAAAAATATAATCGCTACGAGTTTTACGAAATTGGTAATTATCCAAACCAAGATGAACATCTATACATCTCATCGATATTCAGGGCGCGTAAGAAGCATCAGGGAGTAAAAAGCTTCTAGCATTCATGCCTTTTAGGGTGCATCAGTTTGAAGCATATTAACTATTGTGAATACTTTTTAAAGATTAAGACCGGAAATGCACGAATCTTCAGATTTAGATCTTATGAAATTTGAACAAACATTATTAAGATCAACTTAAAAGCCAAATTGTGACAAAGAGTCAGGCTCTGTTACCTATAACATGTTTTAGCGAAAGGTTTAAAGAACTGCTTTTTTTCTTTAAATCTTCATTTGGCCCATGATAATTAATTTTCATTTCGAAACTGTAGAAAAGCGGTGTCAGGTTTTATGTCGATCCAGCCGAGCTATTTCAGTCAAGTTTAAATAAGCCTCTCAACTTCTTTTTAAAATACAAAGGTCCGCCACTGGCCATCTTATCCATCCTATGGGATCGAAAAGTCAAAAACGTTCATGAACAGCATTGCAGAGACGTGAGTAATTACTCTGAGGTAAAATTTCCCTTTAGGCTTCTCCAAAAGCTATTTCCCTAAAATTTTATCCGTTTGTATTCATCTTACTTCAAAAACTTGGGTTGTAAAATGACAAAATACTCACGAGCCTCTTGTAAAATGTATTTGTTATCCCATACTATTGCAAGAAGAGTAAGTATTTAGACGAAATAACTCATTATACCGATGCGAGGAGAAGAGTCTTGTGTCAACTCCCCCTCCTCCCCCGCCGCCTTTAATTCAGACGCTATGAGATTGTTGTACAGGGAAGGTTGACGGGGGGTGCGGGTTTCTCGAGCAAGGGCCAAGGAGATGAAAAGCCCCGTCTATGCTTCACTTCACGTCTTTTCAAAGAACTTTCGAGCAAAGTTGGATTTTTTATTGCGAAACAATTATCACTTTCTTTCTGCAAGAGATTGTAATAACAGGAACCGACTTGTTTCATTTGTTTTCAAACTGTGCTAGCGAATAATTAGCCCCATCAACATGACAAGTTTTTATATAACCACACACGACAAAATCCACGAATACTAAAATGTATTTTGACTTCGGCTTGAAAGTGCTCAAGCCCCAAATTACCCTTTTTTTCGGGATATGAAAGGGCTTTGGTACAATTTTATGGAAAAAGGGTCAAGATTTTATCCTCACACTTATTCAAATCTTCTCTTCAATAATAATCACTGAACTATAGACATGTATGATCAGAGGTGACAAGAAGCTAAGACTTGAAAGATAATGGGTGCTTGACGTCTTTTTCCCGAATCTTTGCTCAAACATTTTTTTTTGAAGATCAAAAATTCCATCACATACTCGGGACAAAGATTTTAAGGAATAATATAAGTC
This sequence comes from Pocillopora verrucosa, assembly GCF_036669915.1. NCBI lineage: Eukaryota > Metazoa > Cnidaria > Anthozoa > Scleractinia > Pocilloporidae > Pocillopora > Pocillopora verrucosa. The sequence continues at coordinate 718,497 of NC_089319.1, forward strand.
GAAAAAACAGTTTATTTTGGTTTTTTTTCCTAAAGACGCCAACTTGTAAGATTTTAGTTTCTTATTTAAATTACCCGAAAATTATATACCTGCCAACATGGTGCAACTTGAGCTGGTTACTTTCAGTAGGTTCTGAACGATTCCTTTAATGCAAGGAGAATCTGAGAAAATGTGGCAACAGTCATGTCCCTGAAATTTCTTCAGCTCATATTGGTCATCAGACACTGCAAGACCCCCAACCCCCGCACCCGCTTCTGCAAATTTCGGTAAATTTCCTGGACACATCCCAGATTTCCTTTAACTTTTGAGAATGTTTGCAGAGTTAATAGGGACGCAAAATGCCTCTTATATCTACAATTCACTATCCACTAGGCCTGTGTTCAAGGCCATTCAACGGCCACGTGAGTCGTAAGTGAATCTTCCGTCTCTAACCAAGGGAGGCAACGTTAAGAGGGTTGAGAAAGTAAGGCAAGAAAAGAGACTGAAAGGATAAGGAAGCAAATAAACCAAAAACCAAAAACGAAGGTCAGAAAATTGTTGCACTGAACTTGAGGATTCTCGTATTTCGGTGAAACATATTTCCATGTTCTTTCCCCAAATAAAGTATTATTATTTCTCAATGTGTTATTTTATAACTTAAGTGCAACTAAGTAAAGAGCCATTACTGACATCTAGGAACCAATTTATTGATTTTAACATAAAGTAATTTTAACTGACACTACTGACTGAAAACTCACGCAAAATGATAGTTGTTATTACAACTACACCTTTCTCCTCCTTTTTACATGGAAGAGCGTGAGAGCCTCCTAAAAATTTATTCTAGATGTTGACAAAAGCATTCTGATCTAACAAGTAAATAAGTTTTTCGGAAACTTAAACGTGTCATATAAAACACGTTGGCATATATAACCGCTTTTATGCCCTGCTCTCTGAAAAGAGAAACAGAACCTAAATGACTGAATCTCGTTTTAGCATTCGTTAGTCTCCTCTCAATTAATCAACATCTGGAAACACATTACTTAAAGTGGCCACATCGACAATTTGGCATCAACCCTGGGCAATTTTCTTCAGTTACTTTACAGGATTCCGCTAGAAGTGAAACTGAACCCTTTTCAATTGACTGGAAATCCTAAAACCAATACTAAAACAATAAAAAAATGACGTATTCCAATGATAAAAACCAAAAGACACCAAACGTATCACAAATTAGTAAAACACACTTTTCGCGAATAGTTTGCAACCGGCGCTAGTCGCGGTAAAAAATGCAGTCTGTGTCGTGCGCAGCAAAATACGACCCAAAGGGTGGAGAAACAAGGATCTAACTGTGAGTATGAAAATTGAAAGTTGCTTTTTGTTTTGAGCTGACAAAGAAAAAACAAATTGATTACATGATAAACCCTTACAGTCAATTGATAAGCGTTCCTATAATGTAACACGTGAAATCTGAAGAACTGAATTCACAATAGTTTCTTTTTAAAATACTAGCTAGTCCTATTTCCTTGCATGTTATTTAATGACTAATTATAAATTGATGATTTCAACCAAGATACGACTACGTTCGTGATCGTCACATAGTCGATCTAACTTACAGTTCCAGCGAAAGCTATTAAAAGAACTCTGTTCCAGTGTGAGCCCTGATCAGTGGTCAGACTGAGAGCCTTTTTGGTCACACACTCTATTATAACACCAATTATTACGGCACCAGTTCGCTCTGTAGGCGTATCAGTATTCCCAGTCCAATGAATGGACGTGGTTTTGAAACAGAACACCGAAGAACGACATAATATTTGATTCCTATCCTTACTTTTGCTTTCACGTATTTCGAGAAACGAGACCGAATCATTGATGAGATTTATCAGTGAGACCACAAAGCGTAAGAGTTGTGCCCTCGCCACCATATTTCGGCCCTCTCTTTTACTACTGTCCGGATCCTTCCAACCTAAGGCGTTATTGAAAGCTTTGAAACATTGAATCAAGAGTATCATTGTAAAACCAAAACAAAGATAAAATATATGTAAATAGAGGATTCTGTTGATAATCAACAAATGAGGCCATACAAATCCCAAATCAAATAAAAGTTTTTTGGATAATTTGTAACCAGCGCCAATGGCAGTAAAACTGCAATCTGTGTCATGCGAAAAAATGCAATCAGTCGGCCCAAAGAGCGGCCGGAAAAACAAAGATACTGGGTCTAACTGATTTTATTGAAATTGAAAATCGAGTCTGGTTTTGACTTCAGTAAGAAAAATGAATTGACAAACCCTCATAGTCAGTTGAAAATCATTCTTAAATATATGTAATGATTGAAGTGCAGAAAAATATGAAATACTATGTTCACAACATTTTCTCTACAAAATACTTACTAGTCCTCATTACCTGCATGTTATTTGTTAATTAGTTCTCAATTGATGCACATGCCCATCTGATAAATTGCTCAGAGAAGAGCCGAAAAAAGAACAAAAACAGCAGTTTTTATAGGAGCGTGATCCTTATGTCAGGAGATGTTCACAAAAAAAATATTTTCTAGAAAACTATGTTTGTAAATCTAAAATCTGAACTCAAAAACAAATGACTTTAATTCCTCAGGTTGCACCGTTTGGCCAACACCTTAAAGCGCTCAGTAACTGACCTTGAATATTAAACAAAATATCATTCAATTCCGGAGTTTAAAGACTAACAACAATCAGCCTTCAAAACAGAATTAGCCTTACACGTTAGAGAAAGTGCTGCCAAGGGCATGTCACTGAAGAAAGGTGATGATCACTCTACCATGTCCATACCTATTAAAACAACATTCATTCTGCTGATTTGTCCCATTGTTAAAAGATCCACCCCCTCCCCCACAGGAAAACTGTTCATTAGCTCCACCATTTCCTCCAGAGTAACCTCCACCGCTTCCAGCTCCACGGTTAACTCCACGTAAACCACCGCCACCTCCAAACCCACCCCTTCTACTTCCACTCTCTCCTCCCTGAAGATATCCTTTACCTCCTCGACCAGAAAGGCTCCAAGCACTTTGTCCATTACTGTAGAAGCCGCCGCCGCCACCACCTACAATAAACGAAAACTGAGAAGCAGATGTCTCATAAATGGCTTCTATTTGACTACTTACTTAAGAGCGTTTTAACGATGATTCGCAATATTATCAACTTAGTGCACTTCTCAATTTTAGAATTTTATTCAAAAATATTATTGGGTAGTCAATTGCTAGAAATAGAACAGCTTATCAGGACAAAAGAAATGTACATGACGTGATGCGTAGGATTTTTTAAAAAACTGATATGCCTTCGAGAAAAGAAAAAGCTTCAAAGTTAGAATTAGTAATTTCAATAATTAAGTTCTGATAACTCTTACAGTCGTCCTCTTGTCCTGATGGATTGAACCTACTGATTGTTTTGTTTTTTTCTTCTTTCTCCGCGTACCTGAATATTTTGTACTGGCGTTTCCTCCATTTCCGTTGCTTCCTCCTGAACCCAATGGCAAGTTATACCCTCCATTCCCTGTTGTGTTTATGGACGCATCACATCCTGGATGTTGTTCCGATATATTTTTAATTCCTCCTCCACCTCCAGCTATAATCAAAGACTTGTTGTTTTCTCTCACTACAAATGTACCTCCTCCACCTCCGGCAGTTTTTGGGTTTGAATTCCCTTTTTCCCCTTTTTGACCAACAAGCACATGAATGATCTCATCTTTGGTCAAATTAAAGTTTCCAATCATTCGTGCCCCTCTCCCTCCGGTTTTGATAAAACTGTCCTCACTGTACCCCCCTGAGGCTCCTATTGCTTCTATTCTGTATTCACCAGTGCGTGGCACAATCCACAATTGAATACCGCTGGACACTGTTACTTGTCCGTCATGGTCTTGATCTTTGTAATGACTACCAATCGACTTTGGACCCTCTAATCTAATCTTACCAAGATTTGTAAACACAGCTGTAAATCCTGCACAAAACCATAGAATAAACGTAATGTTGTTGGTAAGAAATTGTCAACACATTGATTGCCGACCTGAATCAAAATGGGGTTTTTGAATACCGACGTGATACTTTTATAAACTGTACGGTTGAACCATCACGAGGTTTTGTTGTTGGGGAATCTAAAAATCTCAAGAGAAGACAAGGTTTCCTTTCCATTCCCACAATTAGAGTAGTTTTTCTCGTCAGATTATTCCAGTTTGTGGTTCGGCGATCACACGTGACAGTGAAAAGAGGAGAGTAAAGAAGGAAGGAACTCCATGTCACCAAAGCTGATGAGTCAATTGAATAATACTATGCAGAGAAATTTTCAAATGATTACAACAAGTTGTTCAGGATTTTATTGGTTTTTTGCCTCTCTTCGCCCTGTTATTGGTCCAGAAAACTCGCGTCAACTTGTAGGAGCTCGACTGTGATTTAGATGACACACAGTAAACAATATCCAAGCGCTCGCTTTCGAACAGGAAATGAAGCATTATCTGGTGTAAATTACTAGTTACAAGAGGTACCCCTCAATCGTTATTGTCATTCAGGCCTTACCTTGTACACAGCCATACAGTTCTACCCTCATTGATATCCAGTCCTGCCACTCTACTGGTTTAAAACGAATGTAACGCGCTGTGATTGGTGGGTTAAGGTCGTGATAAACCACGGTATTCTGATCAGTGTTTCCGGCAAAAACCTTTGAATTAACAACATAAGAGGTTTTCCATTAATTCTTTGAACTCATTCATACGCCATTCCTATAATCGTTCCTCCGGAGGGCTTAATATCATGCAATTATTACCGGCGGTGTGTTTGCAAAATCCCTGCAAATGATGATCCAAAAATACTTCTCTTCTTGTCTAAACGAGAATCAATACACAAGAAATCAATTTTACCTTCGTTGTGTTTTGTCCTGGGGCTGTATAATTGTAAAACCTTTCAGTATCGTTGCCGTACTGCAGATTGTACTTTGTAACCCACTCTCCCTGGTGTCTATTACTTCCTTGTGTTGCCACACGTGTCACTCGAGTGTGTAGAATAACCAGATCAACTTGGAGCCACTGATCCGTATCACTATTTTCAGCTGCCCAAGATCCCGCTCTGTCAGGATTTACAACATGAAGTCTGCTCTCAGTGGCGGAGTGTTTAAAATCTCTCTCTGAAGAGGTGCTTAACTGTCCATCAGAGATTTCACCACTTTGCATGCCGAGAAATCTTCCACATTCTGTTTACGAAAGGTTAGCAGGCGTTTTACAAATATAACTTATCTACAGCAGCGAAATAAAAGTAGCTATGAGATCATGAAGTAATCAATCAAGCGTAGTTTACACCGAGCTAAAAAATGTCGTTAACACAATCACAGAAACTTTCAACGAAATGAAAAACCTTAAAGAGCTCCTATGATCAGATCAACTGTAATGTATACAATGATTATCAGCATTAAAGGAAAGCCATTTTCCTTACCTTTCACGCATCCATACAGTTCCACTCTCAATGATATCTCATCTTCCCACTCCACTGGTAGAAAACGTATGTACCTTGCTGGGATTGATGGGTTCAGGTCGTGATAAACGACACTGTTCTCGTCTATGTTTCCGTCAAATTCCTGCATCATAAGAGATGTGAATAAATGTTGAGTGTTTTTATTTAAAATGCGCAGTACGTGCCCGCCTTGTACAGATAAGAATTTAAGGTAAACCGTAAAATATATCACGAGCGATTTGATTCATGAAATTTATCCCATGCCACCGTACGGTAAAATGAAGTCGAACTTTTTCTACAAATATCTATCTGAGGTTAGTCTAAAACTGGATCAAGATGAGATTTGTACCTGGGAAAAGAAAATGGTAAATGTATGAAATTTTCATACATCGTAACAACTTTCTTGAACAACTGCCGACTCATGCATCGTAACAAATCGAGAGACGAAGCTGATCTGATTGCAAAGAGGACTGTTTGTCCTAACAAACTACTCAAAGAACGTATTGGGAACTTTCAGTTAAGGAATCAACTTGGCTTTGTGTACAATGAGCAGCTCATGTTTTAGAACCCTTCCAGGCCTCTGATCAGTTTTACCTTTGATATGGTTTGTCCTTGTTCCGTGTAGTTTTGAAATCTCACTCCAAAGTTGCTGTATTGTAGCTTGTACTTCCTTACCCATTTTTTATGTTGATGGGATCCCTGTGTTGCTACTCGTGTTACTTCAGTGTTTTGAGCCCTGAGATCGAGCTGAAGCCACTGATAAATATCATTCTCATCAGCTATCCAAGTCCTCTCTGTGTGATGTAATCTTACAATTTTCGCGTCATTCTCTTTTTGGGACGAGAAACTTATCTGCCCATTGGTGATTGCACCACTTTCCATACCAAGTGTTCCAAGACAACGTAAATCTATTTTAAAACAAAAGGAATTCTAAAATAATCAAATAAAAAAATAGAGAGTCGCAACATCTTAATATACCTTAAATTGCTCACACGCCATTGGTAGATATTTTCCATTTTACATAATCAAGTACATTTTGACTTCTGCCCACATCAGGTGTATTTTGTTAATGAGAAAATATCTCCTTAGTTCTGATTATATATTTGTGAGTAAACGTTGTTGCGAAGAGCTTGGTGTATAATGTTCCATTTTAACAGATCAAGAGCATCAGATCTCTTCATTGATGTTATCAAGCATTTTCTCACATAAAACTTTGAAAGCCCACAATATATAGAAATCTCGTTTTAATTACTTTTTCTGCAAATTGTTGGATTAATTGATGGCGTTCATCCTTTATCCGAAATGAGTTGATGTGAACCCAAAACGGGCGAACGTTTTTAAAGCGGTGTTATTATGTCGGTCGCTCATGATAAACAACAGATATCAGTTTGACTGTGTTACGAAAACGTGTCTACTTGCTCGTGGGTCAGAATACTTCTAAAACATTCAACGAACCTGACTAGAATAATGCTTGATCAACCTTTAAGGTAAAGGTCTTTCTAGAAATTCCCAATTACATGTAGAAACTTGAGTATAGGGAATTACGCAAGGCTATTTTTTGCCGATGAGGCTTACATAGTTAACTTATTATGAAACTTCTTGAACCTTAGAAAAGGTATTTAAGAGTGACACTTTAATACTTGGCATGCGTATAAAAGCTTTATGAGCGGGGAGGTATCATTTTCATGAAAATATCAATGTGGTGGAATTAACCAGTTTGTTGCCGCTACAAGCGATGCTGAGTTCCGAGACCAAAAGGTCCTTTAAAAAAGATGCTCTTAACAGACAGCTAATTCGGTTTTTGAAGCGTAGAATTGTAATATATATATCATTTTAAGTTTAATTAAATATTCCTTTCTTTCAATGTTGAAATGGGCTCGCACTTTAAAATTACCTCTGATGTTGTAAACCTGAAATGCATTGGCGTCCCTAAGACCACACTTCTTAGATTCTTTAAGTTTTTCAATTTTCTGCGGTGTAGTAGCATTTGCTGAACACGTGTCATTATTCTCAACTGCAAATAACCTGTAACCTGCTCTAATTACAGCCACTGCGCACTTTGAAATGAAGCTCCCAGGCTGTGCAGGGTAAATTCCATTCAAGATAGGATCGGACCCAGTCAATTCATGGGTTAAAGGACTTGTACCATCCAATTTGTAGCATCCAACACTTTTATGTCCTAAAAGAGTAAACAGCAAGTAGAACCGTACAACATTGTAACTATCAACTAGACCGGGTAACAAAAATGTAAATAGAGGGGGTAAGTTTCAAAAGAAACTATGGTGCTACGTCGGTGGGAGAGTATAACGAACCGCGGTAAAGAGTTTCAAGCTGAAGTTCCGAGCGTTAGCTCTTCGTCAGAGCGAAGCAGGAAGAGATAAGAAGCTTGGTGACCTATATTTTTTTTATTGCAGTTTTTGAAACAGACATTGGTAAGGAACATTGAAGGAAAAAATTGTTCGAATTTTTTTTTCTGAGGAATCACCTGAAGTCGTCTCATATTCACTTCAGAGATCATTTATAATGTTCTTTTCAAGAAAAATTATTTGCATGTGCATTTTATTTTGCCATTCATACTTTAGATCAATGTCGATCTTGATCAAAGAAACCTCGCACCTACCCCTCCCCAAACCCAACCACAGTCAACTCATAAACAGCTTGAGTTAATGTTGGGTCAGGGGAGGGGTAGGTGTACAGTTCCACGTTGCTTACACTTTTTCAAATTTGTCGGATTTTTCATGATCTGTAATAGAAACTTCCTCCAGAAAAGAATTCAGAGGAAAAAAAAAAAACCGCCCAAAATTTTTTCTACCTTTCAATCCAAAAATGAAAAAGTTCCAGTAAGTAGGAAGTCGATAGGAATAGAGTTTTCGATTGATTTTGCTGTTATGTCAGTTCCCTTGGGTTATCGGAAAATTCCCCTCTCAAATATTTCGAATAGAATCCAGTAATTGGTCTGCAGCAAGTGAAGTATGCAAAAAGCAGTTCTCTGCAGAAGTCGTGGTCTTCTCGAAAGGCAAATGATTGCTCCCACAAAACACAAAGAAACGCCTATCCATCACACATCACATAAAATGGGTGTATAAGCGACAATTTGCCTTTAATTTAAGCAAATTTTATCGAAACAGAAGCTTTAGCAAGATTTCCTTAAAACATAATATTCCAATATGCACGGAATTCTTTGTAACAGAAAACAGCAGCATAAATAATAACTGCCGCTTTGTTTTAGAAAAGTATGGGGTTATACGGAAATATTTGCAAAGCTTTTTAGGGCGACTAAATCCAAATCACGGGGATCCATAATTCCAGCCTTGCGGGGCACTGCGGTTGTAGCATGGATAACTTGGTATAAAATGTTTAGTACACTCCTACCCTTAATGTAATAGACATGATAGATTTGCTTTCCTCCTTTACCACCAGGTGGACATTGCTGTGATTGGTTATACTTGTGGAAGGTCGTTATGGCCGAAGCACTGGCTTGGCATCGTCCACCATCCTGAACAGCAAAGATGTGAAATCTTTGCCTCTCGGCAGCACGAAAACATTTGTCGATGGAATCATTCCTTGTTGAGTAGTGACCATCCAAGATATCATCTTTTCCTTCCAATGTTTCTATGGCAGGACTGGTTGTATTGTCTTTGAAGCAACCAATTGACTCGTAGCGATTTGATGCTATTAAATAAAGTTTCAAAGTTTTCGTCAAACCTTGAATGAGACGGTCACTATTCTTATTATGATTTTCTCCTACCATTTATGGACACACTCTCTCAGGTATCTTGTGAAATATTTAATTACGAATTCTTCCTGTAATAAAAGCGGAATTGTGATTATCCCGTCTATCTTTTAATCTTATCTTTTAGTCTTGGGAATTAATGATCAGAGATTTCACATGTGGCGGATGAGAAGATGAATACAGTAGTAAAAAGAGGTGCGAGAGCATTAAGAAAACCTGAGGATCTCCCGACAAAGGAGTGTCTTTTCTTCAGGATTTAAAGCTACTTGCAGACAAGTATTTATTGAAAAAGGAATGTATTACATAAATCTCAGATAAGAGATGACAAATTTAGTGGTTTTTGAAATTTTTGCTTGCAAAATTTTAACTCTTTTACTGCATTGAGCTCTAATTCTCCGTCTCTTGGTGTTTTGTATTTTGAGGCGAGAGAGAAAATTTCTCTTGGTCTTTGGCGCTCTTTAAAGGGTCGCGAATACCCTTTTAAACTGGCCTATCGGGGTGTCTATGACAAGCTAATTGTCCTCTTACGGAGTTGGGTCTCCCTAGATTTTTTCTTCTTTTGGTTTGTCTGATGAAGGTAAATGATTTGATCCGTTGTTTTTCCGTTATATTGGTAAGCCTCTGCAGTACCTAATTCACCATTTAAGAGCGAATGCCCACTAACACCAAGCAGGAGATTGCACATGATAGAGAACCAATTTCCTTGATAATTTTTTAAAGATACCCATTGGTAGGCCAACGAACGTGGTGAGTTTAATTTGTTTAAATATACCTTTTAAAACCAAAAAAAATTAAAACTTAGAACACCCCACGTGTCATGAAAACAGCTGAAATAAACATATCTCATCCCCTCTCAAACAATCTGCTCTGATCTAAGTTGCATGGCATTAAAACCCCGTTTTAAGTATAGAAATGTCTCTTTGAAGGTTAACCAAGTTTTTTAGTCAATTGTTACGCCACGGGAAACTTTCAACGATCGCTAAAAATTCGCGTACTTAAAATTCTCTATTTCGTGCACTTTTTCAAGCGACATTTTCCTTGCCTGGTAAAGCTCTGAATCGCTTGAAATTTCGAATCTTTGGAAAAGGAAATGTTTTTATAAAAGCAGGTATACAATTAATTTCCGGGCTTTCATTGAGTACTGAGCACCGTGGCTTTAAAAATTGGGAAAATCCCGTCAATTAACTGTCAACAAATGGTAACAATGAACGTATGCCTTGAACAAAATATTTGTATACTTAGAAATTAATCCTTTTTACAGTTATTCGCAAGAAGCCTTCATCGAAAAAACTGCAGTCGATTTGCGAGGAATGCGCATGTCAGCGTTGAGGAATGAGTGGCTAAGCCAATGTTATTGAAATGTTCCAACAGAACTTTCATGCAGTCATGCCATAAAGTTCGTCGGGAGCATGGGGAAAAAATCTTTGTCGCCGTCCTGTATACGCTCTAGGATTGTTAACGACGACGACTGATTATAATGAAGTGTGTCAATTAAATGTGCCCCTAAGATGGATAAAATGGTGGTAACCCTATTCTCACTTGATTCCAATTTTGTTCTAATAGCTGTCTCTGAAGCCTTTTAAGGTGGGATATTCGTGTCGCTAATTTTGGAATTCATTTACTGATGTCGCAACCTCGTTCCCAAGGTTTCTCCCCTTCCCACCCCAATCTAAGAACTAAGTTGTCGATGTAATGAAATGGTCGCTATTGTTTTTCCTAGGTGTCGTCAATTTGTCCGTTTGCTTGAAAGCCCTGTAAAATAGTTCAGCTAATGGCCCACAACACATAATTAGTAATTTAATGTTCTGTTTACTTTTTTAGCTGCTTCTCGTTCCTCATGTAATTAAAACCTCAGGGTCTAACAATCGCAAAATCACACTTTTTTCTCTACGCTTTTGTATTTCGATTAGATCGATTATTCAACGTTGCTTCCTTGAAAAAGAAGAAAAAAAATACACGAGTATAAGAGGTCGCCATGTTCACCTTTGGGAAAACGTGTGTCGCTGCCTCAGTTTTTCATGCTCAAAGCATGAAAAAGTTCCAATAGACTTACTTGCTGACTGCTGTAGTATATCTACATGATGGGAATTTAGGTTTCGTCTATTCGTGTAGCTTCTTGGTATTTTGTTTTGCTTCTAAAAGAACATGAAAAAATAAGCTGGGAAAATTGAAAAAAACCGTGTAAGTTGATTCGGATCAGCGCGACACTAATTTTGAAATGTCTAACGATAAAATACTCACGGAAATAAATATTTAGTCAATATCTTATTCAGGGGATCTAAAAATGGAGTTCTTCAGCGCTGTGGATTACTGACGACTAAACAGATTAATTATAATGTAAAAATTTTACCATCCTTTGCTTACGGGTTTGGAGAATGTGCTATTTGTTGACTTCCGATTGACACGCTTTTGTTGTGATAACCGCTATTTTGAGAGGCTTCCTACTCGGCGCTGGTAAAAAGCCTGAAACTAATTTTTACACTCCATTTTAGACCAGCATTTATTCTCTTAAGAATGTCATTTTCAATTTCTCCGATGTTTTACCGGGTACAAAAAATGTCCCTTAAAAAAACACGCTAAATTACAAATTATTCGAAGGTGAATTTTAGTTAATTTCATCGGCTTACCATGACCTCTAAATTTTATTCACTGGCGTAAGATTGAAGTTAAGTTACTTGCAAAGACTTCAACAGCAATGTTGAAAGCAGGAAACGGTTCTTTCTATGATGCCAATTCAAAAGGGCGAATTCTATGTGAAGGTACCAATCACGTATTTTTCGGATGCCTTTCAGGACATTTTGGCTCGTGACGGCTTTTTTATTTCATGAAAGTTTAAAAAGATGTTTCTAGAAAAAAATCCTATCACGTTTCTTAAGCCACTATAGGGTATCTTCAGAGAAAATATGAAGAATTTTGATTTTTCGAGATGTACCAAGAATTTCCATTTTCGCTCGGTCTTAGTGGACATTCAATGTACACAATAAGTCTATCTCGTTGTGCTACTGAATGATTAACCAGGAGTCAAGACAGAGGGTACCTCTAAATTTTCATTTGCTTCTAGTTCAGCAGCAGTGCTCATCAGCAACGTACACGAAGGTGCGATCCAGAATTATTGAATTGAACCTTTTTTATCTCACTATTTATGCAGGAAAATGGTCTGGCATGCTAATATTGAATTTTTCTGCATACGGCTTGAAAATTGTTAGTTTGCACTCCTTTGGTGTACGCATGATCCACCCAGGGTTCACCAACCAGACGGCAGTTCAGAACGTTTTCCCTAGTGCATAAAATCTATCCTAAACCACCTTGTCGAGTTTTCCTTTGCTTTTGCGGGTGCCACTCAAGACAAAATGAAACTGAAACCCCGGAAACAAATGAATACTTATCCACCATGTCTTTGATAAAAGTGTAAAGGTATTAATTCGAAAAAAGATTTGATATTTGAGTACTGACTATATTAGCGATTGCTTCTTTGCGTATCTTTTTTTTAATACGCCCCCGACTGAAAATGGACGGGTGATCTAGCGCCTAATGCAATTCTAAAATAAATGCGTCCTAAATGGTAGCAAAAGGCCATTTCTCCCCCCAGTTCACAGCATACAACAATAGCTATAGGTACTAACCTAAATTCACACACTTGTACTTGACCTCCAAGTATTTATATGTGCCTGGGCATGGATCCCCAAAAACTAAAGAATCTGCATGCAGCTCGCAACTAGCTTCTTCGTAGCACTTCAACCGTACAATGAAAAGAGAGTTCGCAGCTTTGCAGTTTGTATCGCTAACTGCGGAATGATGGCAAGTGTTTGAGTCCAGTCTACCATAATTTGCATCCACAACGTCGATAGTTCTTTGGTCATTATCACAACTTATGGTCCTTTTTCCTCCCTCGCAAATGATAACAGACCATAATTTCTCTAAATAAAGGAGGAAACAAACAACACTATCAATACGCCAAAAGTTTTGGAATAATGTTCACTTGCAGAGCACCCTGCAATTTTGCTAGTCTCGTGCCGGCGTCTGTTCAGAGTTAACAGTTAACTTTTTTTTTAATTGTGAAAACATTGTTTGGTACCTTGGCTTGTTACTGACCTGTGCAGTTGGTTCCATTTCCCTCATATCCATCCTTACGAGTGCATTTGTAAGATCCCAAGGTATTGTTACACTCAGCATTTACATCACAGTCGTGTTTTCCTTCAGTGCATTCGTTGGTATCTAAATGAACAAAAAACAGTTTTGTTTTCTGGTCATTCCTTTTTGTCACATGACAGGTACCATCGAGAAAATAGAGAGTATGGTATGTTGGTTACGTGTGCAGTTGGTTCCATTTCCTTGAATTCCATCTTTAAACGTGCAATTGTGAGATCTTAGGGTATTGTTACACTTAGTATTTACATTACAGTTTTGTGTTCCGATCATACACTCATCTAGATCTAGAACACGAAAAGGAAAATAATGTAAATGAGACCGCTTTTCTAACTAATCTGAAAAACTGAAGGTAACAAACGGAGTATGAATATGTCAGAACTAGTTACCTGTGCATTTGGTTCCATTTCCTTGAAATCCATCTTTACACGTGCACTTGTAAGATCCCAGGGTATTGTTACACTCAGCATTCACATCACAACCGTGTGTTCCGTTCAAACACTCATCTATGTCTTGAGTGATGAATCCCATTCCAAGATGAACCATGAGAAGCAAAAGAGTTGTTCATATGTAAGTCCTCTTTTGTATTTTGAATGACTTATGCCATTCTGGATTATTCTTCTCGCAAGCCATGAAAGGCAAAGGCTTTTACCTTCGATGTTCTGTGACTATCAAACTATTGAGGTGTTTGCGGTTGTTTGGTATTCATCCATTTCAAATAAGTCTGCCCAATCACCTAAAAGAACTTCAATTTGAGAGAGGGGCCTGCGGAGCTTATCACTTATGCATCATTTTCTGGCTTACTAAAAATACAAGATTCCTTACCCTCATCACAATCACGGCCTTTAAATCCAGATCCACTAACACGCAAACAGTGATAATCTCTGTCTGTAAACCTAGCTTGGCATGTTGCGTTATTCTTGCAAGGATTTTGCGTACAAGCTTTCCAAACATCTTTAAATTTAATTACATATTTAATGATTAAAATAATAATGTACCTGAGCACGAGCGTCCATCGCCAGTATATCCTTCCTTGCAGGTACAGTAATAGGAACCCACAGTGTTGGTACAGTATGCATTGACGTCACAGGCAATGTTTCCACTGATGCATTCATCATGATCTTGTTGGGGAGTGGAAAAAGAGAAAAGTAAAATTTAACCAACATTAATTTAGCAGGGAAACAGTACATTGTACTAAATTGACAATCATGGCCACATAACACAAAAAGAATGTTTGTATTTTCTTCCAACATAATGAACAATGCCTGCAAAATTAACCCTTTAACCCCTAAGAGTGACTGACATCTAATTTCTCCATACCATATCAGCCCTGAATCAAACATTAAGGTCACAAGAATAAAGGAAATGATCACCAACTAAAAAAACTCTTGATTGTCAAACAAATTCTCCTCGTCAGCACCTTAGTAAATGTACAGAGAACAGTATGGAGAACATGAATACTGATGTTAGGGTGTAAAGGGTTAAAGCAAGAATATTTTTCAAAACTTTATAAAAGTGTAATATGGTTAAACCCTGTCTATTTGCTTGTATTTTTCCCTCTTGGGTATTTTTTTTTCTTTTTAATATACAGCTGAAACTGCGCAATGCATTGTTTTCAGGATTTTTTACATCTTAAAGCAACCAAGGACGCTACCAAAAAAAGCGACAATTCAAACACAAAATGAAAGCTACAACGGGTTAAATGTGAATTACCTTCCAAATTCATATCACAGTAAACCAACACTGCCTTCCCAGTGCCAGATGGATCCAGCCAGTAATTGTTGCTTGCGGTGTCTTTCCCTTCGCTTGCTGTTATTTCACGGCATGAACGTGCTGGTAACTCCGGTATCGAACCCAAAGGAGCTGGTACGGGTAAAAATGTTGAAAATAAAGTATTCGTAAGCGCAGATGGAAAGGAAAAAGTGAAAAGTACGAGAGAATAAGAATGAAGCTCGAGTTCCATTCACTTGAATGTCCTTCTTTGGTTCTGAAATATTTCGACTTTCTGTCAAGCACAACCCTCTGGGAAGACAGGACCCTCTCGCCTAAACCCCTCGTTCGAGCTTCCAATTCTTCAAAGTTCTTTACTGACCCTAAGCTTCCTGTAGAAATAACACAATCATTTGGTGTCAATGTTTATAGAGCTGCTTTTTTAAAAAGAAGTTAACAAATATTTAAACTTAAAGGAATAAAGAAAAGGATGAAATTTTCTACTTTGATAGAGAAATTGATACCAACGGGCGCTGGAGATTGGAAAACACGGTCTGTAAGCAGCATGATTTTTATTCAAAGTGCATGGTTGAGTACTTACCTCTTCCGTTTAAACGGCGAATATAAAACCACGCTGGGTCTGAGCGGAAATTCTCGGGTCTTGCATCCTTTGTGCGGTTGTTTAATTCACAGATCTGTTCTTTTCTGTTGAAATTATAGCTCTGGCAGATAATTTCCCTTTCACATAAGGTATCACAGATGTGAGGAGCCGCCACCGCCATTCTCTTAAAAGCGAAACCTTTGAGAGCCATTCCACGAATGTTCATTTCTATCCTGCATTGATCCTCAGCGATTGCAATGTTGGCGACCGAGACACAGACAAGAAAATAACGAAATATCCAAGGCATTTTTCCTGAAAAACGAAATTCAGTGAGAGGTACGGGCCGGGTATTACGACATCAATGAATGAACCTGTTTCTTAAGGTTGACTGAGAACACTGGATAGTTAGAATAGAAACCCTCTTTCTGTCATAAACCTATATAAGAGAAACATGATTCGCTTTAAAATAATCTTAAAATGATAGAGTTTTCGAAGCAAAGTGATGTTTTCTTTTGTATGAACTCAAATATTCGTAAACAGGTCAAAGATTTAAATCACATTAATTTTCCATCAGTTGAGTTTGATTCTCTTCGAATTCGTTGTATTCTTTCAGCGAAAGAAGAGTTAGATTACAGCGCTACTCTATTTGCTTCTGTGTGATGAATTTGAGCGACGATCTATTTAGTTTTGAATATCCTCTCGGTTTACTTTTTGTGAACCGGAAATGTCGAAAACGTTTTACGTTAGAATTAACACAAAAACAAAACTTGTGGACAGCTGCATACTGAATAACTAGACTGTTTTCAGGTTTAGCCTTGTCCATTAAAGCCCTCAGTTTTAAGAGCATTCCGTACTTCGGTTAGCAATAGCTTTTCTTCAGGAAAATTAATTATTGAGTTAGATCTCTTGGTATTAAGTTGATTTCTCCTCGCAGATGATTTTAGTCAGAGGTGGTGTCGTCGGTGAGGATTTCAGCATGCATTACAAAATGAGAGAACCTTTTGGTAAGGCGTTGAACATTTGGTGTTCTCCCACAAAAAGAGACGTTTTTGCGTGGTGAGAGCATGGAACTGTAATAGCCTTTTTCAGTGCAGCACTTTTTCAATTCAAACTGTTGAGGACAAATATTAATAACACGGATGAATAGTTTTCGGTCCTTAGCGTCTATGATGAAATTTTTGTTTCCTTTTCTCGGAAGAATTGATCGCGCTTCCCTTAAAAATTGATATTTGTCTCATTGAAAACCCCAAATGTTAATCATAATCAGACATTTTTCATAACAATAACTGACCACAAGACCGCCCTTAAGTTATGACAACTTTATTGTGGAGCGAACAAAGCTCCCTGCGACTCAGTGTCTTCATTCAAAAACTAATCTACCCATCCTTAAAACCCTTCAGAACCAAATAACGTACAAAAGATAATTACCCTTACCAGGTGCTTTTAATAAAGTGATTTCATTCCTACTGTCATGGCTCAGTTGTAGATCACTTTGGTAAAGAACCTATACTTAATAGCCGAGAAACAAACCACCCACTCAGTGTCTTTATTCAAAAACTAATCTACCCATCCTAAAAACTCTTCAGAACCTGCGAACAAAGCTCCCTGCGACTCAGTGTCTTCATTCAAAAACTAATCTACCCATCCTAAAAACCCTTCAGAACCAAATAACGTACAAAAGATAATTACCCTTACCAGGTGCTTTTAATAAAGGGATTTCATTCCTACTTTCATGGCTCAGTTGTAGATCACATTGGTAAAGAACCCTTACTTAGTAACCGAGAAACAAACCACCTTTGGAGCAAATTATTCATAACAGTTTTTTAATAACTTGCATGTGATCTCTTCAGTGATACCAAATGAAATCTACTGAACGCATGAGACTCGCCGACAGATGTTGTCTGAAAATGCGAATACTTTACTTGCTATGGCGATATCGCTTCATGCAGGTTAGATTATTATTCTGCCTAAAACAAGGGGACAAATATATTTAGAATAGTTTCTATTTTGTTCTCTTCTGTTTTCTTTGTTTGTTAATTTTATTTTTCTTTCTCGCGGTAAAACAAGTTTTTTCAATCGGTACAAATAGATAAGAAGTCTATGCTATGCTTTGATATACGAATCTTTACGAAAAATATATAAGCGATAGGAGTTTTACAAAATTGGTAATTGTCCAAACTAATTAATTATATATGTAGACATCTTATCGATATTCAGCGCTCGTAGGAAGAATCAGCTTATAAAAAGTTTCTAAGATTCATGCCGTTTAGGGTGCATCAATTTAAAAGCATACGGACTATTGTGGATACGTTTAAGTGATTTAAATCGGAAATACACGAATCTTCTGATTAAGATTTTGTGAAATTTGAACAAAGCTTAAGATCAACTGTAGAGCCAATTTGTGACAAAGAGCCACGTAACATGTTTCGGCGAAAAGTTTAAAGAACTGCTTTTTTTTTTAATCGTCATGTGGCCCATCAGAATTAATTTTTTGTGACGAAACCGTAGAAAAGCTGTGTCAAGTTTTATATTGATCCGGCCGAGCTTTTTCAGTCAAGTTTAAATAAACCTCTCACCTTCTTTTTAAAATGCAAAAGTCTGTCACTAGTCATCTTATCCATCTTTTGGAATCGAAAAGTTATAAATGTTCATGAACAGCATTGCAGAGGCGTGAATAATTACCCTCAGGTAAACCTTCGCTTTAGGCTTCTTCAAAAACTATTTCCCTAAAACTTCATCCGTTTGTACTCATCTTGCTTCAAAAAGTTGGATTACAAAATGGCAAAATATTCACGAACCTCTTGTAATATGTATTTGTTATCCAATACTATTGCACGAAGAGTGAGTATTGAGACGAAATAATTCATTATACCAATACTAGGAGAAGAGTTTTGTGCGAATATTTCAAGGCCTTGTTAGGTTAATAAAGATAACAAAGAGTATTAAAATGCGCTCGTAAACTTCAAAATATTACTCTGACTATGAATAAGACATTATTGTAGGAAAATCTTACCTTGTCCTTCTGGAATTAGTGAAGTCAAAACAGTGAAAACGAAGCTTTAGAGTACAAAGAGAATGTAAAAAAATAAAGCCCGTTATAATTTTAGCAAACAGCTACAGTGAGTTTTTGATAAACAAAACTTAATTAGTTTCTTTGGATGTAGTTGGTTGGTGAAACTCCATCATACTTAATTCCTATTAATGGTTTTTATACAGTTGCATAGACGAAGTTGTTATTTAAAAGTTTATCTATTCTGGCTTAATTATGTCCGTGCAAGTGTAAATATGACACAAAGCTACATGAAGACTGTTTATCAAATGTTTATACGCTCTCCTCGTCCACCCACATTTGATGGAATATTAGAGACGACCGTCTTACCAAAAAAGCGTCAATGACCCGAAATTTTTGGAACGTTAAAGAACGATTCAAATTATCTCGTGGGGCCAGTTTTCAAGTGGTCAAGTTTCAGAAGTAGATCACTTCCACCCTAACCCCCCCCCCCTCCCCCCCCGCCTCAATTCAGACCCTATGAGTTTGTTGTACAGCGGGTTTCACGAGCAATGGCCAAGGTGATGAAAAGCCCCGTCCAAGCTTCACTTCACGTCTTTTCAAAGACCTTTTGCCCGAAGTTAGACTTTTTTTATTGCATTTATCGCTTCCTTTCTGCAGGGGACTGTCATCATGGTAACCGACTTGTTTCAGTTGTGTTCAAACTGTGCAAGCAAATAATTAGCCCCATCGACATGACAAGTTTTTATAAAACCACACACGACAAAATCCACGAACATTACAGTGTATTTTGACTTCAGCTTGAAAGTGCTTAAGCCTCATATTACGCTTTTTTTTTATTCTCACACTTATCCATATTTCCACTTCAATAATAATCACTGATCTATAACCATATATAGTCGGAGGTGGCAAGAAGCTAAAGCTTAATTCTACAATTTTACGACTTGAGAGATAATGGTTGCTTGACGTCTTTTCACGAATCTTTACTCTACAATCTTGTTGTAAAGATCAAAAATTTCATCTCATACTCGGGACAAAGCTTTTAAGGAATGACATGAGTCGAAAAAATGCCTTTGATGTTAGGAGAATCTGCAAAAGTGTGGCAACAGTCATGTCCCTGAAATTTCTTCAGCACATATAAGTTATCACACACTGCAAGATCCCCAACCCCCGCACCCGCATCTGTAAATTTCGGTAAATTTGCTGGACACATCCAAAATTTCTTTTAATTATTGAGAATGTTTTGGAGAGTTAATAGAGACACAAACTGCCTCTTATATCTGCAATTCACCATCCTTTACGCCTGTGTTCGAGGTCATTCTACGGCCATGTGAGTCGTAGGTGAATCTTCCGTCTCTAACCAAGGGAGGCAACGTTGAGAAGGTTGAGAAAGTAAGGCAGGAGCAGAGACTGAAAGGATAAGGAAGCAAAAAACAAAAAAACCGAAAACCAAAAACGAAGGTCGGGAAATTGATATAGTGAACCGTATTTTCGGTGAAATATATTTTCCACGTTCTTTTCCTTAATAACTTTGTTCTCAGTTAGTGTTAATTTATAACTTAAGCGCAACTGACTAAAGAACCATTACTGACATCTAGGAATCAATTTAGTAATTTTTAATATAATGTAATTTAAATTGATACTACTGACTAAAAACTCACGGAAATGATAGTTGTTATTACAATTACACCTTTCTCCTCCTTTTTATGAGGAAGAGCTTGAGAGCCTCCTAAAAAGTTACTCTAAACGTTGACAAAAACATACTAATCTAACAAGTAAATACAGTTAAGTTTATGTCATCACCTTAGCATATATAACCACTTTTACACACTGCTTTCTGAAAAGGGAAACAGAACCTAAATGACTGAATCTCATTTTAGAATTCGTTAGTCCCCACTTAATTAATCAACATCTGGAAACATATTACTTAAAGAGGCCACATCGACAATTTGGCATCAACCCTGGGCCATTTTTTTCAGTCACTTCACAGGATTCCGCTAGAGGTGAAGCTGAACCCTTTTCAATTGACTAGGAATCCTAAAACCAAAACTAAAATAATAAAAAAATGATGTAATCCAATGATAAAAACCATAAGACACCAAACGTATCACAAAGTAGTAAAACACACTTTTCGAGAACAGTTTGCAACTGGCGCTGGTCGCGGTAAAAAAATTCAGTCTGTCTCATACTCAGCAAAATACAACCCAAAGGGAGGGGAAACAAGGATACTGGGTCAAACTGTAAGAATGAAAATTAAAAATTCCTTTTGGTTTTGAGCTGACAAAGAAAAACAAATTAATTACATGATAAACCCTTACAGTCAATTGAAAAGCGTTCCTATAATGTGACACGTGAAATCTGAAGAACTGAATTCACAATAGTTTCTTTTTAAAATACTAGCTAGTCCTAATTCCTTGCTTGTTATTTAATTACTAATTATAAATTGATGATATCAACCAAGATACGAATATGTTCGTGATCGTCACATAGTCGATCTAACTTACAGTTCCAGCGAAAGCTATTAAAAGAATTCTGTTCCAGTGTGAGTCCTGACCAGTGGTCAGACTGAGAGCCTTTTTGGTCACACACTCTATTATAACACCAATTATTACGGCACCAGTTCGCTCTGTAGGCGTATCAGTATTCCCAGTCCAATGAATAAACGTGGTTTTGAAACATAACACCGAAGAATGACATAATATTTGATTCCCATCCTTACTTTTGCTTTCACGTATTTCGAGAAACGAGACCGAATCATTGAGATTTATCAGTGAAACCACAAAGCGTAAGAGTTGTGCCCTCGCCACCATATTTCGGCCCTCTTTTTCTTCTTGAATCAAGAGTATCATTGTAAAACCAGAACAAAGGTAAAATATTTATAAGTAGAGGATTCTGTTGATAATCAACAAATGAGGCCATACAAATCCCAAATCAATTAAAAAGTTTTTTGTATAATTTGTAACCAGCGCCAATGGCAGTAAAACTGCAATCTGTGTCGTGCGAAAAAATGCCATCATCCGAAGAGCGGCTGGAAAAACAAAGATACTGGGTCTAACTGGTCCTATTAAAATTGAAAATCGAGTTTGGTTTTGACTTAATCAAGAAAAATGAATTGATAAACCCTCGTAGTCAGTTGAAAATCATTCTTAAATATGTGTAATGATTGAAGTGCAGAAAAATACGAAATACTGTGTTCACAACATTTTCTCCACAAAATACTTACTAGTCCTCATCACCTGCATGTTATTTGTGAATTAGTTCTCAATTGCTGCACATGTGCATTTGATAAATTGCACAGAAAAGAGCCGGAAAAAGAACAAAAACAGCAGTTTTTACGGGAGACGTGATCCTTATGTCAGGAGATGTTCCCAAAAAAACATTCTAGAAAACTATGTTTGTAAATCTAATATCTGGACTAAAAAACAAATGACTTTAATTCCTCAGGTTGCACCGTTTGGCCAACAATTTAAAGTGCTCAGTAACTGACCTTGAATATTAAACAAAATATTATTCAATTCCGGAGTTTAAAGACTGACAACAATCAGCCTTCAAAACAGAATTAGCCTCTTTTCTGAGAGAAAGTGCTGCCAAGGGCATGTCACTGAAGAAACGTAATGATCACTCTACCATGTCCATACCTATTAAAACAACATTCATTCTGCTGATTTGTCCCACTGTTAAAAGATCCACCCCCTCCTCCACAAGAAAACTCTTCATTAGCTCCACCATTTCCTCCAGAGTAACCTCCACCGCCTCCAGCTCCACGGTTTCTTGCACGTAAACCACCGCCACCTCCAAACCCACCCCTATTATTTCCACCCTTTCCACCTTGAAGATATCCTTTACCTCCTCCACTAGCACCGCTCAAAGCACTTTGTCCATTAGTGTAGAAGCCGCCGCCGCCACCACCACCTACAATAAACGAAAACCGAGAAGCAGTTGTCTCATAAATGGCTTCTATTTGATTTCTTACTTGAGAACGTTTAAACGACGATTCGCAATATTATCAACTTAGTGCACTTCTCAATTTTTAGAAGCTTATTTAAAAATATTGTTGGGTAGTCAATTGCTAGAAATTGAACAGCTTATCAGGACAAAGGAAATGTACACGAGGAATGTACACTTAGGATTTTTTAGAAAATTGATATTCTAAGAGGGTAATTTCGTGTTGTGACGATAAGTTTCTCGCCCAAACTGGAGGACTGAATCTTCGCGGACGGCACAATAACAACTGGGAGAAATAACTCTGTAGAGACGACTCGGCAGCGAGAACGGAAACTCGTCACGATTTCCTGGTACACGGAGATCTACTTCGAGCGAGCTTATACGGACGTCAAGGATAAGACAATCTTCGGTTCCACAGTACTTTTATTCTAGGTCAGGCCAACAAGCATACTCTAGTTTGTAATCATCAAAGCTGTACAAGGTACTTGCTTAAGAAGTAACTGGTGCGAAGTGCTATTGTTACACAAATCGCAATATTTGAATAAGGACACAAAGGAGCGGAAAAAAGTCTCTTTGAAGTTAAACGAAAACTACTTAATTATTCCATCTGTTTCTACGACGGATAGAATCTCAAAATTAAAAAGACGGATGCAATAAACTCTAGGCCATTAAAGTAGGAAACCTAGGTGCGAATTTACAGCTATGATATAGAAAACAATACCTATCTTAATTGCAGCAGCGCAGCTTAGGAAATAGAAAACGGAAAAGCAATTAAAGTTTCTGATTATTTACGCAAGATTGGTTTGGAAACCATTGCATGAAAAGAAATTATATTTACGAGTATAAACTCAGCTGCTATCTACCATGAAAACCAATGTTTCCAGAAAGACCATTAACACTTATATTTACCTAAAAAACCATGTAATAAATGACAAAAGTGCCGACAAGCAGGTGCATATAATGAAAGCGAGTAACAACAAAAATCTATTCAAAAGCTACTGTGGTTTTTATACATTTTTTTGATTTATTAAAATGAAAGGACTTGAAATGGTTAAATGTGAAAGTTTACGAATAAATATGCTCCGAATAACACACACGGGAAAAATCAGTAACAGTGTTAACAACTGAGTTGAAAACGTAAATTAGCCTCCGAAAAGGGTAAAAAAGCTGACGTTTCGAGCGTTAGCCCTTCGTCAATCGTTTTGGAATGGTTTAGGTCGTATCTGGCGAAAAGAGGTCAGCGAGTCTCCATTGACGGATCTCTTTCAGAGCGCTTTAGTCTGGAGTGTGGTGTCCCACAAGGGTCATGACTGGGCCCCCTGCTCTTTCCCATCTATGTATCCAAGCTATTCAGGGTAGTTGAGGATCAACTCCCACACGTGCATTGCTATGCCGACGACACACAGATTTATCTGAGTTTCAAACCTATTAGTAACACATCCCAGGAAGATGCAGTCCGTGCGATGGAATGTTGTATTGAGAAGATCAGGCGCTGGCTGATCCATGACAGACTCCTTCTTACTGACGATAAGACTGAGTTTATTATTATTGGAACTCGCCAGCAGCTTAACAAATTGCAGGCTATGAATATTAAAGTAGGTGGTTCAGAGAGAAAACCTGGCTACCAAGTTAAGAACCTGAGAAGCTGGCTTGATCCAAACCTGAATATGCGCCACCATATCCCTAATGTATGTAAGGCGGGTTTCTTCTACTTGTATAATATTAGACGCATTAAGAAGTATTTATCGAGAGACAGCTTACTCACCCTGGTACACGCATTCATCACGAGTAGGTTAGACTACTGTAATGCTTTATTGTATGGTCTTCCCAAAGAGCAAATAGCTAAGTTACAACGCGTGCAAAATGCCGCCGCTAGACTAATTATGAACATCGGGAAATATTCTCACATTACTCCAGTACTCTTTGAGTTACTCTCAGTACTCTCTTTCATATAGTTATGAATGAAGGGGTAAGTTTCTAAAGAAACTGTGGTGCTGCGTCGGTGGGAGAGTATAGCAGGTAATTTAGTGTTAACAACTGGGTTGAAAACGTAAATTAGCCACCGTAAAGAGTAAAAAAGCTGACGTTTCGAGCGTTAGCCCTTCGTCTATCGCTCTGACGAAGGGCTAACGCTCGAAACGTCAGCTTTTTTACTCTTTACTCTTTGAGTTACACTGGTTACCTGTGCCAGCGCGTATACATTTTAAGGTTCTATTATTAGCTTTTAAAGCCATTCACGGCCTCGCACCCGCATATATTAGCAATCTTTTAGTTATCAAACGCAAGTCCTCGTACAATCTTAGGTATTTAACTCAGGTATTTTATTAGAGCCACCAAGAGGTAAAATGCTAGGAACCCTGGGTGAACGTGCATTTCAGGCGGCTGCACCGCATCTATGGAATGAGCTACTATTGCAATTACGCAATATTGGATCTGTAGAAATTTTTAAGAATTCAATTGAGACTTTTCTTTTCAGGCAATTCTTTCAATAGTGGTTAAGTTATGAATTGTATAAAGCCAAGTTAACTGTACTTTTTTAATTAGTCGAGATTTAGTATTTAGAGACACTAATTGTAAAGCGCTATTGATCTGTCATTGTAAATAGCGCTCTATAAGAAATAAATTATTATTATTATTATTATAAGCTTATCAGGACAAGACAAATGTAAATAAAGTGATGCGTATGCATATCGACGGATCGGTGGTAAATAAATGTGTACGGTTTTTAAAACTGAACGGAAAACTCAGTTGAACTTTTAATATTCTAAGAGATGCCCCCGAGAAAAGAAAAACTTCAAAGTTAGAATTAGTAATTTCAATAATTAAGTTCTGATAAATCTTACTGTTGTCTTCCTGTCCTAATGAATTGAACACAATGATTGTTTTTTATCTTCTTTCTCCGCTTACCTTCAGATTGATCACTCGTTTTTCCTCCATGTCCGTTACCACCTCCTGTTCCCAATGGCCAGTTGTTCCCAGCATTTCCTGTTTTGTTTATGGACGCATCACACCCTGGATGTTGTTCTGATATCTTTTTAATTCCCCCTCCACCTCCAGCTATGATTAAGGAAATGTTGTTTTCTCTCACTACAAATGTACCTCCTCCACCTCCGGCAGTTTTTGGGTTTAAATTCCCTTTTTCCCCTTTTTGACCAACAAGTATATGAATGATCTCATCTTTGGTCAAATTAAAGTTTCCAATCATTCGTGCCCCTCTTCCTCCGGTTTTGATAAAACTGTCCTCACTGTACCCCCCTGAGGCTCCTATTGCTTCTATTCTGTATTTACCAGTGCGTGGCACAGTCCACAGTTGAATACCACTGGATACTGTTACTTGTCCGTCATGGTCTTGATCTTTGTAATGACAACCAATCGACTTTGGACCCTCTAGTCTAGTCTTCCCAAGATTTGTAAACACAGCTGTAAATCCTGCATAAAAACACACAATAAAAGAAATGTTGTTAGTAAGAGATTGTCAAAATTTTCGTTGCCATTTCCAATGGTGCCATTACTGAGAAAATGTTCTTACAGCTACATAAATTATTGAATCACCGAAAAAAAAAATGAAATAAAAACATCAGTCATTTAGAGTGTTCGAACAACTCGTACTGTGCATTTTCCGACGCTTGCTCACGATTGCACTTTTAGAAGGTAGAAATCCTTGATATTCGGGCATTGCCTTACTTCAATGCATTTAAGGATTACATTCAACAATAAGATATTGATTGCCGACCTGAATCAAAATTTTTTTTTGAGTAGCGGCATTATACTTTCATAAACTGTGCGGTTGAGCCATCACCAGGTTTTGTTGTTGGGGAGTCTAAAAATCTTAAGAGAAGAAAAAATTTCCTTCCCATTCCCATAATAAGAGTAGTTTTTCTCGTCAAATTATTCCAGTTTGTGGTTCGGCGATCACACGTGACAGCGAAAAGAGGAGAGTGAAGAAGAAAGGAACTCCATGTGATCAAAGCTGATAAGTCGGCTGAAAAATGCTATGCAGAGCAATTTTCATATCATTATAGCAAGTTTTCCGGGATTGAATTGGTTTTGCCTTACTTCGCCCTGTTATTGGTCTAGAAAACTCGCGTTAACTTGTAGCAGCTTTATTTTAATTGAGATGACACACGGCAGACAATATCCAAGCGCTCGCTTTTGAACAGGAAATGAAGTATTATCTGGCATGAAATACTCGTTACGAGAGGTACCGCTCAATCGTAACTGTTATTCAGGCCTTACCTTGTACACAGCCATACAGTTCTACCCTCATTGACATCCAGTCCTGCCACTCCAATGGTTTAAATCGAATGTAACGCGCTGTTATTGGTGGGTTGAGGTCGTGATAAACCACGGTATTCTGATCCATGTTTCCAGCAAAAACCTTTGAATTAACAACATAAGAGGTTTTCCATTAAATCTTTGATAAGAATTAATTTCATGAATATCAGTTATTACGATGTGAAAACAGCCTCACAACTCATTCATACACCATTCCTCTAATCGTGCCTCTCTAGGGCCTCAATATCATACAATTATTACTGGCGGTGCGTTTGCAAAATCCCTGTCCATGGTGATCCATAAATACTTCTTTTCCTGTTTAAACGGGAATCAATACACAAGAAATCAATTTTACCTTCGTTTTGTTTTGTCCTGGGACTGTATAATTGTAGAACCTTTCTGTATCGTTGCCGTACTGTAGATTGTACTTTGTAACCCACTCCCTCTGGTGTCCATTTCTTCCTTGTGTTGCCACACGTGTCACTTGAGTGTGCAGAATAACCAGATCAACTTGGAGCCACTGATCCGTATCATTCTTTGCAGCTGCCCAAGATCCCGCTCTGTCAGAATTTACAACATGAAGTCTGCTCTGAGTGGCGGAGTGTTTAGAGTCTCTCTCTGAAGAGGCGCTTAATTGTCCATCAGAGATTTCACCGCTTTGCATGCCGAGAAATCTTCCACATTCTGTTTACAAAAGGTTAACAGGCGTTTTACAAATATAACTTATCTCCAGCAGCGAAATAAAAGCAGCCATGAGATCATGAAGCAATTAATCAAGTGTAGGTAACATTGAGCTGAAAATTTCGTTAACATAATTACAGAAGCTTTCAACAAAATGAACTTTAAAGAGCTTCTATGATCAGATCAACCGTAATGCGTAGTCCTTTTCTATCTCAAGCCAATTATAAGAAAACTCTCCATAGTTTCGTTTGATTGAAACTTAGAAGAAATTTCTGGACACACCAATCACTGCTTTTGATATTTAGTTCCGTTTTTGGTTTGGCTGATTTAACTTCTAACTTTCATAAACTTTATCTGGTTTTTCTTGACCAGAGGATCGATGGATTCGGTTCAAAACAGTATCAATTACTCAGCTTATTTAATAAGCCGGTTAGATACAATAATTATCAGCTTTAGAGGAAAGCCATTTTCCTTACCTTTCACGCATCCATACAGCTCCACTCTCATTGATGTCTCGTTATTCCACTCCAAGGATAGAAAACGTATGTACCTTGCTGTGATTGGCGGGTTCAGATCGTGATAAACAACATTGGTCTTGTCTGTGTTTCCGTCAAATTCCTGCATCATAATAGATGTGAAATAAATGTTGAGTGTTTTTATTTAAAATGCGCGGTACGTGCCCGCCTTATAGTATGCAATGCTTTTCGCTGGGTAAACCGTGAAATATCTCACGAGCGACTTGACTCATGAAATCCCATGCCACCGTAAGTTAAGATTAAGTCGAAGTTTTTCCACAGATATCTGTTTGAGGTTACTAAAAAACTGAATAGATGAGATTTGTCCCCAGGCAAACAAAATGGTAAATGTATGAAATTTTCGTACATTGTAACAATTTTCTTGAACAACTGCCGACTCATACATCGTAACAAATCGAGAAACGAAGCTGGTCCGATTGCAAAGTGGACTGTTTGTCCTAACAAACTACTCAAAGAACACATTGGGAAGTTTGAGTTAAGGAATGAACTTGGCTTTGTGTTTAATGAGCAGCTCATGTTTTAGAACCCTTCCACGCCTCTGATCAGTTTTACCTTTGATATGGTTTGTCCTTGTTCCTTGTAGTTTTGAAATCTCACTCCATAGTTGCTGTATTGTAGCTTGTACTTCTTCACCCATTTGTTATGTTGATGGGATCCCTGTGTTGCTACTCGTGTTACTTCAGTGTTTTGAGCTCTGAGATCGACCTGAAGCCACGGATTATAATCATTCCTATCAGCTATCCAAGTCCTCTCTGTGTGATGTAATCTTACAATTTTCGCCTCATTCTCTTCTTGGGATGACAAACTTATCTGCTCATCGATTATTGCACCACTTTCCATACCAAGTGTTCTTTGACAACGTAAATCTATTTTAAAACAAAAGAAAATCTAAAATTACCAAATGAAAAAAGAGAGTCGCAACATCTCAATATACGTTAAATTGCTCACACGTCATTGGTAGATATTCTCCATTTTACATAATCTGAGTACATTTTAGCTTCTGTCCCCATCAGGTGTATTTTCTTAATGATAAAATATCTCCTTAATCCTGTTTACATGTTTTGGAATAAACGTTGTTGCGAAGAGCTTGGTGTATAATCTTCCATTTTAACAGATCAAGAGCATAAGACCTCTTCATTGATGTTATCAAGCATTTTTTCGCATAAAACTTTGAAAACCCACGATATATAGAAACCCTAGACGCTTAAGAATATATGAAAGTCATATATTTGAACTGCGGATAAAGACGTGAATGAAAGTGATCCTCGCAGCGATGTGCACTACTTAGGCAGTAGTGAAAATAAGGCCTGAAAAAAATTAATTCCCCGTTTAATTCAAACAAGACAAAATCGAGAGCACAAAAAAAATTAACAATATTCATTCGCTCTTCCTTGATACGGCCATATAAATTTTAAACCAAGTTTCTACTTGTTGGAGCGAGAATTGATATTCTGCGGCTTTTAGCTTTTTGTCATTAACAACCGCCGCTAGAGTTGCTGCAGTTTAGGGGAATTTAAGGTTATCGTTCTGAAAAATGACAAGACCGTGAGTGCATTTGCGCAAATAACTTATATATTTGGAATTATTAGTACATCTAAATGAATCTGGGCCACGCCCGTTAAACACTATTTTGGTACCTTTTAGGGGTTTTTTCGAAATTCTCCGACGAGCACTCCTGTCATTTTTATATGGGAGTCCCACCTAGGTTAACAATGACCTTTCAGATGTAACAGTCGCAAGAAGCCTTACATCGAAAAAACTGCAGTCGCTTTGCGAGGAATGCGCATGTCAGCGTTGAGGAATGAGTGTCCAAGCCAATGTTATTAAATTGCTCCAACAGAACTTTCATTTAGTCATGCCGTAAAGTTCGTCGGGAGCATGGGGAAAAATCTTTGTCGCCGGCCTGAATACCCCTTAGGATTGTTAACGACGACGACTAATTATAATGAAGTGTGTCAATTAAATGTGCCCCTAAGATGGAAAAAAAATGGTGGTAACCCTATTCTCACTCGATTCCGATTTTGTTCTAATAGCTGTCTCTGAAGCCTTTTAAGGTGGGATATCCGTTTCACTAATTTGGAATCCATTTACTGATGTCGCAACCTCGTTCCCAAGGTTTCTCTTCTTCCCACCCCAATCTAAGAACTAGGTTGTCGATGTAATGAAATGGTCGCTATTGTTTTTCCTAGATGTCGTCAATTTGTTCGTTTCCTTGAAGCCCTACATGATGGGAATTTAGATTTCGTCTATTCGTGTGGCTTCTTGGTATTTTGTTTTGCTTCTAAAAGATCATGAAAAAAATAAGCTGGGAAAATTGAATAAACCCATGTAAGTTGATCCGGCTCAGGGCGATACTAATTTTAAAATGTCTAGCGATAAAATACTCACGGAAATAGATATTTAGTCAATATCTTATTTAGAGGATCTAAAAATGCAGTTCTTCAACGCTGTGGATTGGTGACGACTAAACAGATCAATTATAATGTAAAAATTTTACAATCCTTTGCTTACGGGTTTGGAGAATGTGCTATTTGTTGACTTCCGGTTGACACGCTTTTGTTGTGATAACCGCTATTTAAAGAGGCTTCCTACTCGGCGCTGGTAAAAAGCCCGAAATTAATTTTTACACCCCATTTTAGACCAGCATTTATTCTCTTAAGAATATCAATTTCAAGTTCTTCGATGTTTTACCGGATACAAAAAATGTCCCTTAAAAAAAACACGCAAAATTACGAATTTTTCGAAGGTGAATTCTAAATTTTATTCACTAGCGTGAGACTGAAGTCAAGTTACTTGCAAAGACTTCAACAGCAATGTTGAAAGCACGAAACGGTTCTTTCTATGATGCGAATATGGGAAGGTACCAATCACGTATTTTTCGGATGCCTTTCAGGACATTTTGGCTCATGACGGCTTTTTTATTTTATGAACGTGAAGAGCGCAATGTTTACAAAAATCATTTTGTGAGGTCTTGTGAGATCGAAAAAGAAGATTTGAGTGTTTAAAAAACGAGATAGTGGTTCGTTTTCGCACGCGAAGCCCTCAAACTCGTGCAATAATTTGCTGCTAAAAGTGACGATTTTAACGGAATTTCGTTATTTGTATTTTTCTCTGAAATAAAAAGATATTTCGCCAAAAAAAGTATGCAGTGATTTTAGTTATAGTCTAGCCTATTCAACATTAAAATATGAAAGAAATCGAATTTTCCACCCTTGCCGCGATATGTTTGATTTTTACAGACAAGCGCTCTTAATTTGCACTTAAAATCATTTAATTTCGAAAGCATGCATTTCTCTTCAGTAAAATACTTCGTGAATAAAATTAATTTTCACCATGTGCTAAACCTTCAAATGGATTAAGCTTTTGGTGGTTGAATTTCGAAAAAATGTTCTCAATATAACAGTAAAAATTAGTTTGGGCAAATGATTGAGAGCGATACAAAAGCGTTTCAAAGTCCTTTAAAATGCAGTTATTTGAACTAGTTCCAGTCGCGAGTCACACATATTTCAATATGTTTCAACCAATATGAGGCCGAAAAATGTACATAGAAATATATTTCCAAATGCTCTAACCTCATTTGCCGCAGAAGACCGATCCAGAGACCATTTTAGTGTGATTCTCTTGTCGTTAGTCGTATTTAGGTCTGTATAAATGATAACGTCCGATGAAACCACCAACCCTGTCGAACACCATCTTGTTGTCAAACGTTCGATATCTTTCTTCACTGTGGCATCTTATTTAACGGTTCAGTTGACTGTGAGTATTGCTCAGTTTACAATTCACTAAAAGATTACATCTGACAGTCTAATTCAATGCTAAACTGAGTTGACTACAAACATGTACGCCCTTTGAGTATTTGGGTTGTCACGCAATACCGGTGACAAAGGAACTTTAGGGGGTAGGTGAGGGGCAAAACTCCATATAATTAAGCACTATCAGAATTGAACTCTTGGAACCTACAAAATATTTTATTCTGTAACCATTTTTGTAATAGTGTCATCTTTGTCTGATGACAAACATTTGTTATTCTTGTTTTTTTGACGCTCTGTGCTTTTCGTACTCGTTAGGGGTGTTTTTCTTTCCACTAAAATTGCAAGGAATACCCCGAATAGCATGAAAGAGAACCTTTTATTATTTTTACTGCACCATGCTACAAAACGCAGTGGTGGGGATGTGTGGCTTATGTGAGGCAGGGGTGCTGTTCCGTGGCCAATGGGTGGGGCTTGCAAAAGGGAGTGATTCTATTAACCACTGTTGACAGACCCAACTACCGTTTAAAACCTTAAACTACAGAGGGGCCGACATATGAGCGCTCGGCACAAAATTAGGTCAATCTCATCTTCAGGACCGGTAAATTTGAAAGCCGACTTGTGACTTGCGATATTCTAGGTGGATGAAAGTAATGGAACAATTTCTGTTTCACGCTTTCGATCTCTAGTGTTGTAACAACAAACTCCGCCGATAAGCGACTTTAACGAACAACAACCTTCCATAGTTAGTGCATTCGTGAAAAAAACAAAAGTCCGAAGCCCCGCCTGTAAGCAAACAATAGGCATCGTGTAATTACCATAAACCAGGTTTTGTTTACTTAGGCTTACCACTTTTAGCAGGTACTAAATTTAGCTTTTTAATGAGTATTAGCCAAAGGCCCCTATCTGCGCGACTTACATGTAAGAGATTTCGATGTTCACAAGAACAAAAAATTTGAGCAGCAGAGTGACGTCTTTTTACTCTCCCCTTCCCCTACCCCCTAAAAAATAACTTTCCATTGTATGATTTGCATTGCGTGACGACTCTCCGTATACAACACTACGTTGACTGCAACATGTGAAGTGCCACTTTTAAAAGCATCGATCAGATCTGCACCACAAACCGAACAACACTCAAAGTCAACAGAACCGCTGGATAAGATGCCACAGTGCAGAAAGATGTCAAACGTTTTACAACGAAGGTTGGTGACAGTTCGCAGATTGACAGGCAGTTTCATCGGACTTTATAAATACGACGAGCGACTAGATAACCACAGTAAAATGGTCTTTGGATGTTTCTTCTACGGCAAATGAGGTTAGAGCATTTGGAAATGTGTGCCCATGTACATTTTCCGGCCTCATATGGATTGAAACATATTTAAATGTGTGTGACTCACGACTGGAATGTTGACCGCGAAAGGTCAAATAACTGCATTTTAACGGACTTTGAAAAGCTTTTGTATCGCTCTCAATCATTTGCCCAAAGAAATTTTTACAGTTATATTGAGAACATCTTTTCGCAATTTTACCGCCAAAAGCTTAATCCATTTGAAGGTTTAGCACATGCTGAAAATTAACTTAACTCACAAAGTACTTTTACTGAAGAGAAATGTATGCTTTCGAATTTAAATTATTTTACACGCAAAGAGGAACGCAGTGTATACAAAAATCGTTTTGTGAGGCCTTATGAGGTTAAAAAAGAAGATTTGAGTGTTAAAAAGACGAGATAGTGATTCGTTTTTGAATACGAAACCCTCAAACTTGTGCAATAATTTGCTGCTAAAAATGACGATTTTAACAGAATTTTTTTATTTGCATTTTTTTCTGAAATAAAGATATTTTGCAAAAAAAAGTATCCAGTGATTTTAGTTATAGTCTAGCCTATCTAATATTAAAATAAGAAAGAAATCGAATTTTTCACCCTTGCCGCGAAATTTAGAATTTGTCTGATTTTTACAGGCGCTCTTAAAAAGATATTTCTATAAAAAATACTATCACGTTTCTTAAGCCACTATGGGGTATCTTCAGAGAAAATATGAAGAATTTTGATTTTTCGAGATGTACCACGAATTTCCATTTTCGCTCGGTCTTAGTGGACATTCTCTCTTCAATGTATACAATAAGTCTATCTTGTTGTGCTACTGAATGATTAACCAGGAGTCAAGACAGAGGGTACCTCTAAATTTTCATTTGCTTCTAGTTCAGCCGGCAGTGCTCATCAGCAACGTACACGAAGGTGCGATCCAGAATTATTGAATTGAACCTTTTTTATCTCACTATTTATGCAGGAAAATGGTCTGGCATGCTAATACTGAATTTTTCTGCATACGGCTTGAAAATTGTCAGTTTGCACTCCTTTGGTGTACACATGATCCACCCAGGGTTCACCGACCAGACGGCAGTTCAGAACTTTTTCCCTAGTGCATAAAATCTATCCCAGACCACCTTGTCGAGTTTTCCTTTGCTTTTGCGGGCGCCACTCAAGAGAAAATGGAACTGAAACCCCGGAAACAAATGAATGCTTATCCACCATGTCTTTGATAAAAGTGCAAAGGTATTAATTCGAAAAAAGATTTGATATTTGAGTACTGACTATATTAGCGATTGCTTCTTTGCGTATTTTTTCTAAATACGCCCCTGACTGAAAATGGACGGGTGATCTAGCGCCCAATGCAATTCTAGAATAGATGCGTCCTAAATGGCAGCAAAAGGCCATTTCTCCCCCCAGTTCACAGCATATAACAATAGCTATAGGTACTAACCTAAATTCACACACTTGTACTTGACTTCCAAGTATTTATATGTGCCTGGGCATGGATCTCCAAAAACTGAATTATCTGCGTGCAGCTCGCAACTAGCTTCTTCGTTGCACTTCAACCGCACAATGAAAAGAGAGTTCGCAGCTTTGCAGTTTGTATCGCTAACTTGGGAATGATGGCAAGTGTTTGAGTCCAGTCTACCATAATTTGCATCCACAACGTCGATAGTTCTTTGGTCATTATCACAACTTATGGTCCTTTTTCCTCCCTCGCAAATGATAACAGACCATAATTTCTCTAAATAAAGGAGGAAACAAACAACACCATCAATACGCCAAAAGTTTTGGAATAATGTTCACTTGCAGAGCACCCTGC
The DNA here is from genome assembly GCF_036669915.1 of Pocillopora verrucosa. Taxonomy (NCBI): domain Eukaryota; kingdom Metazoa; phylum Cnidaria; class Anthozoa; order Scleractinia; family Pocilloporidae; genus Pocillopora; species Pocillopora verrucosa. Next base: position 753,460 of record NC_089319.1, read on the forward strand.
AATTTTGCTAGTCTCGTGCCGGCGTCTGTTCAACCAATAACTTACACGCTGACAATACTGCGTTTCTTGTCTGAAGCAGCCAAGTTTACATCAACTGGTTTGACAGTTAACTTTTTTTTAATTGTAAAAACATTGTTTGGTACCTTGGCTTGTTACTGACCTGTGCAGTTGGTTCCATTTCCCTCATATCCATCTTTACAAGTGCATTTGTAAGATCCCAAGGTATTGTTACACTGAGCATTTACATCACAATCATGTTTTCCTTCAGTGCATTCGTTGGTATCTAAATGAACAAAAAACAGTTTTGTTTTCTGGTCATTCCTTTCTGTCACATGACAGGTATCATCGAGTAAATAGAGAGTATGATTTGTTGCAATTGGTTACGTGTGCAGTCAGTTCCATTTCCTTGAATTCCATCTTTATACGAGCAATTGTGAGATCTTGGGGTATAGTTACACTTAGTATTTACATCACAGTTTTGTGTTCCGATCATACACTCATCTAGATCTAGAACACGAAAAGTAAAATAATGTAAATGAGACCGTTTCTCTAACTAATCTGAAAAACTGAAGGTAACAAACGGAGTATGAATATGTCAGAACTAGTTACCTGCGTAAACTTTGTACTCAGTTCTATTGACATTTGCTTCGTTAAAAAGGAAACTGAGAGATTACAGATTGTTCGCATAGATGGTGGGTAAGAAACCGTGTCTAAGAAAAATTGAGACTGAACGAGGTAAAAAACAAAAATGAGCGATGAATCCCATTTCAAGATGAACCATGAGAAGCAAAGGAGTTGTTCATATGTAAGTCCTCTTTTGTATTTTGAATAACTTATGCCATTCTGGATTATTCTTCTCGCAAGCCATGAAAGGCAAAGGCTTTTACCTGCGATGTTCTGTGACTATCAAACTATTTAGGTGTTTGCGATTGTTCGGTACTCATCCATTTCAAATAAGTCTGCCCAATCAGCTAAAAGAACTTCAATTTGAGAGAGAGGCCTGCGGAGCTTATCACTTACGCATCATTTTTCTGCCTTACTAAAAATACAAGATTCCTTACCCTCATCGCAATCATGGCCTTTAAATCCAGATCCACTAACACGGAAACAGCTTGGCATGTTGCGTTATTCTTGCAAGGATTTTGCGTACAAGCATTCTAAACATCTTCTAAATTTTCAAATTTAATTACATATTTAATGATTAAAATAATAATGTACCTGAACACGAGCCTCCATCGCCAGTGTATCCTTCCTTGCAGGTACAGTAATAGGAACCCACAGTGTTGATACAGTATGCATTGAAGTCACAGGCATTGTTTCCACTGATGCATTCATCATGATCTTGTTGGGGAGTGAAAAAGAAAAAAGTAAAATTTAATCAACATTAATTTAGCAGGGAAACAGTACATTGTACTAAATTGACAATCATGGCCACATAACACAAAAATAATGTTTCTATTTTCTTCCAACAAAATGAACAATGCCTGCAATATTAACCCTTTAACTCCTAAGAGTGACTGGCATCTAATTTCTCCATACCATATCAGCCCTGAATCAAACATTAAGGTCACAAGAATAAAGGAAATGATCACCAACTAAAGAAACTCTTGATTGTCAAACAAATTCTCCTTGTCAGCACCTTAGTAAATGTACAGAGAACAGTATGGAGAACATGAATACTGATGTTAGGGTGTAAAGGGTTAAAGCAAGAATGTTTTTCAAAACTTTACAAAAGTGTAGTGTGGTTAAACCCTGTCTATTTGCTTGTAATTTTTTTGGACTGCTGCATACTGAATAACTGGTCTGTTTTCAGGTTTAGCGTTGTTCATAAATGCCCTCAGTTTTAAGAGCATCCCGTACTTTGAATTGGAATAATGTTCACTTGTCGAGCACCCTGCAATTTTGCTAGTCTCGTGCCGGCGTCTGTTCACAGTTAACAGTTAACTTTTTTTTTAATTGTGAAAACATTGTTTGGTACCTTGGCTTGTTACTGACCTGTGCAGTTGGTTCCATTTCCCTCATATCCGTCCTTACAAGTGCATTTGTAAGATCCCAAGGTATTGTTACACTCAGCATTTACATCACAGTCGTGTTTTCCTTCAGTGCATTCGTTGGTATCTAAATCAACAAAAAGCAGTTTTGTTTTCTGGTCATTCCTTTTTGTCACATGACAGGTACCATCGAGAAAATAGAGAGTATGATATGTTGCAACTGGTTACGTGTGCAGTTGGTTCCATTTCCTTGAATTCCATCTTTAAACGTGCAATTGTGAGATCTTAGGTTATTGTTACACTTAGTATTTACATTACAGTTTTGTGTTCCGATCATACACTCATCTAGATCTAGAACACGAAAAGGAAAATAATGTAAATGAGACCGTTTTTCTAACTAATCTGAAAAACTGAAGGTAACAAACGGAGTATGAATATGTCAGAACTAGTTACCTGTGCATTTGGTTCCATTTCCTTGAAATCCATCTTTACACGTGCACTTGTAAGATCCCAGGGTATTGTTACACTCAGCATTCACATCACAACCGTGTGTTCCGTTCAAACACTCATCTGTGTCTTGAGTGATGAATCCCATTCCAAGATGAACCATGAGAAGCAAAAGAGTTGTTCATATGTAAGTCCTCTTTTGTATTTTGAATAACTTACGCCATTCTAGATTATTCTTCTCGCAAGCCATGAAAGGCAAAGGCTTTTACCTTCGATGTTCTGTGACTATCAAACTATTGAGGTGTTTGCGGTTGTTTGGTATTCATCCATTTCAAATAAGTCTGCCCCATCACCTAAAAGAACTTCAATTTGAGAGAGGGGCCTGCGGAGCTTATCACTTATGTATCATTTTTCTGGCTTACTAAAAATACAAGATTCCTTACCCTCATCACAATCATGGCCTTTAAATCCAGATCCACTAACACGGAAACAGTGATAATCTCTGTCTGTAAACCTAGCTTGGCATGTTGCGTTATTCTTGCAAGGATTTTGCGTATAAGCAGTCCAAACATCTTTAAATTTAATTACATATTTAATGATTAAAATAATAATGTACCTGAACACGAGCGTCCATCGCCAGTGTATCCTTCCTTGCAGGTACAGTAATAGGAACCCACAGTGTTGGTACAGTATGCATTCACGTCACAGGCAATGTTTCCACTGATGCATTCATCATGATCTTGTTGGGGAGTGAAAAAAGAAAAAAGTAAAATCTAACCAACCTAATTTAGCAGGGAAACAGTACATTCTACTAAATTGACAATCATAGCCAGATAACACAAAAAGAATGTTTGTATTTTCTTCCAACAAAATGAACAATGCCTGCAATATTAACCCTTTAAGCCCTAAGAGTGACTGGCATCTAATTTCTCCATACCATATCAGCCCTGAATCAAACATTAAGATCACAAGAATAAAGGAAATGATCACCAACTAAAGAAACTCTTGATTGTCAAACAAATTCTCCTTGTCAGCACCTTAGTAAATGTACAGAGAACAGTATGGAGAACATGAATACTGATGTTAGGGTGTAAAGGGTTAAAGCAAGAATGTTTTTCAAAACTTTACAAAAGTGTAGTGTGGTTAAACCCTGTCTATTTGCTTGTAATTTTTTTCCCTTTAGGATATTTTTTCCCTTTTTACTAAACAACTGAAACTGCGCAATGCATTGTTTTCAGGACTGGTGTGATTTCTTTTACATCTTAAAGTAACCAAGGACGCTACCAAAAGAGCGACAATTCAAACAAAGAAAGAAAGCTACAACGGGGTAAATGTGACTTACCTTCCAAATTCATATCACAGTAAACCAACACTGCCTTCCCAGTGCCAGATGGATCCAGCCAGTTATTGTTGCTTGGTGTGTCTTTCCCTTCGCTTGCTGTTATTTCACGGCATGAACGTGCTGGTAACTCCGGTATCGAACCTAAGGGAGCTGGTACGGGTAAAAATGTTGAAAATAAAGTATTCGTAAGCGCAGATGGTAAGGAAAAAGTGAAAAGCACGAGAGAATAAGAATGAAGCTCGAGTTCCATTCACTTGAATGTCCTTCTTTGGTTGTGAAATATTTCAACGTTCTGTCAAGCACAACCCTCTGGGGAGACAGGACCCCTCTCGCATAAAGCCCTCGTTCGAGCTTCCAATTCTTCAAAGTTCTTTACTGACCCTAAGCTTCTTGTAGAAATAACACAATCATTTGGTGTCAATGTTTTTGCATGTATCACAGCTGCTTTTTTTAAAAGAAGTTAACAAACATTTAAACTTAAAGGGAAAAAGAAAAGGATAAAATTTTCTATTTTAATTTGATAGAGCAATTGATACCAACGGGCACGGGAGATTGGAAAACAAGGACTGTAAGCAGCATGATTTTTATTCAAAGTGCTTGGTTGAGTACTTACCTCTTCCGTTTAAACGGCGAATATAAAACCACGCTGGGTCTGAGCGGAAATTCTCGGGTCTTGCGTCCTTTGTGCGGTTGTTTAATTCACAGATCTGTTCTTTTCTGTTGAAATTATAGCTCTGACAGATAATTTCCCTTTCACATAAGATATCACAGATGTGAGGAGCCGCCACCGCCATTCTCTTAAAAGCGAAACCTTTGAGAGCCATGCCACGAATGTTCATTTCTATCCTGCATTGATCCTCAGCGATTACAAGGTCGGTGACCGAGACACAGACAAGAAAATAACGAAATATCAAAGGCATTTTTCCTGAAAAACGAAATTCAGTGAGAGGTACGGGCCGGGTATTACGACATTAATGAATGAACCTGTTTCTTAAGGTTGACTGAGAACAGTGGATAGTTAGAATAGAAACCCCCTTTCTGGCATAAACTTATAAAAGAGAAATATGATTCGCTTTAGAATAATCTAAAAATGATAGAGTTTTCGAAGCAAAGATTAAACCCTGTAAAAAGGCATTCGTTTAGGGTGTGATGTTTTCTTTTGTATGAACTCAAATATTCGTAAACTAGTCAAAGATTCAAATCACATTAATTTTGCATCAGTTGAGTTTGATTCTCTTCGAATTCATTGTATTCTTCCAGCGAAAGAAGAGTTAGATTACAGTGCTACTCTATTGGCTTCTGTGTGATGAATTTGAGCGACGATCTAATTAGTTTTGAATATCCTCTCGGTTTACTTTTTTTGGGAAATATCGAAAACGAATTAACACAAAAACAAAACTTGTGGACTCCTGCATACCGAATAACGGGTCTGTTTTCAGGTTTAGCGTTGTTCATAAATGCCTTCAGTTTTAAGAGCATCCCGTACTTTGAATTGGTTGGCAATAGCATTTCTTCAGGAAAATTAAGTATTAAGTTAGATCTCTAAATATCAAATTGATTTCTTCTCGCAGACGATTTTAGTTAGAGGCGATGTTGTCGTTAAGGATTTCAGCCTGAGTTACAAAATGGGAGAACCTTTTGGTAAGGCATTGTACATTTGGTGTTCTCCCACAAAAAGAGACGTTTTTGCGTGGTGAGAGCGTGGAACTGTAATAGCCTGCCCGACAAATGTCCGTCGCATGTAGCAGCTTATACGGTGCTCAAATATATCATCGCCTCCTTCATGAATAGATGAAGTCTTGCAAACGAAAAAAACCCTCCATTACCCAATTCCAATCTGTTTACAGGTCAAAGAATTAAAATTAATTTCGTTATATTTTTTTCCCTTTTAAACCTCAAATGAAATTTAACGTTCTTATTTATTGTGCTCTCGACATTTTCCTGATTCTTTTGAGGCTTTTCTTGCGTTTTTTCAGTGCAGCACTTTCTCAATCCAAACTTTTGAGGACAAATATTAATAACACGGATGAATAGTTTTCGGTCCTTAGCGTCTATGATTAAAATTTTATTTCCTTTTCTCGGAAAAATTGATCGCGCTTCCCTTAAAATTGATATTTGTCTCATGGAAAACCTCAAATGTTAATCATAATCAGGCATTTTACATAACAATAATTCACCATAAGACCGCCCTTAAGTTATGACAACTTTATCGTGGAGCGAACAAAGCTCCCTGCGACTCAGTGTCTTTATTCAAAATCTAATCTACCCATCCTTAAAACCCTTCAGAACCAAAAAACGTACAAAAGATAACTACCCTTACCAGGTGCTCTTAATAAAGTGATTTCATTCCTACTGTCATGGCTCAGTTGTAGATCACGTTGGTAAAGAACCCTTACTTAATAACCGAGAAACAAACCACCTATGGGGCAAATTATTCATGACAGTTTTTTAATAACTTGCATGTGATCTCTTCAGTGATACCAAATGAAATCTACTGAACGCTTGAGACTCGCCGACAGATGTTGTCTGAAAAAGTGAATATTTTACTTGCTATGGCGATATCGCTTCATGCAGGTTAGATTATTATTCTGCCTAAAACAAGGGGACAAATATATTTGGAATAGTTGCTTTTTTGTTCTGTTCTGCTTTCTTTGTTTGTTAATTTTATTTTTCTTTCTCGCGGTAAAACAAGTTTTTTCAATCGGTACAAATAGATAAGAAGTCTATGCTATGCTTTGATATACGAATCTTTACGAAAAATATATAAGCGATAGGAGTTTTATAAAATTGGTAATTGTCCAAACTAATTAATTATACATGTAAACATCTTATCGATATTCAGCGCTCGTAGGAAGTATCAGCTTATAAAAAGTTTCTAAGATTCATGCCGTTTAGGGTGCATCAATTTAAAAGCATACAAACTATTGTGGATACGTTTAAGTGATTTAAACCGGAAATACACTAATCTTCTGATTAAGATTTTGTGAAATTTGAACAAAGCTTAAATTGTGACAAAGAGCCACGTTTTATAAAACGTAACATTTTTCGGCGAAAAGTTTAAAGAACTGCTTTTTTTTTTAATAGTCATGTAGCCCATAAGAATTAATTTTTTGTGACGAAACCGTAGAAAAGCTGTGTCAAGTTTTATGTCGATCCAGCCGAGCTTTTTTCAGTCAAGTTTAAATAAGCCTCTCAACTTCTTTTTAAAATGCAAAGGTCTGCCACTGGTCATCTTATTCATCTTGTGGGATCGAAAAGTTAAAAATGTTCATGGACAGCATTGCAATGACGTGAATAATTACCCTCAGGTAAACCTTCGCTTTAGGCTTCTTCAAAAACTATTTCCCTAAAACTTCATCCGTTTGTATTCATCTTGCTTCAAAAAATGGATTGCAAAATGGCAAAATATTCACGAACCTCTTGTAAAATGTATTTGTTATCCAATACTATTGCGCGAAGAGTGAGTATTGAGACGAAATAATTCATTATACCAATACTAGGAGAAGAGTTTTGTGCGAATATTTCAAGGCCTTGTTAGGTTAATAAAGATAACAAAAGAGTATTAAAATGCGCTCGTAAACTTCAAAATATTACTCTGACTATGACTAAGACATAACTGTAGGAAAATCTTACCTTGTCCTTCTGGAATTAGTGAGGTCAAAACAGTGAGAACGAAGCTTTAGAGTACAAAGAGAATGTAAAAAAAATAACGCCCATTATAATTTTAGCAAACAGCTACAATGAGTTTTTGATAAACAAAACTTAATTAGTTTCTTTGGAATATAGTTGGTTGGTGAAACTCCATTATACTTAATTCATGACATATTAATGGTTTTTATACAGTTGCATAGACGAAGTTGTTATTTAAAAGTTTATCTATTCTGGCTTAATTATGTCCGTGCAAGTGTAACATATGACACAAAGCTACACGAAGACTGTTTATCAAATGTTTATACGCTCTCCTCGTCCGCCCACATTTGGTGGAATAGTAGAGACGACCGTCTTACCAAAAAAGCCTCAATGACCCGAAAGTTTTGGAACGTTAAAGAAGGATTTAAATGATCTCGTGGGGCCAGTTTTCAAGTGGTCAAGTTTCAGAAGTAGATCACTTCCACCCTAACCCCCCCCCCCCCCTGCCGCCTCAATTCAGACCCTATGTGTTTGTTGTACAGCGGGTTTCATGACAAATGGCCAAGGTGATGAAAAGCCCCGTCCAAGCTTCACTTCACGTCTTTTCAAAGACCTTTTGCCCGAAGTTAGACTTTTTTATTGCATTTATCGCTTCCTTTCTGCAGGGGACTGTCATCATGGGAACCGACTTGTTTCAGTTGTGTTCAAACTGTGCAAGCGAATAATTAGCCCCATCGACATGACAAGTCTTTATAAAACCACACACGACAAAATCCACGAATATTACAGTGTATTTTGACTTCAGCTTGAAAGTGCTTAAGCCTCATATCACGCTTTTTTTTATTCTCACACTTATCCATATTTCCACTTCAATAATAATCACTGATCTATAACCATATATAGTCGGAGGTGGCAAGAAGCTAAAGCTAAATTCTACAATTTTACGACTTGAGAGATAATGGTTGCTTGACGTCTTTTCACGAATCTTTACTCTACAATCTTGTTGTAAAGATCAAAAATTTCATCTCATACTCGGGACAAAGCTTTTAAGGAATGACATGAGTCGAAAAAATGCCTTTGATGTTAGGAGAATCTGGAAAAGTGTGGCAACAGTCATGTCCCTGAAATTTCTTCAGCACATATAAGTTATCACACACTGCAAGACCCCCAACCCCCTCACCCGCTTCTGTAAATTTCGGTAAATTTGCTGAACACATCCAAAAATGTCTTTTAATTATTGAGAATGTTTTGGAGAGTTAATAGAGACACAAACTGCCTCTTATATCTGCAATTCACCATCCTTTACGCCTGTGTTCGAGGTCATTCTACGGCCATGTGAGTCGTAGGTGAATCTTCCGTCTCTATCCAAGGGAGGCAACGTTGAGAAGGTTGAGAAAGTAAGGCAGGAGCAGAGACTGAAAGGATAAGGAAGCAAAAAACAAAAAAACCGAAAACCAAAAACGAAGGTCGGGAAATTGATATAGTGAACCGTATTTTCGGTGAAATATATTTTCCACGTTCTTTTCCTTAATAACTTTATTCTCAGTTAGTGTTAATTTATAACTTAAGCGCAACTAACTAAAGAACCATTACTGACATCTAGGAATCAATTTAGTAATTTTTAATATAATGTAATTTAAATTGATACTACTGACTGAAAACTCACGGAAATGATAGTTGTTATTACAATTACCCCTTTCTCCTCCTTTTTATGAGGAAGAGCTTGAGAACCTCCAAAAAAGTTACTCTAAACGTTGACAAAAACATACTAATGTAACAAGTAAATAAAGTTAAGTTTATGTCATCACCTTAGCATATATAACCACTTTTACACACTGCTTTCTGAAAAGGGAAACAGAACCTAAATTACTGAATCTCATTTTAGAATTCGTTAGTCCCCACTTAATTAATCAACATCTGGAAACACATTACTTAAAGAGGCCACATCGACAATTTGGCATCAACCCTGGGCCATTTTTTTCAGTCACTTTACAGGATTCCGCTAGAGGTGAAGCTGAACCCTTTTCAATTGACTAGGAATCCTAAAACCAAAACTAAAACAATAAAAATATGATGTAATCCAATGATAAAAACCATAAGACACCAAACGTATCACAAAGTAGTAAAACACACTTTTCGCGAATAGTTTGCAACCGGCGCCGGTCGCGGTAAAAAATGCAGTCTGTGTCATGCGCAGCAAAATACGACCTAAAGGGAAGAGAAACAAGGATACTGGGTCAAACTGTAAGAATGAAAATTGAAAGTTCCTTTTGGTTTTGAGCTGACAAAGAAAAACAAATTGATTACGTGATAAACCCTTACAGTCAATTGAAAAACGTTCCTATAATGTGACACGTGAAATCTGAAGAACCGAAATCACAATAGTTTCTTTTTAAAATATTAGCTAGTCCTAATTCCTTGTCTGTTATTTAATGACTAATTATAAATTGATGATATCAACCAAGATACGACTATGTTCGTGATCGTCACATAGTCGATCTAACTTACAGTTCCAGCGAAAGCTATTAAAAGAATTCTGTTCCAATGTGAGTCCTGATCAGTGGTCAGACTGAGAGCCTTTTTGGTCACACACTCTATTATAACACCAATTATTACGGCACCAGTTCGCTCTGTAGGCGTATCAGTATTCCCAGTCCAATGAATGGACGTGGTTTTGAAACAGAACACCTAAGAATGTCATAATATTTGATTCCCATTCTTACTTTTGTTTTCTCTTATTTCAAGAAACGAGACCGAATCATTGAGATTTATCAGTGAAACCACAAAGCGTAAGAGTTGTACCCTCGCCACCATATTTCGGCCCTCTCTTTTACCACTGTCCGGAACCTTCCAACCTAAGGTGTTATTGAAAGCTTTGAAACATTAAATCAAGAGTACCATTGTGAAACCAAAACAAAGATAAAATATTTATAAATAGAGGATTCTGTTGATAATCAACAAATGAGGCCATACAAATCCCAAATCAAATAAAAGTTTTTTGGATAATTTGTAACCAGCGCCAATGGCAGTAAAACTGCAATCTGTGTCATGCGAAAAAATGCAATCAGTCGGCCCAAAGAGCGGCCGGAAAAACAAAGATACTGGGTCTAACTGGTTGTATTGAAATTGAAAATCGAGTTTGGTTTTGACTTAATCAACAAAAATTAATTGCTAAACCCTTGTAGTCAGTTGAAAATCTCTTAAATATATGTGATGATTGAAGTGCAGAAAAATGTGAAATACTATGTTCACAACATTTTCTCTACAAAATACTTACTATTCCTCATTACCTGCATGTTATTTGTTAATTTGTTCTCAATTGATGCACATGTCCATCTGATAAATTACTCAGAGAAGAGCCGAAAAAAGAACAAAAACAGCAGTTTTTATAGGAGCGTGATCCTTATGTCAGGAGATGTTCAGAAAAAAAATCTATTCTAGAAAACTATGTTTGTAAATCTAAAATCTGAACTCAAAAACAAATGACTTTAATTCCTCAGGTTGCACCGTTTGGCCAACACCTTAAAGCGCTCAGTAACTGACCTTGAACATTAAACAAAATATCATTCAATTCTCACACGTTAGAGAAAGTGCTGCCAAGGGCATGTCACTGAAGAAACGTGATGATCACTCTACCATGTCCATACCTATTAAAACAACATTCATTCTGCTGATTTGTCCCACTGTTAAAAGATCCACCCCCTCCTCCACAAGAAAACTGTTCATTAGCTCCACCATTTCCTCCAGAGTAACCTCCACCGCCTCCAGCTCCACCGTTACCTCCATAGAAACCACCACCACCTCCAAACCCACCCTTAGCATTTCCACCCTCTCCTCCTTGAAGATATCCTTTACCTCCTCGACCAGAAGGGCTCGAAGCACTTTGTCCATTACTGTAGAAGCCGCCGCCGCCGCCACCACCTACAATAAACGAAAACTGAGAAGCAGTTGCCCCATAAATGGCTTCTATTTGATTACTTACTTAAGAGCGTTTAAACGACGATTGGCAATATTATCAACCTAGTGCACTTCTCAATTTTTAGAAATTTATTTAAAAATATTATTGGGTAGTCAATTGCTAGAAATTGAACAGCCTATCAGGACAAAAGAAATGTACACGAGGAATGTACACTTAGGATTTTTTAGAAAACTGATATTCTAAGAGGGTAATTTCGTGTTAACAACTGAGTTGAAAACGTAAATTAGCCTCCGAAAAGGGTAAAAAAAGCTGACGTTTCGAGCGTTAGCCCTTCGTCAATCGCTCTTGGAATGGTTTAGGTCGTATCTGGCGAAAAGAGGTCAGCGAGTCTCCATTGACGGATCTCTTTCAGAGCGCTTTAGTCTGGAGTGTAGTGTCCCACAAGGGTCATGACTGGGCCCTCTGCTCTTTCTCATCTATGTATCCAAGCTATTTAGGGTAGTTGAGGATCACCTCCCACACGTGCATTGCTATGCCGTCGATACACAGATTTATCTGAGTTTCAAAGCTATTAGTAACACATCCCAGGAAGATGCAGTCCGTGCGATGGAATGTTGTATTGAGAAGATCAGGCGCTGGCTGATCCATGACAGACTCCTTCTTACTGACGATAAGACTGAGTTTATTATTATTGGAACTCGCCAGCAGCTTAACAAATTGTAGGCTATGAATATTAAAGTAGGTGGTTCAGAGAGAAAACCTAGTTACCAAGTTAAGAACCTTGGAAGCTGGCTTGATTAAAACCTGAATATGCGCCACCATATCACTAATGTATGTAAGGCAGGTTTCTTCTACTTGTATAATATTAGACGCATTAAGAAGTATTTATCGAGAGACAGCTTACTCACCCTGGTACACGCATTCATCACGAGCAGGTTAGATTACTGTAATGCTTTATTGTATGGCCTTCCCAAAGAGCAAATAGCTAAGTTACAACGCGTGCAAAATGCCGCCGCTAGACTAATTATGGATATCGGGAAATATTCTCACATTACTCCAGCACTCTTTGAGTTACACTGGTTACCTGTGCCAGCGCGTATACATTTTGTGTACAATTACAATACAATTACAATATGTGAATTTTCATATATCTAAAATCTTCATTTTAAGGTTCTATTATTAGCTTTTAAAGCCATTCACGGCCTCGCACCCGCATATATTAGCAATCTTTTGGTTATCAAACGTAAGTCCTCGTACAATCTTAGATCTAACTCAGGTATTTTATTAGAGCCACCAAGAGGTAAAATGCTGGGAACCCCGGGTGAACGTGCATTTCAGGCGACTGCACCGCATCTATGGAATGAGCTACCATTGCAATTACGCAATATTGGATCCGTAGAAATTTTTAAGAATTCAGTTGAGACTTTTCTTTTCAGGCAATTCTTTCAATAATGGTTAAGTTATGAATTGTATAAAGCCAAGTTAACTGTAATATGTAATTACTTTTTGAATTAGTTGAGAATTTAGTATTTAGAGACACTAATTGTAAAGCGCTATTGATCTGTCATTGTAGATAGCGCTCTATAAAAAATAAATTATTATTATTATTATTATTAAAAGCTTATCAGGACAAGACAAATGTAAATAAAGTGATGCGTATGCATATTGACGGATCGGTGGTAAATAAATGTGTACGATTTTTAAAACTGAACGGAAAACTCAGTTGAACCTTTGATATTATAAGAGGTGCCCCCGAGAAAAGAAAAACTTCAAAGTTAGAATTAGTAATTTCAATAATTAAGTTCTGATAAATCTTACTGTTGTCTTCCTGTCCTGATGGATTGAACACAATGATTGTTTTTTTATCTTCTTTCTCCGCTTACCTTCAGATTGACCACTCGTTTTTCCTCCATGTCCGTTACTTCCTCCTGTCCCCAATGGCCAGTTGTTCCCTGCATTTCCTGTTGTGTTTATGGACGCATCACACCCTGGATGTTGTTCCGATATCTTTTTAATTCCCCCTCCACCTCCAGCTATGATTAGGGAAATGTTGTTTTCTCTCACTACAAATGTACCTCCTCCACCTCCGGCAGTTTTTGGGTTTAAATTCCCTTTTTCCCCTTTTTGACCAACAAGTACATGAATGATCTCATCTTTGGTCAAATTGAAGTTTCCAATCAGTCGTGCCCCTCTTCCTCCGGTTTCGATAAAATTGTCCTCACTGTACCCCCCTGAGGCTCCTATTGCTTCTATTCTGTATTTACCAGTGCGTGGCACAGTCCACAGTTGAATACCACTGGACACTGTTACTTGTCCGTCATGGTCTTGATCTTTGTAATGACAACCAATCGACTTTGGACCCTCTGATCCAGTATTTCCAAGATTTGTAAACACAGCTGTAAATCCTGCATAAAAACACACAATAAAAGAAATGTTGTTAGAAAGAGATTGTCAAAATTTTCGTTGCCATTTCCAATGGCGCCATTACTGAGAAAATGTTCTTACAGCTACATAAATTATTGAATCACCGAAAAAAAAAAATGAAATAAAAACATCAGTCACTTAGAGTGTTCGAACAACTCGTGTTGTGCATTTTCCGACGCTTGCTCACGATTGTACTTTTAGAAGGTAGAAATCCTTGATATTCGGGCATTGACTTACTTCAATGCATTTAAGGATTACATTCAACAATAAGATATTGATTGCCGACCTGTTGAAATGTTTTTTTTGAGTAGCGGCATGATACTTTCATAAACTGTGCGGTTGAGCCATCACCAGGTTTTGTTGTTAGAGAGTCTAAAAATCTTAAGAGAAGAAAAAGTTTCCTTCCCGTTCCCATAATAAGAGTAGTTTTTCTCGTCAAATTATTCCAGTTTGTGGTTCGGCGATCACAAGTGACAGCGAAAAGAGGAGAGTGAAGAAGAAAGGAACTCCATGTGATCAAAGCTGATAAGTCGACTGAAAAATGCTATGCAGAGCAATTTTCATATCATTATAGCAAGTTTTCCGGGATTCAATTGGTTTTGCCTTACTTCGCCCTGTTATTAGCCCAGGAAACCCGCGTCAACTTGTAGCAGCTCGATTTTGATTGAGATGACACACGGCAGACAATATCCAAGCGCTCGCTTTTGAACAGGAAATGAAGTATTATCTGGCATGAAATACTCGTTACGAGAGGTACCGCTCAATCGTAACTGTTATTCAGGCCTTACCTTGTACACAGCCATACAGTTCTACCCTCATTGACATCCAGTCCTGCCACTCCACTGGTTTAAATCGAATGTAACGCGCTGTTATTGGTGGGTTAAGGTCGTGATAAACCACGGTATTCTGATCCATGTTTCCAGCAAAAACCTTTGAATTAACAACATAAGAGGTTTTCCATTAAATCTTTGATAAGAATTAATTTCATGAATATCAGTTATTACGATGTGAAAACAGCCCCACAACTCATTCATACACCATTCCTCTAATCGTGCCTCACTAGGGCCTCAATATCATGCAATCATTACTGGCGGTGCGTTTGCAAAATCCCTGCCCATGGTGATCCATAAATACTTCTTTTCCTGTTTAAACGGGAATCAATACACAATAAATCAATTTTACCTTCGTTTTGTTTTGTCCTGGGACTGTATAATTGTAAAACCTTTCTGTATCGTTGCCGTACTGTAGATTGTACTTTGTAACCCACTCCACCTGGTGTCCATTTCTTCCTTGTGTTGCCACACGTGTCACTCGAGTGTGCAGAATAACCAGATCAACTTGGAGCCACTGATCCGTATCATTATTTGCAGCTGCCCAAGATCCCGCTCTGTCAGGATTTACAACATGAAGTCTGCTCTGAGTGACGGAGTGGTTAGAGTCTCTCTCTGAAGAGATGCTTAATTGTCCATCAGAGATTTCACCGCTTTGCATGCCGAGAGATCTTCCACATTCTGTTTACGAAAGGTTAGCGGACGTTTTACAAATATAACTTATCTACGGCAGCGAAATAAAGGCAAGCTATGAGATCATGAAGTAATTAATAGCGCTTGTCTGTAAAAATCAGACAAATTCTAAATTTCGCGGCAAGGGTGAAAAATTCGATTTCTTTCTTATTTTAATATTAGATAGGCTAGACTATAACTAGCGGTAGAATTACGAAAAGCTGCTAAAAATGATGAACGGAATTTCGTTATTTGTATTTTTCTCTGAAATAAAAAGATATTTTGCCAAAAAAAGTATCCAGTACTTTTAGTTATAGTCTAGCCTATCTAACATTAAAATAAGAAAGAAATCGAATTTTCCACCCTTGCCGCGATATGTTTGATTTTTACAGACAAACGCTCTTAATCAAGCATTGAGCTAAAAAATGTCGTTAACATAATTTCAGAAACTTTCAACGAAATGAAGAGCCTTAAAGAGCTTCTATGATCAGATCAACTGTAATGCATACAATAATTATCAGCTGTAGAGGAAAGCCATTTCCTTACCTTTCACGCATCCATACAGTTCCACTCTCATTGATATCTCATCTTCCCACTCCACTGGTAGAAAACGTATGTACCTTGCTGTGATTGATGGGTTCAGGTCGTGATAAACAACATTGTTCTTGTCTGTGTTTCCGTCAAATTCCTGCATCATAATAGATGTGAAATATATCCTGTGTGTTTTGATATAAAATGCACGGTACATGTCCGCCTTGTATACTTAAGAACTCGTTTAATAAAATTTATGTAATTATATTATGCAATGTTTTCGCTGGGTAAACCGTGAAATATTTCACGAGCGATTTGATTCATGAAATTCATCCCATGCCACCGTACGGCAAAATTAAGTCGAACTTTTTCTACAAATTTCTATCTGAGGTTAATCAAAAACTGGATAGATGAGATTTTTACTCCGGCAAAGAAAATGATTGATGTATGAAATTTTCATACATCGTAACAATTTTCTTGAACAACTGCCGACTCGTGCATCGTAACAAATCGAGTAACGAAGAGGATTGTTTGTACTAGCAAACTACTCAAAGAACACATTGGGAAGTTTAAGTTAAGGAATGAACTTGGCTTTGTGTACAATGAGCTGTTCATGTTTTAGAACCCTTCCAGGCCTCTGATCACTTTTACCTTTACCTTTGATATGGTTTGTCCTTGTTCCGTGTAGTTTTGAAATCTCACTCCATAGTTGCTGTATTGTAGCTTGTACTTCTTCACCCATTTGTTATGTTGATGGGATCCCTGTGTTGCTACTCGTGTTACTTCAGTGTTTTGAGCTCTGAGATCGAGCTGAAGCCACGGATTAATATCCTTCTTATCAGCTATCCAAGTCTTCCCTGTGTGATGTAATCTTGCAATTTTCGCGTTATCCCTGTGTTTTTGGGACGAGAAAGTTATCTGCTCATCGGTGATTGCACCACTTTCCATACCTAGCGTTCCTTGGCAACCTAAATCTATTTTAAAGCAAAAGGAAATCTAAAATTACCAAATAAAAAAAGAGAGTCGCAACACCTTAATATACCTGAAATTGCTCACACGCCATCGGTAGATATTTTCCATTTTACATTATCTGAGTACATTTTGGCTTCTGCCCACATCAGGTGTATTTTCTTAATGAGAAAATATCTCCTTAATGCTGTTTACATGTTTGTGAATGAACGTTGTTGCGAGGAGCTTGGTGTATAATCTTCCATTTTAACAGATTAAGAGCATCAGATCTCTTCATTGATGTTATCAAGCATTTTCTCACATAAAACTTTGAAAGCCCGCAATATACAGAAACCTCGTTTTAATCATTTTTTCAACCAATTGTTGGATTAAGTGATGAAATTCATCCTTGAATTGAGTTGATATGAACCCAAAAGGGACGAACGTTTTTAAAGCGGTGTGATAATATCGTTCACTCATGATAAACAATTAGATATTGGTTTAAATGTAGTACGAAAACGTGTCTGCTGGCTCATTCAACGAACGTGACTAGAATAATGTTCAATCAACCTTAAAGGTAAAGGTCTTTCAAAAAATTCCCAATAAACATGTAAAAGCTTGATTTTTTGGGAATTACGCAAGGCTATCTTTTGCCTATGATGCTTGCACAGTTAGCCTATTATGGAACCTCTTGAACCTTAGAAAACGAATTCAATAGTGACACTTTAACACTTGGCATGCGTATCAAAACTTTATGAGCGGGGAGATATCATTTTCAAGAAATATCAATGTGGTGGAATAAACCAGTTTTTTGCCGCTACCAGCGATTCTCAGCTCCGAGACCAAAAGGTGCTCTATAAAAGATACTCCTAACAGACAGCTTATCCGGGTTTCGAGGCGTAGAATTGTCATATGTAAGCCATTATAATTTTATTTTAATTGCCTTTCCTTGAACGTTGAAGCGGGCTTCTAGATTGGGTTCATTCTTTAAAATTACCTTTGATGGTGTAAAACTGAAATGCGTTGGTGTGCTCAAGACCACATTTCTTAGATTCCTCAAGTATTTTAATTTTCTGCGGTGTAGTAGCAATTGCTGAACACATGTCATTATTCTCAACTGCAAATAACCTGTAACCTGCTCTAATTACAGCCACTGCGCACATTGAAATGAAGCTTCCAGGCTCTGCAGGGTAAATTCCATTCAAGATAGGATCAGACCCAGTCATATCATGGGTTAAACCACTCGTACCAGGCGATTCGTAGCATCCAACACTTTTATGACCTGAAAGAGTAAACAGCAAGCAAAGCTGTACAACATTGTAACTATCAACTAGACTGGGTACCAAAAATGTAAATAAGGGGGGTAAATTTCTAAATAAATTGTGGTACTACGTCGGCGGGAGAGTATAACAAGGTGATCTGGTACTGTCAACCAAGTTGTTAACGTATACCTGCCGCCGTAAAGAGTTTCAAGCTTAAGTTTCGAGCGTTAGCCCTTCGTCAGAGCGAAGAACGAAGAGATAAGAAGCACGATAACCTATATTTTTTATTGTAGTTTATGAAAGACAATAGTAGGGAACATTTAAGGAAAGTTAAAACAAATTTCTCGAAAAATTTTTTTTTTAGAGGAATCATCTGAAGTCGTCTCGTATCCTCTTCAGAGGGCAAAAGTGTTCTTTTCAACAAATTAAAAATTCCTTTAGATATTTTCAAACAAGCCTTGATTTTGACACTTAAAGCGTTCTTTTCAAGAAACATTATTTGCATTTGTATTTTATTTTTCCATTCATACTCCGGATCAATGTCAGTCTTGATCTAAGGAACTTCGCACCTACCCCTCCCCCAACCCCAACCACAGTCAACTGATAACCAGCTTGAGTTAATTTTGGGTCAGGGGAGGGGTAGGTGTGTGGTTCCACTTTGTTTACATTTTTCAAATTTTTCGAATTTTTCTTGATCTGCAACAGGAACTTTTTGCAGAAAAGAATTCAGAGAAAAAAAAATGGTCCAAAATTCTACTACCATTCAATCCAAAAATGAAAAAGTTCCAGTAAGCAGGGAGTTGATACGAGTAGGGTTTTCGATGGATTTTGCTGTTGTGTCAGTTCCCTTGGGTTATCAGAAAATTCCCCCCACAAAGATTTCCAATAGAATCTAGTGGTAGGTCTGCTGCAAGGGAAGTATGCAAAAAGCAGTTCTCTGGAGAAGTCGTGGTCTTCTCGAAACGCAAATGATTGCTCCCACAAAACACAAAGACACGCTTATCCACAAAATTAAAGTGAAATTGTGTTTTACCATCACACATCACATAAAATGGGTGTATGAGCGACAATTCGCCTTAAATTTAAGCAAATTTTATTGAAACAGAGGCTTTAGCAAGATTTCCTTAGAACATAATATTTCAATATGCACAGAATTCTTTTAAAAGAACACAGCAGCATAAATAATAACTGCTGCTTTGTTTTAGAAAAGTATGGGGTTATACGGAAATATTTGCAAAGCTTTTTAGGGCAACTAAATCCAAATCATGGGGATCCATAATTCCAGCCTTGCGAGGCACTGCGGTTGTAACATGGATAACTTGGTATAAAATGTTTACAACACTCTTACCCTTAATGTAATAGACATGATTGATTTGCTTTCCCCCTTTACCACCAGAGGGACATTTTTGCGATGGTTGGTTATACTTGTGGAAAGTCTTTATGGCCGAAGCACCGGCTTGGCATCGTCCACCATCCTGAACAGCAAAGATGTGAAATCTTTGCCTCTCGGCAGCACGAAAGCATTTGTCGATGGAATCATTCCTTGTTGAGTAGTTACCATCCAGGATATCATCTTTTCCTTCCAATGTTTCTATGGCAGGACTGGTTGTATCGTCTTTGAAGCAACCAATTGACTCGTAGCGACTTGATGCTATTAAATAAAGTTTCAAAGTTTTCGTCAAACCTTGAATGAGACGGTCACTATTCTTATTATGATTTTCTTCTACCATTTATGGACACACTCTCTCAGGTATCTTGTGAAATATTTAATTACGAATTCTTCCTGTAATAAAAGCGGAATTGTGATTATCCCGTCTATCTTTTAATCTTATCTTTTAGTCTTGGGAATTAATGATCAGAGATTTCACATGTGGCGGATGAGAAGATGAATACAGTAATAAAAAGAGGTGCGAGAGAGTTAAGAAAACCTGAGGATCTCCCGACAAATGAGCGTCTTTTCTTCAGGATTTAAAGCTACTTCCAGACAAGTATTTATTGAAAAAGGAATTTATTACATAAATCTCAGATACGAGATGTCAAATTTAATGGTTTTTGAAGTTTTTGCTTGCAAAATTTTAACTCTTTTACTGCATTGAGCTCTAATTCTCAGTCTGTTGGTGTTTTGTATTTTGAGGCGCTCTTTAAAGGGTCGCGAATACCCTTTTAAACTGGTCTATCGGGGTGTCTATGACAAGCCAATTGTTCTCTTATGGAGTTGGGTCTTCCTAGATTTTTTCTTCTTTTGGTTTGTCTGATGAAGGTAAATGATTTGATGCGTTGTTTTTCCGTTATATAGGTAAGCCTCTGCAGTATCTAATTCACTATTTAAGAGCGAATGCCCACTAACACCGAGTAGGAGATGGCACACGATAGAGAACCAATTTCCATGATAATTTTTTAAAGATACCCATTGGTGGCCAACGAATTTGGTGAGTTTAATTTGTTTAAATATACCTTTTAAAACCAAAAAAATTAAAACTTAGAACACCCCACGTGTCATGAAAACAGCTGAAATAAACATATCTCATCCCCTCTCAAACAATCTACTCTGATCTAAGTTGCATGGCATTAAAATCCTGTTTTAAGCATAGAAATGTCTCTTTGAAGGTTAACCAATTTTGTTAGTCAATTTAAAGACCTGTAGATTTGAATTGTTACGCTAACGATCGCTAAAAATTCGCGTACTTAAAATTCTCTACTTCGTGCACTTTTTCAAGCGACATTTTCTTTGCCCGGTAAAGCTCTGAATCGCTTGAAATTTCGAATCCTTGGAAAAGGAAATGTTTTTATAAAAGCAGGTATACAATTAATTTCCGGGCTTTCATTGAGTACTGAGCACCGTGGCTTTAAAAATTGGGAAAATCCCGTCAATTAACTGTCAACAAATGGTAACAATGAACGTATGCCTTGAACAAAATATTTGTATACTTGGAAATAAATCCTTTTTTACAGTTAGTCGCAAGAAGCCTTCATCGAAAAAACTGCAGTCGCTTTGAGAGGAATGCACACGTCAGCGTTGAGGAATAAGTGGCTAAGCCAATGTTATTGAAATGTTCCAACAGAACTTTCATTTTGTCATGCCGTAAAGTTCGTCGGGAGCATGGGGAGAAAATCTTTGTCGCCGTCCTGTATACACTCTAGGATTGTTAACGACGACGACTGATTATAATGAAGTGTGTCAATTAAATGTGCCCCTAAGATGGATAAAATGGTGGTAACCCTATTCTCACTCGATTCCGATTTTGTTCTAATAGCTGTCTCTTTAAAGCCTTTTAAGGTGGGATATCCGTTTCATTAATTTTGGAATTCATTTACTGATGTCGCAACCTCGTTCCCAAGGTTTCTCCCCTTCCCACCCCAATCTAAGAACTAAGTGGTCGATGTAATGAAATGGTCGCTATTGTTTTTCCTCGATGTTGTCAATTTGTTCGTTTCCTTGAAAGCCCTGTAAAATAGTTCAGCTAATGGCCCACAACACATAATTAGTAATTTAATGTTCTGTTTACTTTTTTAGCTGCTTCTCATTCCTCATGCAGTTAAAACCTCAGGGTCTAACAATCGCATAATCACACTTTTTTCTCTACGCTTTTGTATAGATTAGATCGATTATTCAACGTTGCTTCCTTGAAAAAGAAGAAAAAAAATACACGAGTATAAGAGGTCGCAATGTTCGCCTTTGGGAAAACGTGTGTCGCCGCCTCAGTTTTTCATGCTCAAAGCATGAAAAAGTTCCAATAGACTTACTTGCTGACTGCTGTAGTATATCTACATGATGGGAATTTAGGTTTCGTCTATTCGTGTAGCTTCTTGGTATTTTGTTTTGCTTCTAAAAGAACATGGGAAAAAAAAGCTGGGAAAATTGAAAAAAAAAACCGTGTAAGTTCATTCGGATCAGGGCGACACTAATTTTGAAATGTCTGACGATAAAACACTCACGGAAGTAAATATTTAGTCAATATCCTATTCAGAGGATCTAAAAATGCAGTTCTTCAGCGCTGTGGATTACTGACGACTAAACAGACTAATTATAATGTAAAAATTTTACAATCCTTTGCTTACGGGTTTGGAGAATGTGCTATTTGTTGACTTCCGATTGACACGCTTTTGTTGTGATAACCGCTATTTTGAGAGGCTTCCTACTCGGCGCTGGTAAAAACACTGTAAAAACACTATTTTGGTACCTTTTAGGGGTGTTTCCGAAATTCTCTGACGAGCACTCCTGTCATTTTTATATGGGAGTACCACCTGGGTTAACATTGACCTTTCAGATGTAACAGTTAGTCGCAAGAAGCCCTACATCGAAAAAACTGCAGTCGCTTTGCGAGGAATGCGTATGTCAGCGTTGAGGAATGAGTGGCTAAGCCAATGTTATTGAATTGCTCCAACAGAACTTTCATTTAGTCATGCCATAAAGTTCGTCGGGAGCATGGGGAAAAAATCTTTGTCGCCGGCCTGAATACCCCCTCGGATTGTTAACGACGACGACTGATTATAATGAAGTGTGTCAATTAAATATGCCCCTAAGATGGAAAAAAAATGGTGGTAACCCTGTTCTCACTCGATTCCGATTTTTTTCTAAGAGCTGTCTCTGAAGCCTTTAAGGTGGGATATCCGTGTCGCTAATTTGGAATCCATTTACTGATGTCGCAACCTCGTTCCCAAGGTTTCTCTTCTTCCCACCCCAAAATGTCTAGCGATAAAATACTCACGGAAATAGATATTTAGGCAATATCTTATTCAGAGGATCTAAAAATGCAGTTCTTCAGCGCTGTGGATTGCTGACGACTAAACAGATAAATTATAATGTAATAATTTTACAATCCTTTGCTTACGGGTTTGGAGAATGTGCTATTTGTTGACTTCCGGTTGACACGCTTTTGTTGTGATAACCGCTATTTTGAGAGGCTTCCTACCCGGCGCTGGTAAAAAGCCTGAAACTAATTTTTACACTCTATTTTAGGCCAGCATTTACTCTCTTAAGAATGTCAATTTCAATTTCTCCGATGTATTACCGGATACAAAAAATGTCCCTTAAAAAAACACGCTAAATTACAAATTATTCGAAGGTGAATTCTAGTGAATTTCATCGGCTTACCATGACCTCTAAATTTTATTCACTGGCGTAAGATTGAAGTCAAGTTACTTGCAAAGACTTCAACAGCAATGTTGAAAGCACGAAACGGTTCTTTCTATGATGCCAATTCAAAAGGGCGAATTCTATGTGAAGGTACCAATCACGTATTTTTCGGATGCCTTTCAGGACATTTTGGCTCGTGACGGCTTTTTTATTTCATGAAAGTTTAAAAAGATGTTTCTAGAAAAAAATCACGTTTCTTAAGCCACTATAGGGTATCTTCAGAGAAAATATGAAGAATTTTGATTTTTCGAGATGTACCACGAATTTCCATTTTCGCTCGGTCTTAGTGGACATTCTCTCTTCAATGTATACAATAAGTCTATCTCGTTGTGCTACTGAATGATTAACCAGGAGTAAAGACAGAGGGTACCTCTAAATTTTCATTTGCTTCTAGTTCAGCAGCAGTGCTCATCAGCAACGTACAAGAAAGTGCGATCCAGAATTATTGAATTGAACCTTTTTTATCCCTCTATTTATGCAGGAAAATGGTCTGGCATGCTAATATTGACTTTTTCTGCATACGACTTGAAAATTGTCAGTTTGCACTCCTTTGGTGTACACATGATCCACCCAGGATTCGCCAACCAGACGGCAGTTCAGAACTTTTTCCCTAGTGCATAAAATCTATCCTAGACCACCTTGTCGAGTTTTCCTTTGCTTTTGCGGGCGCCACTCAAGTCAAAATGAAACTGAAACCCCGGAAACAAATGAATACTTATCCACCATGTCTTTGATAAAAGTGTAAAGGTATTAATTCGAAAAAAGATTTGATATTTGAGTACTGACTATATTACCGATAGCTTCTTTGCGTATCTTTTTTTAATACGCCCCCGACTGAAAATGGACGGGTGATCTAGCGCCTAATGCAATTCTAAAATAAATGCGTCCTAAATAGTAGCAAAAGGTCATTTCTCCCCCCAGTTCACAGCATACAACAATACCTATAGGTACTAACCTAAATTCACACACTTGTACTTGACTTCCAAGTATTTATATGTGCCTGGGCATGGATCCCCAAAAACTAAAGAATCTGCATGCAGCTCGCAACTAGCTTCTTCGTTGCACTTCAACCGCACAATGAAAAGAGAGTTCGCAGCTTTGCAGTTTATATCGCTAACTGCGGAATGATGGCAAGTGTTTGAGTCCAGTCTACCATAATTTGCATCCACAACGTCGATAGTTCTTTGGTCATTATCACAACTTATGGTCCTTTTTCCTCCTTCGCAAATGATAACAGACCATAATTTCTCTAAATAAGGAGGAAACAAACAACACTATCAATACGCCAAAAGTTTTGGAATAATGTTCACTTGCAGAGCACCCTGCAATTTTGCTAGTCTCGTGCCGGCGTCTGTTCACAGTTAACAGTTAACTTTTTTTTTAATTGTGAAAACATTGTTTGGTACCTTGGCTTGTTACTGACCTGTGCAGTTGGTTCCATTTCCCTCATATCCATCCTTACAAGTGCATTTGTAAGATCCCAAGGTATTGTTACACTCAGCATTTACATCACAGTCGTGTTTTCCTTCAGTGCATTCGTTGGTATCTAAATCAACAAAAAACAGTTTTGTTTTCTGGTCATTCCTTTTGTCACATGACAGGTGCCATCGAGAAAATAGAGAGTATAGTATTTTGGTTACATGTGCAGTTGGTTCCATTTCCTTGAATTCCATCTTTAAACGTGCAATTGTGAGATCTTAGGGTATTGTTACACTTAGTATTTACATTACAATTTTGTGTTCCGATCATACACTCATCTAGATCTAGAACACGAAAAGGAAAATAATGTAAATGAGACCATTTTTCTAACTAATCTGAAAAACTGAAGGTAACAAACGGAGTATGAATATGTCAGAACTAGTTACCAGTGCATTTGGTTCCATTTCCTTGAAATCCATCTTTACACGTGCACTTGTAAGATCCCAGGGTATTGTTACACTCAGCATTCACATCACAACCGTGTGTTCCGTTCAAACACTCATCTATGTCTTGAGTGATGAATCCCATTCCAAGATGAACCATGAGAAACAAAAGAGTTGTTCATATGTAAGTCCTCTTTTGTATTTTGAATAACTTATGCCATTCTGGATTATTCTTCTCGCAAGCCATGAAAGGCAAAGGCTTTTACCTTCGATGTTCTGTGACTATCAAACTATTGAGGTGTTTGCGGTTGTTTGGTATTCATCCATTTCAAATAAGTCTGCCCAATCACCTTAAAGAACTTCAATTTGAGAGAGAGGCCTGCGGAGCTTATCACTTATGCATCATTTTTCTGGCTTACTAAAAATACAAGATTCCTTACCCTCATCACAATCATGGCCTTTAAATCCAGATCCATTAACACGGAAACAGTGATAATCTCTGTCTGTAAACCTAGCTTGGCATGTTGCGTTATTCTTGCAAGGATTTTGCGTACAAGCATTCCAAACATCTTTAAATTTAATTACATATTTAATGATTAAAATAATAATGTACCTGAACACGAGCGTCCATCGCCAGTGTATCCTTCCTTGCATGTACAGTAATAGGAACCCACAGTGTTGGTACAGTATGCATTCACGTCACAGGCAATGTTTCCACTGATGCATTCATCATGATCTTGTTGGGGAGTGAAAAAAGAAAAAAGTAAAATTTAACCAACATTAATTTAGCAGGGAACAGTACATTGTACTAAATTGACAATCATAGCCAGATAACACAAAAAGAATGTTTGTATTTTCTTCCAACAAAATGAACAATGCCTGCAATATTAACCCTTTAACTCCTAAGAGTGACTGGCATCTAATTTCTCCATACCATATCAGCCCTGAATCAAACATTAAGATCACAAGAATAAAGGAAATGATCACCAACTAAAGAAACTCTTGATTGTCAAACAAATTCTCCTTGTCAGCACCTTAGTAAATGTACAGAGAACAGTATGGAGAACATGAATACTGATGTTAGGGTGTAAAGGGTTAAAGCAAGAATGTTTTTCAAAACTTTACAAAAGTGTAGTTTGGTTAAATCTTGTCTATTTGCTTGTAATTTTTTTCCCTTTAGGATATTTTTTTCCCTTTTTACTAAACAACTGAAACTGCGCAATGCATTGTTTTCAGGACTGGTGTGATTTTTTACATCTTAAAGCAACCAAGGACGCTACCAAAAAAAGCGACAATTCAAACAAAGAAAGAAAGCTACAACGGGGTAAATGTGATTTACCTTCCAAATTCATATCACAGTAAACCAAAACTGCCTTCCCATTGCCAGATGGATCCAGCCAGTAATTGTTGCTTGGTGTGTCTTTCCCTTCGCTTGCTGTTATTTCTTGGCATGAACGAGCTGGTAACCCCGGTATCGAACCTAAGGGAGCTGGTACGGGTAAAAATGTTGAAAATAAAGTATTCGTAAGCGCAGATGGTAAGGAAAAAGTGAAAAGCACGAGAGAATAAGAATGAAGCTCGAGTTCCATTCACTTGAATGTCCTTCTTTGGTTGTGAAATATTTCAACGTTCTGTCAAGCACAACCCTCTAGGGAGACAGGACCCCTCTCGCATAAAGCCCTCGTTCGAGCTTCCAATTCTTCAAAGTTCTTTACTGACCCTAAGCTTCTTGTAGAAATAACACAATCATTTGGTGTCAATGTTTTTGCATGTATCACAGCTGCTTTTTTTAAAAGAAGTTAACAAACATTTAAACTTAAAGGGAAAAAGAAAAGGATAAAATTTTCTATTTTAATTTGATAGAGCAATTGATACCAACGGGCACGGGAGATTGGAAAACACGGACTGTAAGCAGCATGATTTTTATTCAAAGTGCTTGGTTGAGTACTTACCTCTTCCGTTTAAACGGCGAATATAAAACCACGCTGGGTCTGAGCGGAAATTTTCGGGTCTTGCATCCTTTGTGCGGTTGTTTAATTCACAGATCTTTTCTTTTCTGTTGAAATTGTAGCTCTGGCAGATAATTTCCCTTTCACATAAGATATCACAGATGTGAGGAGCCGCCACCGCCATTCTCTTAAAAGTGAAACCTTTGAGAGCCATGCCACGAATGTTAATTTCTATCCTGCATTGATCCTCAGCGATTACAATGTTGGTGACCGAAACACAGACAAGAAAATAACGAAATATCCACAGCATTTTTCCTGAAAAACGAAATTCAGTGAGAGGTACGGGCCGGGTAGTACGACATCAATGAATTAACTTGTTTCTTATGGTTGACTGAGAACAGTGGATAGTTAGAATAGAAACCACCTTTCTGTCATAAACTTATGAAAGAGAAACATGATTCGCTTTAGAATAATCTAAAAATGATAGAGTTTTCGAAGCAAAGATTAAACCCTGTAAAAAGGCATTCGTTTAGGGTGTGATGTTTTCTTTTGTATGAACTCAAATATTCGTAAACTAGTCAAAGATTCAAATCACATTAATTTTGCATCAGTTGAGTTTGATTCTCTTCGAATTCGTTGTATTCTTCCAGCGAAAGAAGAGTTAGATTACAGTGCTACTCTATTGGCTTCTGTGTGATGAATTTGAGCGACGATCTAATTAGTTTTGAATATCCTCTCGGTTCACTTTTTTTGGGAAATATCGAAAACGAATTAACACAAAAACAAGACTTGTGGACTGCTGCATACTGAATAACGGGTCTGTTTTCAGGTTTAGCGTTGTTCATAAATGCCCTCAGTTTTAAGAGCATCCTGTACTTTGAATTGGTTGGCAATAGCATTTTTTCAGGAAAATTAAGTATTAAGTTAGATCTCTAAGTATCAAATTGATTTCTTCTCGCAGACGATTTTAGTTAGAGGCGATGTTGTCGTTAAGGATTTCAACCTGAGTTACAAAATGGGAGAACCTTTTGGCGTTGTACATTTGGAGTTCTCCCACAAAAAGAGACGTTTTTGCGTGGTGAGAGCATGGAACTGTAATAGCCTGCCAGACTAAAGTCTGTCGCATGTAGCAGCTTATACGGTGCTCAAATATATCATCGCCTCCTTCATGAATAGATGAAGTCGTGCAAACGAAAAAAGCCCTCTATTACTTAATTCCAATCTGTTTACAGGTCAAAGAATTAAAACTCCTTTCTTTATATTTTTTCCATTTTAAACCTCACATGAAATTTAACGTTCTTATTTACTGTGCACTTGACATTTTCTTGATTCTTTAGAGGCTTTTCTTGCGTTTTTTCAGTGCAGCACTTTCTCAATCCAAACTTTTGAGGACAAATATTAATAACACGGATGAATAGTTTTCGGTCATTAGCGTCTATGATTAAAAATTTATTTCCTTTTCTCGGAAAAATTGATCGCGCTTCCCTTAAAATTGATATTTGTCTCATGGAAAACCTCAAATGTTAATCATAATCAGGCATTTTTCATAACAATAATTCACCACAAGACCGCCCTTAAGTTATGACAACTTTATCGTGGAGCGAACAAAGCTCCCTCAGTGTCTTTATTCAAAAACTAATCTACCCATCCTTAAAACCCTTCAGAACCAAATAACGTACAGAAGATAATTACCCTTACCAGGTGCTCTTAATAAAGTGATTTCATTCCTACTAACATGGCTCAGTTGTAGATCACGTTGGTAAAGAATCCTTACTTAGTAGCCGAGAAACAAACCACCTATGGGGCAAATCATTCATGACAGTTTTTTAATAACTTGCATGTGATCTCTTGAGTGATACCAAATGAAATCTACTGAACGCATGAGACTCGCCGACAGATGTTGTCTGAAAATGTGAAAATTTTACTTGCTATGGCGATATCGCTTCATGCAGGTTAGATTATTATTCTGCCTAAAACAAGGGGACAAATATATTTAGAATAGTTGCTTTTTTGTTCTCTTCTGCTTTCTTTGTTTGTTAATTTTGTTTTTCTTTCTCGCGGTAAAACAAGTTTTTTTCAATCGGTACAAACAGATAAGAAGTCTATGCTATGTTTTGATATACGAATCTTTACGAAAAATATATAAGCGATAGGAGTTTTATAAAATTGGTAATTGTCCAAACTAATTAATTATACATGTAAACATCTTATCGATATTCAGCGCTCGTAGGAAGAATCAGCTTATAAAAAGTTTCTAAGATTCATGCCGTTTAGGGTGCATCAATTTAAAAGCATACAAACTATTGTGGATACGTTTAAGTGATTAAAACCGGAAATACACGAATCTTCTGATTAAGATTTTGTGAAATTTGAACAAAGCTTAAATTGTGACAAAGAGCCACGTTTTATAAAACGTAACATTTTTCGGCGAAAAGTTTAAAGAACTGCTTTTTTTTTTTAATAGTCATGTAGCCCATAAGAATTAATTTTTTGTGACGAAACCGTAGAAAAGCTGTGTCAAGTTTTATGTCGATCCAGCCGAGCTTTTTTCAGTCAAGTTTAAATAAGCCTCTCAACTTCTTTTTAAAATGCAAAGGTCTGCCACTGGTCATCTTATTCATCTTGTGGGATCGAAAAGTTAAAAATGTTCATGGACAGCATTGCAATGACGTGAATAATTACCCTCAGGTAAACCTTCGCTTTAGGCTTCTTCAAAAACTATTTCCCTAAAACTTCATCCGTTTGTATTCATCTTGCTTCAAAAGTTGGATTGCAAAATGGCAAAATATTCACGAACCTCTTGTAAAAAGTATTTTTTATTCAATACTATTGCGCGAAGAGTGAGTATTGAGACGAAATAATTCATTATACCAATACTAGGAGAAGAGTTTTGTGCGAATATTTCAAGGCCTTGTTAGGTTAATAAAGATAACAAAAGAGTATTAAAATGCGCTCGTAAACTTCAAAATATTACTCTGACTATGACTAAGACATAACTGTAGGAAAATCTTACCTTGTCCTTCTGGAATTAGTGAGGTCAAAACAGTGAGAACGAAGCTTTAGAGTACAAAGAGAATGTAAAAAAAATAACGCCCATTATAATTTTAGAAAACAGCTACAATGAGTTTTTGATAAACAAAACTTAATTAGTTTCTTTGGAATATAGTTGGTTGGTGAAACTCCATTATACTTAATTCATATTAATGGTTTTTATACAGTTGCATAGACGAAGTTGTTATTTAAAAGTTTATCTATTCTGGCTTAATTATGTCCGTGCAAGTGTAACATATGACACAAAGCTACACGAAGACTGTTTATCAAATGTTTATACGCTCTCCTCGTCCGCCCACATTTGGTGGAATAGTAGAGACGACCGTCTTACCAAAAAAGCCTCAATGACCCGAAAGTTTTGGAACGTTAAAGAAGGATTTAAATGATCTCGTGGGGCCAGTTTTCAAGTGGTCAAGTTTCAGAAGTAGATCACTTCCACCCTAACCCCCCCCCCCCTGCCGCCTCAATTCAGACCCTATGTGTTTGTTGTACAGCGGGTTTCATGACAAATGGCCAAGGTGATGAAAAGCCCCGTCCAAGCTTCACTTCACGTCTTTTCAAAGACCTTTTGCCCGAAGTTAGACTTTTTTATTGCATTTATCGCTTCCTTTCTGCAGGGGACTGTCATCATGGGAACCGACTTGTTTCAGTTGTGTTCAAACTGTGCAAGCGAATAATTAGCCCCATCGACATGACAAGTCTTTATAAAACCACACACGACAAAATCCACGAATATTACAGTGTATTTTGACTTCAGCTTGAAAGTGCTTAAGCCTCATATCACGCTTTTTTTTATTCTCACACTTATCCATATTTCCACTTCAATAATAATCACTGATCTATAACCATATATAGTCGGAGGTGGCAAGAAGCTAAAGCTAAATTCTACAATTTTACGACTTGAGAGATAATGGTTGCTTGACGTCTTTTCACGAATCTTTACTCTACAATCTTGTTGTAAAGATCAAAAATTTCATCTCATACTCGGGACAAAGCTTTTAAGGAATGACATGAGTCGAAAAAAATGCCTTTGATGTTAGGAGAATCTGGAAAAGTGTGGCAACAGTCATGTCCCTGAAATTTCTTCAGCACATATAAGTTATCACACACTGCAAGACCCCCAACCCCCACACCCGCTTCTGTAAATCTCGGTAAATTTGCTGGACACATCCAAAAATGTCTTTTAATTATTGAGAATGTTTTGGAGAGTTAATAGAGACACAAACTGCCTCTTATATCTGCAATTCACCATCCTTTACGCCTGTGTTCGAGGTCATTCTACGGCCATGTGAGTCGTAGGTGAATCTTCCGTCTCTATCCAAGGGAGGCAACGTTGAGAAGGTTGAGAAAGTAAGGCAGGAGCAGAGACTGAAAGGATAAGGAAGCAAAAAACAAAAAAACCGAAAACCAAAAACGAAGGTCGGGAAATTGATATAGTGAACCGTATTTTCGGTGAAATATATTTTCCACGTTCTTTTCCTTAGTAACTTTGTTCTCAGTTAGTGTTAATTTATAACTTAAGTGCAACTAACTAAAGAACCATCACTGACATCTAGGAATCAATTTATTAATTTTTAATATAATGTAATTTAAATTGATACTACTGACTAAAAACTCACGGAAATGATAGTTGTTATTACAATTACCCCTTTCTCCTCCTTTTTATGAGGAAGAGCTTGACAGCCTCCTAAAAAGTTACGCTAAACGTTGACAAAAACATACTAATCTAACAAGAGTAAATAAAATTAAGTTTATGTCATCACCTTAGCATATATAACCACTTTTACACACTGCTTTCTGAAAAGGGAAACAGAACCTAAATGACTGAATCTCATTTTAGAATTCGTTAGTCCCCACTTAATTAATCAACATCTGGAAACACATTACTTAAAGAGGCCACATCGACAATTTGGCATCAACCCTGGGCCATTTCTTTCAGTCACTTCACAGGATTCCGCTAGAAGTGAAGCTGAACCCTTTTTCAATTGACTAGGAATCCTAAAACCAAAACTAAAACAATAAAAATATGATGTAATCCAATGATAAAAACCATAAGACACCAAACGTATCACAAAGTAGTAAAACACACTTTTCGCGAACAGTTTGCAACCGGCGCCGGTCGCGGTAAAAAAATGCAGTCTGTGTCGTGCTCAGCAAAATATGAGGAGAAACAAGGATACTGGGTCAAACTGTAAGAATGAAAATTGAAAGTTCCTTTTGGTTTTGAGCTGACAAAGAAAAACAAATTGATTACATGATAAACCCTTACAGTCAATTGAAAAGCGTTCCTATAATGTGACACGTGAAATCTGAAGAACTGAACTCACGGCACCAGTTCGCTCTGTAGGCGTATCAGTATTCCCAGTCCAATGAATGGACGTGGTTTTGAAACAGAACACCGAAGAATGACATAATATTTGATTCCCATCCTTACTTTTGCTTTCACGTATTTCGAGAAACGAGACCGAATCATTGATGAGATTTATCAGTGAAACCACAAAGCATAAGAGTTGTGCCCTCGCCACTATATTTCGGCCCTCTCTTTTTCTACTGTCCGGATCCTTCCAACCTAAGGTGTTATTGAAAGCTTTGAAACATTAAATCAAGAGTATCACTGTAAAACCAAAACAAAGATAAAATATTTATAGATAGAGGATTCTGTTGATAATCAACAAATGAGGCCATACAAATCCCAAATCAAATAAAAGTTTTTTGGATAATTTGTAACCAGCGCCAATGGCCGTAAAACTGCAAGCTGTGTCGCACGAAAAAATGCAATCAGTCGGCCCAAAGAGTGGCCGGAAAAACAAAGATACTTGGTCTAACTGATCGTATTAAAATTGAAAATCGAGTTTGGTTTTGACTTAATCAACAAAAATGAATTGATAAACCCTCATAGTCAGTTGAAAATCATTCTTAAATATCTGTAATGATTGAAGTGCAGAAAAAAAAAAAAGGACTATGTTCACAACATTTTCTCTACAAAATACTTACTAGTCCTCTTTACCTGCATGTTATTTGTTGATTAGTTCTCAATTGATGCACATGTCCATCTGATAAATTGATCAGAAAAGAGCCGGAAAAAGAACAAAAACAGCAGTTCTTATAGGAGCGTGATCCTTATGTCAGGAGATGTTCAGAAAAAAATCTATTCTAGAAAACTATGTTTGTAAATCTAAAATCTGAACTCAAAAACAAATGACTTTAATTCCTCAGGTTGCACCGTTTGGCCAACACCTTAAAGCGCTCAGTAACTGACCTTAAATATTAAACAAAATATTATTCAATTCCGGAGTTTAAAGACTAACAACGATCAGCCATCAGAACAGAATTAGCCTCACACGTTAGAGAAAGTGCTGCCAAGGGCATGTCACTGAAGAAACGCGATGATCACTCTACCATGTCCATACCTATTAAAACAACATTCATTCTGCTGATTTGTCCCACTGTTAAAAGATCCACCCCCTCCTCCACAAGAAAACTGTTCATTAGCTCCACCATTTCCTCCAGAGTAACCTCCACCGCCTCCAGCTCCACGGTTACCTCCACGTAAACCACCACCACTTCCAAATCCGCCCTTAGCATTTCCACCCTCTCCTCCTTGAAGATATCCTTTACCTCCTCGACCAGAACCGCTCGAAGCACTTTGTCCATTACTGTAGAAGCCGCCGCCGCCACCACCTACAATAAACGAAAACTGAGAAGCAGTTGCCCCATAAATGGCTTCTATTTGATTACTTACTTAAGAGTGTTTAAACGACGATTCGCGATATTATCAACCTAGTGCACTTCTCAATTTTTAGAAATTTATTTCAAAATATTACTGGGTAGTCAATTGCTAGAAATAGAACAGTTTATCAGGACAAAAGAAATGTACATGAAGTGATGCGTTGGATTTTTTAAAAAACTGATATGCCTCTGAGAAAAGAAAAACTTCAAAGTTAGAATTATTAATTTCAACAATTAAGTTCTGATAAATCTAACTGTCGTCCTCTTGTCCTGATGGATTGAACCTACTGATTGTTTTGTTTTTCGTACCTGAATATTTTGTATTGGCGTTTCCTCCATTTCCGTTGCTTCCTCCTGAACCCAATGGCAAGTTATACCCTCCATTCCCTGTTGTGTTTATGGACGCATCACATCCTGGATGTTGTTCCGATATATTTTTAATTCCTCCTCCACCTCCAGCTATAATCAAAGACTTGTTGTTTTCTTTCACTACAAATGTACCTCCTCCACCTCCGGCAGATTTTGGGTTTTTATTCCCTTTTTCCCCTTTTTGACCAACAAGTACATGAATGATCTCATCTTTGGTCAAATTAAAGTTTCCAATCATTCGTGCCCCTCTTCCTCCGGTTTTTATAAAACTGTCCTCACTGTAGCCCCCTGAGGCTCCTATTGCTTCTATTCTGTATTCACCAGTGCGTGGCACAGTCCACAGTTGAATACCGCTGGACACTGTTACTTGTCCGTCATGATCTTGATCTTTGTAATGACTACCAATCGACTTTGGACCCTCTGATCTAATCTTACCAAGATTTGTAAACACAGCTGTAAATCCTGCATGAAACCATAGAATAAAAGTAATGTTGTTGGTAAGACTGAAATTGTCAAAATTTTCTTTGCCATTTCTAATGGTACTATTACGAGGAAATGTTCTTGTAGTTACGTAAATTATTAAATCACCGAAGAAATGGAATAGAAACGTCAGTCACTTGGAGTGTTCGAACAAGTCGTACTGTGCATTTTCTGACGCTTGCTCACGTTTGCATTTTTAGAAAGTAGAAATCCTCGATAGTCGGGCATGGACTTGCTTCATTACATCTAAGGATTACATTCGACAATAACATATTGATTGCAAACCTGAATCAAAATGGTGTTTTGAATACCGACATGATACTTTTATAAACTGTACGGTTGAGCCATCACGAGGTTTTGTTCTTGGCGAATCTAGAAATCTCAAGAGAAGACAAGTTTTCCTTCCCATTCCTACAATTAGAGTAGTTTTTCTCGTCAAATTCTTCCAGTTTGTGGTTCGGCGATCACACGTGACAGTGAAAAGAGGGGAGTGACGAAGGAAAGAACTCCATGTGACCAAAGCTGATAAGTCAATTGAATAATACTATGCAGAGCAATTTTCAAATGATTATGACAAGTTGTCCAGGATTGTATAGGTTTTTTGCCTTTCTTCGCCCTGTTATTGGTCAAGAAAACTCGCGTCAACTTGTAGCAGCTCGATTGTGATTGAGATGACACACAGCAAACAATATCCAAGCGCTCGCTTTTGAACAGGAAACGAAGTATTATCTGGTATAAATTACTCGTTACAAGAGGTAACGCTCAATCGTAATTGTCATTCAGGCCTTACCTGGTACACAGCCATACAGCTCTACCCTCATTGATATCCAGTCCTGCCACTCTACTGGTTTAAAACGAATGTAACGTGCTGTGATTGGTGGGTTAAGGTCGTGATAAACCACGGTATTTTGATCTATGTTTCCAGCAAAAACCTTTGAATTAACAACATAAAAAGTTTTCCACTAAATCTTTGATAAGAATTAATTTAATGAATACCAGTTACTACGATGTGAAAACAGTCCCACAACTCATTCATACACCATTCCTCCAATCGTTCCTCTCGGGGGCCTCAATATCATACCATTATTACACCTTTTGCTGTTCATTACCAGAAAATATACTTTCATTTATGCCAAAAGTTATATCAATAAGGTAAATAAGTTTTTCATTAACTCTAGAATACATTGATAAGAATTAATTTTATGAATAACAGTTATTATGATGTGAAAACAGTCCCCCAACTCGTTCATACACCATTCCTCCAATCGTTCCTCTTGGGGGGCTCGATATTATACAGTTATTACTGGCGGTGCGTTGGCAAAACCCCAATGATCATCCAAAAATACTTCTTTTCCTGTTTAAACGGGAATCAATTCACAACAAATCAATTTTACCTTCATTGTGTTTTGTCCTGGGACTGTGTAATCGTAGAACATTTCTGTATCGTTGCCGTACTGCAGAATGTACTTTGTAACCCACTCCCTCTTGGGTCCATTACTTCTTTGTGTTGCCACACGTGTCACTATAGTGTGCAGAATAACCAGATCAACTTGCAGCCACTGATCCGTATCATTCTTTGCAGCTGCCCAAGATCCCGCTCTGTCAGGATTTACAACATGAAGTCTGCTCTGAGTGGCGGAGTGTTTAGAGTCTCTCTCTGAAGAGGCGCTTAATTGTCCATCAGAGATTTCACCGCTTTGCATGCCGAGAAATCTTCCACATTCTGTTTACGAAAGGTCAGCAGACGTTTTACAAATATAACTTATCTACGGCAGCGAAATAAAGGCAAGCTATGAGATCATGAGGCAATTAATCGAGCGTAGCTTACACTGAACTAAGAAATGTCGTTAACACATTCACAGAAACTTTCAACGAAATGAAAAACCTTAAAGAGTTCCTACGAGCAGATCAACTGTAATGTCTATAGTGATTATCAGCTTTAGAGGAAAGCCATTTTCCTTACCTTTCACGCATCCATACAATTCCACTCTCATTGATATCTCAACTTCCCACTTCACTGGTAGAAAACGTATGTACCTTGCTATGATTGGTGGATTGAGGTCGTGATAAACAACACTGTTCTTGTCTTTGTTTCCGTCAAATTCCTGCACATAATAGATGTGAAATAAATGTTGAGTGTTTTTATTCAAAATGCGCGGTACGTGCCCGCTTCGTATACATAATAATTTTTAAAATAAAATCTATATTATTAATTTATGCAATGTTTTTCGCTGTGTAAATAGTGAAATATCTCACGAGCGATTTGATTCATGAAATTCATCTCATGCCACCCTACAGTAAAATTAAGTTGAAATTTTTCTGCAAATATCTATCTGAGGGTAATCAAAAATTGGATCAAGATGAGATTTGTACCTAGGCAAAGAAAATGGTAAATGTATGAAATTTTCATACATCGTAACAATTTTCTTGAAAAACTGCTGACTCGTGCATCATAACAAATCGAGAAACGAAGCTGATCTGATTGCAAAGAGGATTGCTTGTCCTAGCAAACTACTCAAAGAACACATCGGGAAGTTTAAGTTGAGGTTTAAGTTGAGGAATGAACTTGGCTTTGTGTACAATGAGCAGCTCATGTTTTAGAACCCTTCCCAACCTCTGATCAGTTTTACCTTTGATATGATTTGTCCTTGTTCCGTGTAGTTTTGAAATCTCACTCCATAGTTGCTGTATTGTAGCTTGTACTTCTTCACCCATTTGTTATGTTGATGGGATCCCTGTGTTGCTACTCGTGTTACTTCAGTGTTTTGAGCCCTGAGATCGAGCTGAAGCCACTGATTAGAATCCTTCCTATCAGCTATCCAAGTCGTCCCTGTGTGATGTAATCTTACAATTTTTGCGTCATTCTCTTCTTGGGAAGAGAAACTTATCTGCTCATCGGTGATTACACCGCTTTCCATACCAAGTGTTCCTTGACAACGTAAATCTATTTTAAAACAAAAGGAAATCTAAAATTGCCAAATAAAAAAAGGTAGTCGCAACATCTCAAGAACTTAAATTGCTCACACACAATTGGTAGATATTCTCTATTTTACATAATCTGAGTACATTTTGGCTTCTGTCCACATCAGGTGTACTCGTACTGAAAATCCTCTATTTCGTTCACTATTTTCCTTCATTCAGATCCTCAGTGTGTAATTATGAATAAATTCACGCAACAATATTCCCACAAGCAGCCGAGGTGCAATTCAATAGTTAGACTAATTACGTTACAAAATGTTGGTACGTTGTTGCAGAAACAAAAGAACCAAATTAAAACACGAATGCTGATTGCACGGAGGTAAACTGCAAAATGTGGGAGGTAATGTGAATAAATAATATATCTTTCGTAACAAAGAGGACGTTAACATTACAAAAATTAAAGCGCCACAGATCTTCACACCGATAAAACTAATCCTCATAGGTCAAAAACATTTTCCCTGTTTAATTTAAACAAGACAAAATCGAGGGCACAAAAAAATAATAATATTCATTCGCTCTTCCTTGATACGGCCATATAAATTTTAAACCAAGTTTCTACTTGTTGAAGCGAGAATTGATATTCTGCGGCTCTTAGCTTTTTGCAGGAGCCCATTGGCTCCTGCTTTTTGTCACTAACAACCGCCGCTAGAGTTGCTGCAGTTTAGGGGAATTTAAGGTTATCGTTCTGAAAAATGACAAGACCGTGAGTGTATTTGCGCAAATAACTTATATTTTTGGAATTATTAGTACATCAAAATGAATCTGAACCACGCCCGTTAAACACTATTTTGGTACCTTTTAGGGGTGTTTCCGAAATTCTCCGACGAGCACTCCTGTCATTTTTATATGGGAGTCCCACCTGGGTTAACATTGACCTTTCAGATGTAACAGTAAGGCGCAAGAAGCCCTACATCGAAAAAACTGCAGTCGCTTCGCGAGAAATGCGCATGTCAGCGTTGAGGAGTGAGTGGCTAAGCCAATGTTATTGAATTGCTCCAACAGAACTTTCATTTAGTCATGCCGTAAAGTTCGTCGGGAGCATGGGGAAAAAATCTTTGTCGCCGCCCTGAATACCCCCTCGGATTGTTAACGACGACGACTGATTATAATGAAGTGTGTCAATTAAATGTGCCCCTAAGATGGAAAAAAATGGTGGTAACCCTGTTCTCACTCGATTCCGATTTTGTTCTAATATCTGTCTCTGAAGCCTTTTAAGGTGGGATATCCGTGTCACTAATTTGGAATCCATTTACTGATGTTGCAACCTCGTTCCCAAGGTTTCTCTTCTTCCCACCCCAATGTAAGAACTAAGTTGTGATGTAATGAAATGGTCGCTATTGTTTTTCCTAGATGTCGTCAATTTGTTCGTTTCCTTGAAGCCCTACATGATGGGAATTTAGATTTCGTCTATTCGTGTGGCTTCTTGGTATTTTGTTTTGCTTCTAAAAGATCATGAAAAAAAATAAGCTAGGAAAATTGAATAAACCCATGTAAGTTGATCCGGCTTAGAGTGACACTAATTTTAAAATGTCTAGCGATAAAATACTCACGGAAATAGATATTTAATCAATATCTTATTCAGAGGATCTAAAAATGCAGTTCTTCAACGCTGTGGATTGCTGACGACTAAACGGATCAATTATAATGTAAAAATTTTACAATTCTTTGCTTACGGGTTTGGAGGATGTGCTATTTGTTGACTTCCGGTTGACACGCTTTTGTTGTGATAACCGCTATTTAAAGAGGCCTCCTACTCGGCGCTGGTAAAAAGCCCGAAACTAATTTTTACATCCCATTTTAGACCAGCATTTATTCTCTTAAGAATATCAATTTCGAGTTCTTCGATGTTTTACCGGATACAAAAAATGTCCCTTAAAAAAAACACGCTAAATTACAAATTGTTCGAAGGTGAATTCTAAATTTTATTCACTAGCGTGAGACTGAAGTCAAGTTACTTGCAAAGACTTCAACAGCAATGTTGAAAGCACGAAACGGTTCTTTCCATGATGCGAATTCTATGGGAAGGTACCAATCACGTATTTTTCGGATGCCTTTCAGGACATTTTGGCTCGTGACAGCTTTTTTATTTTATGAACGTTTAAAAAGATATTTCTAGGAAAAATACTATCACGTTTCTTAAGCCACTATGGGGTATCTTCAGAGAAAATATGAAGAATTTTGATTTTTCGAGATGTACCACTAATTTCCATTTTCGCTCGGTCTTAGAGGAAGATATTTCTAGAAAAAAATCCTATCACGTTTCTTAAGCCACTATAGGGTATCTTCAGAGAAAATATGAAGAATTTTGATTTTTCGAGATGTACCACGAATTTCCATTTTCGCTCGGTCTTAGTGGACATTCTCTCTTCATTGTATACAATAAGTTTATCTCGTTGTGCTACTGAATGATTAACCAGGAGTGAAGACAGAGGGTACCTCTACATTTTCATTTGCTTCTAGTTCAGCAGCAGTGCTCATCAGCAACGTACACGAAGGTGCGATCCAGAATTATTGAACTGGACCTTTTTTATCTCACCATTTATGCAGGAAAATGGTCTGGCATGCTAATATTGAATTTTTCTGCATATGGTTTGAAAATTGTCAGTTTGCACTCCTTTGGGGTACGCATGATCCACCCAGGGTTCACCGACCAGACGGCAGTTCAGAACTTTTTCCTTAGTGCATAAAATCTACCCTAGACCACCTTGTCGAGTTTTCCTTTGCTTTTGCGGGCGCCACTAAAGAGAAAATGAAACTGAAACCCCGGAAACAAATGAATACTTATCCACCATGTCTCTGATAAAAGTGTAAAGGTATTAATTCGAAAAAAGATTTGATATTTGAGTACTGACTATATTAACGATTGCTTCTTTGCGTATCTTTTTTTAATACGCCCCCGACTGAAAATGGACGGGTGATCTAGCGCCTAATGCAATTCTAAAATAAATGCGTCCTAAATGGTAGCAAAAGGCCATTTCTCCCCCCAGTTCACAGCATGCAACAATACCTATAGGTACTAACCTAAATTCACACACTCGTACTTTACTTCCAAGTATTTATATGTGCCTGGGCATGGATCTCCAAAAACTGAATTATCTGCGTGCAGCTCGCAACTAGCTTCTTCGTTGCACTTCAACCGCGCAATGAAAAGAGAGTTCGCAGCTTTGCAGTTTGTATTGCTAACTTCGGGATGACTGCAAGTGATTGAGTCCAGTCTACCATAATTTGCATCCACAACGTCGATAGTTCTTTGGTCATTATCACAACTTATGATCCTTTTTCCTCTCTCGCAAATGATAACAGACCGGGATTTCTCTAAATAAAGGAGGAAACAGACAGCACTATCAATAAGCCAAAAGTTTTGGAATAATGTTCACTTGCAGAGCACCCTGCAATTTTGCTAGTCTCGTGCCGGCGTCTGTTCAACCAATAACTTACACGCTGACAATACTGCGTTTCTTGTCTGAAGCAGCCAAGTTAACATCAATTGGTTTGACAGTTAACTTTTTTTTTAATTGTGAAAAAATTGTTTGGTACCTTGGCTTGTTACTGACCTGTGCAGTTGGTTCCTTTTCCCTCATATCCATCTTTACAAGTGCATTTGTAAGATCCCAAGGTATTGTTACACTCAGCATTTACATGACAGTCGTGTTTTCCTTCATTGCATTCGTTGGTATCTAAATGAACAAAAAACAGTTTTGTTTTCTGGTCATTCCTTTTTGTCACATAACAGGTATCTTCGAGAAAATAGAAAGTATCGTATGTTACAACTAGTTACGTGTACAGTTAGTTCCATTTCCTTGAATTCCATCTTTAAACGTGCAATTGTGAGATCTTAGGGTATTGTTACACTTAGTATTTACATTATAGTTTTGTGTTCCGATCATACACTCATCCAGATCTAGAACACGAAAAGGAAAATAATTTAAATTAGACCGTTTTTCTAACTAATCTGAAAAATTGAAGGTAACAAACGGAGTATGAATATGTCAGAACTAGTTACCTGTGCATTTGGTTCCATTTCCTTGAAATCCATCTTTACACGTGCACTTGTAAGATCCCAGGATATTGTTACACTCAGCATTCACATCACAACCGTGTGTTCCGTTCAAACACTCATCTATGTCTGAGACAACAAAATGAATATCATTAGAATGTGAAGGTTATTTTGACTTGCTTTGGCTGCACGAATTTTCGTATTCACGTGAACGTTTCCTGTTGTCAGATAAGAATACTTACCTGTACAGTTTTTGTTATTTCCCTGATATCCTTTCTTGCACTTGCATGAGTACGATCCAAAGGTGTTATTGCACGTGGTATTACCCTCACAGCTATGTTTACCGAAAAAGCACTCGTCTATGTCTATAAGAGGAAAAGAAGACGATGGACTTTATCTGAGTTTGTCTGCTTAAAGATTTTCATTGTTTTATGTTTATCTAGACATGGGATCACGTCTGATCTTTGCGTAAACTTTGTACTCAGTTTTATTGACATTCGCTTCGTAAGAAAGGAAACCGAGAGATTACAGACTGTTCGCGTAGATGGTGGGTAAGAAACCGCGCTAAAGAAAATTGAGACTGAATGAGTTAAAAAACAAATATGATTGAAAAATCCCTTTCCAAGATGAACCATGAGAAGCAACAGAGTTGTTCGTATGTAAGTCCTCTTTTGTATTTTGAATAACTTGTGCCATTCTGGATTATTATTCTCGCAAGCCATGAAAGGCAAAGGTTTTCACCAGCGATTTTCTGTGACTATCAAACTACTGAGGTGTTCGCGATTGTTCGGTACTCATCCCTTTCAACTGATAAGTCTGCCCAATCACCTAAAAGTACTTCGATGTGAGGGAGAGGCGTGCAGAGCTTATCACTTATACATTACGTTTCTGCCTAAATAAAAATATAAGATTCCTTACCCTCATCACAATCATGGCCTTTAAATCCAGATCCATTAACACACAAACACTGATAGTCCCTGTCTGTAAACCCAGCTTGGCATGTTGCGTTATTCTTGCAAGGATTTTGCTTACAAGCATTCTTAGGAAGGAAAGGAAGAGATAAATTTTAAATGATATTTTTGCAGGCATGATAGTTTCCTTGCATTTGTTCCGTTGCAAGCGGGTAAAATTAACGGGTTAGGGAGGCTAGGGTATCCCTTGGTCCGGTATTAAAGCTTTCTCGGACAATGAATATTACTTTCAGCCGATAGAGTTCATCCTCACCTCTGCTCCGCGGTAAACACAACTTTCGTTTTCCACCAGGTCTTGATCGTGTTCAATAGTCGCGTTATTCAGATCACACTTGTGTTTTCCAGACGACTGTTTTATCTCACAGAAGTTATAACTGACGCAGTCATGTTCCAGGTAGCATTGAAACATGCAGAGATCCTCGTTGACAACGCCAACAGTTCGAACCGTGTGATTCTCCAACCGGAAGCCAAGTTTATTAAAACTGGTGAACTTTAAATTGCGGCAATTGCCTAGAGAAAAAAATCTACTAAGTTAGAAAGTTGCTATGTTGTGCTAGGAACTTTAACTTAAACTGGAACTTTAGATAGATAGATAGAGAGATAGTTTTATTAAAATTACCCTTGCAGCCGAGGGCTGAATTACGATAATTTTTACAAATGTAAAACGTAAATTAATTATAACTATAAATTATATAATGATAAATTAAGAAAGTTAATTCATAAGAATTTAACAATAATAAAGCTTATCATTATGTAAACACCAAATTAATTAAGATACAACTAAAATTATTCGAAATCAGATCAATTAATATATATGAGTTGTAGAATCATCATCATGGGGGATCTAAATGCCAAAGTTGGTGCCGATAACTCAGAGATCCTCGTTAACGACGTCAATTGTTCGAACCGTGTGACTCTCCAACCAGAAGCCAAGTTTAGGAAAACTGGTAAACTTTAAATTGCGGCAATTGCCTAGAGAAAGAATCTACTAAGTTAGAAAGTTGCTTTGTGGTACTAGGAACTTTTACTTAAACTGGAACTTTAGAGCAGTGTTACTCCTGAATCATTGCTCTAATTTGAATTTTGGTTTTCTGCCTTGCGTATAACACAAGTCGAGTGATTTTAAATATTGTTCTGAATGATAGAGGCATTTCTAACTTCTTTTTGATACGATCACCTATTATGATTGATCGATAAATCGACGCTGAAGTCTACAATCAACCCGTAGAGTAATTCGTATCTATTACGAAATGATGGTGTTAACTGTTATGTAGCGTGACTGCAGATTTCGACCATACTGAGTATTATGAAAGCAAAGCGAGAGATGATTAAACTCGCTGAGGTATAATTCATTCTGTACATTAAGAACTTTTTTACCAACCCTTTTCATACTATTTAGATCCTAGCTTTTATCTCTAAAAATATAACAAAAGTTTTACATCCATGGTGTGCATTAACAATAGCTAGGAGGCGAACTTACTGAAATTTACCCTCGAGCATGAGTATTATGAAGGCGTAATTGAGTATAACAGGAACAATAAATCCTAAAATGTTACATATTGGTCGAGTGAAATAGAAATACGATGAAAGGAATCATGCGACTGCTTTTAAGAATATGATGTGCAAGTAGTAATTGACAACAAAACTTGAAAAGCGATAGGAAATACGACGCCGCATGCTGTACTAACGGTTTTTTGTCAAATTTGTTTTTCTGGAATTTTTCGTTCAAGCCATAGGGTAAAGTCTGCATTTTCACATCATCTTCTTTAAGAGCGTGTTTTCGAAAATTTCCGTTTTCGATAGACAACTTTATTATCCAGATTGGTGTTGACGGTAAGATAAACTGTAAGAATAAATTTTCTTTTTAAATTTACTGCGCTAAGTGAAAGTGAGGACTCAAAGCTAGGTGTTGAATATCGAGCCTGAGGAAAAATTTTCATGTCAGTCAAAACAGGATATCTGCATCAATTAATGATGAATTCCTTTTCACAAATAAATCCTCTGTAGGGAACACGTCCGTGGTTTTCCATCAGACAGAATCTACATTAAGCTACTTACTTTCCTGTATTCGAAAAATGCAATCAAACACTTTTATTTCCTTCAAAGCAAAAAAGCGTTGAAATCTTTTTGTGATCATTAAAATGTGCTGACGTCACTGTTTTAAAATAATTTTCGATCTTGTTTCGCCATACTGACGCGGACGATGG
The DNA here is from genome assembly GCF_036669915.1 of Pocillopora verrucosa. Lineage (NCBI taxonomy): Eukaryota > Metazoa > Cnidaria > Anthozoa > Scleractinia > Pocilloporidae > Pocillopora > Pocillopora verrucosa. The sequence continues at coordinate 798,187 of NC_089319.1, forward strand.
ACATTCATTTATTTTGCCTGAGTTCGTCAAAATCTAGTGATCATTATTGCATGAAATAACTGGCAGATTTGCTCTTGCAAGGTTTTGAAAACCTGTTCTTAGCTCACAGTGAAACCGACCAAATTAAAGTTGCTTTGATAGCAGATAGTTTAAAAACGGTCTGTTTTGAGACTCGTGTCACATTTGCAAAGCAAGGTGGTGTTTGCCACCTTTGTTCTCGCGCTTTTAGAAACTTAAAACCTGACGGCAGTTTTTTTGAAAATTAATACTCTGAGAAACTTCACGAATGGACGGTCAACAATCTAAATTTTGATCAAACAGGACTTCGTAAAATTTGTTTAACAAATTTTTTTTCCGTGAGAACCGCCTGTTTGGCTTGAAAAGCCCTTTTTAGGAAGTATAATGAATGTATGTGTGTCTTTATGTATATATGCATGTACAACTTCCTTTCTGCAGAGGCTCCCCGCAATCCACAAAGTCCTCAATTTATAGGATTGTAATATTTGAATCAACTTAAGGATCAACTTTAGAGCCAGATTTTACTAAAAGGGCCAAGTTTTGATGCAAATAACATGTTTCAGCTCAAAGTAAAAAGCTCTGTTGCTTTTTCCTCTTTTTTTAATCAATTCTTTTCCACGAAACACTATTTCTAGTCTAAAAGACTATTGTACATAACTTGAAAAGTTGTACTTCTGTGTGTAGTACATTCATTTGATCCAGCCGTTTCAGTTGAGTTCAACAAAACTTTCCACTTGTTTTAAAATTCGAAGATCTGCCTATAGTCATCTTATCCTTTGTGCCCCATCAAAAAGTCGAGAACGTTAATGGAAAACATTGCAAAGACCTGATTAATTATTTTGAAGTAAAACTTATGAAAATATGATCGTTGCCTTATGCCTATCTAGAGCGAAACTTGGTCAAAATTAGTTTATTTTCTTAAATATTTCGGGAAGAAGTTTGTGTGGATATCTCAAGGCTTAGTTATGTTGATAAGGATAATAAAAATGTAACGTAAAGATTCGGTAAACTTTTAAATAGAACTCAGACCTGAGCTAGGAGGAAACCGTAGGAAAATCTCACCTTGTCCTTCTGGTATTAGAGAAGCCAAAACGGTGAGAACAAAGCAATAGACTACAAACAGCATGTTCCCACTGATCGCCCGCTTTAATTCCAACGAACAGCTTGAGTGAGATCTACCTTATGCCGGGGAACATCACTCAAATTGAGACAGCTGTAGTTAAATATGCGTTCAAATACTCTACACTCATTACTTTGGGCAGGAGATTGTCACCATAGCAACCGACTCGTTTCTGTGCAAGCCAATAATTAACCATATCTACGAAGATGAGTTTTATATATAAAGGGGGTAAGTTTCTAAAGAAACTGTGGTGCTGCGTTCGTGGGAGAGTATAACAGATAGTTTAAGAGAATCGAAGGCGAGGTATTTGTCGGTGTGGGTAGGTTTACGGTAAACACTTGTCTATATTGGCATATTTTCGCCAAACCTAAGGATCCTGTCACGAAAGAACAACGAACCGACGCCAATTATTCTATTCCTTGCAATGACTGTACAACGAATACATCGGACAGACCAAACGTCAGTTTAGTACACGGTTAAAAGAGCACCAAAAAGCGGTTTTCCTTTGCAAAAAGGAAAATTCAGCTTTATCGGAGCATACGTGCCTAACTAACCATACAATTGGGTGGGATAATTCTAAAATTATCACCACTAATCGGCGTTACCACCAGCGCCTTTGTTTGGAGGCTTGGCATATTAACTCCGCCCACGCTCCTTTAAATCGTGACGATGGCGGCTAGCTTCCTGACGCCTATTTACACCTCGTCAGAAAAAAGGCCGCTAATTAGTGATCATATAAAAGGACCTCTTGTTGCAGCGTTTAGATCACCCCAGATGAAGGTACTAGACAGGAGTGTCGAAACGTTGGGTCTATGAATTGTAACTTCTTCGGTTACATTCATTAAATCTGCAAACCAGAGTAGCATCAAACTATGTCTGATTGTCCACCTGGTTGCCGTGTGAACTTTAATATATTTTAGGGTAGTTAAAAGTTAACAACTGAGTTGAAAACGTGATGTGGCCACCTTAAAGAGTTTAGAGTTTAACGTTTCGAGCATTAGCCCTTCGTCAGAGCGATTGGAGGAATAGTGAATTGTGTTGGGTTTATATGTAGCAAATGGAGCTACGCTATTGGTGGGAATATGGTGATGAGAAAACAAGAATAAATTAGCTGAATGAAAAGCGCTCCTTGATACCGTGGGGATTAAGAGTGCCGATTTGGAAGATAAAATTTTGTTCCAGAGTTTTGCAGCTTCCGAACTGCCTAGCTGTAGGGAAAGACCGCAAACTGCCATATGCTGTTTAGAATGATTAGGGAGATTACGGTGTCTAGCGACTGGTTTGGATGTGTCCTTGTCATTTCTTTCTACGTAGCGAAGGTGTTCTCGGAATCGGTCACCTAGTCGTCTTCCTGTTTCACCAATTTATAACCTTTTTGCAATAAGTGCAAGTTACGCAGTAAATGACATTAGCGGAGGTGCACGTAAAGCCGCAAAACTCTGGAACAAAAATTCATCTTCCAAATCGAACCCTCTATCCCAACAAACGCTTTTCATTCAATTCATTTATTTTTGTTTTCTCTTTACACGTGCACTCGTAAGATCCCTGAGTAATGTCACAAACAGCATTCACATCACAGTCGCGTGCTTCATCAGTACATTCGTTTCGTACATTCGGCAGCTACTAGTACTACACGACTGAGTCCTTATAAACATTTAAAAAGTATCTTAGAACATTCCTGAAGCTTACAACACAACTATTTTGGTAGTATTGTAGCGGAGCTCGCAGAGCGTAGCCCCGTAATTATACAAAATAGTAGTAACCCATCAAGCCGAAAAAATTTGGATGTACCGTACAAGGTGCTACTTTTAACATGCGTGGTCAAGTGTACCGCGGGCACGCCAGCGCCACGGCTTTGTTCAGTAGTCCAGTGGTCAGTGCACTGGGCTCTGAGTCGGACGACCCGGGTTCTAGTCCTGGCCGGGGCAAGGCGTTGTGCCCTTGAGGCGGGCGGGAAAAAAAATGCGAGCTCCGCTTTTAGGCTTGGCTAAATCTATACATTATCATGACTACGTGACCTAATAGGATGTTCCAGAAAGTTTCATGGTATGACAGTAGAATGTTCGTGGATGCATGTTAGCATGGCGTATCAAGTTGCCTGTGCAGTTGGTTCCGTTTCCTTGAAATCCATCTTTAAATGTGCAGTTGTGAGATCCCAAGGTATTTTTACACTAAACATTCACATCACAGTCGTGTGTTGTGTCATGCAGCACATTCGTTTACATCTAGAACACGGAAATGAATATCATGTTAATGAGACCCTTTCTTTACGCAATGCAGGTGTTGCACTCGTCTTGTATGAATCTTACTCTGCTAGTGATCCTGTAAGAGGCCCTCATGTTGTTACACGTGGCATTAATACGACAACCATGCAGACTTATTTCAAATTCGTCAACCGGCCGACGATAAGCGTGAAAAAATACAATTGTTTCGTCTCTTCTTTCTCCACACTGTTGAGCGGCAATGTTATGCAACAGCAACAATTTTGACCGCAGAAACAGCACGATGGAAAAAGAAGACTTATGACCAGCCATTTTAAGTTTTTCACTTTTGTGACATCTGAATAAATAAGATCAATCATCTTTTCCTTTCGTGGAATAGATGTGAACTGGAAACGTTTTCAGTCGTGGAGCACAAAAGCGTACCAAAGTGCACAAAATACTGCAATACTGAATTTCAAAAAGATGTTAGAGCTGATTAAAAATTTTTTTCCCTAAGAAAAATCATCTGAACAAGTAATCCATTTAACCTTTCCTA